>NC_059178.1:1729430-2409930 GCF_019923935.1 Bubalus bubalis | reverse complement strand
ATACAGAAATATATTCAGTTAACATGCCCAGGTTTAGCTGTGATTCCAGAGCCTTTGAAAAGTATATTTCTAATGTTACTCTATTTGGGTCTTGTAAGAATAGCTTGATACAGCCAAGTAAATTCATACTAAATTAATATACATGATTTATTGAGAGTGCATCTCATTAACTAGATAAATAGCAACTTGTCACAGAAAGGGCAATCTTAGGCTGTTTGTTTGTTTGTTTGTTTTTTTCTTTGAGATGGTTCCTGTGTGGCTTTAGAATGTTTATTTAGAAGAAGAGGCTAATGTCCCTTCTCTTTCTGCTGCTGCTAAGTCACTTCAGTCGTGTCTGACTCTTAGTGACCCCATGGACTGCAGCCCACCAGCCTCCTCCATCCGTGGGATTTTCCAGGCAACTTCTCTAAGGACTTTCAAATATTTTGCATAAAATAATGATTGACTCTGACAGTGCTGTTAAAAAAAAAACTGAAGTGGATGAGAGCAGTGGGCAAAACGAATGAAGGGAGACAGAGACAAGCTCTCACATGGTCCGTATCTGAAGAGGAAAGTGAAAACATGCCACCAGATGGCAAGTGGGCAACAGCCTTCGCAGCTATTAGCAGCAAAAGCATTCACTATAATTTCTGATACGATATTTCTGTCTAAATATGGCAATAAAGCCTCTTTTGACTGGCTTTAATTTTTGTGATGCAGTAAGAAAACCTGTTTGGCAGAGGTAGACCCTGGACAAGCAACAGAAGCCAAGCTCCCACGGGTACTACACGGGTCTGGCGAAACCCAGAAATCAGACAAAGGTGGTAGATTTAGACTGCTGGTTTTGAAACGCTACAGAGGACTACCTTGTCTTCTAGAATGGAAGTTCACTAAAGAGAGAAGCAACCTTTGCCTTCACTAGTTCAACTTCCTACACCTTTTGCTGTTGTTTAGCGACCCCGAGGACTACAGCCACTAGGCTCCTCTGTCCATGGGATTATCCAGGCCAGAATGCTAGAGTGCGTGGCCATTTCCTTCTCCAGGGGATCTTCCCGACCCACAGATAGAACCCATGTCTCCTGTACTGCAGGTGAATTCTTTCCCCTGAGCCACTGGGCAGCCCTGCTTCATCTTGTAGCACCAGGCTTATTTCATCCAACAGTAAGACAGCAGCCTATTGCTCCTCTGAACTCTTAAGTAAGCTTAAGCTTTTCAGATATCTGGCCAAGGCTATTTTTTAAGCAGCTTGATGTTTAAAAATACAAGTACACAAGGTCAAAATAGAGTTCTCTTATCTAGATGTTGATAAACATAAGACCAAAAGGGAAGTTTAGATACAAAACAAAAATAACATTAAAATATAAGACCAGGGACTTCCTGGTGGTCCAGTGGCTAGGACTCTGCACTTCCAATGCAGGGGGTGAGGGTTTGATCCCTGGTAGGGGAACTAAGATCCCACATTCTACATAGCATGGCAAAAAATAAAATAAAATAAGATAGTTAAAATATAAAAGGTCAGAAAACATCTTAAATATCTCTGTTTGTTCATATTTGCATTTTTTTGTATTTTAGGTAAATTAATATTTTTACAAGAAAGAATATCACCCAATTCTAGCAAATTGAAAGTGTTTAGAAAATAAAAAGGTTGAATAGAGGACTTTGGGTTGAGAAATATGCAGTTTTTATTTGAAAATGCTCAGTAATGTCTTGGTTGATTGAAATTGCTAATCAAGGTAAAAAGATGTACGATTCAAGCAATTACAGAGCAAATGTAGCTTCTTATTTTCAAGACACACAGTGGCTGCCTAAACAGCATTTTAATAAATGTTTTAAATACTTTGCGCCTTAGATATTTTCAGTTGCTCGCTATTGCTTCTTTTTTCCTTTTTTCCCTTTATCTCTATTACATGACTGGCTGGCTATCTAACATGTCCCAGGTTTTCTATTACTTTCTGGCACATATTAGGTAACCAAGAAGTCTTTGGTGCGTGAATAAATGGATGATGGATGAAGAGATAGTGGATGAAGGATAAATAACTAAACACAGGAACAAATAAGCAAACTAATGAGGCCGTCTTGCCAGGTCACCACGATCCAACGAATACAAAACAGGTAACACCATCACAATGCCCCTGATTTTGATAAAGTCTTCCCCATTTAAGTTGTATCTTTGCCAAAGTTGGCAAATTAGACAAAGCAGTTCTGTGCTACTGACTGAGGTCAGAGCCACACACCATAGACATAGACTCTTGAAAGAGTGAGACGGAAGTTCGTGAAGGGGCCCGGAGGAACCTCCCCCGGCCTCCCGTCTGTGTGGATGGACAGGGAAGTACCTCCAGGTAAGTCAGGACTTCTCCTAAGAAACGGTTCTACGTCCACTCTGCTTCTTGCCCAAACAATACGTCCTCAAACTTTGGAACGTGCTCAGGTCATTTTAGCCTGGCGAGGATCCTGCATCTTGCAGCCCCACATCACTGTGGCAGCGATGGTGAGCGCACAGACTAGAGTCAGATGATCCGCTGTCTCCCCACATCATGAGTTGCAGTTGAGGATTTGAACACATGGCTCTAAGTGTTCCCAGACTCTGAAGATTATGCACCACCGCAGAGAGCGAGCACCCTGACCGCACATCAGTCTCTCTCTGTTTCTAGTAACCAACCGGAAGCTGTGTCACGCCATCTTTAAACCATGCTTTGTATCCACTATCCTGTTCAGTAAACAAACGGGAGTGAAAATCCACCAGTGGCCTTGAATCTTCTTGTGTCCCTCTAACCCCTAGTTTCCAAAGGACACTCAGAAGCCACTAAAGGTTAGCAGTGAGAGACTGCATCTTCAGCTGCCAGAGGCTCCTCCTGCCTGAATCCCAGGTTTAGTTCACTTTCTACATATTATGCCACACAGTTGCCTTCGGGTTTCTGCAACATGAGACTGTGCCTCTCTATAAGCGGAAACAGTTGTTCTATGATGTGTCTTGCTAAAGAAGGTCGAACCCGGTTGTACCTCCCAAGGTAATCAACGCAATTAAAGGGAGAATGGAATCAAGAGAGTGGGGAGAAGAAAGATAAATTCCATGGATCCATGCATAGGTTAGTGCATATGTGTGTGCTCAGTCATGTCCAACTCTTTACAACCCCATGGACTGCAGCGTGCCAGGCTCCTCTGTCCATGGAATTTTCCAGGCAAGATTACTACAGTGGGTTGCTCTTTCTTCCTCCAGGGGATCTTCCCAACCTGGGAATCAAACCTGCATGTCCTCCATCTGCATTGGCAGGCAGATTCTTGGACCTTGAACCAACCACTGTGTTATACCTCTCCTACTCCTTAGAGACACCCCTATCGTTGGAAGTCTGTCCCAATACAAAAACCTTTCAACATCCGACAAAAAGAAATCTAGAATTCACTGGGCTTCCCAGGTGGCACTATTGATAAAGAACCTGCCACAGAATGCAGGAGACAGAAGAGATGCAAGTTCCCTGGGTCAGGAAGATCCCCTGGAGGAGGGTATGGCAACCCCCTCCAGTACTCTTGCCTGGAGACTCCCATGGACAGAGGAGCCTGGTGGGCTGCAGTCCATGGGGGTCGCGGAGAGTCGGACAGGAGTGAATGACGTAACACAGCACATCATTCACTGTTTGTGAGCAGATTAACTCATCCCAGATATGAGCCTGCATAAATTATACCTAAGTTCTCGTCAGAAATCTTTTTCACAGGGAAATAACATCTCATTATATATAACTTCGTGGAAAATGAGGGTACCTGAGGTTCCTCGGTGTGCAAAGGCCACCCTAGTTACCACCGTGAAGGGGTGATTTGTGCGTGGCACTTCTCCTTGCACGCCAGTCTCCTAATTACTGCAGGTTCTACCGGAGCCTGAACGACTTCAGCCCAGAGTTTTAATCCAAGAGTATGATGGTCTATTCGTCAACCTGTTACTACTGTTATGATATGTGGGAAAATATTACCCCCGTGTGGGTTCCATGTTCTTGTGTCCCCTACGTGATAAACTCAATGGCTAACTTCTCTGCTTTAAAGGTGATATTTGCTTTACATGACATTGCAGTGACATCACTGCCTGAATAAATAATGTCGTAATTAGTATCTTTTCATTTGCACCAAAATGAATTTCAATCCTGGAATTTTATGTAGAAGTTCATAAAATATTATGAGAGATTTACTCATAAATTTACTAAAAAGAATGAAAATAACAAAATGAATTTAACAAATACCAACAATTTTCCTTGAACTTTTCGTCTATTGGAAATGCTTTCTGCTTCTGTAAAATTAGCTATAACATTTAACATTCAAATAAAGATATATAACTCACAATAAAATTCTTCTGAAAATACAATTGGAATCCAATATCACCTCAAATAAGTTACTGAAGATTAATATTACCAGTGAGAACTCTAAAATAAATTACTGCAAAAAATCAAATTAGTGTAAATGTCTTTTATCCTAAAGATAGTCTAGCTAGCCACATAATTTTTTCCTGTTTTAAAATGCAATAACAATTAAATCTTAGTAGAGTTTCCCAGTTTCCAAAATGAATTCTTCAAAGAAGGCTGTAAAGGTTTAGTATTATTGGCAGTAGAGAGAACAACTGATGATATTATTTTATTAGTTCCTTTATCAATTAAGTCAACTATAAATGCTACAGTTTTACAAGTTTAATATATACATGGGCCAGCTGACTTCAAAATGCCTTTTCTGGCCAGAAGATGGTCCCTTATCACTTGTGCCTGACAGTCAAACAAGGTGAACAGTTGTCCAACTATTTTCTTAATTTAGAAGCACCCCACTGGTAAACAGTGGGACTGTATTGTGAAAGAATGATTGTAAACTCTTATTGTCAAGGATGGCGGTGTAATATTTCTCTACATAAAGTGCACAATGAACGATGGTGACAAGAGTGGATCGAGAAGCTGGGCCTGAATTGCTGTCTCATCACAGCCTCTGATAAGGTGTTACCTTAAAAATTATTTAAGCTCTCTTGAAGAATTCAATCAGTTACCACCTGTAATGTTCTTAGAACAGCAACTTGTGTTCCATAAATGTCAGCTATCGTACACACTCTTAAATTTTAAAATATATTTATTTCTACTTTAATGCACCTGACTCAAAAACTTAGATAGAAACTACTTCACATATAAAATCATTGACTCTGTTTTAAATGTATTCAACACTCTTGCCCAATGTTCAGTAGGAACCAAGCAAAAAGGACTCAATTCAAAATATACTTCCAGTAACCAGGATCCTGCCAGCACATTACATGTAAGATTCAGCCTTGTGCCCTGCTGTGGTCACCAAGTTTCTGTCTCATTCCTCCAACCTTGAGTTCTTGCCTTCAGTTACATCCAGAATGCCCTCTCATCTCCTCTCAGGCCTCCTGCAAGGAAAGGCTACCACTGATTAGTCCTAGCTCACTTTTAATTCCTTCCTCATACTCTCTGCCTATTTCTTCTGGCATGAATTCATGGTTTCAACCAACAGATAATTATTTAGCATTTACTATATTAAAGGGCCAATACTTTGGCCACCTGATGCAAACAGCTGGCAGCTTTGGATCCCATAGATTAAGCCACATTTTACTGACGAAGAAAGAGACACGTAGAAGTGTGCGGTTTGTCAAGGTCACACAGATCCTGAGTAGTAGAGCGGGGACTCTCCACTCCTAGGAAGAGCAAACCCACAGAGCTTACGTGGAGTCACGTTTTGTTTCAAGGATGAAGTAGTTGCTGAAGAAAGCCAGAGGGAGCTTTTACAGCTGCATTAAAAAAAAAAAAAAACAAAAAAAACACAACAGGAACTTATGAGCAACAGAGACATTCTAGAATCATTATCAGTGGCCACCTGAGCCTGCCAGTAATCATGACCCAAACTGGTCCTGTCTGACCAGTTCAGTTCTGTCCAGTTCAGTCGCTCAGTCATGTCTGACTCTTTGCGACCCCATGGACTGCAGCACGTCAGGCCTCCCTGTCCATTACCAACTCCTGGAGTTTACCCAAACTCGTGTCCATGGAGTCGGTGATGCCATCCAGCCATCTCATCCTCTGTCGTCCCCTTCTCCTCCTGCCTTCAGTCTTTCCCAGCATCAGGAGTCTGACCAGAAGGAGCACAGATAATAGGAGCTGGGTAACTCCCCGGTACCCCTCTGCTCCTCAGTGAATGCACACTTTCCTCTTCATCTCATGAACAACAGTGGCCTTTGATTCATGTTCCAAACTAGCACCTCTTCAACTTAATGTGTGCATTTATCAATTTAATAATCAGCAAATGTTTTAAGCTTCGTGAGAGGTTCTTGGGCTCCAGAGATGAAATGAACAAGACTAGGTTCCTACTAGGGCTTCCCTGGTGGCGCAGATGGTAAAGAATTTGCCTGCAATGCAGGAGACCCAGGTTTGATCCTAGGGTTGGGAAGTCCTCTTGGAGAAGGACATGGCAACCCACTCCAGTATTCTTGCCTGGGGAATCCCACAGACAGAGGAGCCTGGTGGGTGACAGTCCACGGGGTCGCAGAAAGTTGGACATGACTGAATGACTAAGCAGACACACACAGGTTCCTATTGACTGAATGTTGATGTCCCAGTGATGGGAACAACTTAGCTGAGCAGCTAAGTTCAGCATCAGCTGAAAGGTGTGAGCTGAGGGTTTAGGTGAGGTTAAAGGAGGAGGATGAGGGGCGAGTTTTGAGGGAGGTTTCACTGAGAAGATAACATCCAAGCCCAACGTGGAGGATGAGTGATGTGGATCATTCATTTAGGTCTTTTGACGAAGGTTACAATCCTGGCGATCAGAGAAAAATCCCTAGCAAAGTGGCAAAGTTTTCTTTATGAATGTTTATAATATACTTCTTATCTTGAGCCGAATGAAGTCACTAGTGTTTTTCTTCTGGCATTTTTCATGAGCGTTCAATCCATTTTTATCCCATACTCTGCAATATACTAACCAAACCCTGTAACTCCAGCTAAGGTAGCGTTTGGAACGTCAGCCTCCACAACCCACACAAATTTAATCTAGGCTCCTTCTTGGCACACGACTTCTTTATACTCTAGAGCATATTTATTCCCATAGAGTTTTCAACTTTTAAAAACAAAACCAAAAACAAAGCTAATTAGGACACTTGCATGTAGCAAAACTCAAGTGGAAAATGTCTTTCATCTTCCTTTGAAACTTAGAAACAGACTGGCAAATATTTCCTGGCTAGAAGATAAATATTCTAAGTGACAGGACAACAAATGCAAAGGCTTTAACACTAAAATCTATGTGATTAATGCTAAGAGTCCTTAAGAGGCTCTTGGTATAGCAGCTGCAGGGCATGTACTATCTGTAGGTCCTGGAGTTAGAAGCCAGGCTTCAGAGTTCTAAAGACTGGATGATAACATTTTCAAATCACCATGCGGCTTTCCTGGAAGGCAAGGTAAATTCTCCTTTGAAGAGAATACATGCAAATGTAGTTAGTCTCCAGATGGAAGGATGAGCAGCAGAGTCTTGTACCGTTTAGAGGTTATATTTGTCCAGTGGGAAGACTGGTTAAAGGAGAATTATTGTAGTTTAGGCTTGAAAAAAATTTTAAAAGAAAGCAATGAATCCGTGCTCTTAGATTTTGAGCAGGGCTTTTAGGCTTAATGCTACAGTACATTATTTTTCCCCCAGAGGAAAAGAAATATTTTAAATTATATTATTCTTGTGGTTCATAAATAAGAATATGGCGCTGAGTTATTTTAATCTGACACTGATGGTACCAGCAATTACAGTTTTTCATTGCAGCAGAAGCATGCTACTATAAGACATAAGAAAAAGCAGGCGCGAATGATATCAATTTATTTGTGTTTTGATTATTAAGTCTATTTTTAAAGTGAACTAATAAAAAAAATGAATCCAGTCAGTAAAGATCTTGAAATTCTGCATGATATTCTAGTTAAATATGACAATATTAATGCCGTTTGATGTGTATGTCATATGATGCATAATATTCTTATTACCAGATGAAAAGTGCCGTACCACCGGCACAGTCTTGACTCTCTTGCTGTTCAGTTTGTTTATTTATTTGTTGTTTTGTTTTTATTTCATAGCATTTGATTGGAAAGGAGCAAATACAAAAAGGAAAAAAAAAAAAAACTTTGTGGAGCAACAAAATTCAGAGTTAGCACCTGTGGGTTCCAACTTGACATTGTGGGAAAAGACTAAGCCAGAGATTTTCAAGTAAAGCCAAATCCAGTTTAGCTTCTCAAATTTTATGGGCTGTATATAGTAACATAGTAACATTTACAGCCCATAAAATTATAAAGTAATGAGCTAATTTTTAAATTCTTTTTGTAAATTATTTTTATTCTTTTATTTTTTGGTCACATTGTGGCACATGGGATCTTAGTTCCTGACCAGGGATCAAACCTGTGCCCCCTGCATTGAAAGTGTGCAGCCTTAACCACTGAGCCACCATGGAAGTCCCCAAACCAATTTTTATAGACACTGAAGATGCTGATGTGAACCAAACTGAAATTTTACCTGGAAATCATTTCTACCCAGATCAGGTGGTTCAGCTTTCAGGGTTTGTACAAAGTTAATGTCATCGGCTTTAAGTATGCTAACCAGCCTGCTCAAAATCTAGAAACTTCCACATCTAGACCACTCCATATGCCTTTGTGGATCATTTTTATCAGTTCCCTATGGAAATAAATGCTATCAGTTATCAGAAGGGTGAGTCATCCTCCGTAGTGTAGCTTTGACCAAGCTTTGAATCTATTTCAATAAATGGATATTATTTCCAGGAAGAGGGAAACTAGTGGAGGCTTGCGCCTACTCACTTCTCTCAAAGCACAGAGAGAAGGGAGGGGAGTAGGCAAAGCAGACCAGAAGGCCCACGTGCATGGTGACCATCGCTGACGCCGGCTATAGAGCAGTGCATCACTCAGAAGCAAAAGCGTCACCAAAAAGCACTGCCTTTGCCAAAACGGCCCCCTGGTCTAGTGCATGCATTGTGGCTGGAAGAAACCTCTTTAGACAAAGAACAATGTAAGAAATTCCAGTCTAAAAACATGGTTTGAAACCAAAATACCTACCCCTGGTCTCAAACGTACCATGCCCCTGTTCTATCTTGCTATGAATCCCCGGTGCTAGCCTGTGCTAGTAGACATAAAGTAAACATTTATGAATAAACGCGTGAACTACTGAAACAGTCCAAATGGGTCTAATTATCTGAAAGCAAACAAGAGTTATGTAATTAGAAAGCAACTTACAAAGGCCTAGAATGTTTTTATTTCCAGTTGTCTTCTCTTTATTCTATGGCCTTTCTTTTATGTTAGAACTGTTCTAGCCTGTAATTCTCCCTTTTGGAAAAATAGGGCAAGCCCATTGTATCAGAGAGGCCCCGTACAACAGCAATAACAACAACAAACCCAGAGCAAACGTGGCTGGATACTAAAATTGTAAAGCCCTAAAAGAATGTCATTAACAGAAAAAGCTTTTAGCTATGTTAATATATTTTGGAGAAGGAAATGGCAACCCACTCCAGTGTTCTTGCCTGGAGAATCCCAGGGATGGGGGAGCCTGGTGGGCTGCCGTCTATAGGGTCACACAGAGTCGGACACGACTGAAGTGACTTAGCAGCAGCAGCAGCAACAATATATTTAATACAGTCATTTTGCTTGCTGATCTGATTCGATTTCCCTGCGCCACCCCTGAGTCTGAGGCCCCAAAGGTCATGGCCAGTGACCCTGGAGATGCTGACGTCCCTGTGGGGTCACTTCTCACACATACTCTCCGATCTTTCCCCTTGAGGTCTTGACATTTTCTCATGACCGTAAGACAATCCAACCCTTAGGATTCAGAGATTCTTCCCACTTTAGAAAGCTATCCCCCTTCCTCTCGCACTCCCCTCCAAAGGATGTCCCTCTTTATGTTCCCTGTCTCAGACATGTGGCATCACTTCTTTGAAGAGCTCTGGCTTCTAAAAAAAAAATAAGCACCTCCCTTTGTTGCCATCAGTTCCTTCTTTCTTTAAACTTCTACTGACCAGCACCCACTTTAAACTTCCTCTGAAGGAAGGAATTACAAGGTCTGGATACCTGCTTGTAAAAATAGGAAAGAGAAATGTGGTGAGAAAATAATAAATAAACAGATACCTTAGTAACCGTCACAGCTTGTCTACTTCTATCACCTCACAACACCCCATTCACCAAAGCCTTCCTTCCGTTCATTCATTAACAAGAGTGCATTAAGTACTCCTGTGTACCCAGCACTGGGTACTGTTGACAAGTGCGTAAGGCCAGCTTGGTACCTGCTATCTAGACTTTACCATCTAGTGACAGACAGAGAGAAGGGAATAGGCCAAGGGAAGGCAGGGTAACAGAGCTGTGACGAGAAATACACAGGGGATTCTCAGAGCCCGAGAGAGGACTGTGACACCCAGGCATGGTGACTGGAGCCCAAGAAAGCTTCCCAAAAGAACAGACATCCAAGAGAACCCTCAAGGAAGAACAAGGGCCAGCCATGGACAGAAAGAAGAGAAGAGAGAGGAAAGGAGGGAGAGAAATGAAGAAAGAACGATTTGAGACCTTAAAAACAGCCTGTGCACAAGTTCGAAGTAAAGAAATAGGAGCCAAAGATTAAGAAATTAGTTTTGTATGTCCAGAGAAGAAAAACTAGGAGACAAGACTGGAGAGGAAGAAGATGTCAAATCAAGAGGGATCTTCGGCCAGGTTAAACAGTTTGGGCACTGTACTGAGGGCATGGGGGGAGGAGCCCCCCAGCTATGCTGTGAAGGGGGCCCTTGCATGGGGCAGGAGCAGAATCAGGGAGTCCAGCATGGAGGCAGCTACAGTCTCCAGGTGAGAAATGATGGGACCTAACCTACAGCAGCTCCGTTACTGAGGGTGGGAAGGAGCAGGAGGAGCGGGGTTTGAGACACACAGAAGAAGGAAGTGGCAGAGCACAGCCTGGAAGCTCGGGTAGACGGGAGAGAGGTGAGGATTAACCCATCCATTTGACAAACATTTACTGAGCACCTACTGTAAGCCAAATACTGTCCTTTGTGCCAAGAACACAAGGGTAACCAGAGGAGTCACACTTCCGCACTGAAGTGTAAGGACTGAGGCAGTCGCGTACTAACATCCATAACCACAAATAGATTTACAGCTAGACTCATGTCAAGAGCGCTGAGGGAAAAAAAGAATATAAGAGAGCATAATGGGGGACTGGTTTACACTAGGAGATTTAGGGACGACTTCTCTGAAGTCTTTTAGCCAAAGTTGAAAAATTAAGCCGAGGGACGAAAGGGAAGAAGAAT
This sequence comes from Bubalus bubalis, assembly GCF_019923935.1. NCBI lineage: Eukaryota > Metazoa > Chordata > Mammalia > Artiodactyla > Bovidae > Bubalus > Bubalus bubalis. The sequence goes on along the minus strand of NC_059178.1, from coordinate 2,398,667 downwards.
AACCAAGGCAAAGCAAACGACGTGGAGAGAAGCGAGCATTGAGAGATATTCAAAAGGAGAACCTCTAAAGCTGGTGGTGGACTGGGTGTATGAACGATGATTGCTGTTCAGCGTCCGCAGCCCCACGAACTGCAGCAGGCCAGGCTTCCCCGTCCTGCACCAGCTCCCAGCATTTGCTCAAACTCACGTCCATTGATTAGATGATGCCATCCAACCATCTCATCCCCCTCTCCTCCTGCCTCCTACAGTCTTTCCCAGCATCAGGGTCTTTTCCAATGAGTCGGCTCTTCCCATCAGGTACGCAAAGTATTGGAGCGTCAGTTTCGGCATCAGGCCTTCCAGTGAATATTCAGGGTTGATTTGCCTTAGGATTGAGTGGTTTGATTAGATAACAATTAGCTCCAACCAACCTCTTTCCTCCTAACAGACTGCTCAAGTGCCAGTCACCAGGCTCTGCTTCTGCTTGAGACAGTTGCTGCCCTTGACGCAGCCCCTTGTCTGCAACAGGCTGACTGTTCTAAGAGTCAATGCAAAACAGGTATAGGACATTTTTGTCCTCACAATGGGATCTCACCCCTGTCCTTTCAGCTTTTCTCCTGAGTGTGACCACATCACCTTCCTTGAGTCTCTGAAATCATGAGGACCAACAAATTCAACCCAAATCTACACAGCCCAAAGCCCTACTGGGGAGTGATTCTGACTAATTAATTGGTAATGGTCAATAAGGTGTCAGCCCTTTCTGAGCAATGATTTACACTTCAGAGGGAACATTCCATCCCTTAACCCACTGATTCTCACACATTTAAACAGTAGAATTCTTTTATGAAACTTGCAAACTTATTCTTACAAAGAAGCTCAACCTAGAGAACAGATGAAAAGGGAGCTATTCTGGTGAAGCCTCGATGAAGGGTCCTGGGCCTCGTCCACCGGGCTCTCATCCCCTCCCGTCTCCAAAGTTATCCCTGGAACTTTGAGGTTTTGCCTCGATTCAAAGTTAAGTTGGGAAAACAGCAGGAAAGTCTGAGCCTGAGTAGGAAACAGACACTCTCAAATCCTAACATGAAAGTTAGAAAGGAATAAAAGATAAGAAAAGCTGTGATTTCCACGACCCTTTTCTCTTTTTGAATATAATATCTTAAATATATGCATTGTGCTTTGATGAGCTAAATGACAAACAAAGCGGTGTATCACCCAGGGTCCTGGCAAAAAACACGTGGCACTCGGATTAGGTACTCTAAGGAAAGTTTGATAAGTGTGTACAAGGGTGTGAGCAGCCACAGTGAGTAACAGGGAATCCGGTTAGAAGAGATCTGTTACCACCAGGGCTGTGAGGAGACACAGAACAGGCCCCGGGGTCTGTGGGCAGCATGGAGAGCCCCTCGGGGTGATGGCTGAGCTACAAGGCCCCACCCCCTCAGACTGCCCTCTGTGCTGCTGAAACCAGAGGCCAGAAGACAAGGAAGCCCAAGCAGACCCTCAGAGCTGGTGAGAACAGAGACGAAGCTGGTCTGAAACAGCTCACCAGAAATGCACAGGACATGACCTCGATCTGCAGGTAAGTGAATATTTTAATACAATGTTCAGACTTGGAACACAGGAAAAAAGAAGATCACTTAGCAGGTGACATAGTACACGACGGCCATTTACATGGTGCTAAGTTCAGAAAAAAGTGATGTAAGCACTTAAGTACTCAAAACAATACCACTGACATCGCAGACAACGATTTGAGTTTTTAAATATTTCTCTCCAGGGTGTCTAGGAAAAAATTTGTTTGACCTTTAGTTAAAGGCTGTCTCAAGCAGATGATTGATTGTATCTGCCCTGAAAGGTGATCCTAAAGATGGTTTCATGGTACAATTGCTACGATTTTTGTCAGATTTTTCTTCACATGATTTGGTGAAAATACTCAGGTAACAGCAACACGGCTAGATGCCTGCTAAATCCCCCTCCAGATGAGGGGCTTAGCACTTGAGCTGCCCCGTGAATGTCTTTCTATAGCCATTTCTTCAGCACAAAATCAGTGTGTATTTTTACATATGTACTGTTGAGCTTGAATGATTCGGGGACTGGGGGCACCCACCTTCCACACACTAGACAATCTGCCTACAAAATGCAGTTGTCCTTCCCCATATTCAGTTCCTCCATATCTGAGGATTCAACTTAGTTCTCATGAAGACAAAACCCCAAATCCCTACTTCTTTATTGAATTCATATGACATTGGTTGATAGAAATGCAGTTAAGTTGCTACTGTTGTTATTTAGTCGCTAAATTATGTCCAGCTCCTTTTGTAACCCTATGGACTGTAGCCCGCCAGGCTCCTCTGTCCAGGGAATTCTCCAGGCCAGAATATGGGAGTGAGCAGCCTTTCCTTTCTCCAGGGGATCTTCCCAACCCAGGGATTGAACCTGTGTCTCCTGCATTGGCAGGCGGATTCTTTACCACTGAGCCACCAGGGAAGTCTGCAGCTAAAGGACTGCAGTACCAAGAACACTGGCACAAACAAGCTTCGGGAAGAAACCACCAACTCCAGAAAAGATATAATTCACCCCAGGGAACAGAAGGACAGGGCTGAAGTAGAGTGGGGTTGGCGAACCACCTCTGGAAGGGCTACAGAGTAAATATTTCAGACTGTCTCAGCTACTCCATTCTGCCTTGTAGCACAAATGCGGCTGTAGGCTTTATGTAAAACAATGAGTGGCTGTGTTTCAACAAAACTTTATCCACAGAAACAAACAGCTAGCTCACAGACACGCGCTTGTCCGCGTCTGGACTGTAGCGGTTCTCAAGCTTTAGCATTAGAAGCAACTGGAACGTGACTCAACAGGCACCACAAGGCTCTTCACAAAGCCCTAGAATTGCTAATGAATTTTGCGTTTCTAACAAATCCCTAGATGATGCTGATGCTGTTGGTCCAAGGCCCACACCTTCGGAAAGCCCAGATTAGAGTTTAACTGCTTAGTTCCGGGTGTCAAGTGTGCTGAGCCATCGTCAACGTATTTCATGAAGGTGTTTCACCCCAGGTCCCCTTGAAAATGGAGCCCCAGGAAAAACGTATCACCTAATGCTTTGGGGAATAAAGAGGGGAAACCCAAAAATACGGGGGGGGGGTATTTTTAGTGGCTAAAACTTCCCCCTCCCAATGCAGGGAGGCCCCAGGTTCGATCCTCGGTCAGAGACCTAGATCCCAACTGTGGCAGCTAAGAGTTCACACGCCGCAACCCAGACCTGGGGCAGCCAAATAAATAAATACTTTTCTTTAAAAAAACAAAGTGAAAAAGCTGTAATAGAGGAAATGCGAGAGAGCAAAAGCATGGGGACGTGTTGCTGAGCTGGCCGCAGCGTCGGAGCAAACGCAGCTGGTGGCTCGATCCGCCCGTCGTCCCCACGAAGCCCATGAAACTACTTCTCGAAACTGTCCTTGATGAGGACGAAGGGCAAGAAATAGACTTGCCAGCTTCCTTCCTTCTCCCGCCCCCTTTTGGCCCAGCTCGCGTTCCTCGACCTTCGGGGCAGCTGCAGAGAGAGCTGGAGCGGCCCTGATCAGGAGCAGGGCTGTCTTTTCCCACCACCGCAGCCCAGACTTGAAAAGCTCGGCCTCCTCTCACTCATTAAACGTAGCGTTCCCCGAATGCTGCCTACACTCTGTGAGGTTCTTCCTTCAGCGATGCCGCCCATGCTCACGCCTTCAAGCAGCACCGCTCCGTGGCCTCTTCAAGCGGCGACCCGCAGCCCTGACAACTCTCCCGAGTGCGTTAGCCAAGCCTCAGCCTTGTGTCAGGCCGCGTCAGTTCCAAGGGAAACTGCCCTGGGAGTTGAGGAGGTTGCGTTTCATATCACAAGATCCTGCCACATCTTGTCACAGCCAAGGGGACAGAGGGCAGCCCCTGACCCAGAGCAATCAGTCTGCGGGCTGGCAGGGGCCTGGGCCTCGTCCTGATGGGAAAAGATCGGGTGACCAAGCAGACTCCCCCAGGGAATGGGGATATTAGCTGACCAGAAGTTGAGCAGTTGGCATCAGCTGTTGAAGCTGGAAGGATCCGAAGAGATAAAATCAAGATTACATCAAGCCGAAAAGCAAGCTAAAGTGATGGATGGGGGAGGGGGAGGGCGGGGGCAGGAAGATGAGCAAGAAGAAAAACTCCGGGCAGTGCAGAAAGGAGAGGAGAGCGGGAGCAGAGATGGGGAGAGCGGGAGCAGCAATGCGGAGAGGGCTCTGGAGCCCTCGGCCGGGAATGGGCCAGTCACACCCGAACCCCATGTGGCCCGTCGCCGTTAATTCCCCACGGCCGCAGTTTCTTTATTTACGCAAGTGGCTTTCATGACTTTCCCTCAGGACGCCTTCAATTAACATTTCCTAAATCTTAAGGAATTGTATTAAGGAATTATTTTATATATTAACTATATTCCTCCATACATCCTCAGTACAACCCATTCGATCAGAATGTTTATAAGGTAATGGGATTTGCAGTACTGTTCTTTAGCACTTTAAATGTATGATCTTACTGAGATCTTGTGATACAAGTACTATTTAATGAGGCGTTAAGGGTTTAAATAACTTGGACAAGCTATCACAGGGGCAGCGGGCTTTGAACCCAAGAAGCCAGGCACCAGCATCTACACTTGTAGCCACTATGCCATGATGCTAAGTAGCAACCTAGGATGCAATGAACAAATATTGTCTTAGTTCAGTTGAAGAGCCAAGCTGATGCTAGGGTGCGTTACTAAAAGAGAGAAGACCCACAAGCCAAAATCAGATGAAATCTTTCATATTTCAGCTGAAATGCCAATAACCTGGTGATACATGAATGATACAGAAAGCAGAGACTCTGATTAGAACAAGCCCTGAGTCATAACCCTCTGGGTTAGTACAAGAGGCCAGGGGAGCCCCACTGACCAGCTGCCCTAAGACCCAATTCTTTGGGGGCTAGAGCAGCAGGAAATGATGTTTGAGCAGAGGAGATAACTGCAAAGTGTTTACTTTTTTTTCTTGTCAGTAAGGATCAGCATATTATATCCAAATTTCCAACACCTTTTCATGTTTCCTTGGAAACAGTCCAGCCTGGGGAGGACTCAGGAGCCGCTGAGGACTGCAGAACACCTGGCACAGAGCTGTGTGCGCAGAAACCTCTCCCAGGACCCACCCCGAACCCGCTCCATCCTAGAGGGAACGGGATGGACGCCCACACAGCTGTGATCATGCCCCAAGCCCGCGCCACCCTAGAGGGACGGGATGGACGCCCACACGGCTGTGATCAAGCACCCGCCCCGATCCCACGCCACCCTAGAGGGACGGGATGGACGCCCACGCGGCTGTGATCATGAGCGCTTCCTTCATTTTCTCCAAGCGCCTTGGTGACAGCGCTGGATTCACCAACCCACGGGTCAGCATGGAGTCGGAGTTCTGGCCCTAGAGTTGTCATTCTTGGGGTCAGTCATAACTCTGTCCTTCACCAGCTCTTCAATCTCAACTTTATCTTCTTTGGCACTCAGTTTACACACTTGTAAAACAGGGATAATAATCATACCTCTTTCAGTTGTGGGGACTGGACTTAAACACTCGCTCAACAACACATTTTGTAGATCTCTTATATGGGATAGAAGAGGCTGACATGTGATAGCAATTTATTAAGTATCTAAAATGTTCTAGCTAATTCTGGGTTAAGTAAATTTGAGAAAAGTTGTTCAGCCTCTCAAACTTAGATTGTTTATGTGTAAAATAGACATGGCATTCACAGCTTAGGGTGTGAGGAAGGATTAAATGAAATCGCACAAGTAAACCATGTTAATTGTTATTTGGTAGGTACTAAATTAGTGTTGAAGGCAATGGCACTCCACTCCAGTACTCTTGCCTGGAAAATCCCATGGATGGAGGAGCCTGGTGGGCTGCAGTCAATGGGGTCGCGAAGAGTCAGACACGACTGAGTGACTTCCCTTTCACTTTTCACTTTCATGCATTGGAGGAGGAAATGGCAACCCACTCCAATGTTCTTGCCTGGAGAATCCCAGGGATGGAGGAGCCTGGTGGGCTGCCGTCTATGGGGTCGCACAGAGTCAGACATGACTGAAGCGACTTAGTAGCAGTACATTAGTGTTAACAGACCCTAAATTCTTCCATAGATTTGCTCACAGATAAGATCTCTGAGAAATCAGTCTATTCCTACCAATTCTCATGATCAAATCTCCAGTTTCATACAGAAAAAGTATTTTGCATGAGCTTTCCTATTCTTGAGATGCCTGCCAAAACAATGACTGCTATCTAAGCAATAGGCTGGTTATTAATAAAAAACCTACTGATCCCTGGTTTTTCACTAATGATTTGAGTCATAACTCAGTGTTACCAAAACTTTTTAAAATATCACTTGGTTAGATATTTACTTTTGTGTATTGATCTCAAACAAAGAATCTAGAACAAAGACTTTGAAACAAAGCAAACTCAGCAAACTGTTAACAACTGGTGACCCGAAGATGGAGGGGAGAAGACAGCGTTTGCTCACTAAGCGACACATTGTTCTGCACAAAACTGCAGTTTGTCCTCAGACTGTAAGGAGGCGAATTACCATCATGTTAGATGTTTAGATTTTGTTCATATTTAAACAAGCCCCGCAATGTCCATTGATCTGCATTTAGACAAGTTCTGAATTTAGACAAGGGCCAGCATCTGGCTGGAAATGAAGAATCATGGAATAGTAAATTATATTTCCAAATTGCATAACCTCTGTTTTGGGGGACTCCAAACTAATACAATGAGCAATTACACACCCATCAGATGCTCAAGATAATGGTAGATTAGCAAAAATCAGGGAGATAAGCTATTTTGTCAAGTAAGATCAGACTCAGAAATTTATAAAGAAGGATAAAGATCAAATCTTTGAAAAAATAAAAGAATACCATAAAAATCCTAAACCACTTAAAATATTTACTGTTTTTTAACTCTCTACAGAACACTTCAAGGTCATTTGAACAAAAACTAAAATAATAAAACTGCATCCTCAACGCAAGAGCTTTACAGCATAAACCAGGATTTAAACGCGGGAAAGCCGATACCAAGGCAGGAGGGTCATATTAAAACTCCACATAAAGGACAGCAGGGAAGTGATGAGGGGAGCAGGAGGTGTGGAGTGTGGGGATGAATCACTGTGCTTCTTCTCAGCCTCAAAGGCTCTGGACTCACAGTTAAATTAATTAGAAGATATAAAAATACCTTCTTTGTGTATGGAACACAGAGAGGCAAGATGAAAGCCTCTCGTGGGTCAGAAGCAAAATCACTACAAACTGCATTTCGGAGCCCTGGTGCCTCCCGCCCTCCCAGCACAAAACCTCCTGTCTCTGTCCACACCGCTGGACTCTTCTTTTAATATGCGCTTCAGGTGGACGGTTCACTTTTCCATCTTGGCCTCTGGGTGTGAGCAGGAACTTATTTCAAAACTCAAAGTCAACTACAATTTTTGCATTGGCACATATGCTGGAAGCCATTACTCTGCACGGATCAAAATGGCCTTGATGCGCCTCTTGGCTTGACTAAACCTCCGAAGGGCTTCTTCCTGAATTTCGGGCCCCTGACCTCCCTTTTCTTAGACCATTTACTTTAAAAAAAACTTGTACTGTAAATGCAAATTTTTTCTCTGCTCCTTTGAAATGTGGATAAATCTTCTCAGCCTCCTGCCTGTTTTATAACCCAGGGATTTCTTTTTCAAGGACCTGGGGGAAGGTATTCCTTTGAAATGTCATCTTTAAGAAAGACAGCACCTCCGTCTCCTAGTCTCTGTGGGAGAGGGGAAGCCTGATTTGAACAAGAGACAATTAGCCAACGCCGGTGGACTAATCCCACTGACCAAACTTCCCTCTGATGTCCTCCAGCACTTTTTCAGGAGTTCAACTCAGAGTTTAAAACACCCCCTCACTTCTTGTTTCAAGAGCTGAGTTCAATCTTTCTCCCCTCCTGCAATAGTCTAGAATAAAGTCTTCCTTGCCTGGTTAACTCCGGTGCAATTTTTCCTTGACATCATACCGAATTTCTAATGAATCCTTTTGAGGGCTTTTGTCCTATTAAAATTAATTCCACAATTAAGTAAAACAAAAAAATACTTAAATATATGTGCAATAATATATTTCATGCCAAAATTTTAAGAGACTATTACTTTAATAACTGTTGACCAAACTTACAATCACAGAGTAGCAGAAATGGTTAGTTGTCTTACCAGAGAACAGAAGATGTCCTGTCTGGAAAGCAAGGGAAAGAGAAATTTTAGAAAGACAGAATGGTCAACAGGAGTACATGTATAAACTGTCCAGTAAGATAACGGCAGAAAATGAGCGCTGGGTGATCTTTGCAAAAGCAGTTCCAGTTAAAATAGGGACACTGAATGCAAGGCAGAAGAGAAGGGTAAAAGAGGACTAAGCCAAGTTCCCAAGAAAACTACTGGATTAGAGATAAATCTAGTGCTTTTGTCCTTGGTCCCGAGCGATGCAAGGATAGTGCCCAGAATATAAGGCTCACGAGGGTAAGCATAGCACATATTTCCAAATATAGCATCTAATAATCAAAGTGCAATGCTTTGTATTCTGCCTTTCGAGAAAGTGTGCAAAGGACAGTGGTAACAAAGCAATTGGTAAAATAGAGGAAAGGGATGGATGGGACACCTCAAGAAGGGAAGAGTGGCTTGAGCCCACGGTGAAATTTTAACATATAACAAAGGGGAAAGAACTGCTCAACTTTGTTGCTTACAATTGCTCCACAAAAGAGATGGATCGTCAGAGAGACTAATCTTCAGAGTGATACCACGGAACAGACATTGGCAAGAGAGAAATGAAGCTTCCGATTTGGTAAAGAGTTTGGTAGAGAATACCCTGGAGTTAATATTCCTCTCCCCAGGGAGTGACCGCCAACAGGCACCCAGAGACTTTGTCATGGAGAGTACAAGTGAACATTCCTGAAAAGCCACTAAAAGGAAAGATCATGGAGAACATGAAGGTCTCATTTCAAAAAAAAAAAAAAAGAGCAGACTTCAAAACATCACTTCACAAAGGAGCTTTTAAGGACAAATGGATAAAGTTACTTTCACAGAGGAGAAACCCAGTGGACACCACCTGAACCAGATCAAATTAAAACCACCGACAATGGGACAAATGGACATCGCATGTCTCCTCATGTAATGCACTGAGCACCGCACATCCCCAGGTGGTATTTCTGCCCAAAATGTTTAACCAGAGTCTGATCATGAAGAAATGATCAGATGAATCCAAATTGAGAAACATTCCAAAAACAACGGGATTGAACTCTTCAAAAATGTTCAATGTCACAAAACGTGCAAAAGGCAGGGAAACCCCCAGATTAAAGAAGTCGAAAGAGGCACCAGAACTAAATGCAATATGTCAGCCTTATTTGGATCTTGCTCTGAAGAACATCACTGTGATGATGGGGAAAATTTGAATATGAATCACTTATTAGATAGCATGTTAATGATAAGTGTCGGGAGTGATAAACATATAATCATTGAAAAATGTTCTTTGTGATTCTTCCTCAAACGGTTGTGAAAAAATTATACAGATGCATATTATAGAGCATAATCTTAAGCAAGGTTCTATTTAAGATTAGTGAGAATTTAGACAAAGAAATTACGGTTACTAGAAGCCAGCTGCATGCTTCCTGAGTTAAGCTGGACTCGTTTTTGAGAGCTTAGAAGACAAGATATCTCAGTGAGATGTAGTAGGATTTAGCTTTTTTTCTTTTCAGAATCCAAAAGAGGGAATTAATGCCTATCTTGATATCATATAGGCATACTAAAGAAATGTGAATTGAATGGTCATATGGCAAAGTGAATTCAATCTTATCTGAATGGACATATTTCAGAGGGTTGACATCAGCCTGAAGGGATCTCTCCAGTATTAAGATAAAGGATTCTAGCCATCAACTGGAGAAGAGCATGAATGGCATGTTAACAAAATTTGTTAGTGACATTGGCAAATATTCTCAGTGACACAGACATGAATCCCAAATATAGACTAGATGAGTCAAAACCAGCAATATGATACTTAGTGAAAATGATTTGATGTCACTTTATTATCAACTAGTCAATACACATATTTTGAACATGTGCCAGGAACTGAGGGCTTCCCTGGTGCCGCTAGCGGTAAAGGACCTGCTTGCCAACGCAGGAGACGAAAGAGACGTGATTTTGATTCCTGGTCGGGAAGATCCCCTGGAGGAGGGCATGGCAAGCCACTCCAGTGTTCCTGCCTGGAGAATCCCACGGACAGAGGAGCCTGGTGGGCTGCAGTCCAGAGGGTCGCAAAGAGTCAGACAAGACTGAGTGACTTGGCACATCTACAGGAACTGAGAACAGAAAGGCAAACAAAAAGGTCAGAAATTCTTAATGTTGCGTGAAAATTATATATCTAAAACAATAATGAGTGAAATAAGTTCATGAAGGTGGAAGCACAGAGCCTTGAAAACATGTATTAGGGAGACCTAACAAACAGAAAATCAGGAAAGGCTGCCCACAGGAGGCACTGCACACGTGGGAAACTGTAAGGCGTGCTGCAAAGACAAATCAGATGGGAAGGCATCAGGGGACTGGAGCAAGAAAAGAAGACTGGACCAGCCCTGCAGAAGGTGCCCTTATAGAAAGGCCCTACTCAGGTTGGCCAGGACATAGCAACAGGCTGAGAGAAAGCCACTGTGGCTGGAGCAGAGAGAGCAAGTGGGACAGCCCCAGAGAAATTAGGACGGAGGAGACAATCCTAACAGATGCATGAGTCGGAAAGGGTGACAGATTTAACTGACTCTGCTTTCAACGTGATTCAGTAACGCAAGATCACTCCTCAAAGGATACAACATCCAAGACAAGAGTGGTGAAGTCCTCGGTCATTCGTTTCCAATCACATCCAACTTTAAACCTGTGTTTAGTTCAAATAAATTCAGAGCAATCTGTATGTTGAACCCAGTGGGAATCCTGAAAATGTGTCAAAGGAATTGAAAATAGGCACCTAAAGAGAAGAGAAGATTCCAGGAATCTTCCAGAATAACTGTATTCGAATATCTAAAGAGCCTTGATATAAAACAGATACAACAGCTGGTATATATTTACATGAGTTAACGCATGGGGATCATAACAATGCAGATTTAGTTCAGTCTTGGTTAGGCTTCCCTGGTGGCTCAAATAGTAAAGAACCTGCCTGCAATGCAGGAAACTCAGGTTCAATCCCTGGGTCAAGAAGATCCCCTAGAAAAGGAAATGGCAACCCACTCCAGTATTCTTGCTTGGAGAATCCCATGGACAGAGAAGCCTGAAGGGCTACAGTCCATGGGGCCACAAAGAGGTGGACACGACTGAGTGACTAATACTTTCACTTTTCACTTTAGTTAGACTTTACTGCTAGATCCTGGGTGGAGATGAAATGGATGTCTGGAGAAACGCTCAACCTCCCAGGCTAACTGATAAATAGGCAAAAACATCATAGAGAGAATTCAAGTCCTTGAACTAGATAATTAATAGGCCTTCTTCCAATCCTGATATTCCATAGTTCTATGACAGTACCATTTCCATTACACTGGCAACATATTAAGCAGCTATTCAGAACATTCTAGGAAGAAGAAGTTGAATAGGACCGAATTGATGAATCTATAAAAAATAAAGCTTATATCCAACATCTGTACACAGGGTTAAAGACTAAATTGCAAAAGTAACTTACAAAACGAAACTTCAAAATGTAAGATAAAGGGAAACCTTGTTTTTGAGATGAAGGCAGCCAAGCCACTAAGAACTCGAACTTTGGAGCAAATCTATGTGGCCTTGGGAAAGTTCGTCAGCCTTTCTGTTTCTTAGTCCCTTACTTGTGTAATAAAGATAATATTTTTTTAAATATCTGGTTTATAAGGATTGTTGTGAGAATTATTCAGTCAACAAATTTAAAGTGCTTGAAAAAGTATCTGGCACTTAGTAAACCCTATAGAAATGTTTGATATCTGTGATCGGTCCACCTTAATAGATAGTTGAGAGATGGTAGAAGGAAACAAACTTGGATTAAATCCGAGTTCCACTTAGGTGATTTTCCCCTCTCTATAAGATGGAGATGAAAGTATCTGCCAGTCATTGTTCAGTTTCAAATATCAGAGCCTTCGGGGCTGATGCCATCAGATGCAGGTTTAGTGCAGAGAACTAGGGGTCTACAAAAGCCAGGGAGGAGGGGCTTGAGGTGCGTGCTCTGGGCCACTAGGACAAGCCCACGCCACTGGTCCTCCACAAGAGCTGCTGTCTGGCACTATCCAGAAACAACAGAATCAGGAAGCTACTGTCCCAGTTGCTAATTGCATGCCACTTCAGCTAGGTTCTAAAAACCCAAAGCTGCTACCACAACCGAAGGCTTTGGAAACTCATCACCAGACAGTGGACGGTACACTCCACTCTCTACAGCCATCCTGCTATCACTGTTGCAGAACCACAGACGCTTCCCCTGCAGACCCTGCAGCAGCAGCAGCGTGTGGACTTCCGCTCTGGATTCCAAATAGTATGGAGGCACATCAGTTCACACATAAACCTGAGCTGTGAGGAAGTCTGAGAAATGTAGAATAACTTTTCAGCTCTAGCAGCAATATAACACTCTGAAAGGGAGAGAGAATGGAGATAAAAGAGCTAAACCATAATATTTATCATCCTGTTTCTTACCACTCGGATAAGAATTAAATTGGATATAATGCATATGCAGTAGTAAGCTCTGAGTTTGGCAGATAGTAATCACTCAGTAAATTACTAGCTGACTTCCATCATAAACTTGGCTGAGTAAGAATTACCTTTCCATTTCTCATCCTAAAAATCAAGGAAAAAAAAAAGCCAAAAACTTAAAACTCTACTTTCAGTAAGAATAAAAGAAATGCATAATCTATTGGCTCATAAACATACATAAAGCCTTCTAAAATTAGCAGAAATAAAACAAAAGCTACACAGGTTGTCAGGCAGAGGAAACGCTGACAGGCCCAATGATACAAATCTTATCAAGCATTGGGGAAAAAAAAGACTTCCTGAAAGTGAAGACATTGACTCATGAAGGCTACATATCTGGTGTTTGAAAATAGGTGCAGAAGTGGAGCTAAGAAAGTTGACAAAACGAAGTCTCCTAAGTGGGTTTTATTTCACTTTAAGAAACAAGGAGGAAGACCCCTCAGTGACCCACTTTCAGGAGCCACGGCTGTGGAAAGCATTCCCTCTCCATGGGCAGAGAAGAAAGGAGCCTTTGGAAGACCACCAGGCAACTACTCACTCCCACCCATCGCCAACCCCCCCCCCCAAGAAATCCTAAACAAAAAGACAGTTTAGGAAAATTCAACTCATTCGATGAGCACTATAAAAGAAATTCCCAAAGAATCAATATGAAAATACAATTAGTAAAAAAAAAAAAAAGGAAAAATAATGTTTTTACCATTAAAGAACAGCTAACCAGAAAACGTTGCCCAAAAAGTAGATAACTAATGTAACAAGAATTTTTTAAAAGTATTACAAATTAATCACCTATTATGGGCTGAATTGCATCACCCCACACTAAATTCATGCGTATGAGATCTAAGCCCCAGTCCCTCAGAATGTTACTATATCAGGAAACAAGAGTAAAAGCGGTAAAGGGTAAAAGCGGTAAAGCTAAATTAGGTCCCGGGGTGAGCCCTAGTCCAATATGAATGATGTCCTATAAGAAGATATAAGGACACAGAGGAAAGGCCATGTGAAGACAGAGGGGGAGGATCAGTTCAGTTCAGTCACTCAGTCGTGCCTGACTGTTTGCGACCCCATGCATCACAGCACACCAGGCCTCCCTGTCCATCACCATCTCCCGGAGTTCACCCAAACTCATGTCCATCGAGTCAGTGATGCCATCCAGCCACCTAGCCATCCATAAGCCAAGGAAGGAGGCTTCAAGAGAAGTCAACACATGTATCTCAGATTTCCAACCTCCAGAAGTATGAGGAAATGAATTTCCATTGTTTAAACCGCTCAGCCTGTGGAACATTGCTTATGACCACCCTCACAAACTAAAACATCGTCTCTGTGAAGAAAGATCTCACAATAGAAATGCAAAACTCGGGTAAGAGAGTTACTGCTTATTTTTAAACTTTACATAACTGTATTAGTTTTGCCAAATATCAAAATGAAATAAAAGAAAAAAAAAAAAGAAATCTGAACACACAGACCACTGGGGGTCTGGTTAAAAAAAAAAAAAAAAAGAAAAAGAGAGTTACTGCTTAGGTAACAGAAGAAATTGAAATGTGAGCTGAGAGAACTTGGGAAATAAGTAGAAGGGAGGGGAAGAGCCATCAGCGAAACAACCAAAAATCACTGAGCAAATAAACACCATGGAAAACACTGCTAGGAATTTGAGAAATAATAGAGTGAAAAAATACAGAGGAAATAAAAGTTTCACGGGGTTAGAGGGAAAACAGTTATGGAAAGTAGTCAAAGCAAATGCAAACTATGCATAATTGGAGATGCTAAAGAGTAATACTGAAACAATTCAAAAGAATAACTATTTGAGCAAACAATTCAAGAAGAGTTTCCTGAATCTCCACACCAAACGGCCCATCGTGTGCCTGTCAGGATAGTTAACAAGACACATCCTGGTAAAGTTATTGGAGTATAAAGGTAGAATCTTAGCGCATCCAGGCAATTTACAAAGGGAAAATACAAAGTGATCTCACATGTCTCGACCAGGAGCAGGGGAACATGAAAACACAGTCAAGAAAAGCAGGTGCAAATCAAGGATTAAGTATTCAACCACTCGTGGTAGCTTCGGACAAACTTTGAACATGCAGGTATGCAAGAACTCTGTCCGTCACCAGACAGAGGAGCCTGGCGGGCTGCAGCCCACAGGGTTGCGAAGAGTCGGACATGACTGAGCGACTGAACAGCAACAGAAGAGTGTGATACTCACAGGTTCTTCTCAAGCAAGCTGCTGGAAAAGCAACTTTAGCCAACCGACAAACACCAAGAAAGACAAAGGTGACAGGACTGGCCATAAGCTTTCAACACAACTAATTGTAAAACTAAGAATAGAACAAACATGAAGATAAAGGTAACAAGGGAAACCACAAATATTACATCTCCCCACAGAGCAGGCATCATACAGCTACATGTAGGCATGTAGGAATACACATGTAGGCATGTACACCATACATCATCATATTTGGAGAAGAAAGAGGTTAAAAGGAAGGATGTGCAGGAAGTGCTTTATTTCACCTGTACCGTTACTAGTCAAAGGATTTCATTCAATAACTCATTAAAATAAATAATAAAATACAAGCACCGGTTAGTGCTTCTCAGATGAAAATTAACCTCACAGTTAATGTACTTTTCCTGCTTCTAAAACTGTCTTAGATTTCCAGTCGTCAAAGTTAGAGAAAGCTTGCCCAATCTGAAGCAGTGGGCCGAGGGCCCGGGTTGGGGTGGCACCGGGGAGAAAGGGACTGAGCTGTCGTCCCCCGCTGCACATTCCTCCTTGAGCACGGCCTCGGCGGGAATCACCTTCCTCCCCTTTCCTTCAGCTCACGCATCGTCCATTTCCCCAAGTGATGCTTTCCATCTCACTGTTTTGCTTCCCTAGTTCTTCTTCATTTTAAAGCACTCGCAGTCTTGACTAAACATGATTGGTTCCCCACCCAGACTGTCCTAGGCTTAATGATGGAACCCATGTATAAATATGCCAATTCAATTATGAGCAGAGAATTAAAAGAGAAAATGGCTTTGGCCTAGAGGAGCAGACACAGATCCAGGAATTTTGCAAGGATGGTCTTTGTACAGATTTCAGAGCTATATTTATATGAACCTCGAAGTTATTTCCTAAATAGTTCTACAGATCATAACAAGCACTCCTTAAAAATGAAGTAGCTGTTTTTTCATAGCAGAGCCATAACTTCTCAATATGGCTCTGGCTTCAGCTATTTATGCATTGAGACTGGGCTCTCGATATATATTTGCTGAATGGTAAATGAATGGGTGAATGCTTACCATATTGATGAGACAGATTATGGTAGTTGGTTTTTTTATGGTAGTTGAAAGAGATAACAATGCCATTCTGAATTATTTAAGACTACATCACTGAAATTATGAATGGAGGAGTCTTGAAAACTGATATGTCAAAAGATTTTAAGGATGAATTGGGCCCACCGGGGTTAACTACTTCAGTGAGAACTTCTGCATTACCTCTGGGTGTGGCTGATGCTTAAACACCAGAAAAGTAAAGGGGTGGACATTTACTCCATCCTATGGAGTTTTCTTTTTATTATGTATTAATTGCATTCATGGTCCAAAGCCATGGGGTTTTGCTTAGGCCTCTGGCAGTGGTCTTCCCCAAGTCAGCCAGCCCTGGTGTGATTCTATGGTCAACAAGATATCCTCGTAATATAGTAAGAAAGCAACAACCCCACAGCACATGGGTCCAAATGTCACATCATTCTAAATATGACAACTGTAAGGAAAAGACATTTTAGCAAAAAATTAAGAATGGGCTCTAAAGCCTCAGAGTAACAGTATAAAGCTTCACTTTGGGGTGAAATATCTGTAGATGAAAAGTTTGTTTACAATAGACCCTGCCTTAGAAAATCTTAGTCTGCCAAAGATCTACCAAAGATCTTTTTTTTCTTTTTTCAAGTTAACATCCATCACCACACAGAGTTACAAAAATAACTTTTCTTGTAATAAGGACTTTCAAGATCTTGTGTGTGGGTGCTCATTTCAGTCGTGTCCGACTCTTTGAGATCCCATGGTCTGTAGCCCGCCAGGCTCTTCTGTCCATGGGATTCTCCAGGCAAGTATACTGGAGTGGGCTGCCAGGCCCTCCTGCTGGGGACCTTCTTGACCCAGGGATCAAGCCCACATCTCACGAGGTCTCCTGCATAGCAGGTGGGTTCTTTACTGCTGGTGCCACCAAGGAAGCCCAAGGCCTACTCTCTTGGCGAATTCCGCATGCGCAGCTCAGTATTTCTAACCAGAGTTGCCATGTGGTACATTACACCCCCAGGGCTTATTTCAGGAGAACTTTGTCCCTTTGGCTCCCCTCACCAATGCACACCAGGGGGCACAGTACGTAGCTCTGCACTGTTAACAGAGCACCTGACATGCCAACCTAGTAATAGGTTGTGCAGCAGGTAAGCATGCGAGTCTAGACCCAGAACCTGGGTTTGAATCTCAGTTCTACCACTTACGTGGTGAAGTTACTTAAGTCTCTATGCCTCGGGTTCTCCAGCCAAAAAGTGGAGATAATAACAGCACCTACTTAAAGAGCCTTGTGCTATGTACGTGACCTCATGCGCCTCCAGCACTCAGAACGGAGCGTGGCACTAACAAGGATGGGAATCCGATCCCGTTCAGCAAACTTTTCTTAAATATGTACTACACGGAAGGCTCTCTGTGTACGGAAATAGAAAGATAATAAAAAAGGCACAATGTCTATTCTCCAAAAGCTTGTACAGAGTCTAATGGCACCATAGGAGTCCATTCTCATGTATTAAAATATCTAATCACCTGGCAACATGTCACAAATGCTATGACTATTCTCTAGGACACTTCAACCACGAAAAAGATGAGCTGAGATACTGTTCACAGAACATCTTGAAAGCAAATGGGAAAATTGCAGTTATTATTTGGGGCCATCAATGAACTATATAATATTTCATTTAGACAAAAATGGTTTTCACCTGAATCGATCGGAGAATTTTTCTAAGTCCCTACTTCTGGAGCCATGTATGAACCAAGCTCAGGGATTTAAATGTCGCTTCTTCACACTGCTGCCAACTCTCATTATAACTAAACTTGTATAAAAACAGAATGTGATTGATATGTCAACCCAAAATATGTGCTGGTATTGAAAAAAAAAGGGATAAAATTTCATATAATCTAGCTTCAATGGGAAAAATCCCTAGATTCAGACACAGATCTGACTAATATAGTTATAGAAATAAAGCTGCTAAGTAAAAGTAGAAAAGATGACATGATTGAAACATCTGAATCCAGAACTTCCTTCCTTGAAGTTATAAAATCGTAATTATAAAAATGAAAATGACTCAAATCCATTTATCTTCAGGGATTGGTTTACACATTACTTCATAATAGGCATACCAAATGATTACAGCCACTGAAGTCAAGGCGAGGTAATATGAAATAGTCCTGCCACTTGAAATCTCCAAAGAAGCTATAAGAAATCTTGACCCTTTTCCATTTTTTTTCAAATGTAACAGTGTCCAAATTTGCTAAATGTTAGTATCTGAGAACCGGGTTAAAGAGAACACAAAATTTTGTTTCTCAGCTCTCCCTCCCTATCTGCGGAATAAACAAATTTGATATGAGATGTAAAAAAATCTCTTTCATGGAAACCGTCCTGTAGAAAGCACGTCCTTCTGCGGGACTGAGTCAGTGGGATGTTGTAACCGTGATACTGACCCCAGTTCCAACTTGTGGGAGCATTTCCTGTGAGAGTTCAGTCAGCAGTAGAAATAGCCTAAAGGAAGAGGGCGGTGGCCTCGGGAGTAGAGATGGAAGTGCACCTATGTCTCCAAAATAAAGGAGGTGGGATCAAAGGAGACACTCAGCGGCTGGGGTGAAGGAGGGAAGCCAGCCCGGCATGGCCAAGCGGGACACTCGCAGCATAACTGCCGCCAGCCAGCCCTCCCGGCTCCCACCGAAGCGGGACGCAGCGTCCGGTTTCCTGAGCACACCTGCACGGGCTCTCTGGAGCTTGGGCATATTTGAACATAGAGACACGCGGATCCCCTCATCTGGGAAATTCTGAAGGGTGGCAGCAACCCGTAACAACAAAACAGAAGCTGCCTGCCTGACATGCCGCAGTGAGCTGTGTACAAGTACACGTTACTCTCATTTTGTAGGTAGAAAGCTATTCAACAGAATAGAAAAAAAACGGATTTCTGATGAGAATAGAGCAGCAGGCTCCACATAGTGCGGCCAGGCTCCCCTGGGGAGCAGTGCATCCCTGGAAGGAGGAGGGCTAGGGGGCTTCGTGGCCTCCTCCAGCCATACCACTCATCTAGCCCTAGCGGGAGAAACCTAACATTTTTGGATACAAAACGGAAACCGCACTCAGGTCATTGCTTCCCTGGTGACTCAGCAGTAAAGCATCCACCTGCCAAGCAGAAGACTCAGGGTTGATCCCTGGGTCGGGAAGATCCCCTGAAGAGGGAAATGGCAACCCACTCCACTCTTCTTGCCTGGGAAATCTCATGGACAGAGGAGCCTGGTGGGCTACAGTTCATGGAGCTGCAAAAGAGCTGGCCATGATTTAGTACCTAAACTGCAGCACTCAGGTCATTAGGAATAATGGCAGCAGCGTACATTTTGAGTTAAACAAAACTAGCTCACGAGACAGGAGGGAGACAGGTGTCAGTCTAGACATCCTAGGACAAGCCGAGGGGACCACTATTCACAGGAGAAATATGGACGCAGTCTCTCCCGTGAGGAGCGCAAGGGATGGGAATCAGCCTGAAGATGACAAGACTTTAGTGAAAAGGGTCTGGCTGACTCACCAATAATGCTGGATGATGCCAGGACACAGCACTGAGACACGCCTGGTGTCTTGACCCACCAGTCCCTCCGGACTTTATTTCAGTATCAATTGGGGCTGGAGTAGTCTTGAGATAATCTTGAGATGATGGGCCTCCATCCAGCTGCTGAGATTTTAAGGGGTGCTCTTACGGGATATTATGTGTCTTCAGACCTATGGACGTTCTCTGGGGCAGCTGTAGTTGACACGGATGCATGCTCAGTGCTCTCACCCCAAGAGGAGATCAGGATAAGACCTATCCCAGGGTCCAGTCAGCAGGGACAGGAACTGTTCTGAGTAACACTCATATTCTCTCCACAGGAGCAGGGGTGAGTTCAGCGACACAAGAACAGATGGTGGAAACCTATCTCAACTCATGATTTTGAATAAAGGTGAGGTAACTGGCTTTGTCCCCAGCTGACTTGGAACACAGAAGGACCCAAATCATGGCCAGCTCTAAGGATTTCTATTTATGATAATATCTGATAAATGGGCAAAGGTCAGTCTGTTGGAAAGAAATAGAAAATAACTCGGTAGTTCTTACCGACTTCTTCTGTAATAAACCTAAATTGTACCATGACTATATTGCAATATGGTATAACACTGGCATTATCAGGAAGATTCAACTGTCTTATGTAAATAAAGTATTTTTGTTGTTTAGTCACTAAGTCATGTCTGACTCTTTGCGACCCCATGGACTGTAGCCCACCAGGCTCCCCGTCCGTGGGATTTCCCAGGCAAGAATACTATATAATTATCATATTGATGATCAAATATTTTGGAAGATGGAGTTAAATCCTCTTCAGAATGTAATACTGATTGAAAATGACTAGTCTGAGGAAGAACCGGATTTAGCTAAGCCTCAGCTGATTTCTTTGCTGACTAGTTTTGCACAAGTTTATTACGAGATTCAAGTAACCAAATTAGTACAAATATATGAAAATGTATGTCATGCCTACACAGGATGAATTGGTTGTTTCTTTAAGTGTATCCCAACCCACACTGGATCCTCCAAATGTTAGGTATATTTATGCTAACAACGATTGCTATATCTGTTACATAAATGCTACCTAAATATAGATGCTCAGAGAAATATGAGTAGTTTATGAACAGATCCTAGGTCAAGGCTATGGGTCTGAAATTTGTGGGAAAGAGGTAACTCAGCAGACCTGGGTTGCTCAAACCCTGCACATTCCTAAGAAATGCCTACTTCAGGATTGGCCCTTGGCCAGCTCCTAGGAGCTAAGTTCTGAGATCTTGCAATATTCTGCCTTACAAGAGTGCTCGTGGATGCCTGAAAGCTCGAGCAACTCAGTGCAGTTTGATCAGAGAGTTGTAGTAACAGCGTGCTCTGCAGTGAATGCCTGTTTTTGCTCTGGGAGGCTGGAGTCCAGGTAGTTAAGGTCAGTCGTGCCTGTGTACTAAACTTCAATCAAAACTCTGGACACCAAGGCTCAGGGGCACGTCTCTCGTGGGCACACCTTTCCTGTGTGGACACATCCACGGTCCCTGGGACAGGCTCCTGGAAGTGTGCCCTGGTTTCTTCTGGGTTTCTGTCATATGTGCTTTTTCCTTGGTTTATTTTAATCTGCCTCCTTTCCCTGTAGTAAGCTACAACTGTGAGTATAATCACTTATTCCTATCTCTGTAAGTCCTTCTAGTGAAGCATGAACCTCAAGAGTGGTCTTGGGGTCTCTCAAGTATGGAGTAAGTAGGAGATAAAGGCTATACAGAGGAGACAGAATATGAGCCAACCCTTGGGCTTCCCAGGTGGCGCTAGTGGTAAACAGCTCATCTGCCGGTCAAGGAGATATAAGAGATGGGGGTTTGAGCCCTGGGTCAGGAAGATCCCCTGGAGGAAGGCATGGCAACCCACTCTAGTATTCTTGCCTGGAGAATCCCATGGACAGAGGAGCCTGGTGAACTACAGTCCACGGGGTCACAAAGAGTCAGACACCACTGAAGTGACTTAGCACGCAGACATCCTAAAGAATAATAGATAATTCAAGACAAGAGGAAGTTGAACATGTAGAATGCCTTCTACTGCAATTAAGAATCTTGAAAGAAAATGAAGAAAGACTTTCATTTCATCTAGAAGTCTTTGGACTGCCTTATAGCTTCCTGGGGATCTCTTTAGAACTACTTTCTAACCCTGGCAGCAAATAATACAAAACTACATTTTTAATTTTCTAAATTCTGTACTATAAGTTTGGAAATTTATGGTGAACAATTCTCCAGTTCATTCGTCCTCCTTAAAACGGCACTGAAACTTGTTTCTATTTTGAATGTTGATAAGTTGTCGATTTCATCTTTCATGGAACCTTATTCTTTTATTTTTACAGATTAAGCCCCAAACACGGGCCTCTGTCGACTGTCACTTTCTTTTGAGAAAATTCACAAACTGCATCACACGATAGAGCATGTACTATAAAAAGTTATTCCACATCAGCTGTCACCAAATGCATCTGAATTCCTTTTGTTCAGCCAAGGCTTTTTGCCAAGCAGCTAAAAATGCTCTATTATGGACATTTGATTTCCTAATAAAGCTTCTAATTTGTATCTGTGAAAAAGTTGTGTAAATTATTTGCATTATCTGATCCAAATTTTCCTGATGCTCTAACCATACCAACTTCTGCACCACAAAAACATTCTCCCTTGAGTATTTCTCATCACCTCTGCTATTAGTCTTTTCTCTGCATGCCTCCAAGTTTGAAGAAATTCTTTATTGGCTCTCTTCCTCCCAAATCTAATACTTTGAGCTGTCAGAATGAAGACCTTCCAGAGATATTTCAGAAGGTTTTTTTTTTTTTTTTAGCTGAAACATCTGGCTCATTTCCCATAGATGTTTTTCTTCTGTATTATATATGGGAAAGTATAAAAAAGGAGTGAAGGGGGGAAGTGACTCTATGGTAGGTAATCAATAGAAGAGTACTTCTCTTGAGAGAGTGCTGATTCTGCTTTGCTTTCTATTGAAAATGTACCTTTCAAGGACTTAACAGTTCTCTCAAGTTTACACAAGTAACAAGACTTGGAGGAACATAAGCCAGCTGGCTGAACAACAGACTGGAAACTCCAGGGCTATTAGTTCTCAGTCTTGTATTCAAATATTATGATCTGGTTCAGGTCCAACAACCTCCTTCTGCTTTTGTTTCCCCAGGTGTGAGACGGCGCCAGGAGTACCAACCTATCTCATTGAGTTGCTTGAGAGATTATTGACAAGGGACATTTCAAAGTGTTCTCCCAGTGGAAAGCATTATACGAATGCTAAGTAAAAACACAGGAGTGGTTTTAAAATATCATGGTGAAAATGCGCTGTAACAGAGACTCTCACATTTTGTGTTTACTCCAGCAAGAATGATAATGTTGACACATAGTCTTTGTGAAAGGAACAACAGTCAGCCAAGGGCTTGTCTTCAATCTTCAAGCAAAGCAGGATGTCTTGGGTACTTCTGAAGCTGTCACTCCCAACTGCAATCCATCTCTAAGCCCAGCAGATAGATACATTAAATTTATGTATGAATTAGTTGAAATGGAGTTAATTTTACCTGAGATTTTGCCTAATTGTGTGATCTGCTCTGTTCACACACCTGGCACCTGACAGACTCTAATTTTAATTTTCTAAAATCATTAGTAAGATTGTGCTAAGCTTTCATTTTAAATGCCTTTAATCACATGGATAATCTGTTTCAACAATTTTTTTTCCATTTTTAATAATTTTTGACTCTAAGGAATGAGTGAGAAGTAGCTTCTTTGCCCAACATTTATCCAGGGTTTTTTTCATGAGATACACATGAACTTGAAATTAAGCAAGCAAAAAGCAACAACAGAAAACAGCAATCTGTCTCAAAAAAAAAAAAAAAAAACTACTGAAAATCTAAATCAGATAATTTCTGTACAAGTCATGCCTGTGTGCTCAGTTGCTAAGTCGTGTCTGACTCTCTGTGACCTCATGGACTGTAGCCCGCCAGGCTCCTCTGTCCGTGGGATTTACCAGGCAAGAGTACAGAGGAGTAGGTTGCCATTTCCTCCTCCAGGGAATCTTCCCAACCCAGGGATCGAGCCCTCATTTCCTGAGTCTCCTGTATTGGCAGGCAGATTCTTTACCACTGAGCCACCTGGGGAAGCCCCTGTACAAATCAAATTCTCCTTTAATATCTCCTTCACAGTTTCTGAAATTTATAAGTTTAGAAGGCATTTGATCCTGAGTTGTATCTGTACAGATCATACTTATTGGGAATGATGCTCTTTTCAATTGCATGAGAGTCCCCAAACTGACTCCATTCCATTCAACACTCAGGCTACACATTGCATCCCCAAGGAGCTCAGCCATGGTCGATGATCATGTTAACGCTGTGAATGTAAAATCAAAAAGGAGCGAAGTGCGTCTTCATTCTTCCTGCTGCCTCTGCAGCTCCCCTTCCTCCAGCAGAGGACCTGTTCTGTTCATTCATCA
The DNA here is from genome assembly GCF_019923935.1 of Bubalus bubalis. Classification (NCBI taxonomy): domain Eukaryota; kingdom Metazoa; phylum Chordata; class Mammalia; order Artiodactyla; family Bovidae; genus Bubalus; species Bubalus bubalis. The sequence goes on along the minus strand of NC_059178.1, from coordinate 2,374,680 downwards.
TTTACAACTCACCGCCAAGATGCCACAAGGTCAACACACACTCCCAACCCCAAAGGGAAACAATTCCCTCCAATCTGCGCATGCGCGCGTGCGCGTGTGCGCGCACACACACACACACACACACACACACACAGTACAAACATATCTGTTTAAACATGAATATAAATAAAAGACTTCCCAGGTGGCGCTAATGGTAAAGAACCTGCCTGCCAATGCAGGGGCTGCAGGAAACACAGGTATGATCCCTGAGTCAGGAAGATCCTCTGGAGTAGGAAACGGCAACCCACTCCAGTCTTCTTGCCTGGAGAATCCCATGGACAGAGGAGCCTGGCGGGCTACAGTCCATGGAGTCACAAAGAATTGGACATGACTGAAGCAACTTAGCGCACACACATAAATAAACAAAAGAGAAACGGGAGTTTCAGTCCAGAGTTTAACTATTACATTTGCTGTTGAGGTCGAACTACAGGGAGGATCCCATAGGGCAGAGGAGAAGGATGGTAAAAAGGAGGCAATTAATGGGAGAGCTGTGAGTGCCTCACCCTGGGTACAGCGCATCTGCCCAGAAAAGCCCGATTCCACCTAAAAGCATGAGTCAGCTCTAATACAGAGTGCAACCCATTTGTGATATTTGGCTGCAGAGCTTTAAACTCCCCTAGTGCTTCTTCTGCTTCTGCTCTACACACAGTCAGGTAAGCTGGCAGGAAAGGCTGGGGGCTCCCTTTTAGGTGCCAACCAAACGTTCAAACATGCAAGCCCCAGCCCATGGGAGGGAACCTTCTTCCCAACCCCAGCCCCAGCACACAATTCCAAGCCAACCTCCTTCCCCTGTTCTCTCACCCCATTTTCGGACCTGCTCTCCCCAGAAGGCCCCGTGTGTGAGTCACAACCTCTCCATGCCCTCTGGGTGTAGGTGTGGCATCGTCAGTTTCAACACCCGAACCAAATTTGGGATGAAGGGAGGGTACAGCCCGCTCTGTGGGGCCGCAACAAGCACCATCTATGCTAAGAACAGCCGTGATTAGTTAGGTGAACTGTCTGTGGGGTGAACTGAGATTCAAGTCATTTCTACTTCCACTGTTCAGCCCAACATCTTATGTATCAGGGAAAAACTCATAACAAACGTTCCATAGCATCGCCTGTGTGAAACTGGTTGCAATCCTTTTTATCAAAACTGACTATGACAATAAGGGCCCTAATTTGTCTGTGGGGATAGAACAAGTCCTCCAGGTCAAGCCTCCCCTCAGATATCTACAGCTTACTGGGCAGTCCAGACTTTTGGTACCAACTCCCCATGCTGTAGATATAGTGGATAATCCAATCAATAAAAGATTGGGTTAAACAAAAGTTAAAACTAAGAAGCGTTTTATCATATCATCCCACATCATAATCTATCTTATAATATTTTCTGTACCAATTATTAAATTATTTCCAAAGAACTGAAAGACCTTGGGTAAATACAGAGATTATTTAGAGCTATTGAAAATTAAGGAAAATGAGCTTTTATGAAAATGTCAGTGGGTATAAAATCTAATAAAAGCAAAACAAACTGAAAAAGACCCAACAGGATACACTTGCAAGACACAGCGTAGTGCCTCCTGGACATCCAGCTAAGAGGGTTTACAGAGGAGAAGAAAAAGGCAGAGAGACTCAGAAGGGCCGACCCCAGTGCTGCTCCCTCCTGTGGAGGGCAGACTTGCAGAAGTTACTGCCTTTGTCAGAAACCTGAGGCGATGGTGGCATTGAGTACATAAATCAGGATAGTAACACACAGCTCTCAGAGTTACAAGCATCATACAACTCTGTGTACTGAAGTGCTTCCTAAACCTGAACACCGCATAATTAGAAGTTCATCGTGACTGTGTCCATGTTCCATGCATCCTTCATGAATCTCTTAAGAAATCATGATAATATAAAGGAAGTCTGACATGGCACAACTTCCTTTTACTATCTTTTCATTTGTTTTCTTGAATATTTTGAAAACCTATGCATGTTTGCAACAAGGAGATGTTGTATATTTGTTAAACAGAACTAAAAACAGTAAGTCCAAAGTTTAAGGGTGTTGATTTTGGCTAGCCATCAGAAAGGACTTTCTGATTAGTGATGCTCTACAAGAAAACGGGCTTACTCGACAAGGGACTGACCTTTCAATCCCTGGAAATGCTCAAGTAGAGGCATCTGCCATGGCATTATAAAAAGCATCTCCGCATTGGGAGAAGGATTAGAATACATGACTTTGTGAGGTCCCCTTCCGCTGCCATAATGTGATGACTGATCGATCATGTGAACAGAAAACACATGTTGTGAACTTGAAAACTCTTTTGCTCTCTTAAAAAAAAAAGTTTGAATCTCTATTTAAAATGATATTTCTAAGGAATGTGACGCTGATGGTCCCCTAGAGGAAAGGAAAGACAACTACCCAACCTTGAACTCTCCTCTCTAAAGCTTCATTTCCGATTAAGAGCTGGGGGTGGTGTTGGCGGCGGTGGGGGTGGGGTGGGGGGGCAGGCATGGAAGGATTGTGGGGAAAACAACACAGTCAATAAACCTGACTGCATGGCCAGCACCATCAGTCCACCGAGAGCCATACACTGAGCAGCTATTATTTTGCAGGCACTGCAGGAAATAAAAGATGTATCAATACAAGGTCCCTGGTTTCAATGTTCTAAAAATGTGTGGATAAATCAGACAGCAAAAAGTAAGTGATTATAAATAAATAAAGAGGTTGCAAACTAACTGCCCAACTGGATCCAGCCAGCCTGCCTCGTTTGGGCAACACACTGGTTTTAAAAGTTTTAACTCAGAATGCGATTAGGCAGGACATACACCTAACAATCACCTTGTCACCACTCTTCACCATATTACACAGGCCCAATTCACACATTTACCTAAAATTCCTGAACCCTACAGGCAGCTGCATTTTGACCTCCTAATCTACAACATAGACGATTAACAGCAGAAATAGCATAAGATGGTATTTGTATGGTTACTTTTAAGTAAATGACAAAAGTATGAAATACCAGAGGGCGTTTAGAAGAGGAAAGCAGGAAGAAGCCCTGAACGACAGGAGCAGAAATTCAAAGTGCAGAAGGGCGTTGAAAGCATGGAGAGTAGAAGGAAGAGGTGAGGAGTCAAGTGAGATTTGATCAAACTGTAGAAGGGTTTGAAAGACAGGTCACATTAATCAGAAATCTTGACTGAAAGTGATGGAAACCTGAACCAAAGTAGTTTTCTCAAAAAGAGAAATCTATTTTTAAAAAGCTAGAAATTCATTGACTTCCCCAATTGCTTAAGTAAAGGGCAGAGGTAAATTCAGATATGGCTGGATCCAAGCACTCAAATGAGATCAGCCCTTTTTCTCTCTTTCCTTCTCACCCTTGCAATCACTTCTAATGTCTTTTAGGTATTGGATTTTTTTTTTTTTTTTCTGTCTTGCTGTCGATGGGCTATGACCAGGAGGACAGGGAACCTGGTCTTTCAGGAAGCTCACCTTCTCCAGTTTCACAACCCAACAAAAAGGAAGAAATTTGATCTCTAAAAATGCACTTATACGTTCAAGGTGAGGACTCCAGGGAAATGGGCTCACGGGTCATGTACTGAGTATTGCAGTCAGAGGAAAGCAAGTCTGATTGCGTTAGTGATGCATGTGCGCTCAGCTCAGGTCCGTTCAGTCGCTCAGTCGTGTCCAGCTCTTTGCAACCCCATGGACTGCAGTGCGTTAGGCCTTCCCGTCCATCACCAACTCCCAGAGTATGAGCCGGACAGTCACAATGAAGGGAGGTACTGAAATGGGTCGCCAAGGTGCTTTCAGGCTAGAAAAACCTACTGGAGGTTTTAAACCTGAAAACCACATGACCAGAGTGAAAGTAAACCATTAGCCGCCCAGTGTTGTCCAACTCTTTGTGACTCGATGGACTGTAGCCCACCAGGCTCCTCTGTCCATGGAATTATCCAGGCAAGAGTACTGGAGTGGGGTACCATTCCCTTCTCCAGGGGATCTTCCCAACCCAGGTATCAAACCCCAGTCTCCCACATTGCAGGTAGATTGTTTACTGTCTGAGCCACCAGGGAAGCCCCTGACCAAAATATTCTTTTAAGAAGTTTACATGATGCATTGGAGGGAGAGAAAAAGGAATAGTGAGTTAGGAAGCTCATCCAGAAGCCTAGGACAGAGGACATAAAGTTCAACTGAAAGAGAAAGACAATAAAAAACAGACAGGGGCGAGAACAATTTAGGAATAAAAATCAATCAGATAGGAAACTGACTGGATAAGGGAGAGAGAGGTTTCAAAGACAAATAATTAATTCAGTAAACAGTTACGAGCGTCAGTTCTGTTTCAGGCACCGCGCCACACTGTGCACACTCCTCCGAGGAACATGGAGGCAAGACGTGGAAACCGAGCAGTCGCACAAGTTCAGTTCCTAATAAATGCTCCGAGGAAGGACACAAGTGTGAAGGTGACATAGAGCGCGGTGAGCGGAAGGTGCTACTTTAGACAAGGTAGTCTGAGCAGGTCGTTCAAGGAAGCAACACTTGAGCTGAGAACAGAATGGTGAGAAGGTAGCAGCCACATAAGGAGCTGGGAGAGAAGCGTCCAGAGAGAAGACGCCGAGACAGGAGTAAGTGGAGAGACCCCCGGACAGGAATAAGCTTGACACGGGAGAGAGCCAGAAAGAAGACTGGACGGGGAGAGCGGAAGGGGCGGAGATCAGCGTCAGACGGGGCCAGACTTGGCCAGACTTGGCAGGGCCTCCTGAGCTACTTCATCCTATTGCCATGGAAACTCGGCAGAGAATTTAGGGCAAGAGACATGATTTCATTTGGCTTTAGCACCCGGACCACCAGACGAGGCCATAGGCAACCAGGAAGCGGGAAGAAACCATCATCAAGCACGGCCCAGACAGGAGGACCCAGTAGCTCAGGCTGGGGTGCTGGCAGCGCAGACGGTGTCGGATGGTCAGGTGATTCAAAACGCTGTGCCTGAGTGGGATATAGCACTATTGTGAAAGGAAAACTAGAGATGGTTGAAGATATTTTTTACACTTAAATCTGAATACAACTAATACTCCAAAAAAAAAAAGTCACTCAGTCATGTCCTGCTCTTTGTGACCCCATGGACTGCAGCCAGGCTCCTCTGTCCATGGGATTTCCCAGGCAAGAATACTGGGTGGGTTGCCATTTCCTCCTCCAGGGGATCTTCTCGACCCAGGGATCAAACTCAGGTCTCCTGCCTTGCAGGCAGATTCTTTACCGTCTGAGCCACCAGGGAAGCCCAACTACTACTCAGGCGATGTCTAAACCATTGTGTGATATTCCCTGTTCAAGAGCAAAGGCCCGCAGGCGCTTCCTTCCATCTAGCCTGGCGGTGGGGGGTGGGGGGCACCAGCGGAGCATGTGAACTTGTGCCGAAGAATTGCTTTTTACTACAAGTTTTAACCGACCCTGGAAGACAATTGACAACAGCTCTTTCTGATGTGGGAAAAACCCTTAAGGTTGTCCCAAAGAAAAAGAAAGGATGAGAAAGGAATATAAAAAATAAATCAAAATGAAACTTTTAAAAGAAAAATTATTTCACTGAGGAATTCTTGAAAACTTCACAGAGAAAAATGAGCTCCTTTGGCACAATCCCCTTCCTCTTCTTTCTATTAAATTCTTGGTGGTTTTTCAGAACAAAAAATATTATAGAGACGTTTCTGTATATTGCTGTTTAAAGAGTAAATGAATGTCTACAGATTTTCTGGAGGGGATTTTTGGCAGAATGTTTAAAATAAAGCAGAGGATGAGATGGTTGGATGGAATCATGGAATGAATGGACATGAGTCTGGGCAAACTCTGGGAGATAGTGAAGGACAGGGAAACCTGGTGTGCTGCAGTCCATGGGGTCACAAAGAGTCAGACACGACTGAGTGACTGAACTGAAGTGATAAAATAAAGCATACTTATCTCCTTTATTCATTCTCCTAGTTAATTATAGGAATTTGTCCTATATTTATGTAAGCAGGTATTAGTTACATCTGTGTGCATCCTAAGTCACTTCAGTCATGCATGACTCTTTGCAACCTCATGGACTATAGCCCGCCAGGCTCCTCTGTCCATAGGATTCTCCAGGGAAGAATACTGGACTGGGTTGCCGTTTCCTCCTCCAGGGGCTCTTCCCAACCCAGGGATGGATTCTGTGTCTCTTATGTTTCCTGTATTGGCAGTTGGGGTCTTTACCACTAGCACCACCTGGGAGATTTATAATGAGATATTATATATATATTTGGTTGCTGCTGCCGCTGCTGCTGCTGCTAAGTCGCTTCAGTCGTGTCTGACTCTGTGCAACCCCATAGATGGCAGCCCACCAGGCTACCCCGTCCCTGGGATTCTCCAGGCAAGAACACTGGAGTGGGGTGCTATTTCCTTCTCCAACGCATGAAAGTGAAAAGTGAAAGTGAAGTCGCTCAGTCATCTCCGACTCTTAATGACCCCCATGGACTGCAGCCCACCACGCTCCTCTGTCCATGGGATTTTCCAGGCAAGAGTACTGGAGTGGGGTGCCATTGCCTTCTCTGATATATTTGGTTAAGAATCTGAAATAACCTAAATGAATAATGATAGGGGATTGACATCAATACTGTAGGTAAGTTTTCTGTATCCTTGTTGTGTTGAATTATAAACACATAGGGGCAGGAGAGGAATCTGGAGAAACGTAGGAGAAAGGCCCTAAAGGTGTCTCACTGGATTAGGCAAACCTTTCATCCGGTAGGTACCTAGTTTATGATCAAGGGTGGGATCACTAAAAAATGTGAAATTCTAGCTTTGTCAACAGAAATCCCTGGATTGTTCATTATTTCAGACCTCAAATTCTGAAAGTACTGAAAGGAAAACAGCCAATCAAAAAAAAAAAAAAAAAGGAAAGAACCAAAAAATAAAGTTAAAAATCCCGTGGAGCTAGAGGCTCGTCACTGTGGATGGAAGCCAGTGGATTGGCGCCTTGAGACTGGAGAAGCAGTGGCTCTGTTGCCAGGCTTGTGTCCACGTTGATTTTGGAATCCTCTGCATCTTGCAATGTTGCTTTCCTCAGGCCTTCTTCAGCCCTACCAGATATCTGTTGCTATCTTGTTCCTTGACATGACTAAAAAATCTTTAGTCTCAGTCTTTATTAAGTTTAAAGAAGGGACCCAAGAGGCCACAACAAAGAGAGCACAAAGAACCAGCTGTCACCGTCTACCTTGGATTGATATTGAAAAAGAGAGAGGCAGAGACAGAGAACAAAGCCATGCAAAAGTGAACAAGAGCATTCTGCGTCACGTTGACGGCTGGCTGCAACACCAACCCCCTATCTCCTTTGGGCCACCTCTGAATGGTTTTCACAGTTAATGGGAGAACTGAAGAAATAAATGGCAGAAAATTTAATTGCAGGTGCTAACCCTGAATACAGTACTTAAGGCAAAGAATTTAATCTGATGGCTTCGTGCACTGAACCAAAAAACAAAGAAAACACCATGTGTTTATATTTTAATGATTTTCATTTTTAATTAGTGGCTTCAAAGATTTTTAGCAAACCTGTCTGGCCTCTCAAATATCATATAACTTTAATTACTGTCCAAATTTCTTCAATGTTTTAAAGTTTATTCAGGGCTTGTTCCCTATGGAGTGGCAAACATCTTAGTACATGGTGACTAACTCCATTTGAAAATTTGTGGAAATGCAGAGGTGTCATAAATAAGACTTACATTTTGGTGACTCTGGTTTAAGATTTATTTAAAAGATAACCATGCTCCCTCAGTGATGGTGGCATTTGCCCCACACTCATTTGGCAAAATTCTCCACAATCAACAAAACACATCTGGTGTAATCAAAGCTGTATTTTAATGTCTTCGTTTTCAGTATTGTCTCATAACATTGACTTTGGACACTGAGAAAAAAGAAATAGTCCACATTTTTTTTTCCTGTTTCCTCTGACATTTAGTAGTTAGCCATGACTGCAAAATATGACTTTTCATTTCTTTATACATGATGTAGTAGGTCCTCGGCTGGAGACATTTTACATCAGCAAGCTTCCCACTCAAGAAAGAGTAAGAAGAAAGCCACACTGCTGTGGATGTAGGCTCTGGGTCCAGCTAGGTGTCTGAAGGGAAACTTCCATCCTGATGATAGAGAAATGTCTCCAGCTCTTATATTTGAAGGAAGACTGATGTGAAAGATCCCAGGTCAGTGGGAACAAAACCATCATTTAAGCTGTGTGGGCAATTCTCACTATGTGATTGGGACACCAATGACTTCACTGGTTGAATAAACAGTCACCCAAAGGTCACGTTGCCCCACAGAAACATGCAGTCAAAGCAATGAAAGCAACAGCCACGTGATAGCAGTGACCGTGGTTAAAGAACACAGGGTTTCCCAGGTGGCACTCGGTAAATCATCCACCTGCCAACGAAAGAGACACAGGAGATGCGGGTTCGATCCCTGGGTTGGGAATATCCCCTAGAGAAGGAAATGGCAATTCACTCCAGTCTTCTTGCCTGGGAAATCTCATGGACAGAGGAGCCTGGTGGGCTACTGTCCATCGGGTCTCAAAGAATCAGACACAACTTAGTGACTGAGAGCGCACACACAGAATGTGAGACTCTCTTGGCACGGCTGAGAGTATTTATCTTGGGAAGTACGGTGATGACTGACTGTGGCCATTAGCTTTTTCCTGTTGCGATCTTCCTTTTTTCATTCTGTGTGAGATTAATTTGTGACTGAGATTTATTAGCCTAAAGGAGGCTGGGGTTGATGAGATTTTGCTGATATACTGCGTAGCACGCACATCAAGTCAAAGAGAAAAGATGAAAGATTGAAATGATAAAGTTGCATTGCTAGCTTGTTGCTGAAGTAATTGAAGTGGCTTGCGTTGTGCTGTGCTGTTGATGGCTAGAAATAAAATATGTACAAATTTATCTAGATCATCCTTCTGAAGAAAGGAACTACAAAATATTTTCCCTCTCTATTTATGTGTTGAGGAAATCTCCCAATTCTTTTTTTGACAGTGATATTGAAGCAAAACGAAAATGAAACCCACTCAGCATAAGCTCCAGAAGTGAAGCCAGCTATTATCCATGGAAATAGGCATAAGGGTTAGCATAGATAATTGAAATATGAGCATAATGTAAAAACAGCCTTTTGTCTATTAGGTGAAACCACAACTCCATATAATTTCTTTTTAATAGAACTGAAATAGCAAAATGAATTCAATTTTTTTTAACCTACCCAACTTGTCCTCTGATGGAGATTCTAATTATCAGTGAAATGCCTAAAAAAATACATACAGAGCAGAATATTTTTAAAAAGGAATAAAGAAGCAAGGGCCATGAAGCATGAGGATTCAGCTCCACAGGTGCGGGGACCTTCAGTTCCTGGACCTGCCCAGCATGCCTGGGTGTGCTGGCCCCTGAAGGGGGCCCAGTGGGCCTTTTAATTCACCCGGGTGCCCGGGTGTGCTGAATTAACAGAGTGCACAACCTTCTGCTGCGGAGCACTGAGCAGTCAGGGCGGGTAAGAGCACAAATATTTCTCCACTGTTGCAAATCATTTGGCCATTAAATGTGCCCCATGGCAATCTGGGGCTTTAGAGGGTGTCCACAGGAACAGGACCCTGGATGGTGGACCACAGCGGAAGTCTAGTGGGTGCGGCTGTTCTGTGAAGGCAGTATGACTGGGGAAGAAGCAGTCCCCCACATCCACCGCCTCCAGAGGGGCAGAGACTTCCGAGCTGGGAGACCCTCTGCCTCTGAGGCCCATGATGGTCTTCTAGGACCACTCCACCACCTTGATCCTTTAGTTCTTTGGTTACTCAAAGACATAACACGGACCAGGTATTACAGGCCCTTCACATGCGTGCTCAGTCACTCAGTCGTGTCTGACTCTTTGCGACCCCATGGACTGCAGCCTGCCAGGCTCCTCTGTCCGTGGGATTCTCCAGGCAAGAATACTGGAGTGGGTTGCCGTGCCCTCCTCCAGGGGTCTTCCCCACCCAGGGATGGAACCAACATCTGTTATGCCTCCTGCACTGGAAGGCGGGTTCTTGACCACGAGCGCCACCTGGGAAGCCCAGGCCCTCACAGAACTGAGCACAGCAGAGTCCAGATGTCACTGTTTTCTCAGTCTTCTTTAACCTAGTATTCTTACGCATGAAAACCAAGGTGTAAATCACCCAGATGCCATAAAAGGCGGGGGGGAAGCACACTCACATACACACAAATTGAGGGAGATTTGTACAAGCTGACACGTTTCACTGTGGTGAGTGAAGGCTGTGGGAGCTGAGTGCATGTAGGCGCTCCGGCTTCTGGAAGAGGTGCGGGGAGGTCTTTCCTGTCCCAGCGGGAATCATTTCCTTCGCTTCAGCCTGCCCTCCTCAGAACCTTGACAGCAAACCAGTCGCCTCTGTCCCCAGAGTGTGTTCACTTTCAATGCCCCAGGGACAACCTTAATCCTGAGAAGAATCTACCACAGTTTTAGTTCTCTATTCCAGTTCTCCTCACAGCAGTCTGTGCTTCAAAGCACGCCCCAAACAAAACATACCACCCGTTTCCTGAACGAAGGCTCAGCCAGGCGGCATTATGGCCCCGCGCTCTCCTAGGACAGCCCCAGTTGACAACAGGGGATACCTGAGACCCTTCTCTGCATGGGTCTCTAGAAGGACCTCAAAGTCCCAAACCGCCCAAGACTAAAGAAGCTTCTCAATGGCTGGAGAGACCTGGTTCCCTTTCCTGCACTGTGTGACCTTGGGCTAGTCACCTGATTATCGTGAGGCTTATTCTGTTCATGTGGTCAGTTTAAGTACAACAGAAACCCCTGTGGAGGTTTCTGTGGTGATTAGCTGTGAGATACACGGCACAAGTAAAGTCCTGGTGCATGCTGCAACTTGGACCAGCCTTGAAAACGTCGTGCTGAGTGACAGACATCAGGTACAGAGACCACACACTCTGATGCCGTTCATATGAAGGTGCAGAGGAGAGAAATTGGTACCGACAGCGACTAGATTAGTGGCTGCTCGGGGCTGGAGGGAGAGGAGGGGCCCAGCGTTTCTTCTGCCGTGAGAAAAATGTCGTGAGGCTGACTGTGGCGGCGGCTGCACAGAGTTAAGAAACGAAAAACTGCGAACTGTACAGGTTAAATGGGCGAGTTTTAAATATATGAATTATATTTCAACAAAGCTGTCCTTAAAACAGTCCTTAGCACAATGCCAGCCACGTATTTAATATTTGAAGAATGTCAGCCATTATCATTTATTAATTCATTCAAAAGGTATTTGTTTAGTTTCTAATATAATTCTGGCACTTCTAATATAACTCAGTTCTCCTTGTTCTTCTTATCATTTGTGTATCATTTTTACATGTTTTGAAATTTTGCATGTCTGTGAAATATGCAAAGATGTTAATAATGCAGGAAAAGTAAAGTTTGACTAAATTGCCTCATTAAAAAGATAAAATTAATTTAGGTGAATACGTTGTTTTAGATGTAAAGTTTTTACCTGAGAAGTAGTCACTAAAACCTTGGAACCTTATAGGCATCTTAAGAATACCAACAAAATAAAGTCTTAATTTATTCAGAACTAGAGTTAATTTATTTATAGTCAACTTGGAAAGTTTTCTAAATGAGAAATACATAATTTAGTGACAGCAGAGCAATTCTGTTTCTGCAGATTCGAGCATTTCAGATTTAAGAAACACAGAAATGAAATGCTGCATTCACTGGTTTAAGCCCAACAACAAACAAACAAAATCTAAAAGCCATTTCTGAATCTCAGAAGACATAAGACAATTATTCTAAGTAGCTCTGTGAATGCCATCACCCCTACTATATTTTCCATGGCTTGCATAAAATAATCAAATTCTACTTCTTTTGGCCTTTCTCTCCACCTTCAATCACGCTCATGTCTTCCACCAAAGACTGCAGGTAGTGGATAAAATAATAGATTTGCAACCAAAAATGAAAGAAAAGAGAAGGAAAAAAAGGGCTGTAAAAATCTATCTCCAAATGAGAAATTCTTTCACAAAAAAGCATTTGCATGTACTTTGGCAAGTGCAGAGATTTAAATGGTGTTGGGCTATGCCAAGCTGGCATGCATGCTCGCTCAAAGCTGGTTGTTTTAACCATAATTGGGACCCTGAGCACAAAAGAGAACAAAGAAACAAACTAAAAAGACAAAGCAGCCAGCCGCCAGCTTGCCCCCAGTGAATCCTAACTCTATTTTTTATTTCAGATCAGATAGGCGGCTCACTAGAGAGCTCCCTCAACTTTCCAGTAAATTCTCGGAAACCAGGGCCAAATGCAAAGCATTTGAAGGCACCTGTAAAATCCAGTTTCTCCTAGAAATTCACTGACACCTTGGTTGCTGGGGCCAGAACCCAGATGAAAAAGTACATCTGTGCTGATAAAAGATTTTCATTCTAAAATAATGCTCTCCAAGTGTCCTCTCTTTATAAACACTCCGTGGGTCCCTTCACACTGTTTTCTAAACCACCAACAACCATTGAAAAAAAGGAGGAAAATTCCCCTAAAAATATGGTATCCCAGGAAATAATTTCTTCCTTATAGACATATTCAGAATTCCTTCCCAGGCAGATTCTGAAGCAAAACAAAGAAACCAAGCAGACAGAAGTGAGAATCAACTCAAGGTCAAGGGACAAACTGCTCCTGAGGATCACACTCATTTCTTTTCTCCTTGAACACATGGCCAACTTACTTAGCCTGCTATACTAACAACAGAGTAAACTCAAATCACTTATATTCTTTAATAATGATAATAATAATAGGAATCACAAGTGAGCTTTGGCTTCTAGTAAGACAAATATTTTTGATTAATTTTCCGTGTTACTGATACAACTATGTCCCTGTAAACAGTACTACGTTTATCCTAATACACTTGTCAGGAAGTCTTTTTTGAAGTATGTTGTTGTTGTTTAGTCCAACAATCACATTGTCCATGAGATTTCCCAGGCAAGAATTCTGGAGTTGGTTACCATTTCCTTCTCCAGCGGCTCTTCCCCACCCAGGGATCAAACCTGTGTTTCCTGAATTGCCATGAGGGTTTTGTTTTGTTTTGTTTTGTTTTTTACCACTAAGCCACCATGGAAGCCCCTTATTGAAGTGTTGCTATTGTGTCGCTTAGTCGTGTCTGACTCTTTGCAACTCCAAGGACTGTAGCCTGCCAGGCTCCTCTGTTCATGGGGTTCTCCCAGCAAGAATACTGAAGTGGGTTGCCATTTCCTTCTCCACTTATTGAAGTATAGTTGATGCATAATATACAGCTGTACATTATAATGATTTACGATTTTTTTTAGATTATATTCCATTTACAGTTACTAATAAATATTTGCTATATCCCCTGTGTTGTACAAGATTCTTGACAAGTGCCTTCTTCCTATGGTTTTAACTTTATGATAGCTTGCTAGCTCAACTCAACCTTAAGTTTCTTGAGAAAAGTGACTGCTTTTTGTTACTTATGTGTTTTCATTCCCGCTTCCCTCACACAGTGCTTGGCACATAGTGTGGCTTCAGAAATTGCTTCTGAAATATCTGAGTTACTGATATATAGTTGGTATAATTTTAAGGCAACTTCTCTCAAAAAATGTTACCTTAAAACCATTAAAAATTTCCATTGATTGATGCCCAAATTATAATTGATAAAGGCTCTTCACTGTGCTTCCCCCTCTCAGGAGGTTTTGAAAGCTGTTGGGAAAGACCTTGATGCTGGGAAAGATTGAAGGCAAAAGGAGAAGAGGGCAGCAAAGGATAAAATGGTTGGATGGCATCACCAACTCAATGGACATGAACTTGGGCAAACTCCAGGAGATAGTGAGGTACAGGCAGGCCTGGCATGCTGCAGTCCACGGGGTCGCAAAGAGTTGGACATGACTTAGAGGCTGAATAATAACAACAGGAAGAGGGAAAGTCATTCATGGTCATTTTATTCCATTTTGGCAAAACACTTCCTGTTACTTTGGGGACTGTAATGTGATGAGAATATCTAGCTGGTTGACTACCATCCCTTCAATTGCCCACTATTTCCGTTTTACTCCCAGATCCATTTTACTCCCAGAACCCTGCCATCAAGGGACCCCAGAATGGTGGATAAATATGCAGATACAGGCCTTTCCTCTTTGCTTGCAGTCCAAGGCGCTGACAGGGAGCCTGGCGTCAGGATGGAATGCATGCCCTGGGCTCCTGACAATTGCTGGATCCACGCTCTGTCTCTCTCTTTCACATGCTTCATTCTTTGCTTTCTGTTAAGGATATGTATTGACTTTGCGGAACACTGCAGTGAGCTGTAAATGATGCATTTAATGAAAAATCCTTGCCCAGCACTTTGAAAGAGAACACAACAATGTCGGGCGATCATTGCTGGGCAGTGATGGGTGTTGTAATATCCCATTCATCTGTTTCACCGGCAAAAGAGACACGCTGATTGGCAATATTTCAAGGGTATGTAGTAAGAAAACATCAACTGATATTTCAATCGTATTCATTATTTGCTGTTTCTCCTCTCCCTATCATGGTAATCTTTGATTCTTTAAAGATCGGGGACTTTTATTTCCGTCTTAGCTGCGCTGAAGTTGTGTGGGCAGTCTGATTCGATGCCAGCACCCGCTAAGAGATGATGATGCTGGGCACGGAAGGTGGGGAGGGGTTCGTGGCGAAAGTCCGGAGCTTGCCTTAGTCTTGCTCGGCAGACGAAGTGCAGCAGTTTTTCTTCGGACTGCAAAATTCAAAATGGGGCTCAAGGTATTCGTTTCATCTACACCAGAGAAGGCAGACCGAGTGGCAAGGCTTTTGTTGAACTCGAATCAGAGGATGAAGTCAAAGTGGCCCTGAAAAAAGACAGAGAAACTATGGGACCCTGATATATTGAAGTATTCAAGTCAAACAATGCTGACATGGATTGGGTGCTAGAGCATACTGGTCCAAATAGTCCTGACACGGCCAATGACGGCTTTGTACGGCTTAGTGGACTCCCCTTTGGATGCAGCAAGGAAGAAATGGTTCAGCTCTTCGCAGGGTTGGAAATCGTGCCAAATGGGATAACATTGCCAGTGGACTTCCAGGGGAGGAGTACCGGGGAGGCCTTCATGTGGTTTGCTTCACAGGAAATAGCTGAAATGGCTCTAAATAAACACAAGGAAAGAATAGGGCGCAGGTACATGGGAATCTTTAAGAGCAGTCGAGCTGAAGTTAGAAGTCACTGTGACCCACCACGAAAACCTATGGCCGTGGTGCGGCCAGGTCCCTATGACAGACCTGGGGCTGGCGGAGGGCATCACAGCACGGAAGACGAGCTGGCTTTGGAAGGACGAGGCGTGGTGCTTACGGTGGAGGTTATGGAGGCTATGATCATTATAATGGCTATAATGATGGCTACGGATTTGGGTCAGGTAGATTTGGAAGAGACCTCAATTACTGTTTTTCAGGAACGCCAGATCACAGACATGGGGATGGGGCACTGTGGAACAGGACACGACAGGACACTCTGCACACATGTGGGGACCACCTCACAGAGCTCCCGAGAATGGCACTTAGAAGTCTTTTTCACCACTCAACCCTGTGAGAGAACATACTGAAACTGGTCCTGATGGCAGAGTAACTGGTGAAGCAGATGTCGAGTTTGCAACCCATGAAGATGCTGTGGCAGCTACATCAAAAGACAAAGCAAATATGCAACCACATATGCAGAACTCTTGATTCTACAGCAGGAGCAAGCGGTGGTGCTTACGCAAACCAGTCCAGTTATGGCGGCCCGGCCAGCCAGCAGCTGAGCGGTGCTTATGGAGGCGGCTGTGGTGGCCAGAGCAGCATGAGTGAATATGACCAAGCTGTACAGGAAATCCAGTGATTTTCAATCAAACATTGGATAGGCACCTACTGCAGTAGTGGAAGCCGAGTGTCTGGAGGAGTGAACGGATGGGAGGGACGTCCAGCACGTCCAGTGTGAGTGGTGGATGGGGACTGTAACTGATCCTGATCACTGACCTTGGTCAACATCTTTAAAAGAAAAACTTATGGTTTAGCTGTTTTGTAATCAAGCTTGTGATTTATGCTTACTCTAAGTGGAAATCAGGATTGTTTTAAAGACTTCAGGTTCGGTATTTTTAAACACACATTCATCTAGGATGTAACAACCAGGTTGAGTAAGCTATTACTGTGAAACAATTTTCAGCTTTTCTCAAGTTAGTTCTGTTGTAGGGTGTACTTGAGCAGTAAGTGTATTTGGGTTAAAGCTGTTGAATTACGTTACACGTTGCTCTTACCTTATATTACATCGAAGCCTGTCTGGATGCATGTTGAAAGACATGCTTTTCTGTAGAACTCAACATAGGAGTTGTGTCTACTAAAAGTGAAACATTTGGCATGTTTGTTAATTCTAGTTAAATTTAATACCCTCTATGGCACGTAAGCTTAAGCTTTTTTTTTAAGTTATTGGGGGAAATTTGATATGCAATACCAATACTTTAGCGTTCTGGTTTTGGTGTTTGTATGAAATTCTGAGGCCTTGATTTAAATGTTTCACTGTATTGTGATTTTTCTTTTAGGTGAAACTTGTCAAATAAATCTTCTTTTAGAAAAAAAAAAAAAAGATCAGTGACTTTTGTCTGAATGTCCCAAATCCCATACTCTGAAAAGACACACTAAAGGATTTTGAGTGACTAACTCTTTTCGAGGAATTATATTAAAATTTTGATTTCCACGGAGCTCTGTCGTTATTGCTACCGTCCTTGCATTTCAAAATCAAACTTCAGGTTATTGAAAAGACTTATGTTTCTTCCAGTTTCTCTTTTTTTCTTTCTTTCTATTTCTCTCTTAAAACAGAAACAAAATAAACAGGACTTGCTTGAACAATTCCAGAAAGAACCATGTGAGTGACAAAGTCCAACTGAAATAGGCACCTGACGGCGCCGGAGAATCTGCCCGGCAGATCCAGCTCTGAAGGAGCCTGGAGACGCTCCGGCCCGGCTCCGGCCCGCTCTGCCCCCGGCCCCCGTGGTTCACAGCCGTTCACCCCAGCGCTGCTGCTGGACTTCCTATCGTGCGCGATGAGCACACACAGTGCCCTGCACACTGGGCACGCATTTCCCGCGGTAGCCCGACCGGCAGCCACCAGCTGGTGTGTTAAGAGAGGCCTCCCTTCCTGACCAGGCCTGGGACCAGAGCAACGGGCGCAGGAACAACCGCCGCAGGCCGCGCCTCTCGGTCCGCATCCTGGTGAGCCGAGCTCGGGGGCTTGGGGAGAAGCGCTGGTTCCGAGGCGACAGCCGGCGGGCGCACGAGCCTGCCCGCCCCGCCGGAGCAGGCTGCCCCCGCGCTCCCTGGAGCTCACCTCGTGCCCACCCAGCCTGAGGCTCACCGTCCTGGAGACGGCAGCGTCCTGTGCTGTTCAGCTTCCAACTGCTTCCTCTTCTCAACAGTCCGTCCAAACTGCAGCCCATTATCTGTTCTTAATTGATGTTACCGTTCACTCTATTAATTAAGGAACATGCTTTCTCATGGGCTTTTTTTTTGTTTTGTTTTTTACATAATCCAACCACTAGAGCGCGTTTCCAAGTGAAGACAAAAATATTCTCTACATGGTACGTAAAGATTTGGCCAATTTTGAAAGGGGAAAAAAATTAGTCAACTGTGGCCTGGGTGTCGCCGACATGAAATAAATGCTTGACAGGATTCTGTGTTGTTTGTTACCTTGGCTTGACATAGATGGAATATGAGCTACAGAAACGGTCACTCATTTTTTTATATTTATGTCTAACTTTGACAGGTTTCCTAGAGTCTCCTGAGTGGCACGCTGCATCTCCAGCCAGACTAGAGCATGGCTGGGTCTCCAGAGAAACCTAATTAAATTTGTGGTTAAAAATATCTTAGTTTTAAGTGTATATAACTGTAGAAATGTTATCATGTGGAGATCCATACAGGATGACTAGGATCCTATTGCATTCAAATGTTAGACATTTCCTCATGCTTATAAGGGTTTTTTTTTTTTTTTAATTTAAATGATTCCCTTTATTTCCTATCACTGGATAAATTATAAAATAATTCATCTATAACTTATAGATTTGTATTTTCCCAAGAACTGTAGGCTGCATCAGATTCTCACAAACTCAATACGCTTATGTTCCATGTTATTGAAGTCATCACTTGTTCTATCTATACTTTTCTATTTGCTTAATCCATCTTATTAGTACTCTCGGACTCTAATACATCACACATGGATACTCATTCCGTCGTGCCCGACATTTTGTGGCTCTATGAACTGTAGCCCGCCAGGCTCCTCTGGCCATGGAATTCTCTAGGCAAGATCCTGCGGTGGGTAGCCATTTCCTGCTCCAAAATTACACATAGTCTTCCACATTCAAGCTGTACTGGGCTAAAGAGGCCACCTCAGATCTTGTTTTCATGGACTTTCTCTCTAAACAGAGCCTTCTTTTGCTCACTTCTGCTTGCCTCCTCTCTCCCTGACAACTCGTCCTGCTTGACTTGAAAAATATGTTGCTGTGTGACGCTGGGGAGAAGGGATGTTGTCACTTCCTCCTGACACTTTTCCCGGGTGAATGGATCCCCTCAGGAGCATGAGCGTGGCTTCCGGTAGAAGCCTGCTGTGTGAAACACTGTCTACGGCTCCCACGCTTTGACCCCGCTCATCTATTTCCTCAAGCTTTTTAAGGACGATTTGAATGTGCTCACTCTAAATCCTTCAATTTCTATTTTGTAAGTTCAAACATTCTTTGACACATCTTTATGAAACGTTGCTGGCTTTCCCTGTAAGATGTTCAGCCTTTATCTCCCTGCTCCATTGTCTCCCTCGCCAAGTCCCTCGGGTTGCCCGTCTCTTCCAGCTTTCCAGAACATCTGTTCTTCTGCAGACATTCCTTTTTGCGGACAAGTAAAATAAAAGTGCACCCCACGGTTATCACATTCCACTCCCCGAACAGAGAATTGTACAGAATCCAGTAACATCTCACCACTAGTTAAAGCCTGCAGCAAAACAAGTCATTAATTTGCCCAGAGTTCCCACAGAGCTCAACAAAAAATTTTCAACTAATAAAACTAAATATGTGTTTTCTAATAATTGCTTATCAATGTCCAATATTTATTTTTTTCTACATCTTTATTTCCATTTCTCTTTGGCCTCTTGTATCACTCTAAACACGTTTTTCTGGAACTCTCTTGCTTTTTCCATGATCCAGTGGATATTGGCATTTTGATCTCTGGTTCCTCTGCCTTTTCTAAAACCAGCTTGAACATCAGGAAGTTCACGGTTCACGTATTGCTGAAGCCTGGCTTGGAGAATTTTGAGCATTACTTTACTAGCATGTGAGATGAGTACAATTGTGCAGTAGTTTGAGCATTCTTTGGCATTGCCTTTCTTTGGGATTGGAATGAAAACTGACCTTTTCCAGTCCTGTGGCCACTGCTGAGTTTTCCAAATTTGCTGGCATGTTGAGTGCAGCACTTTCACAGCATCATCTTTCAGGATCTGAAATAGCTCAACTGGAATTCCATCACCTCCACTAGCTTTGTTCATAGTGATGCTTTCTAAGGCCCACTTGACTTCACATTTCAGGATGTCTGGCTCTAGGTCAGTGATCACACCATCGTGATTATCTGAGTCGTGAACATCTTTTTTGTACAGTTCTTCTGTGTATTCTTGCCACCTCTTCTTAATATCTTCTGCTTCTGTTAGGTCCATACCATTTCTGTCCTTTATCGAGCCCATCTTTGCATGAAATGTCCCCTTGGTATCTCTAATTTTCTTGAAGAGATCTCTAGTCTTTCCCATTCTGTTGTTTTCCTCTATTTCTTTGCATTGATCGCTGAGGAAGGCTTTCTTATCTCTTCTTCCTATTCTTTGGAACTCTGCATTCAGATGCTTATATCTTTCCTTTTCTCCTTTGCTTTTCGCTTCTCTTCTTTTCACAGCTATTTGTAAGGCCTCCCCAGACAGCCATTTTGCTTTTTTGCATTTCTTTTCCATGGGGATGGTCTTGATCCATCTCCTGTACAATGTCACGAACCTCATTCCATAGTTCATCAGGCACTCTATCTATCAGATCTAGGCCCTTAAATCTATTTCTCACTTCCACTGTATAATCATAAGGGATTTGATTTAGGTCATACCTGAATGGTCTAGTGGTTTCCCCTACTTTCTTCAATTTAAGTCTGAATATGGCAATAAGGAGTTCATGATCTGAGCCACAGTCAGCTCCTGGTCTTGTTTTTGTTGACTGTATAGAGCTTCTCCATCTTTGGCTGCAAAGAATATAATCAATCTGATTTCGGTGTTGACCATCTGGTGATGTCCATGTCTAGAGTCTTCTCTTGTGTTGTTGGAAGAGGGTGTTTGTTATGACCAGTGCATTTTCTTGGCAAAACTCTATCAGTCTTTGCCCTGCTTCATTCCGTATTCCAAGGCCAAATTTACCTGTTACCCCAGGTGTTTCTTGACTTCCTACTTTTGCATTCCAGTCCCCTATAATGAAAAGGACATCTTTTTTGGGTGTTAGTTCTAAAAGGTCTTGTAGGTCTTCATAGAACCGTTCATCTTCAGCTTCTTCAGTGTTACTGGTTGGGGCACAGACTTGGATTACTGTGATATTGAATGTTTGCCTTGGAAACGAACAGAGATCATTCTGTCGTTTTTGAGATTGCATCCAAGTACTGCATTTCAGACTCTTTTGTTGACCATGATGGCTATTCCATCATGGGAAACATCCAGAAAAACATGTATTTCTGCTTTATTGACTATGCCAAAGCCTTTGACTGTGTGGATCACAATAAACTGTGGAAAATTCTGAAAGACATGGGAATACCAGACCACCTGACCTGCCTCTTGAGAAATCTGTGTGCAGGTCAGGAAGCAACAGTTAGAACTGGACATGGAACAACAGACTGGTTCCAAATAGGAAAAGGAGTACGTCAGGCTATATATTGTCACTCTGCTTATTTAACTTCTATGCAGAGTACATCATGAGAAACGCTGGACTGGAAGAAACACAAGCTGGAATCAAGATTGCCAGGAGAAATATCAATAACCTCAGATATGCAGATGACACCACCCTTATGGCAGAAAGTGAAGAGGAACTAAAAAGCCTCTTGATGAAAGTGAAAGTGGAGAGTGAAAAAATTGGCTTAAAGCTCAACATTCAGAAAATGAAGATCATGGCATCTGGTCCCATCACTTCATGGGAAATAGCTGGGGAAACAGTGGAAACAGTGTCAGACTTTATTTTTCTGGGCTCCAAAATCACTGCAGATGGTGATTGCAGCCATGAAATTAAAAGATGCTTACTCCTTGGAAGGAAAGTTATGACCAACCTAGATAGCATATTGAAAAGCAGAGACATTACTTTGCCAACAAAGGTTCATCTAGTCAAGGCTATGGTTTTTCCAGTGGTCATGTATGGATGTGAGAGTTGGACTGTGAAGAAAGCTGAGTGCCGAAGAATTGATGCTTTTGAACTGTGGTGTTGGAGAAGACTCTTGAGAGTCCCTTGGACTGCAAGGAGATCCAACCAGTCCATTCTGAAGGAGATCAGCCCTGGGATTTCTTTGGAAGAAATGATGCTAAAGCTGAAACTCCAGTACTTTGGCCACCTCATGCAAAGAGTTGACTCATTGGAAAAGACTCTGATGCTGGGAGGGATTGGGGGCAGGAGGAGAAGGGGAGGACAGAGGATGAGATGGCTGGATGGCATCACTGACTCGATGGACGTGAGTCTGGGTGAACTCCGGGAGTTGGTGATGGACAGGGAGGCCTGGAGTGCTGCAATTCATGGGGTTGCAAAGAGTCGGACACGACTGAGCGACTGAACTGAACTGAACTGATCGCTCTAAACTGCATGTCCAAACTCTTACTATCCTTGATCTTGTTGAATGAATTTTCAATACTTTCCATTTTCTTACAATTTTAGGATGTTTGCCTTTGTTTGAGGATCACATAGTCAGCATTTTTGGCATAATTCTTACATTTCATGTATTGACTCTTTTTTTCTTATTGCCAGTGGGACGTTGTCTGCATATGTTAATGTGGCATTTAGGTTACCCAATATTTCTTTTCCACCTTTAACGAGATAACTGGTTATCTCCCTGCTTTTTGCCTCTGAAAAAATATCTAAAATCCACAATATGGCAAGGGCTAAGACACACTTCTTACTCCTGTCATTTTTTCTCTCTCCACCATTGAGAGTAAAGATGGATGTCTTTCATTTCTGTGTAGACTCTTCATACATTACAGCAACTTGGCTGGCACACAGCTTTGAATCATCTTAAAGAAAAACTGTGCTTGCTAGATCCAAAAGTTGTTCTCAGTCTAAACCTAACAAAATCCCCTCCTTTGGCACCTTCCTTTCTTTTTGTTTTTTTTTCCCCTAAGACCAGCATCAGTCATCTGACTGCCACCATGTAAACGAGATCTGGAGAAGTGCTTAGAAACCTGTTTAACACTTGCTAGTACTGCCAAGCTTTCCAGCAGGCAGAATTCTCCCACAAATTCCATGTAATCAGCATTGGAAATATCAGTGAAATCACATTTTACTACCTGCCTTCTCCTCCTTCTCTCTACAGATCATCTCACTTCCCTCACCACGTGCCATGAAGAGCATTGAATATTTTGTTCACCTCAGCTTCCAAAATGCAGAAAGAAACCATCTAAGTTAGAAATGCTTGCTATGCCTAAGAACTTGATCGCATTGCTAACTTGGAGCTGAAAGTAAGTGATATTTCAAAAGATGCTATCAATGTTCTTTGCAGAACTGTCTCAGTGACAGGAAACTAACTGGCTTCCTTTGAAACACACACACACACACTTCACACACCCAGACCCTCTTAGTTCATTCTCCCTTGGTGATTATGCCTGTCCTCTCAGCCTGAGTATCTGAGTTTAACTTTTTAAAGTGAGCTGGGTTTACCCAGTGAAAATAGTCAGATGATCAGGAAAATCCCCAAGAGCAGCGCCTCTCAAGGAACCTGAGTTGGGACAACAAGGTCCAGCGGACGCTGCCCTCACGGAGACCCTACTTTGTCTCTACTCTCGGAGACCCAACACTTCTTTGCCACGAACTGCTTTACTTCTTTAGTCTTTCTTCCGTCATTTCTCCACCACCTTTCATCTCAAAGCGTAGCTCTTCATGCTCTAAAAACAGTTCTTAAAAGTACTCCATTGTTCACATTACTAACTCTTTCAGCCCCATTTAATCTATCTGTTTTCCTCTCCAGTCGAGCACCCCTTCCCTGCTTGCAAATCAGATGGAGCTGCCATTGCTCGACTTCTTTTCTTTATCAGCTTCATCCTGTATATAAATCTTCCTTTATTGCTCTTTGATTTGTTATTCATGCTCCAATTTCCTCATTGTTTTCCTATACAAATAAATTTCTTCTTTGAAAGCCTTTAATCTCATCCCCCATCTTGCAAACATTCTCTCTTGCTGAATGAAGACATTCCCACCCTTCCATGATTTTTTAAATAGAGTTTCAGCTTTTACATATTCTGAAGTGAACTTATTCCTCCACCACAGATATTAACTAAATTTTCCTGATTCTTCTAATTAACTTGACTTTTATCTTTAAAAGGACAATGCATTATTCATTCAGAGGTTAGGAAACTGTTTTCCAAAAAACATTTATTTACCATCTCTGTCTAGTAAACTCTGTACTAGATTTTTGAACTAGACAGATGATGGAGAGACCTGTCACATTTACTGTGGAGCTAGATGAGCCAAGAAACAACTGCCTCCCATGAAACATGTACCTCTAGGGAGGCTGGCCCAAGAGGTGTCCATTGATAAGAAGGGATCAGAGACTTCCCCAAATAAAAGGAAGTGAAATGTTGAAAATGGAGCTGAACTCTGCTCATTAGCAAACTGCAGAGAGAGCGGTAAAGTGGACAGGAGAGGGCAATCATTGGCTTAACTCTATTTCCAAATGTAATTCCAAATTCCAGCCCATTCCTGGCCAGACACTTAATCCTCTTGACAAGTGTTTTCAAACCACACGTCCGGTTTCTTACTCTGCAAGAACACCCACGGTTAACCTGCCCCATTCCACACCTCGCTTGGCACTGCCTCCAGCAGACAGCGTCACTGACTTCCCACCTTCCTGAGTTATTTGTCCTTCAGATGCTACAAAGGCACGGATGACTTTTCTTAGGTTCCCAGCTTCCTCCCCGCTCCTCCTGTTTCTCTCCTTTATTCTTACCTCAAGGATTGGGGTCCCATGTTCTGCAGATTAATCACCTTCACCTTGGGTCTCCCTGTTGATGACAGACAAAGGACTCTCCTCTCCTTTCTCCTCTGCAGACCCATGCTTTCTAGAGCAGTGGATTCTTAGCTCTTTTGTTCAGCAGGGTTTCTCCTACCGGCACTGCCCTGGGACAGCTCTTCTGGCTGCTCTCTGCAGTACTCGCTGCCCTTCCCCAATCTGGCTTCCCTCCCCGTCAACCCCTTGTTCCTTTCCCGTCTTCTCTGTGGCCCCTCATCCTATCTCGCCTTCCACCTCTAGGTGGCGTGGCTGCACCGGGAAGGGCAGCGGGCAGGCGCTCTAGTCCTTTAAGGTCTCATTCCAGAGGGTCCTCCCAGAGGGCCCTCCCAAACGGCCACAGACTCGCCCTTCTTCCTCACGCAGACTCTAAGCCTTCCATATAAAGAATCATCACTGGGTCCTTGTTTGCCACACCTGAAAGACTTCTGCTAACAGCATATTTACTGGGATAATTTCTTAAACTGTACCCGTAATCCATTTGTCTTTGGACTCCGGTAAAATTAGTTAAGCTCAGTAAATTTCACTGTCCTTGTCTATGGGGGTAGTAATAGTAGCTACCTTAAATTGTGATGATGCAATTTAAATATGTATACAAATGTTAGGTACCGTCTCAGTCCCATAGGAAACAAGCAAAAAATGCCAGACCAAGATATTATTAGATGTGGAAACAATGGAAACAGTGACAGACTTTATTTTGGGGGGCTCCAAAATCACTGCAGATGGTGACTGCAGCCATGAAATTAAAAGACGCTTACTCCTTGGAAGGAAAGCTATGACCAACCTAGACAGCATATTAAAAAGCAGAGACATTACTTTGCCAACAAAGGTCCGTCTAGTCAAGGCTATGCTTTTTCCAGTAGTCACGTATGGATGTGAACGTTGGACCATAAAGAAAGCTGAGCACCGAAGAATTGATGCTTTTGAACTGTGGTGTTGGAGAAGACTCTTGAGAGTCCCTTGGACTGCAAGGAGATCCAAGCAGTCCATCCTAATGAAAATCAGTCCTAAATATTCATTGGAAAGACTGACGTTGAAGCTGAAACTCCAATCCTTTGGCCACCTGATGTGAAGAGCTGACTCATTGGAAAAGACCCTGATGCTGGGAAAGATTGAAGGTGGGAGAAGTGGACGACAGAGGATGAGATGGCTGGATGGCATCACTGACTCAGTGGACATGAGTTTGAGTGAACTCTGGGAGTTGGTGATGGACAGGGAAGCCTGGCGTGCTTCAGTCCATGGGGTCGCAAAGAGTCAGACACGACTGAACTGAACTGAGCTGAGCTGAGATGGTATTATCATTGGTGTCATCATCAGCTCTGTCACACACCAACTATAGTCTTTCTTTGTTAAGTGAAAATTCCTGGAATGTCAGTCTAATTCCATCTTCCCTGAGTTTTGGTTCCCTGTCCCCAAATACTCTTTTTGTTTTCCAAAAATATCTCCATCCCCAAAGAAGCCCCAATTGCTCCTAGTGTTTTATTTCTGGAAAGAATGGTGAGAATTTTTAGTCCTAAACATGCTAAGTAAAATCACAACAAATTTCTCCTGAGTCCTGTCCCTTTTTCTCCTATAAGATCTCCAAAATAAATCTATTTTCTTTATTTATCTAAAGTTCACATTGAACTTCTTATGGGGAAAAATTTGGTTTATTGAAAAATATTTCCCTTGGATTGAGGGAATTGAGCTCATAGGGTACCTAGCCATATAACCTTTCTTTGGACAGCTGTTCCCACCCCTTGTTCAAAGAATTCTTGCAACAAATGTGCCTTTGATGCCATCTTTATGGTGCTCCCTTCCTCTTTCACAAACTGCCCAGATTTTCCTTATTTCTCTATTATATTCCTTTCTATCTATATGAGAAGCAAAATAGAGTAACCGTTAGGACTGCAATCATTCCCTTTTCCTCATCACCCTTCTTCACCCTCACCCAGCTTTTCAACTTTCTGCTGTCTCCTTCTCATCAAGCTCCCGCTGTAATGGACTCCAACCTGGCTACAATGTCATACCCAGAAGCGTATGTTCCAAAATAGGGCATTCACGCAGATAACTGAGCCCAGGAAGTTGTAAGAATCAGACCCACCCAGAGCTGTAACAGACTATGTCTACTTCTTGGGCCTCTTTTGCAATTTTAGTAATGTCTACAACCTCTTTCCGGGAGAACCCTCAGGTAAAACTGTTTTGAGCTCCTGACCACACTGGGAGATAGTTTTATCAGATGTTAGACTCATAGATGAGAAAGTGCAATCAAAAGAAATGAAGAACATGCCTAAGGTCTACTGAATGATAGAAAAAGCAATAAATTCATGATCCCACAACTTTTCCTATAAAAAAAAAAGGGAGCATTTTTCAAGTATTTTCAACAGGACAGCTCAGTGCACATCGGCCTCATGTGAAAAACAAATTTCATTCTTTTGTCTTCCTCCCCTCTGTTTTCCACAATGACAAAGCTTGCTCCTCCTTCCAAGAGCAAGAATCAGACTGATTGGTTCTGTAAAGTTGATTTGGTTCATGAATCCGCATGAAAAAGAGAAACGCCCGCTATGCACATCAACAGGAAAGATGGTGTGACTTTGGGCAGGTTCTTTAGATCCTCTGCGTGCCTCGGTGCTGAGCTGCCTCAGTCGTGTCCGATTATTTGTGACCCCATGGACTGTAGCCCACCAGGCTCCTCTGTCCATGGGATTCTCCAGGCAAGAAGACTGGAGTGGGTTGCCATTTCTTCCTCCAGGGATTCGACCCTCTACATCCAAGTTTTCTCAGTAACAAAATAAGAGTGCTGAGTTTGACTGTTTCTAAGACCCCTCATGTTGAAACATTCTGTGATATTATTATTTTAATAATGATTCAAATAATACTGAAGACAATATTTCAGTCTCCTTTCTTGACAAACATGATATTTAAAAAGCAGAGAAACATGTGTATAACTCACTTATTAATAATAATGGATCACCTTTAACATGCTTATCATGTGCCACTGCTAAATAATTTTTATGGATTATCTCCTTTAACCCTTGTAAGAATGCTATGTAGCTCTATTTATACCCATTTTACAGATGAGGAAATAAAGGCACAAGATTAAATAACTTGCTCAAGGTCACAGGCAAGTAGCTGAGCCAAGATTTAAACTCAGACAGTGAGACTTCAGGGGCAGCCACCACCACTTTCCACTGCTTTCACTGTCTTAATGCTCTTCAGTGAAAGAAAAATAATAATTAGCAGCTATTAATTTTTCAGATACAGCACTAATCCACTAAATCACGTACAACTTTGCCTTTACTAGGTTATCAATAAGCATTTCTAGAGCTGTTTCTGGCAATTATTTGTTGCATAAGAATTTCAGAATAATGTCAAGAATAACAAATAGTTTTTTACTTACAAAAGGGCTGGCAAATTGAGTTTCCTTCATCTGTAAACCTCTTCACATAAAATTAGTCATCCTATTCTATACCTTATTTTTAGGCTGCTTTATGTTCTCTTAACATTTGTGCAGTTGAATATCAAAAATCACAGCAATTTTATCTCTGAGGTGTTACCAGAAGTTCATGTTCAAATATTAATTGACAGTCCATGCTAATTTTAGGAATTAGTGCTTTTATAAATAACATGTACCTTGCCCAGTGTTTAAAGGATCTGTTATGAACAAGGAGTGATCATTATGCATGTGTATCATCCTGAGTGTCCATGTGAGTTGAACAGTGAATGTATTTTCAACATTTTTTCTGCCATTTACTCTCTTCTTTGAAAAAACATCAAAACTAAATGATAGGCCAAACCCATATGTCGTTAAAACACAGAAATTCCCACTCAGTTACTGACAACTTACATTTTTTTCTATTAAGATAAAACATTTAATATTATTATTACTCTCATTTTTGAATTATTAAGTCATTTCACATGACACTTGCAATATGAATAACAATAATGAAAGTGAAAAAAGAAATTAAAGTGTACTTCCCAATGATATACCACTTGGAAGTGAGCTGTAAAAATGAAAACTCTTGAATGATTGCTTTGTTTCAGCAAAGCACAATTTGGGTGTCTCAAACAAGGTTATAAATACACATTGTGATCTTTGTGCATTCATGCTGTTTCACAAGTACTCCTTACAGGAGCACTGTCGGAGGGACTGAATAGGAAGCTTAATTTAAAACCATCAGCCTCTTCACTGTACATGGAATGACATAATTAAAGGACATACGCTCTGCCTTCATACCACTAAAGCTGTCACGGTTATTATATCCAGGCCAAGACGGGGATTTGATAACAAAACAGACCTTTGTGGTTGAATCTAGGACACTACAAACCATAACTCATGTAGTCTGGGGTACCATGTAGCCTAATATTTAATAATAAACTATAATTACTACAAAATAATAATAAACAATAATCCATTAAATATTAAAATATTCAATATTTTATAATAATTAATATTTAGTGGATCAATAATAAATATTACTTTATAATAAATATAATACATAATAATTATTTGACAATAATATATTAATATAAATAATAATAAATTATCCTTCTGTATTGGTGTTTTATCACCATTATAACAAATAACACAAGTCAGGTGGTTTAAAACAGCCCCAGTTCATTATCTTGTGGCTCTGGAGATCAGAAGTCTCGCCCGTCACTGGGGTAAGAATCAAGGTGTCAGAAGAGCGCGTCTCCCCTGAAGGAGCTCCGGGAAGGCACTCGCGCCTTCCCGTTTCCCAGCCTGCTCGCACTCCTCGGCTCAGGGCCCCTTCCGCCGTCTTCAAAGCCAGGGGCGGCGGCAGAGTCCTCGCAGCGCGTATTCTGCCACCGCCTCCGTCTCCTTAAGGACACGCGACGGCACTGAGCCGGCTGGATAACACGGATAATCCCCCTTTTAGAATGTCAGCACCCTGCGTTCCTCTAGCCGTGAAACCTAACACAGCCGCAGTTTCTGGGGAGCAGCACTGAGGCATTTGGAGGGACCAAGATTATTATTCTGTGCCCCACACCTTCTAAGGAATTAAAAGGAACCTTGATAAACTGTCCTGAGTGCACATGAGAAGTTATTTTTCATACCTCAGAGATGAGATCTCTTCCAGCCATGGGGTTTTCCAACCGAGCCCATCATGAGCTTCAATGGATGCTTGCATCTGCTCAGAATCAGGAGTCATCTTCAGGCCCAGACACGCTCTTTTTTCCAATGCCAACTAATAAGGGACACGGGAGGATTTTTGTAGTTTGCCTACCCAAACCCAGCACTAGCCAGGATCAATATTTTGCAATTCCTCATTTTCTCTGATGTCCCACATCAATTGTTTTTTTTTTAATTCCATTCAGTAAACAGTTGTGTAGTGCCAACAAAATGCCTGGCATCACGCTAGGTGCTGAAACACAAAGAGAAAAAACTGCAACCCGTGTTCTTGAGGCGCTCGCTGTGTGTGTTACATATGTGCATGCATGTGCATGTGCGTCGGTGTTTGGTCGCTAAGTGCTAAGTGGTGTCTCACTCTCGCGACCCCATGGACTGTAACTCACCAGGCTCCTCTGTCCATGGGATGGCCCAGACAAGAATACTGGAGTAGTTTGCCATTTTGTTTTCCAGGGGATCTTCCTGACCCAGGGATCGAACCCATGTCTGCTGCATTGACAGGCAGACTCTTCACCGCTGAGCCACCAGGGAAGCCCATCCGTGTGTGTGTGTGCATGTGTGTGTGCATATTTGTGTCATGGGTATACGTGATGTGTGCTCGGGTGTGGGTGTGAGAGAGAGCATTGTTGAGACAGAGCATTGAGGACTGTCGACACACAGGCTATTCCTCTTTTCTTTCTGCTCCCCTTTCCCAGGCCTACAGCCACATGCCTGTCCCAGACCATTATCACATTTTGCTTCGGCTACCGTGAGTCTCCCAGCTGGTCCCCTTTCTCTCAGTCTCCCACTTCTGAGATGCTCCACACTCAAATAGAAACACAGCTGAGCTGTGTCACTTCCTGCCTCAAAAGCGACACCTCCATGGCCTATGGAAAAAGTAGAGGCTACTCCACATGCTCTCCAAAGCCTCTGGGGTCCTCCTACCTTCCTCATTTTATGCCCTTTTAATATCATGCATATTTGGGCTGACCGCAATCACAGAAGTCCCACAAAATTGTCCTGTGCTTTCCCAGGCCACTCGATCCTTTCACCAACATCCAAGTAATATCCATTCTTCAGAACACGGCAGGCTACAACCCATGGGGTGGCAAAGAGTTGGACACGACTGAGTGACTAAGCATGCATGCTTTCATAGCACAGACCAACCATCACTGCTTCCACGGAACAGTCTCCTGTCCCTTCTCCACTGAAAATAATCTGCCTCTACCTGGGGTCCTACACCGCTTCATATTTTATTCTTTAACAAGGACTATCCCTTTCTGCCTTAGATCTTTTCCTTTGCTAAATATCAAGGCCCCTCTCTCAGATTATAACCCCCTTGAGAGCAGCCACCAGTTTTCTTTCTCTTTGAAACATCTCCAGTAACTAGCACAGCACCCTGCCTGTAGCAAGGACACGGCACTCAAGTTTATCAGATTCCACTGAGTGGATCAGCAGTGGCATCTTCTAGAACATGTCACAAGCACTGAACGTTTCTCTGACTAGTTCTCCTTGGAGGTGATGGTCGGTGGGTACAATTTTCTCCATGATATTCACAAACTCAGTGAAACAGATAGGAACTGACAGACATCAACAGTGAGAGAACCAATTTCTTCTGAGAATGAAAGTCACTGATTAACCCACAAATTCAAAGACCAGAATGAATGCACACGTTACATAAAAGCAGAAGTGAAGTAACATAGAACCTCAAGTGGCCTCAGTACATCAGTCTAGAAGCACCACCTAACTTCTACATCACTGCTACAGAAAAATAAAGAACATAGTTATTAATGGGAATTCTCGATGTTGTGAATGTGCATGTGTATCCAAAACAACTGTTTTATAATGAATATTTATGGTAAGATGGGCTACGAAGCTGCAAAAGTGTTTTTAGTTGTCATTGTCATCAGTTCTACTAAATAATTATCATCTCAAGTCCAAAAATATCCTGAATGGGTAATACTGAATAATCTAGATCATGAAATTGCATTAGAAGAGTATTAGCTGACTCAGGAGACTAATTATAACGAGGTATTGAGCTGCTTATCGCTCATCTCAATTGTAAAACCATAAACCACACCGTGTGGGCAGTGGCTGCCAGTCAGGATCAGTGTGGAAGAGTGAAACAGCACTCTTCCTATCGAACAAGGATGGGGAGTCCCAGCTCTGTCATTAACGCGGTGACCTTGGGAGCTCTTCATAAAGATCATCCCCCAGGAGGAAAGCGGATTCCGGCCTTACAGAAATATGGCTATCCTAGCAGCTGACGCTGCTCACGCACAGAAAACACTCTTAATGCTGCAGAAAGGTTGCACACATCCACTCACCTTTCCCAGGCTAATATCGTCTTGCTTAATGGGCCAGTTTAGTACTACTATTAACTGGATGATTATAATATGAGCAAGTGTTATCCATCCATGTCCTAAATAACAGTAGCTGACAAAATTATCAAACTGCTTTCTCACCCATGGTGTTTATCAGCCAGCGGTTGAGGCTACAATTATTTATATTTATTCCTGAATCTACTTTTTAATAATAGTAAAAATAAAAATAATAATGCCATTCCAGAGTGTTTTTACTGATAAATTTCCAAAGCACCTGCCAGTTATTCCATTTAATCCTATTAGCCCAGTAAAGTCAATGGGACACATTTTGGAAAGCATGCAAAATTGGTGTCGGAGCGCTTTCTGAGCACCTTCAACTAAGCTGAATTTGAGGATAGGAAAATGATTAAGACAAGGTTCCTGGCTTCAGGTTGCTTTTGGTTAGCTGTGGAGACAAGACATTGTGTTCCAATTATTCCTTATGCATCTTAGAAGTCCTAAGGGAACACAAAGGAGAAGATTGTATTTCTACTGGGATAAAAGTGTGTGTGTGTGTGTGCACAGCGGTGCAGTGAGGGAAGTGTTGGACAGAGGGAGGCATTAAAGACAGCTTCACCGAGAAGGTGACTTTGTCACTGGATTGAAGTCCCCATTCTATTTGTTCCTAGGAGAAGCTCTGAGTGTTACTGAATCTGTGTGCTTGAGATTCCTCATTCATTAAATATAGATAACAATGCTGAATTCACAGGGCTACTGGGAGGATGGACAGATTGAGCATGGTTGTGGTGGTGGTTTAGTCACTAAGTCATGTTCAACTCTTGGGACCCCCACGGACTGTATCCCACCAGGTTCCTCTGTCCATGGGATTTTCCCAGTAAGAATACTGGAGTGGCTTGCCACTTCCTTCTCCAAGGGATATTCTTTAAGCAGGGATCGAACTCACGTCTCTTGTGTCTCCTGCATTGCAGGCAGATTCTTTACCATTGAGCCGCCAGGGAAGCCCGTGATATAGCATATGGGAGAGCAATTTGTACGTATCAAAGCACCCAGTATACATGGTACTACTATTTCCACCTTGAAGAGGCACCAGCTAGGTCCACTCCAAAGCTGAACGGCTGGTCCAAGACTGCCCCACCCCCTGTGTGTGTGTGCTTAGCCGCTCAGTTGTGCCCAGTGTGTTGTGACCCCATGGACCGCAGCCTGCCCAGCTCCTCTGTCCATGGGGTTCTCCAGGCAGGAACACTGGAGTGGGTGCCACGCCCTCCTCATCCCACCACCTTACCTGGCGCCAGTACCCCACCTGGGACTCCGGTGGTCCTCCCATGACAGTGTCCACTTCAAGTTCGGAGCACATATTGAAAGCACACATCCTAATACCATTTGATGGGCCCTAAAATCACATTCAAATATTCATATTAGTAAACATTCCAACATCTGAAGACTTCTCTGTGAAATTTTGCCTCTCACTCCTAAGAGGATACTCTCCGTAAAAGAAGGCTCCAACAGAGATCCTCGTAAGGGAGGAATTGCAATGAGGAAAAGCTTAAATGTTTAATACAGGGATAAAACTGTATATACTTTTTTTAAGACAAAGGGTTTTATTCAGAGAATAAAATATAGCAGATCCTCAACTGTTTTAAGTGATTCAACTGTGAACTTCAATAGAAAATATTTGAATAGAAATGTGACTTGCATTTAATAGATACTCAACAGCTGTTGAATTCAGAGATCTAATCTGATCATTTTTACCCCTAAAATTGGAATAATAAAAATTTCCCCTCAAATAACATCTATCAATATTGTTTTGAGTCAATCCATCATAGTCCACTACTTAGTTTCTCAAAGATAAAACTTTACTTAAATCTAATAAAAAGGCTGAAATTCGAAAAAGGAGTACATGAAGGCTGTATATTGCTGCCCTGGATATTTAACTTATGTGCAGAGTACATCATGAGAAATGCTGAACAGGATGAATCACAAGCTGGAATCAAGACTGCCAGGAGAAATATCAACAACCTCCGATATGCAGATGACACCACTCTAATGGCAGAAGAGGAACTAAAAAGCCTCTTGATGAAAGTGAAAGAGTAGAGTGGAATAACTGGCGTAAAACTCAACATTCAAAAAACAAAGATCATGGCATCAGGTCCTATCATTTCATGGCAAATAGATGGGGAAACAATGGAAACAGTGAGAGACTTTATTTTCTTGGGCTCCAAAATTACTTCAGATGGTGACTCTAGTCATGAAATTAAATTACGCTTGCTCCTTGGAAGAAAAGCTATGACAAACCTAGACAGCATATTAAAAAGCAGAGACATCACTTTGCCAACCAACATCCATATAGTCAAAGCTATGGTTTTTCCAGTAGTACAGATGTGAGAGTTGGACCATAAAGAAGGCTCAGCTCCAAATAACTGATGCTTTTGAATTTTGGTGCTGGAGAAGACTCTTGAGAGTCCCTTGGACTGCATGGAGATCAAACCAGGCAATTGTAAAGGAAATCAATCCTGTATATTCATTGGAAGGACTGATGCTGAAGTTGAAGCTCCAATACTTGGCCATCATATCAATGAAGAGCTGACTCAATGGAAAAGACCCTGATGCTGGAGAAGATTGATGCAGGAGAAGAAGGGGACGACAGAGGATGAGGTGTTTGGATGGCGTAACTGACTTGATGGACATGAGTTTGAGAAAACTCTGGGAGATGGTGAAGGACAGGGAAGCCTGGTGTGCTGCAGTCCATGGGGTCACAAAGAGTCGGCTACAACTGAGCAACTGAACAACAACAACAAATAAATCTCATCCATATATATAACTGTTCCTCCCTTGTTAATAAGAAATCTGGAAAATCTTAAGTAAAAAGTGTTTATTTACTGTATAATATGTATCAGGCAATGTGTTGAGAGATGGAAATATTTAGACATTCATGGGAATTTCACAAATAATTGTATTTGCTGAATATATCCATCTGTATCAGTCAGGATTCCCCAGAGACACATACCAACAAGCAATAGATAATAAGTAAACGACTCATGCAATTATGGAGGCTGGCAAGTCTAAAATCTGCAGAGATGATGTCCCAGCTACAAGTGGAAGAATTCTTTCTTCATCAAGTGGAAGAATTCTCTCTTACCCAGGCAAAGGTCAGGCATTTTGCTCTATTAAGGCCTTCAACTGATTGAATGAGGCCCACCCCCACTGAGGACAGGGGTCTGCTTTACTTAGTCTACCAATTCAAATGTTACTCTCGTCCAAGAACATCCTCACAGAAGCACCTAGTACGTTTGACCAGATCATCAAGCACCCTGTGGCCCAATCAAATTGACACATAAAAATAGCCATACAAAAAAAAAAAAAAACCTCTTTTCCCCTGACTCTAAATTTCAGTAAGAAACTAATCACCAAGGACAAGTCACCTCAACAAAACATCAAGAGACTGGCTCTATTTTTAGATAAGGGGGCAGTATGGTCTGCCAATGATCTGAGGGCTCAAACATATTAGACTGCTTGGGATCAGAGTTTGTTTCCACCACTTAAGACCTATGTGATGTGGACACACAATTTTGCTATCTGAGCCTCACCTTCCTCATCTATTAAAGTAGGAAAATAATAGTGTATATTGAATAGAGTAGCTGGAAATTTTAAGTGAGAGGACTTGTCTAATGCACATCACATACTAAGTAAGTTCTTGAGAAACCTTAGCTGCTCTAACATTAATAATTCCTCCTCTTTCAATGAGCTCCAACTCCAGGCCTTACTAAACCTATTAAAATATGCACAGCTGCCTTAGCCAGGTATTTTTCTCTATTCGCACACATGGGGATGGAATCTGTTACTTATACACATAGTGTTATCAGTTGTTGATACACATAGATCATTGACTAACAATTCAATCAAAATAGCTTTCTGTATTTAAAAACTCTGTGATGTGGGAGGAAACCCTAAAATACCTGAAGATTATAAAGAGAGATTCAGATAAAGTACTGGACAGAGATCCCTTCTCACCCACTGGCTAAACCCAAATTGTCACCAGTAACTGTGAAGGGCCTGGCATTCCGGGGTACGAGGAAGGATGAGACTGTCCCTCCTGTCCACCTTGTCTGTTTGGCCACCCAGATGGAGAAGCTCGGATTATTGGGAATTACCTTCTAGAGTGGCCCTGCCATAGTCACTGTGTGAGTTGAGAAGCTCTCTTCATCCCAAAGCAGTCTCAGCTTCCTCCTCTGAAACTTGAGACCTTTAGACCCCTCTGTTCCATCTCTCCTTCACCCAGATGCTTAAAACCCAATGGTTTTGCTATGAGGACAAAAGAAGACAATCTGAACGGTTGGAGAAACTCTTAAAAGTAGATGACTGAGGTCTTTCTCTCCGTCTGCCAAGCCTCCTCATTCCTCCTGCTAAAAACGATTAGCGTCCTCAGCATCCTCAAGGTCAACGTTGAATCCAGGCTGAGACTCATCTCCTTTCCCCTCCTGTCTGCCCGTCTTCTGCTGTTCTCACCAACTGCCTCTTCCAGAATTCACAATGTGGGCAGAGTAAGTGACTTCAAGTTCAGGGGGAGTCTAGGGGCAGAAGCGCCCCCCGCGCCTGTTTACCCGGTTTCTTTCCTCTCCCTCCTAACATTTCCTTACTCTGTCAGCCAGTGGAGGAGTAGAAGCATTTAAATGCGGCTCTAAACTGCGTTTAAAGAATTAACCCATTTTGCCCCTCACTGGTCTAAACCACAGGGTGCCAACCGGACGCTAATTGCTTTCTTCTGGTGGGGTTCCAGACGGCTCCCAAGAAGGCAGGAGCGCATATTCCTGGCACCAATTGGCTCATTCAATTTGCTCGCACTGCATTAGCCTCCGCCGGAATATTCATGAGCAGGGGAATGAGGACCCGCGCAGGCAGGCGACAGCCACTCGGGCTGGGGAAGGCGCGAGGGAGGGGACGCGGGCCGCGCGCCGCGCTCGGGGGCCGGTGACCGCGCCGGGGGCCTCTGCTCGCGGCCGGGCGCAGCGCCGGGCACCGCGGCGGGCGGGGCGGGGCCTCGGCGGGCTGGGCGCGCCGGGCATCGAGCGCAACTCCTGGCGCCCGCGCGGAGACTTTGCCAAAGAGCCGAAGGGCGAGACGCTGTGCCACTTCTGACGGAGGGGGCCGGGGGGTGGGGGGACGGGGGCAGCGCCTCCAGCCGGGGCGAAGGGACCAGCGGGACAGCGGCCGCCCGGGGCGCGGGGCCACCATGTGAGCCGGACGCCGGCCCCGAGGAGTCTGGACCGAGCGGCCCCGGAGAGGCGCCGGCCGTGCCAGGTAAGCGGGGAGCTCCTGGGGGAGGGGGTGGGGGTGCCGCGCGTTGTCCCGGGCTCGGGATGCGGGGCTGCTCGGGGCGCCGGAGTCCGCGCTCCCGGGAGCCCCTTAGGGCGCTGCGCGCGCTCCGGCCCCGCGCCGCGCTCTCCCCGCAACTCCCCGCCACCGCGGCCGGCCTGCCAGCCGGTCGGAGTTGCACTTGCTCGGACTTTGGGGGCAGGGGACGCGAGGGCGCTCCCTTCGCGCTGAGAAGCCGCTTTCTGCAAGCGGGAGGGCGGTGGGGCGGGCCGGGGGCTGCGCGCCCGGCCTTGGGGACCCGAGACCCTCGGGGACGCCGACCCTGGCTGCACCCTCGCTTGCCCCCGAGCGGCGGCGCCTCTCCCCGGCAGCCGCGGGCTGGAGAGGGCCGGCCGCGTTCCCGGCTCGAAGATGCGCGCCGGCGGGGGACCCGAGACCTGAGCTCCAGGGAGGCTGGCGCGGCCCCCGTCCGAGCCTGGCGCGGCACCCACGCCCGAGTCCGGCCGTGGGAGGAGACCGTGGCGGCGACTCGCTTCCCCGCCACCTGCCGGACACCGCCAGCTCGCCGGGCCCGGATGCTCCCGGGGACGCTCTGGATGGCGCGCGGGTTGTTTGGGCTTTGCTCCCTCTAGTTGCGGTGGATGGAGACCGGGGGTGGGGCGGCGGAGGACCAGATGGGGTGAAAGTTGCCGATGTGCAGAGGAAACGCTCTCGCGGAGTTCCAGCGTGCCCTTAGCAACACAGAGAGACTGTAGGCTGGACCTACGACGGAGCGTAACTCTGCCGGGCTATCCTCCTCGGGTTGGGCTGGAGGATGAAACCCAGAGGGCAGCCGGGAGGCAGCGCCGAGCTGTTTTTTGCGCACCCCTCCCAAGACAGGCTGAGAGTAACAGGGCTGGCATGAGACCACTGGGGTTGGTCTCAGCAGGTTCGGAGTTTCCTATGCCATCATTAGTACTGCTATTAATGCTGTTGTTATTGGCACGGATGCCAGAAAGGATTTTGTCTTCCAATTGTTATAAGTCGCTTGGAAACAGTCTGCCCCTCCCCGCTCCCAAATGTCCCTTGATCCCCTTAATCTCTTGATGCTCCTCCCCATCAAAGAAAATTATCCCTCAGATCTGTGGGGGTGTCAGGGACAAGCCCCCCCGCCCCCCCCCCCCCCCGGCCCCGGCCCCGCAAAGGAACTGGAGCTACATAAGAACACCAGAAACAGCAAAAAGTCGCAACTTCACAACGTGCTTGCACCAGCGCTCTAGATGAGGGTTATATTTCTATCCACTCTAGCGTCCTTTGGCTCCAGAACGGTGGAGGCATTGCCAATCTCTATCCCATACTGGACTCAGCTGTCTCTTTTGGTGTATTCCTACAATTTGGAAATATATTTTTCTCTTGTGACCCTCGCCATCCCACTGGGCACGTCACCTGGCCGCTGCAGGCTGCAGCTCCCAACGCCAGAGGCACACAAGGGCACCTGTGGCGGCCTCCGCAGGGCTTGCCCCTGGTCCGAGCTGCTCCTGGGTGCAGAGCTGGCCAGCTGATGACGCAGAAGACAGGGCAGGAGGGTGGGAGAACAGCGTGTGAGTCAAGCCAAGAACAGGAGATGAGGTCAAGCCTCCTCGCTGGCCACATCCCTTCCTGCCAGAGAAAAGAGAGAGACAAATGGAGAGCAAACGGGAAGTATTAGAAATTGGAACCAAGCTCTCAGAGTCTATTTAGGCTGTTGCCATTGACTTTGCTATGACCTTCCCTTGCCAGTGCTTCCGATTTTCCCTGTTTGCCAATGCACTAGTAGCCGTGCCTTTCTAATAGGACGGTCACGGTGAGATGATCTAATTTTGTATCCCCAAAATGCTGCAAGCGTCCTGGGAAAAGACAGTCTGTAAGATACGCAGTTTTCACATTTTTGTGGGGAAGTTTGCTACACTGCAGGTTACGGAGCGACATTTTTAGCATGTGTGCCTTGTGGCGGTGTAAAATTAAAATGGAAAGGGAAAGTGCAGACATAAAAATGACTTAGCATTCTTGACACTCTTGTAGAAAAATTATCTTTCATTTGGGGAGAGTTGCCTGGGAGTTTAATCAGTGTTTATACTACTGAAACGCCCCCTTCTACCTTTCTCCCCAGTAAAATTTTATGACCTAGTTCTCCCAGGAAAGGCAATGGGAATGCAGAAAGTGAGCATGGAAGGGTTGTTAGGGGAGCCATCGCATAGACTTTGGAGACTGGAACAGGAAGAAAGATGCCATCCTCCTTGCAGAGCAGGGAAATGTTCTTCTGGAAAAAACAGCTTAACAGTGTAGGGCAATCGACCCAGTCCTGGCTGTTGTCTATTCGCAGATTCAGGACCAGAACTCGATGCTCCAAAGAGGGCTAAGCAGGGGGCCTTGCTCGCCTCCCTTTGGTAAAGACACTGCCCTGCTCCGCTCTTGGGATTGCTGTTAACTTCTCCCTCCCTGCCTGCTCACTGCAGTCGTTTCCCTTGCCTTTGCAAAGCGATTCAGATGTACTCTGTCAGTCCCTTATATATTTGTAAATATCTCCCAAGTTCTGAAGCTTCTCAGAGACGTGCAGCTGTTGGCAAATTCAAGGAAATAGTTGGAAGTAATGAAGAGTGTCACTGAAAAGTGGGTATGTTTTTCCCTGGTGGAGAAGTTTTTGAATGCCTTTTGAGCTAGAAAATTAGCAGTTTAGAAAAGCAGAAGGGATTTCCTTGACTTCCCTCTACTCAGAAGCCAGGAGCTGTGTTTTTCTTTCCCTCATAGTAGTGAGCACTGTTTGCTTAAGCATTTTTTTACAATTTTGGACTTAAAATGGGCTTCGGCCTGATGGTGTTCTATGGAAAGAGGAAAAATGTAAAGAGATACGGAAGGAAGAGCTGCAGTAGCTGGGACATAAATCAGCCAGAATATATGGGGGGGTGATGAGAATAGGTCTTTTCACCCTAAAAAAAAGAGTGTCCACTCTGGAAGAAAAAGAAGTCTGATTATTGGCATCCAAGCCTGAAACCAAGGCAGCTGATGCTGAGAGGAGCCAAAGGGCAGTTCTTCTTAGTTTAGAAACAGCAAGACAGTCTCTGCCAAAGGTTGCTGTAAACACGGAATAAAGATTTCATTGTGGGCTGGTGTGACTAGAATAATTAGACGGCTAATTGTTCATTCTGATCTGGTGGTGGTGTAATCAGCAGTGCAGAGCAGTGAGAATAAGAGCAAGGGAGAAATAGAAAAGTAACACATCACTTTTATCTTCACTTGTTTTACTCTGAGGGTATTAGGAAAGTCCTGGTTAGCTTTTTTTTTCTCTTTTTAAAGTATATTCATCTCCCCAGAACCCTGAGAACACTGGCAGTCTGAAATCCTCTGCTGCCATTTTCCCCCTTCCAGGTTCCACTCTGGTTATGGACAAAATTTCTCACCTTCTAAAATCAGCATGGGAAACTGCAGTAGGAATGAATGCATTAGGTAACTCCAGTATTAATTAATAGGTTTGCTATGTGCAAGCCTTAGTATCAGCCCAATCAAAATACACACAAGTAGCACCACATTTTTGTGCTTCTCCAACAAATATTTCACAGATATATAAGGTTTAAGAAGTAAATATTCCATTTTTGACACTTAATTATATTTTCTGTTGTGAACCAAATTGCCTAGTGATTAATCTTTCACATTTAATTGAAGAAATGGCCTCTTCGTTATTTTCATACTAATTTAGGACAAAAAAAAGCAAACATAAGCAATAAAGGTGATTTTTAAGTGACTGAGCAGCTACAGTTCTTATCGGCAGTGGACTGTGACTTATTGTTATTTACTAAAAGATGGCACTGTCATAAATCCCTTCTGAAATGACTTCTGCAGTGAAGAAATGAGTAAAGGAACGGAGAGCATTATGTACTTAGCGTCTGGGGTGCAGGAAAGGAAGAACCATGTATTCGTTAGTTCAAACCCTCCTTGAATCTCAGTGTTGACATAGAATATGGAGCAAATTCTCATTATTTGAATTTTAAAAAGGAACATTCTTAAAGTGTCAATGTTCTGGGAATAAAAACACTGTGCTATAAAGAAAGCATAATAAATCACGTAAGGTCATAAAGTCTCATAAAGAGAAATACTTAGTTTCTCCAAGATACTCATTCTGTCTCAATTTGTTTAAGAGGTACAGAACTGTCCTTCCTAACCTTTAGTTTCTTTTATCCGTCCTGAATCAAAAAGGACTGCAAAGGAAGAATACGTACTGAAGTGTTAAAAAAGCAAAAGTGGTACAAAACTATTGAGCTTTCAGAAGGCAGAATTCTACTTTACAAAACGCACCGTCTACAGCAATTAAAAATAGAAAATCATATTTCCACATTAAATTATAGAAACAACCCATTTTAAAGAGAAATTTAGCCTTTTCTCATTGAATTGCTATTCATGGTTTGCTAAATAGTTTTTCAGAGTAATCTGCCAATCTGCTAACCAGGACTGTCTAGTTAAGAATATTCCTAATTGCATATGGATTACCTTAATTTTAGAACCCTAAGAATATTCAACTCAAAGCATTACTCAAGAGCAATGCAAAACAGAAATGATCCAATTTGCCTAAAGGTACATGTAATGTTTTTAAGTTTAAAGACTCATAAAAGAGTGAACATTTGGTATGGGAGTACATCAATGAATAACTACAATAAAAGAGTAAGGGAAGCTATAAACTGTTGGATCTTTTAAATATATGCAAAGTAAGGTTATAGCAATACAGCTCATTTCTCCTTCCAAAACAGGAAGGGCCAGCCATGCAAAATACAAATGTCAAAGACTTGTACAACACTGCCTGAAATGGAAGTATTTTTGCTATTTATAAGAATGTTTGACAATCTAATCAAAAGTTAAAAATGTATTCCAACAAATGCCATCATCATGTTAAGAGTAAAGAGGTATCTTGTATGGAAGAGATTTCTTTATAGTTCTATGCTCCTAACTGGAATCTTATACATAGTAGATTCTCAATAGATAGGTATTTATTTCATTTTTATAAGGAAAATAAAATTGAATTAATGGAATTTCCAAGATAGATGAGTTTATAAGTCAAAACCCTGAATGTTCTTTGTTACTTCAAATTCTTCCTCTAAACTGGCGAGATATGCTTGTGACCAATAGTCATAATTATAGGCAATACTCTGGTCTGGGTGCGAGGGAAGTTTAAAAAAGATAAAAAGAGGGAAAATGTCGAGGCTTTCCTTTCACTTTAGTTTTACCTGAGTGTCAGGTGTGTCTCCGTACACCCAGGCCGCTACAGCGCTCAGCATCTGTGCGTGATGAAGCCGCGTGCCTGCGCTCAGCCGCTCCGTGGTGCAGATGGCACTTCGCCAAATGGTCGTTACCCACGAGAAGTCCTCGCACAGAGCCCGTCTCTGAAGTACTGACGTACTGACCGACCATGACTCAAAGGCTGCGGTGGCAGCTAGTACAGGGTAATTCAGATGATAACTTCATTCCACGGCAGTGGCCTCCTTGGTTGTCACAGACGTTTGGTTGACACACAGCCCAACGTTCAGACCCAACCATGCAACTGCAGCCGGGTTCAGCACCAGACGGGAGGGCCGAAACCTGCAGTGAGGTCCCCTCTGCGCAGCCCACTCCCGCCACCTGCCCTGTCCCCGCCAATGACGAAATGAGCTCTGTTGACTGTCCACAGAACGAAAAACAGGGGCCGCAGGGAGCTGAAATGTCTGTACGTGTATCATCACGCTGCTTTTCGTTTGTTTTTCTTTGAGGTCTGACCTTCGTTCAATGAACAAGGTGGTCTCAGAGTTTTCCTGGAGAACAGTACATAGTGTAATGCGGTGACATAATTGGGAGCTAATAGTCAAGAGAAAACCAGGCCAGAATTAGCAAGAAGATTCAATTACCTCTTGTTCCCAGAGGCAGCCGTTTACCAAGACCCGTGCTAAAGTTGTGGTCAAAACAGGATGGGGAGATGGGCAGTGTGGCTTATTTGTTCTCTGGCTGATGTCTTCGGATGGAACCAAGCCTTGGTTTCCACTTTTCACCAGTAAATCAGAACAGAGTTTATTAGATGGCAGCTGATAGAAATTGTTGAATGCACACTTTAAGAGTAAGCTGAACATAAGTATTTTAGATGTGTTTATAAAAATTTGTGGTTAAAGATATTGTAACATACTATTTTTCTCTGATGGAATAATGTGCATTTCATATCATATTCATTATTCCTTTTTTTCATTTTATAAAGCTAGTGACTTTGAACCCTTATCAATTCCTAATGTGGGGTTAATGTGCACATATTATGAATAATCAATGAACTTACCATAATCTGTTTGTAAAAACCAACAAGAAGTAATTTTATTTAGCACATTTAATTAGAAAATAGCTGAAGGAGTTTCATTTAGATGTAATCTCTGAAGGAAACCAAATATGTGTTTTTTTTTAATTTGAAAGATTCTTAGCACTCAGTTTTTGCATATAAGATCCTTTTCCATGCAAATGTTTTGAGTAGACATGTAGAATGCACAGTATCACCTACTTAGTACCTTTTAACTTTGACGGGGGCGGCGGGGGCGGGGGGAGCCAGCTGAACATGCCAGCCATTTCTGTGCCCACCCTTACACAGACCCAAAGGTTTCCTTCATTTTGCTTGTATTGTTAAGAAACAAGGCAGGTTTCAATATCTTGTTTTCAAATTCCTTGATCCCTTACATCCAAGGCCTCATCGGAAGTATGAATTGCAAAGGCATCATCATTACACCATTGAGAGAAGAAGCCAGGCTGGAGAGCATGTGTCTTGTAAGCTTTTTTTGGATATTGAATAAGATTCTAAATCTGTGCCATACTTTTTGCACAAACTGGCAAGAACCCCCAAGGATGTTCATCTTATAAATAAATACGAAATAAGATTTATGCTATCATTAATCTCACTGCTTGGCTTCCCAGGTGGTGCCGTGATAAAGAATGCAGGAGATACAAGAAACACGGGGTCAATCCCTGCAACCCCTAGAGTAGGAAATGACAACTCGCCCCAGTATTCTTGTCTAGAAAATTCCATGGACAGAGGAGCCTGGTGGGCTACAGTCCATGGGGTTGAAAACAGTCAGACACGACTGAGAGACTGAGCACAATCTCACTACAAATTGTATTTCAAGCAAATGGTACC
The DNA here is from genome assembly GCF_019923935.1 of Bubalus bubalis. NCBI lineage: Eukaryota > Metazoa > Chordata > Mammalia > Artiodactyla > Bovidae > Bubalus > Bubalus bubalis. The sequence goes on along the minus strand of NC_059178.1, from coordinate 2,330,524 downwards.
TAGCAGTCAAAGTACTTCTTCATTAATCTTATAGTTTGGAAGTATTATAATGGCATCTACCTTTATCCATAGCCTATGTTCTCCGCTCAATAATATTGGGAACATTTATTCAGTCCAAAAGTATGAGGCATACTCGTATTTGGAAATAAAATCCTTGAGTAGTCATTAAAAAATTAATCCATTTGGCAGTTCAGCACCTCAGTGGAATACTTCAGGCAGCTAAGCACAGAGGTGATCATCTGATTCATGGGGCTGGTGAGTACTTGAGGTCAAATTGCTGAGGCTTCTTTCTTTAAATACAGAAAAACAACAGATTTCTTCATGATATAGAAGTGCTGTCCATTTCTTTAGATACATCTATGCAGTGCGCCTGTGTCAATTAAAATGCATTCAGAGAGAACCTAGACAGGGCCATGAAAACAGCCACCATTGATTTAGTCCTTGCCTCTGTGCCAGACACTGTGCTAAGTTTGTAGCTCAGACGGTAAAGAATCTGCCTGCAATGCAGGAGACCTGGGGTTCAACCACTGGGTCAGGAAGATCCTCTGGAGACGGGAATGGCAGCCCACTCCAGTCTTCTTGCCCGGAAAAATCCCATGGACAGAGGAGCCTGGCGGGCTACAGCCCACGGGGTTGCAGAGACTTGGACACGACTGGGCGACTTCCCTTTCACATGGTGCGCTTGTGTCAATTACAATGCGCAGCATTGAGAGAGAACGCAGAAAGGGCCGTGAAAACAGCCACCATGACTTAGTCCTTGCCTCTGTGCCAGACACTGTGCTGAGTGCTTCAGATGCATGACCCCATTCATCCTCCTGGTGAAGCCTGTGTAGCTACCATCTTCTTTTTACAGATGCAGAATCCGAGACACAGGATTATGTGGTCTCCTAGGCAGATTTCAAACCCAGGTGTCTCCGGCTCCCAAGTTTGGGGTTCTAATCATGCAGTTACACTGTCTTCCCTACAGCAGGGTTTCTTATCCTTGGTACTAAGGACATGTTGAGCCAGATAATTCTTAATTCTTTATTTGTCGTTCAGCCGCTCAGTCGTATCTGACTCTCTGTGAGAGTCGGACAAGGCACGCCATGGACTGCGGCACACCAACCTTCCCTGTCTTTCACTATCTCCAAGAACTTGCTCAAATTCACGTCCATCAAGTCAGTGATGCCATCCAGCCATCTCATCCTCTGTCGTTCCCTTCTCCTCGGCCCTCAATCTTTCCCAGCATCAGGGTCTTTTCCAATGAGTCAGTTCTTCGCATCAGTATTGGAGTTTCAGCTTTAGCATCAGTCCTTCCAATGACCACCCAGGACTGATCTCCTTTAGGATGGACTGGTTGGATCTCTTTGCAAGGGACTCTCAAGAGTCTTCTTCAACACCACAGGTCAAAAGTAATTCTTTATTAGAGGAGTGAAAAGGAGCTGTCTGGTGCATTTTAGGACATTTAGCAACAACCCTGGTCTCTACTTGGGTTGGGAAGGTCCCCTGGAGGAGGCCATGGCAGCCCACTCCACTATTCTTGCCTGGAGAACCCCATGGACAGAGAAGCCTGCTGGGCTACAGGCCACGGGGTCGCACAGAGTGGACACGACTGAAGCCACTTAGCATGCACGCACACTGTATTTTCTCTAATTCACATATTCAGAGTCATTGTAGTAAACGGAATAGAATAAGCAGGAGAACTTTACCACATGCCACACAAAATAAGAATCACTTCCTGTGTGCCAAGCCTTCTGGAAAGCATATCACCAGCATTAAGCCATTGCTTTCTGACTTGAGCTTCGTGAAGCAGGAACTGGCATCATCACCACGTTGTAACTGGGGAAACCGAGTCACAGAGAAGGGGCATAACCCCTCCAGCCTCACACGGCTAGGAGTCCCAGCCTTACTACTCTGAACCTGAGTCCATCCCAAGTTACAAAATCTGTCCTGCTCCTCACCCTTTCAGCATATAGGAGTACACTATTAAGTTTGAAATGAGTTTTTCTAGTGTATAAGACGTGTGGTTATTTAAATGCAAATACCTAAAACACCTTTCAAGAACTAAAATACATCATTTTAAAAATTATTTGGTTATTTCTATTATCTATGATGTTGCTTCCTTCAAAGAGCATAAATTGCTCTGAGTCAACTTTAAGTAAATAGGGAAAACAGGGTTTTTAGGGTTTAAGCAATAAGTTTAGAAAGCAGATGCTAAACAGTGTTTTAAGTCTTCAGCTGATTGTTGTCTGGAAAGGTGGGCACAAAGAAGTACCACCTAAAAATGTCTTTGAGCAGCCGTTTTGTCAAAAGGAAGGAAGCTTCACTGGACCCTGTGGCTTCTGCCGTCTAGAAGAGGACGTCGGACGTCATCTGCTGATAACGAAAATGGTTTTTGTGCAGTGTGCTCACAGCCCACCAAGGCTCACGTCTAAAATAACAGCCTAGCTGAGCCTCTTACCATAACGTATTCTCACCAGGGTTTCATTCTCCCTTGTCAAATTGTGGCTTGCAGAACCTTTGTATGACTTTGTGAAGTGGAGTGGAGATTATCACACTGGTGTTTTATTCACAAGTACCCACCCCTGGGTTTTTACATTATTCCATAGGGGGACACTGATACAAAGAGTGTTCTCAATATTCTTCATGGTGGGAAGTATTGTCAATCAAGAAGCAAGACGTCTCCTCAATGACCACAAGTCATTGGAAGCATCTCTACAACCTGAAGCAGTATGGAACCATGAAACTGTGCTTCCCATCATGTGTGAGCCACCCAGAATGTAGGATCGGATAGGTTATTCAGGGGATTTGGACAGAACGAGTTAGGAATGAACCTGGGAAAGAGACATCCTACAAGCACTGAAGAATGTACCAAGCAAATGCTGCTACCAGAGCCTGACCCTGGACTTCAGGCTTCTTGGGTCAAAGTGTGTCAAAAGCCATATGGCTTTGATCTCTACCCTCATTCATAGTTCTGAGAAGTGTAGATGGCCTTAAGTCCTGTACCTTTATAAGTCACCGGCTAAGGGATATGAATAGCTGGGTTAGGATTAAATGATGTACAGAGGAGAAAACCAGTGACCACTAAGGCATGGCCTTATAGTATCAAAGACTAGAGAGGAAATGTCCATTAGGAGTGTGTTTTATTATAACATGCAGCCTTCAAGTTAGAGATGTTACCTTCTCTTTCCCATCCCAACCTCACCTCTACTAATGTTCTACAGGAGATACCAAAGATAGCTCTTGCATGTTTAAGATAAAAGGAAAACTTTCATACATTTGGTGCTAGGTAAAAGAAATACTTAAGCCAAATTGAAGACATCAAAAATAAGCAACTGCATTGAAAAGTCACAGCCATATTGAACAATAAACAATTTATGGAAGGAGCCCAGAAAAATTGTTTTTTAAAAAAATTGAAAAGCATAGCTTCTGACAAGTATTCCTTATTTATGAGTGTAAGTAGAGTTTTTTAAGAAATACAAAAATGCTAAAATAAAATGCAAGTTGGACATGTACATTCCTCTCTGAGGCTTGGCATAAGAGGGAAATCTAGGCACATATGAGGTTAATTGCAGAGTGTAATTCAATGATCATTATCTAACACTAATTGAGAGAACAGAAGGTCAGGATTACGTGAAATTGTAAATGATTCCAAATCATTTATGGTTGACTAGGGAAGAGCTTTTGGCCTTTGACTTGAGTATTGGTAAGCCTGGGGATCTAGCAACTCAGTGTTTAAAACGAAGGGACTCTCCTAAGTGATGTTTAGATGCCCAAGCGTAGACACTGCTCTCTTGTTTAATATTAGTTAGCTGCATCGGGACTTGTGGCACGCGGGATCTGCTGTGTGAGGCGGCCTCTTCTGTTGTGGGTGCGGACTCTCTGGTTGTGGTCCCAGGGCCTCAGCAGTTGTGGCACGCGGGCTTAGGTGCTCTGAGACCTGTGGGACCTCAATTCCCTGACCAGGAATCAAACCCCTGTTCCCTGTGTTGCAAGGTAGGTCCTTAACCAGTGGGCCCCCAGGGAAGCTCCTAGATACTTCTTGTGTTCCCCCTCCTTTCTTAGCTCAGCTCCCCTCTACTTGTCCTGGGGAGCTCGTGGGCTGCACTCAACAGACCAGGGCTGGGCTTACTTTCTGCTGAGGACGCCAGATAACTGGATGGTTCACTGGCTGTATTCCTGCTCTGGCTTCCTAGGCCCTTCAAGGACCCATGAGGGCAAGAAATCGGAGGAAGTGCTGAGAGTGTTCACCCAGAAGAGTCTGCCCCAGTGACACCACCCAGGGCTGACAGACCCCAGGCTGTTTACCGCTAGGAAAAATACAGAAACAAAAACACCGACTCTCTCAAATATTTCTCTGGTTCCAAGGCAAGCTGGAATACAAATTGTTTCGAAAGGATCCCGTGCATGCAAAGTGAATAGCTGTCAACAAAGCTATAATTAAGGAGATGAGATGCTGTCAATAAACTTGAAATAATGCTCTTCCTTGGAGCGGCCACTTTATGCCTTCTCTCTTCTCTACCCTCTCTTCACACAGCCTCCCTCCAGGATAAGCTGGAGTTTTCTCAACACCATTTAGGAGGGAAAACTCCCTGCGGAGGTTTTTAGAGACTTGGAGAAATAACACAGGCCGTGTTTTTTCTTCCTTTAGAAATGCTTGATGTTGTTGTTTAGACCCTAAGTTGTGCCCGACTCTTTGCGACCCCCTGGACTGTAGCCCACCAGGCTCCTCTGTCCATGGGATTCTCCAGGCTAGAACACCGGCGTGGGATGCCATTTCCTTCTCCAGGGGACCTTCCCCTCCCAGAGACTGAACCAAGTCTCCTGCACTGACAGACTCTTCACCACTGAGCTACCAGGGAAGCCTCTTTGAGATGGACATGTTGCTAATGTTTCCTTCAAATTCATGGTGTTTTCCTTTTTTAGCCAATTATCAGTATTTATCCTCCCTCCAGGGCATAGTTTCATTAGTTGATGACTATAGCAATAAGTTACCCTCCTTGGTAAAGAGAGTTTTGTCTCTGTGAGTTAATTTCACATGTGCTAATTCATGTTTTCGGCACCATCTGCCAACAACCCTTCTCTTGGCTACAACTGATTTCATATTCTTTCTTTCATCCACTGGAACATTTTAGGTCTCAGCAAATGTGTTCAAATGAAAGTCCAGGCTTTCCAAGCCAAAAGAGTCACTTTCCTTCCTCTTCCACTCTTGGGAACTGTTTCTGCTACGGCCTTGCTCATCACCCTCTCTTCTTGAAGAAACCACAATTCTTTGGACCTATGTCTGATCCTTTTCTGAGAAGATGACTCAGAACTTATCTTCCTGAATGAGACCACAATTTGCCATAGATTTTCTGCCTCACTGCAAGACTCTGTCATTGTCCCCTATGCTAAATTTCATTTCTGCAGCATATTTGATGCTGTTTTTGCCAACAATGGTGGCTGTCTCAGGTGATTATTTTCCCTCCTCCAAATGAGTCATAGCTCCTTCAAAGGACAGAAATGGTGTGTTTTCCTTTTCTGCAGCACAGGGTTCCCTGCTCCGAATGGCGGTGGCTCATCAGTGCCAATGCTGGCTGCTTTATGATAGCCCTAAAGCATTTTTTGAGGGTTCTTTCCTACCTTGAAACACTCTGTTGTGCCAGCTTGATGCTGTGAATGTTCTAAGTCCACACGCCCCTCAGCTCATTGGCTGGCATGGCCACAGAAAGATGGGAACCCCAGATTGTCATTGCTGTCTCAGGAAACGAGGAGCTGCAAAGGTCGATGGTGAGAGGCACAACAGAACAACCAGCGCTAGAGAAAGGGAACTCACGAAGGGCATTGGAAAGGAGCTGTAAAGCGGAATTGCATGGAGAAAGGAAATTTCTCAGCCTTTAAAAAATACATATGAATAATTACATTTATGTTTACACCTTGGAATCTAGGTATAGCTTTATGATGTGCTGGTGCAAGTGAATTTTCTCTTTAAACTGCATGGGGGCTGTGCCTTGAAGGTTGAAGACTGCAGAGGCTGAAACGTGTGCTCTTTAGGAGTGGCTGTGAGAAGCGTCGGAATTACCCAACAGCTAGCCGTGGTCTCCATTCCTAAATTCCAGGCACCAGAGGGCATTTTGGCAAATCTGTTCTCTGTGCCCTACCAGCTAAAAAATCTTCTGTTTGACTTCCACCATCTGCCTCCTCCTGGCAAACCCAACCCAAATCCAAAATAAGCAGGTGGATTTAAGTCCTGGAGATAGGCACTTTCAGAGGAAAACTGGAGAAATTTATTAACCATTAGCAGTTTGAAATACTCATTTACAAGTTAAACCTAAAGCACAGTCATTCTCTGAATATGTCTTCCCAGGATGAGATGCTTGAATCTGAGACCTCCAGGAAACAGGCTAATTTAGAAGAAATTTGAGTTCTTAATGAGCATTTCCTACAGATTCTATAATAACTCCATTCTATTTTTGCCGTGTAAAGAAGTATGCCCTTTTCATGGTTGTTAGCATGTGCTTTTAGAGACTCACTCCTATACAGTACAGTGACAATTAGTTTTACATGGTTATCTACAGATTCAGTACCTACAGGTTCTGTATCAAGAATTAGAATCTGTTCATTCAAGCCATCACTCTCCAAACCAAGACTAAAAACCAAATGCAGCCACATCCCAAATAAGACCAAAGTGCTAAACTCCTAAATAGCTACATGTGTGTAATAAAAGAAAATATCAAAATTGGATGTTTTCATCACTCTCACATTGTAGCTTGTGATGCTGTATTTTGGTTTATATCTTCACAAACAAACTGGAGCTGATGATTTAAACGGATTCCTAGAGAATAAGGGCCAAGGTCATGTATGAGAATGATCAGGCTGCCATATCAAAATAGCACAGGCTGGGTGGCAAAAATCTAAGTCCCAGCTCAGCAGAGTTGGAGTCTAATGAGGGCTTGCCTCCTTGGAATTCTCTTTGTGCATGTATGTAAGGACAGAGAGAAAGAAGGAGAGGTGGAGAGGGGAGGAGAGGAGAGAAGAGGAGAGGAGAGATCTAAGTCTCTTCTTATAAGGGCACTAATCCTGTGGGATTGGGGCCCCATCCTTACGATTTCATGTAACCTAATTACTTCTTTATTCCAAATATAGCCACACTGGGCAGTTAGGGTTTCAAGGTATGAATTTGAGGCAGACATATGCATTCTATCCATAAAAGCAGCATTTTAACTTTTAAAGCTTATTCATGTTTTGTCCCATTTAGATTGACTCAAGCATTAAGAAATCCCTGAATGTTGTTTGAACTCAGTGAGTTTAAGCGGCTTTCCCAGTGGTCACACAGTAGCTGACTAACCTGAGACTGGGTTCCAGGACCCCGTGCCATTGCTCCTGCCAGTGGAGGAGCCGTGCAGTGCTCCTCCACCCCCTCCCCAACCTCCCACCGCCCCAGCCAACGTGGCTCTGTACTGCTTGCCTGGTCTTTGAATTTTAAGTTACTTAGTAATGTCTACTGCTGTCAAGTCTGACAAAGTATCTAAAGAATCTAGGTTTTTCTCTCCATTCTACTGCTTTATGTTCCATCCCTTGTCATTTTTGTCTAAATTTCTAGCTTAAAATTGTTCTCCATGGTGTTGGTGTTCTCCATGCCTCCATTATCTTTGTAGCAGAGCACTGAAGTTTCTATCAAGACTGTACTCCCTTCAATAATCCCCTTGGTTATAGACCTGGACTCCTGGGGTCTCAAGTTGACATGTCAAGGTAGCTATGGAGATGATAAGTGAATGGCTGAAGCTTGCTGTGCTTTGGGAAAAGAAAGGGTGCACTGTGAGGGCTCAAGGCCATTGCTGTGAGCAGTATTCAGGGTAATATCTGCTAGCTGCTGTAACAAAAATGCCAGATGTCAGTGGTTTAACACGGTGATTGTCTATTTATTCCTCACATCACAGTTCAATTTCAAGTCAGGTGGACCTTCTGAGTGCTTTTTCTCCAAGCAGTGATTCAGAAAGTAAGGCTGCTTCCAGCTTGTGGCCACACCTTACCTAGGGATCAGAAATTTTTGCACAAAGTCAGTAGAGAAGCAAAGACAGAAAGCGGGGGGCAGATCTTTCAGAATGTTTTATAGTGAGTAATGAAAACGGTGAGGCCACTTTCAGCTGCCCTTTTTGGCCGGAACTCTGCCACATGATCCAAAGCTAACAGCAAGAGAGACTGGGAAATGCACTCTTTTTGAGTCTAGTAAGAGGAAATGGGACTCATTAGCCTCTGGTCAGTCTCTGACATAGCTCACAACCCTTTCTTTGGTGCTTGGCTGAGCTCCTTGATTCAGTGGCACTTGTTGTTCAGTCGCTCATTCATGTCCGACTCTTTGCAACCCCATGGGCTGCAGCATGCCCGGCTCCTCTGTCCTTCACTCTCTCCCGGAGCTTGCTCAAATTCATGTCCATTGAGTTAGAGATGCCATCAAACCATCTCATTCTCTGTCGTCCCCTTCTCCTCCTGCCCTCAATCTTTCCCAGCATCAGGGTCTTTTCAAATGAGTCAGCTGCTTACATCAGGTGGCCAAAGTATTGGAGCTTCAGCTTCAACATCAGTCCTTCCAATGAATATTCAGGATTGATTTCCTTTAGGATTGACTGGTTGGATCTCCTTGCTGTCCAAGGGACTCCCAAGAGTCTTCTCCAACACCACAGTTTAAAAGCATCAATTCTTCAGTGGCATGGGGAATGGGTAATAAGGGTGGGAGAGCAGGAAATGATTGTCTATAATTCTGCATTAGCTGCAACTTGAAATGCAAACTCCTTGGTGAATCTCAGAAGACAGAGCCTAACAGTGCTGTGTGGTTGTTAAGTGCACTGTCTCAGGAGTCACAGCTTCGGAACAACTGACAGTGCTGGTCCCAGGACCGTCTGCTGAGACCCGCAGAGCAGAGCACGGCCCACGCCCTGGACGCGCGTGTGCCTCTGCCCACCGCGCGGGAAGCGCCGCAGCATCAGCTGGGAGAGCAGCCAGTAGACAGAATCTCACTGTTCCTGACCCTCCCTGTGAGCACGTTTCTTAAATTCCTGGACAAGTTATTTCATCTCTCTGAGCAAGTTCACTCATTTGAAAACTGGGAGTAATAATGCCAATCTCAAAGCAATAATATTCAATTATATATATAAAGTATTTGCACCTTCCCTAATAACATAGGAAACAACATTAAATGCTAACTGCAAATATTATCAGAAGAAGGTAGGGAAATGTAGAGTCTTCTCTCTCTCTCTCTCTCTCTCTCTCTCTCTCTCCATTAGGATTTTCTGTGTATAGTATCATGTCATCTGCAAACAATGACAGTTTTATTTGTTTTCCAATTTGGATTCCTTTTATTTCCTTTTCTTCTCCTCTGCCGTGGCTAGGACTTCCAAAACTCTGTTGAACCGAAGTGGTGACAATGGACGTTCTTTGTCCTGTTCCTGATCTCAGAGGAAATGCTTTCAGCTTTTCACCATTGAGCATGATTCACCTATAGGTTTGTCTTATATGGCCTTGTTTATGTTGAGGTAGGTTTCCTCTATGCCCACTTTCTGGAGAGTCTTTTTGTCATAGATGGTGTTGAATTTTGTCAAAAGCTTTTTCTGTATCTATTGAAATAATCATATGGTTTCTATTTTTCAGTTTGTTGATATGGTGTATCACACTGATTGATTTGCAGATATTGAGAAATTCTTGCATCCCTTGGATAAATCCTACTTGACCATGGTAGAGGATACACTGTTGGATTTGGTTTGCTAGTATTTTGTTGAAAATTTTTGTGTCCATGTTCACTGGTGATATTGACCTTTAATTTTCTTTGTTTGTAGTATCTTTTTCTTTTTCTTTTGTCGCTACACTACACAATACGTACGATCTTAGTTCCCTGACCAGGGATAAAGCCCACACATCCTGAATTGGAAGCACGTAGTCCTAACCACCTGCCTCCTGAGAAACCTGTATGCAGGTCAAAAAGTAACAGTTAGAACTGGACATGGAACAACAGACTGGTTCCAAATCGGGAAAGGAGTACGTCAAAGCTGTATATTGTCACCCTGCCTATTTAACTTATATGCATAGTACATCATGAGAAACGCTGGGCTGGATGAGGCACAAGCTGGAATCAAGATTGCCAGGAGAAATATCAATAACCTCAGATATGCAGATGACACCACCCTTATGGCAGAAAGCAAAGAAAAACTAAAGAGCCTCTTGATGAAAGTGAAAGAGGAGAGTGAAAAAGTTGGCTTAAAACTCAACATTCAGAAAACTAAGATCATGGCATCCGGTTCCATCACTTCATGGCAAATACATGGGGAAACAGTGGAAACAGTGACAAAGACTATTTTGGGGGCTCCAAAATCACTGCAGATGGTGACTGCAGCCATGAAATTAAAAGACGCTTACTCCTTGGAAGGAAAGTTATGACCAACCTAGATAGCATATTCAAAAGCAGAGACATTACTTTGCCAACAAAGGTCCGTCTAGTCAAAGCTATGGTTTTTCCAGTAGTCATGTATGAATGTGAGAGTTGGACTAGAAAGAAAGCTAAGCATCGAAGAATTGATGCTTTTGAACTGTGGTGTTGGAGAAGACTCTTGAGAGTCCCTTGGACTGCAAGGAGATCCAACCAGTCCATCCTAAAGGAGATCAGTCCTGGGTATTCCCTGGAAGGACTGATGTTGAAGCTGAAACTCCAATACTTTGGCCACCTGATGAGAAGAGTTGACTCATTTGAAAAGACCCTGATGCTGGGCAAGATTGAGGGCAGGAGGAGAAGGGGAGGACAGAGGATGAGATGGTTGGATGGCATCACCAACTCAATGGACATGAGTTTGAGTAAACTCCGGGAGTTGGTGATGGACAGGGAGGCCTGGTGTGCTGCAGTTCGTGGGGTCACAAAGAGTCGGACAGGACTGAGCGACTGAACTGAACTGAGTCCTAACCACTGGACTGCCAGGGAAGTCCCTTTTCTCTGGTTTTGAAGGAGCATTATGGTCAAAATGACTATACTGCCTGAGGCAATCTACAGGTTTAATGCAATTCTTGTGAAATTACCAATGGCATTTTTCACAGAACTAGAACAACAACAACAAAAAATCTTAAAATTTGAATGGAGACACAGAAGACCCCAAGTAGCCATGACAATCTTGAGAAAGAGAATCGGGGCTGGAGGAAGCAGGCTCCCGAGTTACTACTTGACTCCAGGGCTGCAGTCATCAAAACAGTATGGTGCTGGCACAGAAACAGAAACAGAGCTCAGTGGAAGAGGATGGAAAACCTAGACATAAACCTGTGCACCTGTGATCAGTGATCTGTGAGGAAGGAGGCAAGGCTACACACCAAAGGAGAGGCGGTCTCTTCAGTAAACGGTGCTGGCCTTGTTTTATGTCCCTGAATACGCTCCAGTATCTCCTGGTATATAGTCTATGGGAACTTGAATAGTACTTTTATCCTGCTGTTGTGTGAAAATTGTATAAATCTTAATTACATTGAATTGGCTGATAGTGCTTTTCAGGTCTGCTATATCCTTCTACTTTTCTATTCATTCTATTAATTTTTGAGAGTTTGATATTGAAACAGCAATTAAAAATCTTAATTTATCTATTTTAAAAAATAACTGTAATATACAGTGGAACTACATGTAACTTTGTTCTGTATTTTCCAAGTCTCCTATAAATGTGTTATCATACTTTCAAAATTTAAAGGTAAATGCTGCTGGGAAAACTGGACAGTTACAAGTAAGAAAAATGAAATTAGAACATTCTTTGACATCATACACAAAGATAAAATCAAAATGGACAAAGATCTAAGTGTAAGACTGGATAATATAAAACAGAGGAAAACAAAAGCAGGACACTCTTTGACATAAATTGCGGCAATATTTGTTCTGAGCCATCTCCTAGAGTAACGGAAATAAAAACAAAAATAAACAAATGGGACCTAATTAAACTTAAAAGCTTTTGCACAGCAAAGAAAACTATAAACAAAAAAGCAACCCACAGGAGGGAAGAAAATATTTGCAAGTGATGCAGCTGACAAGGGATTGATCTCCAAAATTTACAAACAGTTCATGAAGCTCAATACCAAGAAAACAAAGAACCCAATCAAAAAATGGGCAGAAGACCTAAATAGACATTTCTCCAAAGACATACAGATGGCCGAGAGACACATAAAAAGATATTCAATGTTGCTAACTGGGATATCACCTCAAAACCTACAATGAGATATCACTTCATACCAGTTAGAATGGCCATCATTAAAAAAATCTACAAACAGTAAATTCTGGAGAGGGTGTGGAGAAAAGGATGCCCTCCTCCACGGTTGGTAGGAATGTAATTAGTACAGCCACTGTGGAGAACAGCATGGAGGTTCCTTAAGGAACTGCAAATAGAGCCACCCTGCGACCTAGCAACCCCACTACTGGGCGTATATCCATGGAAAGCATGGTTCAGAAGGAGACACGCTCCCAGTGTTCCCAGCAGCGCTGTTCACAGCAGCCAGGACGTGGAAGCCGCCTGCACATCCGACAGGCGTGCGGGCAGAAGAGGTGCGGTGCATACACACAGTGGAGTGTTACTTGGCCACTGAAAAGACAAGTGAAATAATGCTGTTTGCAGCAACACAGATGGACGTGGAGACTATCACACTAAGTGAAGTAAGTCAGGCAGAAAAAGACAAATTTTATATGATATTGCTTATACGCAGAATCTAAAAAATGATACAAATGAACTTATTTACACAACATAAACAGACTCACAGACTTAAAAGAATGAACTTATGGTTACCACAGGGGAAGGGCTGGGGCTGGAGATCGGAGTTTTAGGATCGACATGTACACATTTCTATATTTAAAATAATTACCAACAAGGACCTACTGTATAGCACAGGGAACACTACTCAATATTCTGTAATAACCTAAGTGGGAAAAGAATTTCCAGAGTAATAGCTACATGCACACGTATAATTGAATGACTTTGTTGTACACATGAAACTAACACAACATTGTTAACTATGCTCCAGATAAAATAATTTTTAAAAGAAACTGCAAATTGAATTTTTTTTAATGATTTTTTAGGTGGTATGGGGTAGTCTGAAAACGCAGCAGTTCTGGAATGCCTGAATCTGCGCACAAGTTGCGTGGCTTTGGCCAAGTAACTCGACGGCTTTCTTTACATTCCTATCACCTATGTCACTAGATTGAGGCAATAACCACCTGTGTCATGAGATAGCAAGTAGAAGCTTCTAGCCTAGTTCCTGTAACAAGGTTTGTGTTCAGTGTAGTTACCAAGTTTCTCTCGAAATGGTTCTAATGTTTCAAACCATGAGAGTGAGAAAAAGTCATCTGAAAAAGACACATTTTGAGAGAATTAAGTGGTTATAGTTTCAATCAGATGCTTATTAGGGTGATGTTTTCTATCTTTGACCTTCATCACATCCCCCCAGTCCCATCTGACAACAGCTTCTCAATGCTTTTATTCAAATGATAATCACTGTGCAAAAAAAGCAACGTCTCCTCATTCAGGAACTTACAGTACCCATCTTAATAAACCACAATGAACTGAAGACGTGAAGCATAACTGGATAAACAGGCCTCTCTCTCCAGCTGTCAAGTCTGTGACAGCAACTGGTGTTTCATTGTAAAGACGCTCATTTCAGTCCGAGCTGCGGCGGTGCTGAGAGGAGCACGAAAGGGATTCTTGATTCTCTGTATCAGGAACTGTGGTCCCTGGGGATACACGTGGAACCCTCAGATCACAGATGGCGAGAGTGCTATGATCAAATATGCATCCATGAAGCGTCACGATTATGATAATTAAGAAATGGATAGTTTTGCCCTCTATGTTAACTAATTGTGACTGGCATGTCCCTCTTTTTACTATTGTGGAGGCTTTATAAGTGATGCTTGTTGTACTCATCATGACACCATTCTGTACGTGGACCACCATTTCACTTCTGTAACTGTTCTGTCAAATTCCTGGGGCCTCATATAATACTGTTTTAATAATAATGATTTTCCCAATCTAAATTTAAGAAATAGTGATTACCTTAGCTGCTGGACCACATTAGCTGCCTCTCAGAGTTAAACAAACACTAATTATTATTTCAACTTAAATATCTTTGCTTACTAGCATTAGCCAGGCTACAGAGGAGCAGAGGGAGGTAGACGTTCTCAGAGACACATAGCGCTCTGTGAGGAGATGGGTAGGGGGTGAAATCAGGCTAAACACTGTCTTTTCTTGAGAAAGAGCCATTGTTTACTTTAAAATTATGTCCTTCCTATGGGGGAGGGACAGGAAGTGTTACGATGCCCTTTCTTGCCTTAAATAGTGATAACGTTAGATGATTGGGTAGAGGAAAATGTTTAATATTTTTATTTGGCAAAATTAACACTTAGCAGCTCTAACTCCTCCCTTAATCGGTTTTGACCAGCCCTTGAGATCGCAAATACGAAGTCAAATGAACTCTTCCCTGTAACATCCCAGCACACACTCTTTGGTGGCCAAAGGCTTACTCACCATTTTGCAAGTTATCTGTGACAGTCACAAAAAGCTCTCATTGTTAGAAATTTACTCATTTTATTGATCCAAAATCTGCCTTCACACACTGCAACCCTGGTTCAATCCTCTGACACTACCCAGAGTAGCTCTCACCACTTGGGTTACAAGAGCTCCATAAATATATAGACAGGTGTTCTCCCAGTTGGCCTCCGCAAAGGTAACCCTCATCTGTGCCCGTGGTCTTCACTCCATGGCTTTCTCACTTCAATCACCTCCACGATGGGGGCCTCAGACAAAAGAACGGCCTGATACATCCAACATCCAGTTGCCTAGAGAACAAAGCCCAGCGTGTTCAGAGCAGCTCCAGATTCTCTACCATCTGCTTCCAAACCAGCTCTTCTCCTACAGTACTCCTTCGTGTACAGCGCACGGGTACACACCCTCTCTCCCCTCTCACACTGCCCTGACCTGGCCTTTCCCACCCAAATGCTGAGCTCTGTCTCTCTGGCTCTTTTCAAAGCCCATCTCTTTCACAATGCCCATTCAGATCCGTAGCTTGGTATTCACTGCTCCATCCCTTGGGCTCCTTTAAAATGGACTTTGTCTTGCAACACCAGCACTAGTGAGCTCTTTCCTTGTGCTCCTGTTGGGTTCAGTAGGACATTACAAGATCTGCAATGGCACAGACAGCCTTACCTGCATTTCAGTAGGCACACAACGTCTCAAAACCCCTTTGGCCACTAGTCCCCGGTTTTCCAACCACGACGACCATTCAGACGCCTCTTGATCTTGATCTATCCTGACCAGTGCAGAAGCCACCGGCAACACGCGGCTCTTCAATTTTAAACTCGGATCAATGAAAGTTAGATAAAATTACATCTTCAGTTCCTCCGTCTCACTAGCCACAGTTCCAGCACTCGAGAGCCACATGTGGCTAGAAACTCCCGTGCCGGCCAGCACAGATTTGGAACGTCAGTGCAGACAGCTCCACTGGGGGATGCAGGTCTGGGCACCTTCCCTGCTGTGTGATCAGCCCCACCACACTGCTGGCAAGCAGCATGCCAGCCTCTAATTAAAACCCCAGATCCTTTTCTTTTAATGAACAGCTTTTAAGTTATGATTCCTTCATACTGTACTTAGACAATTACTTTTACAGACCTAAAGGCAATCCCCTTCCCCTCCTTGAACTCTAATACATTTTATCTCTTCTGTTTTTATCCCATCCATCTAGCTTATCAAGATACTCAGTTTTTTAATTCTGACATCTTTTGAGGTATCCTATCCTAGCTTTGAGTCACCTGCACATTTTTAAAGTACTTCCTGTTTCTTATTAATTGTTGATCAAAATGTTGTCTATAAATAGAGTAACTATATAATTTCTCCTCGAAACCAGGACACTTTTCAGAGTGAATGGAATGCTGTAAAAATTCTGCTGAGGCACCAGCATTAACTGGGACTCAAGTCTCACTCCGGAAAGAGAGAACTCTGCCCACAAGAGATCACATCCCAGACCCTTGCCCTGTCGCTGGAGAACATCCCTTGGATTGACTAGGCTGGTTTCAAAAATCTGTTAATATGTTGACTCAATTTTATGCCATTTCAGACTACATCATTTCATTGAATTCATGAGGCTGTCATGAAAGAAAGTGAAAGTGAAAGTCACTCAGTCATGTCCGACCCTTTGCAACCCCATGAACTATACAGTCCATGGAATCTTCCAGACCAGAATACTGGAGTGGGTAGCCATTCCCTTCTCCAGGGCATCTGCCCAACCCAGGGATCAAACCCAGGTCTCCCACATTGCAGGCAGATTCTTTACAAGCTGAGCCACAGGGGAAGCCCAAGAATACTGGAGTGGGTAGCCTTTCTCTTCTCCATAGAATCTTCCCAACCCAGGGATTGAACCAGGGTCTTCTGCATTGCAGGCGGATTCTTTACCAACTGAGCTATCGGGGAAACCTAAATAAGAAACAACCAATTATCTTACTTAAGTTCAAATCATCTTACTGCTTTTAGCAGTTCTTTTGCTTGTTTGTTTCAGAAAAAGAAGAAAACACAATACAAATGGAAATAAAATTTGTGTATACACTAGAAAAATATGAGCAGAATAAATGAGGTTACAAAATTTGGATATAGTATCTTCCTTATTGTTATAGAAGGACTCCAGTTGTTCACAAAAGTCTGCCTTGTACAGGAAAAGCTCACAGTGACCTGAAGCTCCATTTTAAGATTCCAGTAAGAGGAAAGACAATATGTAGCAATCTTACTTGGGAAAGTTTTTCAACATATGTCACTTTATTTGTGAAAGTGCTAATTTGGAGGAAACCTACAGCTCTAATGGTCATGAACTATTACTTGCCATTCACCTATGGCAACTGAGCCAACAAAATCCTTGTAATATGCTAAACCATAGAACACGAACCCTTATTTTTTAAGAAAGGAAAGACAAAAACAAGTGCAGGTGCTTAAAAATGAAGATGATGTAGCATTGCCAAACTCGCTTAAACGTAAAATAAAGCAAATACTTATTTGGAAGTCTGTTTTCATGGATTTTTATCTACAGAAATATGAATAAATCTGAACAAAAATTAGGCCAAAAGTCCCATAAATTAATGTAACTAAAAATCAGATAAGGCTCATGATGTAAGACTGAAAGAAAGAGATGAAAGAACACCACTAGACTGAAACCTGGAGAGAGGGACCCAGTCTATTCCGCCTCGAAGCATCCCTGGAACCTCGGCCCGGGGCTGCCTGATCCCTGCCCTCGTCTCTTCATCCATTCAGGAAGCGCTGTTTGTCCCCAGGGGTGACTCGGGCAGGAATAAGGAGTGAGCCGACCCCTCAAGGTTTACACAGACTTAAACCCAAGAGTTCTCCAGCTTTAAAATTGTGTGACGCTGGACATCGTTTAGGAGGAAATAGTTAAAGCTTCTCATATTCCCTGAAAATGTAGTAGCTATGGTCAAAATAAATTCTTTTTGAAATTGTCATTTATTTCTTACGATCTCTACAATGTTTAGCAAGTGTATACCATCTACTTTCCACTTTTAAGACATTTTAAACACTATACACTACTATTCTACTTATGTCTTCTGCTGATTTTTTTCACGTTTTTCTCATGTAGGTTATTTTTTCTGAACCTTGAAATCAGATATTTGTAATTAGGTATTTATAAGTGAAATGTTATTTCAACAAATCTTACTTCTATTGACCTTTGATAATAATATTAAAATGAGGAATATATTACTCTTCAGAAAATACTTATTCTCCTCTTCAGCCTATGAAAAACTTTCTAATCCATAATTTGTGGGATTAATATGTTATCATTTTATTTTGGTCCTTATCTTCATTCCTAAGCAATTCACAGGCAATTAAGAAACCCGATTTGATCAATTTTCTAAGTTCCTTGGTTTTCATTAGGGTGAACCTTAAGGCAGGTGGCCTTCCATTAGTTTGGCTGATAGCTCTGGCTAATGTTTTAATGATCCCTAGCAAAGGAAACCAAGAGAGAGAAAAAAGAAGTAGATTTACAATGGTGGGGATAAGCTAGATCAGGCAGGGAGACAGAGTACATAACCACTAATTAACTCTCGTCATTTAAACATCTGCAAGCTGAACAGACGCAAGTGTCCCGGCTCTGCTGACAAGTCCTTGGAGCACATGCTACAGAGAGGAGCCTCCAGGCCTATATTCCCAGACGTGCAGGAGGCTGTCAAATGCCCCTGCTAATACTACTATTATAGCAACTAATCGGGGGAGGTGGAACTATACCAAAATACTTGTCATAAAACAAATGGAAGAGGCAACATCATCTCTTACTACAGCCTTCTTTTTTTTTTTTTTTAATTTTTTTTTAAATTTTATTTTATTTTTAAACTTTACATAACTGTATTAGTTTTGCCAAATATCAAAATGAATCCACCAGATCAATGGAACAAAATAGAAAGCCCAGAGATAAATCCACGCACATATGGACACCTTATCTTTGACAAAGGAGGCAAGAATATACAATGGATTAAAGACAATCTCTTTAACAAGTGGTGCTGGGAAATCTAGTCAACCACTTGTAAAAGAATGAAACTAGCACACTTTCTAACACCATACACAAAAATAAACTCAAAATGGATTAAAGATCTAAACGTAAGACCAGAAACTATAAAACTCCTAGAGGAGAACATAGGCAAAACACTCTCCGACATACATCACAGCAGGATCCTCTATGACCCACCTCCCAGAATACTGGAAATAAAAGCAAAAATAAACAAATGGGACCTAATTAACCTTAAAAGCTTCTGCACATCAAAGGAAACTATTAGCAAGGTGAAAAGACAGACTTCAGAATGGGAGAAGATAATAGCAAATGAAGCAACTGACAAACAACTAATCTCGAGAATATACAAGCAACTCCTACAGCTCAACTCCAGAAAAATAAATGACCCAATCAAAAAATGGGCCAAAGAACTAAATACAGCCTTCTTTTTTAAAAAAAGAAGTATTTATTTATTCTTAGTTGCACCGGGTCTTCTCTGCACACAGAATTTCTCAAGTTACAGCAAGTGGGGGCGGCTCGCTGCTGCTGTGGGGGGGTCTTCTGACGCAGTGGCTTCTCTCCTTGCAGAGCATGGGCTCTAGAGCGCATGAGCTCCAGTAGCTTCAGTAGCTTTACGGCACACAGCTTTAGCTGCCCTGCAGCCTGTGGAACCTTCCTGGACCAGGGATGGAGCCCATGTCCCCTGCGTTGGCCGTGTCACCAGGGAAGGCCCCTTTTTACAGCCTGCTAACTGTGCCCTCTGCTTCCATCTTGCCTTGCTGCTATCTCATTTATACACAGCAGATAAAATACTCTCCAGGAATAAACTATAAATAAATTATATCACTCTTTTTCTTCAGGTCATTTCAGTTCAGTCTCTCAGTTGTGTCCAACTCTTTGCGACCCCGTGGACTGCAGCACGCCAGGCCTCCCTGTCCATCACCAACTCCCGGAGTTTACTCGAACTCATGTCCATCAAGTCGGTGATGCCATCCAATCATCTCATCCTCTGTCGTCCCCTTCTCCTCCTGCCTTCAATCCTTCCCAGCATCAGGGTCTTTTCCAATGAGTCAACTCTTTGCATCAGGTGGCCAAAGTATTGGAGTTTCAGCTTCACCATCAGTCCTTCCAGTGAATATTCAGGACTGATTTCCTTTACAATGGACTGGTTGGATCTCCTTGCAGTCCAAGGGACTCTCAAGAGTCTTCTCCAACACCACAGTGCAAAAGCATCAATTCTTCAGGCCTCAGCTTTCTATTTATAGTCCAACTCTCATATCCATACATGACTACTGGAAAAACCATAGCTTTGACTAGACGGACCTTTGTTGGCAAAGTAATGTCTCTGCTTTTGAATATGCTGTCTAGGTTGGTCATAACCTTCCTTCCAAGGAGTAAGCGTCTTTTAATTTCATGGCTGCTGTCACCATCTGCAGGGATTTTGAAGCCCAAGAAATAATCTGTCACTGTTTCCACTGTTTCCCCATCTATTTGCCATGAAGTAATAGGACCACATGCCATGATTTTCTTTTTCTGAATGTTGAGTTTTAAGCCAACTTTTTCACTCTCCTCTTTTACTTTCATTAAGAGACTCTTTAGTTCTTCACTTTCTGCCATAAGGGTGGTGTCATCTGCATATCTGAGGTTATTGATATTTCTCCTGGCAATCTTGATTCCAGCTTGTGTTTCTTCCAGTCCAGTGTTTCTCATGATGTACTCTGCATATAAGTTAAATAAGCAAGGTGACAATATACAGCCTTGACGTACTCCTTTTCCTATTTGGAACCAGTCTGTTGTTCCATGTCCAGTTCTAACTGTTGCTTCCTAACCTGCATACAGATTTCTCAGGAGGCAGGTCAGGTGGTCTGGTATTCCCATCTCTTGAAGAATTTTCCACAGTTTATTGTGATCCACACAGCCAAAGGCTTTGGCGTAGTCAATAAAACAGATGTTTTTCTGGAACTCTCTTGCTTTTTCCATGATCCAGCAGATGTTGGCAATTTGATCTCTGGCTCCTCTGCCTTTTCTAAAATCAGCTTGAACATCTGGAAGTTCACAGTTCATGTACTGTTGAAGCCTGGTTTGGAGAATTTTGAGCATTACTTTACTAGCGTGTGAGATGAGTGCAGTTGTGCGGTAGTTTGAGCATTCTTTGGCATTGCCTTTCCTTGGGATTGGAATGAAAACTGACCTTTTCCAGTCCTGTGGCCACTGCTGACTTTTCCAAATTTGGTGGCATATTGAGTGCAGTTTCACAGCACTTTCACAGCATCATCTTTCAGGATTTGAAATAGCTCCACTGGAATTCCATCACCTCCACTAGGTTGTTCATAGTGATGCTTCCTAGATTATATCACTCTTTTTCTTAAAACCTTCTAGAGGCTTCCTGGTGCAATGACTATAAAATGCAAAAGTATTTACTGTGGCAAATAAACCCAACATGTTCTGGCTCTGATCACTTACACTTTTAGCTACAGGAATTAGAATCCCAACTACAATGACTTAAACACTGTAACACCTAAACCAGCAAAAGTTGTAATAAGCACTTTACCCTTAACCAAGTAAGAGGTGTATATTTTTTTTCTGATGTAACAAAAAGTCTAGAGGTTGGCAGTGCAGGGCGGATAGAGCTGCTCAGCAGTCCTTGAGGAACCTGCTCTGCCATCTGGCTTCTCCCTCCACCGTCCTTAACATGCGACTTTGTCCTCATTGTTACAAAACGGCTGCTCCACCTCCAGGCATCGTGTCTGCATTGCAAGCAAGAAGGGAGAGAAACTGCAGAGAGTGAAAGTGCTGCATGCCAACAGAGTCAGTCACTTTTAATGAGGAAAAGAGTCATTTTTCCAGAACCCCCACCAGTAGTTATCATCTTGTTTAGGACAGTTTCACAAGGCTACTGCAGTACAAGAGAATCAGGTGGTTTAGGACTCTTTTTTCTTCATTTCCTTATCTCTTCACTCCAGTCTCCATGCTCCAGCCATCCTAGCCTCTGTTGCTAAAACACCTCATTCTTCGCATACAGATGGCTAATAAATACATGAAAAGAAGTTCAACATGGCTCGTCATTAGAGAAATGCAAATCAAAACTACAATGAGATATACCTCACACCAGTCAGAATGGCCATCAACAAAAAATCTACAAACAATAAATGCTGGAGAGGGTGTGGAGAAAAGGGAATCCTCTTGCACTGCTGGTGGGAATGTAAATTGATACAGCCACTATGGAAGATGCTATGGAGATTCCTTAAAAAGCTAGGAATAAAACCACCATATGACCCAGCAATCCTGAGGAAACCAAAATTGAAAAAAAAAACACATGTACCCCAGTGTCCATCACAGCACTAGTTACAATAGTTAGAACATGGAAGAAACCTAGATGTCCATCAGCAGATGAATGGATAAAGAAGCAGTGGTACATATATACAATGGAATATTACTCAGCCATAAAAAGAGTGCATTTGAGTCAGTTCTAACAAGGTGGATGAACCTAGAGCTTATTGTACAGAGTGAAGTAAGTCAGAAAAATAAATATCATATATTAACGCATATATATGGAATTTAGAAAGACGGTACTGATGAACCTGTTTGCAGGGCAGCAATGGACACACAGGCATAGAGAACAAATTTATTGACACCAGGCGGAGGGAGGGAGGAGAGGATGGGATGTATGCAGAGAGTAACATGGAAACATGCATTACCATAGGTGAAACAGAAAGCCAATGAGAATTTGCTGTCTGACTCCGGAAACTCAAACCAGGGCTCTGGAACAGCCTAGAGAGGTGGGAGCGGGAGGGAGCTGGGTGGAGGTTCAAGGTGGAGGGGACACAGGTACCCCTGTGGCTGATTCATGCTGATGTTTGGCAGAAGCCAACACAATATTGTAAAGCAATTATTCTTCAACTAAAATAAAATAGATTTAATTATAAATAAATAACTCAAATACCCCTTCCTCACTCCTTTCTTGATCCTAACACTTGAGGTTCCCTTTGCCCAAACTTCTCTCCAGATGACTGCGCGGGTCACACCTTCACGTCATTCAGACCTCTGCACTCAAGTCAACCCCTTCAGGCAGCTTTATCCAATCCCTCTAGCAAACAGTTTTTACCCCATTTCCGACTGCTCTCTTTCTTTTTAATTTTGTTTCTGTTGTTGGTATTATTTTCTTCATAGCATTTTTGTTATTTGAAATATTTTGTTGTTTTTGTGCTGGTTGTCTACCCCCATTAGCACATAACCTTATAATGGTGAGATTTTTGGTTCTGGTTTTGTTTTTCCTGTCTTCTCCCTGCTACATCCAGTGCCTTGAACATTGTCTCAAGCAGGGTAGATGCTGAGTTAATAGTCTGATTCTGAGTTAATGAATGGAACAATGGTTCTCCTATCTTGAATTTTCAACCCTTCTTTTCACTGCATTCCTAGAAATCCATCTGTAACTCTGAAATGAGTAATAGCATAATGCTGTTTGGCTCTATTCGAATTTTTAAATTACATTTTGTGTTTTCTTGAATTACTGTGTTGTTTAGTCAGCTTGGCTTTTGTAAGCATGATTTTCTTGGTCATAAAATGTATTTAAGAAAATTCTTTCCAACTGTTTTTTATGTGCATTGGAACTTTTTTTACTTTCCATCATTTATAAGTCTCTGCTTTAAATTATTCTAAGTATCTGTGCCATGAGCAATTCTTTCACATTTTCTGAGTGACTCTGTGTTGAAGGGACTACTATTCAGAACTGGTCCTTTTTCTGTTTTAAAGTCCAAGAAAATACGTTAAATAATATTTCACAAATATTTCTACATCTCTTATGAGGTAAACAATTAAAATATTCACTTTTTCACATCCTGCTGTCAGACACATCACTAACCCTTGGAATATAAATATTTTTGACTGTCTGGTTTTTGTCTCTGATTCAAATTTGGTAGATAGAGTAAGTGACTTTAATGTGAATTTTCTATTTTCCTTATTGCATTCCTGTAATACATTTTGCAGAGCATTATAGAAGGACTCTATTTTCCTTATCCCAAAGATTTAACATTTATTATGCTCAAAGCTTCTAAAGATTTGTGTGTGTGTGTGTAGATTTTTCCTTTATATTCACTTGTCCCACTGAGGGGACAAAAAGCTAGGAGAGCAGGAAGAAAAGAAAAAGAAAAAAGTTGCACCAAGCCTAGAAATCTTTTTCCCTTTTCCTCATAGGCATAAGTGAGAGCCTTTCATAACCAGTCTTCTAAGAACTCTTGCTCCTTTTCACTCTAACTTCACTGATCAAGGCTGGGGAGCGTGGATCATCAGTAAAGTAGAAGTAAAAACCAGGCTAAACTGACACAGGCGCTTCTTGACAATCCCAAGGCACGTCCTTTTTCACATTTTTTAATCATCGAATTGTCCTAACCCTGGGGTTTCTTTCTAAAGAGGCAAGAGTATTTGGATATACTGAGAAGGAGAATTAAACACGTGTGAAGACAAAAGCTGTTCCTTATAAATGAAGTGAAAGTCGCTCAGTCATGTCCAACTCTTTGCGACCCCATGGGCTATACAGTCCATGGCATTCTCCAGGCCAGAACACTGGAGTGAGTATCGTTCCCTTCTCCAGGGTATCTTCCCAACCCACGGATCGAACCCAGAGTCTCCCGCATTGCAGGTGGATTCTTTACCAGCAGAGCCACAAGGGAAGCCCAAGAATACTGGAGTGGATAGCCTTTCCCTTCTCCAGCGGATCTTCCCAACCCAGGAATTGAATCAGGGTCTCCCACATTGCAGGTAGATTCTTTACCAGCTGAGCCACAAGGGAAGCCCTTATAGGTGAACCAGAATTGACCTTTCTGGCCATGGGTTCCAGGCACTGGTCATCAGGCTGCCCGGTTGATGCTCTGAGTTTAGCATCAGGCCCTGGCTCCATCGCTATGCACAGAGGCCACGGACACAGGCAACTGTCCTCTGAGCAAGGCCCCCACTACCAGGGACAATGGGTCAATGCTTGCTAACAATATCCCAGAGAAAGGGGTGCCCATCAAAGTTTAGGGTGTGCAAGACCCCCTGAAGAGCTCGATGATGCATCATTTATCTTTTCTCTCTCTCACTGAATAAGCTGAGAAGCACAGAAGTGGAAGTGAAGATAACGCTAAACTAGCATTGGATATGGGCTTCCCAGGTGGCACAGTGGTAAAGAATCTGCCTGCCAGTGCAGAAGACGCGGGTTCAGCCCCTTGATCGGGAAGATCCCCTGGAGTAGGAAATGGCAACCCACTTTAGTATTCTTGCCTGGAAGATTCCATGAACAGAGGAGCCTGGTGGGCTACAGTCCATGGAGTCGCAAAGAGTCAGACATGACTGAGAATAGCACAGCACAAGATTGGTATTCGATAGGCCGGATGTGGAACTCGGTTCAACAAGCACGCCAGGTGGTTTTGCTGTAGATGTTCTGTAACTAACATTTTGAGAAAAAGTGCCCCAAACTATTTATTTATTTTTTTTTTTTAATTTTATTTTATTTTTAAACTTTACATAACTGTATTAGATTTGCCAAATATCAAAATGAATCCGCCACAGGTATACATGTGTTCCCCATCCTGAACCCTCCTCCCTCCTCCCTCCCCATTCCATCCCTCTGGGTCGTCCCAGTGCACCAGCCCCAAGCATCCAGTATCGTGCATCGAACCTGGACTGGCAACTCATTTCATACATGATATTTTACATGTTTCAATGCCATTCTCCCAAATCTTCCCACCCTCTCCCTCTCCCACAGAGTCCATAAGTGGGGGGAAAGGGTGACATGGCTCATGCACTGAAAATCAAACTCGTTCTCCAATTTTTATATTAGCTTGCTGAACGGGGAGTATGAATAAAAGAATGAATGAAATGTTTTATTCAGGAACATTTATGAAGGGAGTACAAAACGAAAGAAACAATCCTTGCCACAGAAGCTCTCAGTCTCTTGAAAGATGCACAAGCAGTCCCCACTCACTCGGTAAGCATACAACAGACACATGCAGAGCACGTCTCTATTGAGACGGGGTGGGGCGGGGAGGCTGAGGTTTATTGGGCTGCTAGGCATCGTGGAGACGGGTGCCCTCCATGCTCCGCCTGGTGGAATGGAGCCAGGCCTTGGAAGAGAGATGACATTTGAGGAATGAATAAGGATTTCCCTGGTGGTTAAGGTGAAAACATACCAAGGAGAAGGATCAAAGAGTACCAATGGACAGCCAGGCCAAAAAAAATAATAATAATAATAATCCAACATATTTCCAACTCTGCTTGCCCCAGGGCTGGGCACAGGCAGAGAAATGGTGGGAGACTATTTCCTTAAGCTGCCATCAAAACCATGAATGCTTTAATACACCAAAACTCTCCCTTACCTGTCACAGGGCTGACACAGTTGTGATTCGCAGAATCACTCCGTATTTGCCACACTCGTGTCTGCAGTGGAGAAGCTACCATGATTCGTGTCTCAGTTTTCAAGTGTACATAAGCCTCAGTCAGGTGCTTGGCACTAGGTCATGAAGCTGGACAAGTCATCTGATTTGTCATTCAGACTCTTCGTCAGAATGTCTCTCACAAGCCCTGTAGAGTGGCTGCAAGCATTTCCATTCGTTTGCGAAGGCTAATTCCACTCACTTTTCCCCACTGATTTGTCGTTACCTTTCTCCTTGGCTGGAAGGAAGCGCAAGAGTAACAGAAGCCTGGAGAAGATGCTAAGGAGAAGAGGGTAAATGTGTGTGCTTAAGGACATTCCCCAGGCACAAGTAAAAGGATCCAGCATTGTGGGTGCTGTGCATGTGAATGAAAATTTAACCCTAAGGAGCAAATTTTCTTTTAAGATTTTACATGTTTTGTTTTATTTTGTTTTCCAATCCATACTGTTTTCTTCTCTTTTTTCTGTTGTTCAATTTACTTGACCTTTTTTTTTAATGAATTTTATCATCAAAATAATTAGCCTCTTGAATATATATATGCATAAAGGAAAATCTAACAACCATTGAACCAGGAACAGAAAACATTATTATATAAAATACACTTCTCTGATCATATTCGTTGGTCACAGTAATAAAACTGGAGACTCCTTAAAGGCCACCTACATAGCCACCAGCAATGGCCCATGATCACCTACGCATAGAAACTAGGAGTGTTTATAAACATTTATAGCAGTTTGAGAAATATTTTCTCTTTTAGTTCTAAAAACAAATTTAAATTGGGACTTGTATTTTTTTTTAATTTTTTTTCCATTGCGTTTTTCTAGCCAAGTCTCTTTGTATTATATAAAAAACATCAGAACGTAATAGATTAGAAAATAAAAGTGACTGATCCATCACAGATAATTCGAGATGCCCTGATCTAAGATAACCCTCAGACCTATAACAATAGTAATTACAACATTTTTACAGCTGACGAAGCTTCATGTTTTGCAAATGTTCCCTTGGTCTTGAGTGCAACCTTTCTAATTGTGAATCTCCATTTTACAGAAGAAGAAATCCATCTCCAGAGAGGTTAAGTGAATCATTCAAAGGTCAGATAGCAATTTTGAGGCAGACCTAGTACCAAGACCTATGGCCCCTGACTCTGCGAAAGGTTTTCTTCTCTCCTACCGAAACTCAGAACCATCTCTTTAAAAAAAAAAAAAATGAAGTTTCAGAAAGTTTAAGAAAATACCAACATGAAGAAGGAATGTTTTCTAAAAAAGCTTCCGAGTGTGATTGAGTTGTAGTGTTTAAAAATACTTTTCTGTTTATGCCTGACTTTCATGCCAGCAGAGATATCAGGGATCCATAATGCACATACCTCTCTTCCCATTATACAGATGGGAAAAACAGAGACCTAAAAACAGGTATCCCCAGCTTCTTGAAAGTTCTTTTTAAGCCATTTCATGTTTATGAAAGACCTACATCAGTATCAGTTTTCACTAACCCCAAAAGAATCTAACGAGTTTCGCTTTTAGGAAGAGAGGTGAAACAAAAAATGGCAGTCTGCATGCGTTTCGCAGCCAGCCCCTGGAGGCATCTTGCAGCCTCGACTGTAAGAACGGCGCCACCAAGCCCCTGCCCGGAACTAGGAGCTACCCTCAGCCGCTCAGCAACCGGCCCTGCAGCTTTCTACCACAGGGGCCTCTGTACTTTGTCCCTCCTTAAGCATCGGTGGGCAAGATGAATCTTAAGGTAATTGTTCCTCTGCTTTCCTGCTCCCCTAACATGCCCAGATCTGTGGTGGAATTGTGGCGAAAATGAAAAGAAGATGGTTGCCCCTGTCTTTGGGGAGTTTATAGTCCAGCTGGGGTGATCATAAAGAATGTACTTAAAACAGTCCCAGAGTCCTTTGGGATGAAGGTAAAGCAGTAGTGGCTGAAAGACGGAGCAAGGCTGCCAGGCACGTCGGAAGGTTTTCACCAGAGCCCTAGGTGGGAAGCTCATTAAGTGGTGTACTTTCCATGGGCTTCCCAGGTGGAGCTAGTGGTAAAGAACCAGCCTGCCAATGCAGAAGACATAAGAGACCTGGGTTTGATCCCTGGGTTGGGAAGATCCCCCGGAGGAGGGCATGGTAACCCACTCCAGTACTCTTGCCTGGAGAATCCCACGGACAGAGGAGCCTGGCAGGCTACGGTCCCCAGCATTGCAAGGAGTCGGACATGACTGAAGTGACTTAGCATGCACACACACGTACTTTCTATGATCCCCAAATCCTCCAACTAAGGAATTCTACCCTCCATCAAATAACAGTGTAACAAGGAGGCTGTGGTATCATTCTTTCCGCTGTAGCTAATAAATAGGGGGCAGAACAAAAAAGCATTTTTCAAGGTTAAGAATTTAGATTAGGAAAAAATGAGTCGTCAGTAAAATAAAAACATAGCATCCCTTTAATGTACTGGGTTTGCCTTAGAAATGAACAGAGATCATTCTGTCCTTTTTGAGATTGCATCCAAGTACTGCATTTCGGACTCGTGTTGAGTACATCATGCAAAATGCCAGGCTGGATGAAGCACAAGCTGGAATCAAGATTGCTGGGAGAAATATCAACAACCTCAGATATGCAGATGATACCACCCTTATGGCAGAGAGTGAAGAGGAACTAAAAAGCCTCTTGATGAAAGTGAAAGAGGAGAGTGAAAAAGTTGGCTTAAAGCTCAACATTCAGAAAACTAAAATCATGGCATCTGGTCCCATCACTTCATGGCAAATAGATGGGGAAACAGTAGAAACAGTGACAGACTTTATTTTTTTGAGCTCCAAAGTCACTGCACATGATGACTGCAGCCATGAAATTAAAAGACGCTTACTCCTTGGAAGGAAAGTAATGACCAACCTAGATAGCATATTCAAATGCAGAGACATTACTTTGCCAACAAAGGTCCATCTAGTCAAGGCTATGGTTTTTCCAGTGGTCATGTATGGATGTGAGAGTTGGACTGTGAAGAAAGCTGAGCACCAAAGAATTCATACTTTTGAACTGTGGTGTTGGAGAAGAGTCTTGAGAGTCCCTTGGATGGCAAGGAGATCCAACCAGTCCATCCTAAATGAGACCAGTCCTAGGTGTTCATTGGAAGGACTGATGCTGAGGCTGAAACTCCAGTACTATGTCCACCTCATGCGAAGAGTTGACTCATTGGAAAAGACTCTGATGCTGGGAAGGATTGGGGGCAAGAGGAGAAGGGGACGACAGAGGATGAGATGGATGGATTGCATCACCGACTTGATGGACGTGAGTCTGAGTGAACTCTGGGAGTTGGTGATGGACAGGGAGGCCTGGTGTGCTGCAATTCATGGGGTGGCAAAGAATCGGACACAACTGAGTGACTGAACTGAACTGAACTGAACTGAATGTACTGGGTATTATTTTAATTAACAAATGAAAAGGCATGCTTCAATACCTTTCAACTACTTTTGTTCTTTCAGCTGAAAGGGTGTAAATCTTGAATATTCGTGTGACTCAAGGTGATGCTTATTTTCTGGGCTTTCGCTACATGTTAGAGAGAATAACGACTTATTGTGGATTTATGAAGAACGTCTATAAAATTTTATTTTATCTTACTTAAATCAAGAGTCAGGGAATTTGTCCCACTGGATGGTGGTAACAGCCTTTTATCACATCAGAGTTGGTGCAGCTTACAGAGGAGAGATTGGCCTTCAGTGGTGTGTGACTTCGTGACCTAAATAAAGTGAGATGGATATCCCTCCTCTGGGTAATCCTTTATGTTGTTGTTGTTGTTTTAAAGATAGAAAGAAGGAAAAGAAAGTACCGGTCAAACTCATCTTCATTCAGTGCGGTGTTACTGAGATTATTCAGTGCAGTGCCGAAGTGGGATTACCTTAGAATCGCTAAGAACTGCATTTTGAGTCCAACTCACAAGGGCTATCTCTATAATCACTTTAAATTAATGAAAATTCTGTATATTGGTAACTTAACCATTAGGCAAAAAAAAGGAAAAGAAAAAACATGATAAAGCTGGGACTACAGGAACGTTTGGGGAATGAGTCATTCTGAATAGCTGAGGCAGAGCTTAGATTTTTACATCTTTAAGCATCTAAACTATCTTTATTATTTTAGAGAAAGAAAAAAGAGAAAGGGAAGTCCTTCAGTCATGTCCAACTCTGTGGGACCCCATGGACTGTAGCTTAGCAGGCTCCTCCGACCATGGAATTTTCCAGGCAAGAGTACTGCAGTGGGTTGCCATTTCCTTCTCCAGGGGATCTTCCCGACCCAAGGATCAAACCCAGGCCTCCCGCATTGCAGGCAGACACTTTGCCATCTGAGCCACCAGTGATTTGGACAGAAATCCCATTTTCTTACTAGGGGAAGCCTCTGCCTCCAGGCTTTGTCTCCTCCCTTAGGGCATATAACCTCCCATCTAGAAATTTCCGCATGTGCCTGCCACCCGAGGACGTTGTCCCTACCTCAGCTCCTCGGGCGCAGCCAGCGTGGTCTGATCCAGCTTTGCCTCGCCCGGAGGAGGTGACCGGTAACCTTTGTGGGATGAATCGCGCTGCCCTTACCGTGACTGCTCCGGGGCCTTCACAGAGGTTCTCTCAGCGAGGAGTCAGACGTCATTATGAACATCCGTTGTTGAAGTGGACGGCACGACAGAGATCCCCCGGCTTCTACTCAGGGTTGCAGGACTCTGGCCCCTATTAGATGGTCCCAGATGCTGTGGGTTTTTAGATTCCTATATCAAGTATTGGAGTTTTTGTTATTTTTATCTGCAGATAAAGGAGACCACTGCACTCTTTTCAGATGCTCTGGCACACTGGTAGATTTCTAGTGATAAGTCCTGTGAGTAAAAAGGGCCCAGTGAGTAAAACGTGAACCTTAATGAAAGAATCTTGTAAACTCTCTCCTGCTGGCTCAGAAGCACACACCTCCACCTCTTTTCTAAGCTTTTTTTTTTTTTTTTGATTCTCAAATATGCATAAGAGAAAGGAGGCTATTGATTACGTAGTTGGGAGGTCACATTTTCCAAACCTAAATGCTCTTGTAGTTATAGTGAGTTTACAGATTCCTAGAAATCGAGTCTCTTAGTGCCAATGTTCTCTTGGAACTCATGGATTCTATAAATCTGTAAGCTACGAACGTAGTAAAAGTCATACTTCAGCCTTTAATATCACGAATCTTTTTAAAATTAATTGAAGGAAAATTACAATATTTTGGTGGTTTCTGCTGTACATCAACATGAATCGACCACAGGTATACCTGTGTCCCTGCCATTCTGAACCCCTCTCCAACCTCCCTCCTCACAAACAAATTTTCAACTCCTTACAAATGGAATTGACCTTGGAGGATTTATGTGTTTAATATTTATAAAGTATTTTAAACTCCTTAGGTAAAAACTTTCTGGTAGAGATACTGGAGTTTCACTTTCACATTTATAGCTTTTAGGAGGACAGCGCTGCTCAGAACACTGCACATGTTAAACCTCTTACAGCTTTCATGCCCATGGTCTAATTTGATCACCATGATGGTCATTCATAAATACAAATGATTGTGAGATCTATATCCATGAATCTGTAATACTACATTCTCAAACCTCACTTGGTTCTAAAAAACTGGCCTCCTGAATTTTCCTGTCCGAGATATTATTCATTTCTTGTGTAAATGTCAGACACCAGAGAAAAACAAACTCCCATCCTGCCACTTGGTGTGAAGCAAGGAATCTAAACCAACATCATTAGTGTGCTCGGTATGGGTGGTAAGCACTTCAAATACTGAGCATGTTTTTTTAAAGCTAGAAGGAAAGGGCTTCTGCTTCCTTTACAGCCTTCTTTTGACCATTTTAAGTTTCCTTGGACTTTATAATAGTACATCAGCTATGTCATTAACAACGTTTAATGTTTTACATATGAATGAGGCATGCATTATAAGATATATGTGAAAGAACTGGACATGCCTATAAATTCTTGTGCTTTTTAATAACAAATATTTGATATTTTTAAAGAATAGCAAACGTCACTGCTGGGGGCCTAGGTTCAATCACTGGTTGGAGAACTAAGATCCTGTAAGCTGCATGATGTAACCAAAAAAAAATTTTTTTTAATAGCAACTGGTATAGGTTACAACAATAATGGGAGTTGTATTTCTTAATTTTTAATGTGAAATTAGTCTATAATGAGTAGTTAGCATCTCTGATTTAGGCATGCCTTAATTATAATTTTAAAGCTTTTGTTATACAGCTTTGTCTAGAAAAATCTGAATACTATTTTGAAATTTATAATGCTGCTGCACACACACACACACACACACACAACTTTCCATAATTTGTTTCTAATTTCATTTCCAGTAGTGAAACAAAGCAGGAAAACTGCAAAAAAAAAAATCTCTTGTTGCATGGTTGTATTTTACCTAAAGATTATCTAGTAATTGTTACTTTACACAATGCTAAATTATTGTGAAAAAACTGGAATTACTGAAGATGCTTGTGAGAAAACAGGATGAATATATTAGGACTCAAAAAGGCAAAAATCAGTTCCTAATTCTTTGTATACTAAGGGCCATCTGGGGCATAATGTAAGAGGTACCTCCAGGATTGTAAAGTAATTTCAGAGAAGAAGAGAGGAATAAGAAAATGGGCCTATTGTGTGTCTTAGTATAAAGGGCTTCTCTAGCCTTTTTAGAAAACGTGCACATTTAAAAAAATGTTTTCCTGTTATGCAGAGCAAGGAAACACCCTAAAGGAGTCTGCAGTCCGTGAGAAGGTGAGAAGAGGACTGAGGGGGCCTTTAACAGTGTCTCACCTGCTCTCAGACAGCAGACCGGGAAGAACAAGCAAGTGCCCCAAAGCTCTGAACCCAGAGAGGCAAAGCCGGGACGAAAGGAGGCCAAGCAGGGTCCTATGGCAATCAGATTTTACACGTGCAAGAAAGTACACCTACCTGCTGTGTAAGATTTCTATGGCTGCTGTAACTAACTGCTACTTAGTAGCTTAAAAGAGTGCACATTTATTATCTCACAGGTCTGTAGTTCAGACTTCTGAATGGGTCTCACGCACCCGAAATAAAGGTGCCAGCAGAGCTGCCTTTTTGGTCTTTCTCTGGTGGCCCAGACGGTAAAGCATCTGCCCACAGCAGAGGATAATCCAGGATGGCAGTGTTATTTTAAGGCCAGTGGATGAACCACCTTAACGGGTCTGCTTCCTCAACTCCTCCTATGCTGTGTAACATGACATATTCTGGGGATAAGGATGTGGACATCTTTGGCTGGGGGGTCAGTGGGGAATTAGTCTATCGATCAACTCACTTTCTCTTTCTTATTTAATAACATGTGTTTGTTAGGAAATCCGATCTATTTTCCACATGTTGATACTGCAGGTATTTTAGATGACTGACAAATGGGGACTATTAGAACTGCTGTTTCAGTAAGGAGCGAAGCAACCAGTAACTATAAACAGAGCCACATACACTTTTAGGGTTAAATAAGTAATTCTAGAAATTATAAAGACAGATTCAATAGATAATATTTTTAAAACAAATTTTATATGTGGATATAGAAAAAGTCCTAGACCACTACTCTGTTGGGTTAATACCATCACATCTAAAAACCAGATGATGTTAAAAAAAATAATTAGGCTAATATTACATATCACATCTATTAATAACACATTAGTAACCAATTACATTTAAAGTATAAGTACACTATTTAATAATCTTCCAAAAACCTTCTTGTGGGGAAGAAGGCAAACATTTTTTAAATGTCAACAAGGAAGCAAAATTTATAACCAAGACACAGAGTTCACACAAAGCCATCCTGAAAGAGTAAAACAGGGACCAGTTCTTTTCCAGAAGGCAAACAAGTTCCAGATTAGCTAGGAATTCTGTATGTTTTCACATTCTATTAGCTCCATAGAAAAGCTGCCCCTAGCATTTAATAATTTATAAGCCTAATTTATAATAAGTAATAATTTTACTGAAAACAAGTTCTAAAATACAGATAGTTCTTAGGACCTGAAAATGTTCTATAGAAACTATAATTTGTGGGTTGAATTCAAAACAAAGGAGCAAGAGGAAAAAGTCAAGCAGCGCCGCTTGTTGAGGAGGCCTGCTGCGCGTGAGATGGGGCCTGTATTTCAAACAGCAGTGCTACAGGACTGGGTAGCATTTAAATTCCACGTTAAAAGTGTGGAAACTGAGGCTCAAAGGAGTTGCATGATTTATCTAAGTTCCAGTAACCTGCAGGGACAGAACTAGAATCTGAACGCAGATTTGCTGACTGCAAAGTCCATGCTCAACTCCAGGCTGCTTCCCTGAATCAGAAGAAAATATGCTCTATGGATTTCTAATCTCTTTAGTTATAGATATCTCTTTAACTATAATAAACTTCTAATGTGAGTACATGACTCTTTGCATAATATATAGTCAAATTAAGTATTCTCTTTCAAATGTACAGCTTAGATGTTAGTGGTTATAAGCTAAGTCTAGTAGTTTTAGGTAATATATTTTAAAACGGATATATGTCCTACGTTTAAATTTTCATTTCCAAGAATTGTCTCTTAATTGTGAATTTGTACAACTAAGAATTTCTTACCAACTGTGGTGCCGGAGAGGACTCTTGAGAGTCCCTTGGACAGCAAGGAGATCAAACCAATCTGAAAGGATATCAGTCCTGAATATTCATTGAAAGGACTGATGCTGAAGCTGAAGCTCCAACACTTGGCCAACTAAGGAGAAGAGCCGACTCCTTGGAAAAAATCCTCATGCTGGGAAACACTGAGGGCAAGAGGAGAAGGGGGCGATAGAGGATGAGATGGTCGGATGGCATCACCGACTCAGTGGACATGAGTTTGAGCAAACTCTAGGAGACAGTGAAGGACAGGGAAGCCTGGCGTGCTGCGGTCCACGGGGCCACAAAGAGTCAGACACGAGTTAGCGACTGAACAACAATAACAAAGAATGTCTGCTCTCGTCAGGACAGTTAAGACTTAACAAGTGCTTGCTCTGCTGTTTTGATATATGAAGTCCTTTGTGCTGGAGAAATAAAACGCAAAGGTTCTCATCTTGAGTGCAGTGCTTCTTCTCTAAGGATGCCCTGAGATTGATGGGAAGCTTGCTTCCTGGCATGTCTCTCCACAAGGCATTTGGAGTGTTATTGATTTAGTAATTTAGGTTGTTTTAAAATGAACACATCTATACTCGAGGTCCAGTTAAGTCTAATGCCCTCTGAGTGTAGGACAGTTTTTATAACTGATATTATATGATCACCATATTAATTTTTTATTCACAGTATTATCTGCTCCAATAGTTCATCACCATCAAAAGTGTCTTCTTTAAAAAGTACAACTATTCAGTGACAGATCAGTTTTTAACTTGAAAACCGTCATCAGGACATTCTTTTAAAATAACAGTGGCATCTTCTCCAACTAGAAAAGTATTAGGCAAGACAGGTAGCTTCAGCAGTAATCATTGATGGGTGAAAAGATCCACTGAACAACAAAAGGGCCCTTTTTAATACAATTTGTTATTGATAAGACTATAATTTCATGTCGAATCTTGTGGATTAAGAATGAATTTTAAGAACAAGAAATATTCATCAAAAAGAGCTTCCCTTGAGTTTGACCTTTCTGGGTTTGGGGAAAATGGGAGTCCGTCACCTGCAGTCAACCTGCTGTGTGTGCCCTCGTCAGTCAGCGCACCTTCCATTGTAACTGAAGGGACGGAGCAGGGGCCAGCATTTCTTCATTAGTGCTGGCCGGCTTGCTTCAGGTTTTTGTTTCCTATTGGAAAAAAATTAACTGCTGATAATGAAATGGTTTCTGTCTTGTTATGGGGGTTGCCTTCTTTGGGATTGCCACCCATATTATTGGGGCATGGCATGTACTGAACCGAGGAGCCTAGATGCAAGGAAATGAGGGCACGCAGAGTTTGCAATCCATTTGTATGCATGGATATAAAATATACATTTCCTTGCATACGAGGAGAAAAAAATCTTTTTAATAGAACTAAAAAGAAAAATGAGGTATTTTCTACCCCCAAATACCCATGCCCTGTGTGTCATTACACGAAAGTGACTGACAGCTGCCCAGAGGGCTCAGTTTCAGGAAAGACTAATAAATGGCCAAATGCAAAGAGCTCATTAGGGGCTAGAAAGCAATGGCTGTATGTAACCTACAGCTAACCTTGTGGCAAATAAGACTGTTGGCCTTACGTTTTCCAAATGGTCTCCCTTCTTTCATTACGGGATAGGAATACACACGCTACAAGTCAGCATGTCTAATAGAGGGTTCCAGCAGACAAAGGCCACCTGTGAACAGCTGGGTGATTCAGAAACGCACTGACTTCAAGAACGATACTTCAGTTGCAGTCATTCCCTCCTGATGCTTGAAGGTCATGTATTTAACAATCCCTGTGGAAATAAAATTGCAAGTTGAGAAACTCTCTCTGTAGAAAACAGGAGTTGGAGGTCAGAGTCAGGAACAAACCTGTAAGAGTTCTTGTGCTTTTCACTCACTGGGTATTTGTGTGTGTGTAAATGTGTGTGTGTGTGTAAATAGTGCACGCTAGATATAGTTAACAAAGAAGTTTCATTTGTTTTAAAATTTGAAACAATGAGCTTTATACTATTAATTTTCACTTGTCCTTCCTAGTTCTCTTTTCCCCATAATTTCAAAGTCCTAGATTTTGTTTTACTTAACTATACATGCTAAAACATTGTGTCCTCTGATCCATTAAAATGTTCAACTCATTTCTAATTTGATAATCCTTTATTAGTAAAAAGGAAAATATTTTATAATAAAATGTATTTCAATGTGTAAATGTTCAGGGAAGACTTCACTAGAAGACCAAAAATGTCTCCTAAAACTTCCCCAATGGAATGGGTGCCCCCAACAGGTCCCTCTGATTTAGATCTGAGGCCGCTGCTTGTTGTCATATGCATAAAATTGATTTTTGCATTGGGGTAGTGATTGGGGTAGAAAAAATTCAGTTATGTTCTCTGACATTAAAAATTGTATGAAACCCAAATGTCAGTGTCCATAAATAAAGTTTTATTGGAACACAGCTACACTCCCCTGGAGTAGGAAATGGCAACCCACTCCAATATTCTTGCCTGAGAATCCCATGGACAGAGGAGCCTGGCAGGCTACAGTCCATGGGGTCACAAAGAGTTGGACATCACTGAGCTACTTACACAGAAACATTAGGTTAGTTGAGAGTGACTGAAGCCCTAGTGTGGAATAAATATTGTATAATTTACTAACAAATATTTATGTGCATGCATGTGTCAAGTTGCATCCCTGTGGACTGTAGCCTATGGACTGTGACCCTATGGACCCTATGGACTCCTCTGTCTGTGGGATTCTCCAGGCAAAAATATCAGAGTCGGAGGCCATGCTCTCCTCCAGGGGATCTTCCCGACTCAAGGATCGAACCCATGTCTCTTATATCTCCTGCACTGGCAGACAGGTTTTTTACCACTAATGCCACCTGGGAAGCCCATAAATATTTATATATATAAATTGGTCATAAACTAACAAATACTTTCTCTAACTCTATAGTCCCTTTTTCCAATGGGGAAGCAGTCTGGCCTCAAATCAGACCCAGAGGAAGTAAAAAGGAGTTACCTATTGGCTTAAGAAAAGTGCTGAAATTATGAGTCATTTGATAATAAGGAGTCATGTAATCCTTATAAACATATTTTATTTGTTGACCTGAATATCATATGTCATCCATTTTAGAATGTTCTTAATATAATAAACTTCTGGGATGCAGTTCTAACTTGCAAATATTTTAAAAAGAAGCTTCAGAATAGCACATTGGCGTGTGCCCTCCATCCCTAAAATAGAGTAGGGCCACCAAGCTTGTAGGCCAATCATGAGGTGGGAAATCGACTCACTTCCGCGTCTATTCCAGCAGATCCTGTCCACACGTCAAATGAACGCATCGATCTATACATAGCAGTTTGTTCCTTATCCTGATTTTACTGTCAAATGTATAAAAGATATTAGTACAAGACAGCACTACTCA
This sequence comes from Bubalus bubalis, assembly GCF_019923935.1. Lineage (NCBI taxonomy): Eukaryota > Metazoa > Chordata > Mammalia > Artiodactyla > Bovidae > Bubalus > Bubalus bubalis. The sequence goes on along the minus strand of NC_059178.1, from coordinate 2,292,605 downwards.
ACTCTCTAAAGGCAGCATTTGTAGAAACCAACCAGTCCCTTTCCAAAGAAAAAGAATCGAGGTTGTATACCATGATGAATTTTCACATATACACGTTCATGAGTTTTCGTTTACATTTGAATATAAAATATTGTCATCTATCTATTATTTTTTCCCTCAGAAAGTCCCTTTCTTCAAACTGCCAGTAGTATTTTTGTATTATCTAAGAGATAGTTTTCTAGTATTAAATATGAAACACAAATGGATAGCTTCTTAGGTGTTGATTCTCTTGAAAACTGAGGATTTCTAATCTGATCTTTCCCTTAAGAAGAGTTGTCTCTTATTGTATGTGTTATTAGCGGTTCTAATTAATCCTTTATTATTAAAATACATAGTGTGTGTGTGTGTTTGAGAGACAGAGGGAGAAAGGCAGAGACAGAGACAAAATGGGAGACAGAGACAAAGAAGAAGAAGACAAAATAATGCTAAAAGCTTTGAACTTTACTGGTAAGAAAAGTTATTCTGCTGACAGTTTCCCTATGGCAAAAAAAAAAAAAATACAAATCTCACATATCTCTTTGAAGGTTTAACTTTAACTTATTCACATGTTTCTTTAAATTACATGTGAGTTATTTCAGGATATGACATCCCCCAATCAGAAAGATAATGGTTAGGAATAGTTGTGTGTATGCATGGAGCTGCTTATTTACAGAGAAGAGGCATCAGAGGGGACAATGGAATAAACTAAGAGATTCTGCTAGGGTACCATTAAAAAGCACTGTTAGTTGTATTAGCTGTTCTGGATAAAGACTAAGCTGATACAACAACCATAAAAACACAGAATAGAAGTTTATTTCTCTTTTATAACAATTATAAACTGAAGCAGGCCTGCTCTGTGTGGTCATTCAGAGACATGCTTGTTCTTTGCAACTTGGAACCCTCAGAATATATACATGGTTGAGTTCACCCCCTCATCATCTTACCAGTCTACAGTTCTCATCGGCCAAGTAGGAAAAGGAAATCTGCAACCAGCTGTTTCACTTTAGGCAGTTACTTGCAGAAGTCACACTTGGTCCTTGATTTATGTTTCTTTATATTTATATATTTACATATATATATACATATATTTATGACTGCAGAAAACTGAGTCTCAGGACCACATCCAGCTGCAAAGGAGTCTGAGAAATGTGGTACCAGGACAGTCACTTACCTGGATGAACCCTATTACAAGGCTAAGGAGTCTGGGAAACGTGGTACTGGGGCAGTCACATACCCAGATGAACCCTAGTACAAGGCAACAGGGAAATAGTGCTAGGAGAAACCAGCAGGTGCTTATTTGAGCACCTCCTTATGCTGCTGCTGCTAAGTCACTTCAGTCGTGTCCGACTCTGTGCGACTCCATAGACGGCAGCCCACCAGGCTCCCCCGTCCCTGGGATTCTCCAGGCAAGAACACTGGAGTGGGCTGCCATTTCCATCTCCAATGCATGAAAGTGAAAAGTGAAAGTGAAGTCACTCAGTCGTGTCTGACCCTCAGCGACCCCATGGACTGCAGCCTTCCAGGCTGCTCCGTCCATGGGTTTATGGGTTCCCTGGTAATGCCATTTGTCTGTGCTTTTGCTTAACTGAAGTGTAGCTGGCTGCCATCATTATGTCAGTTTCAGGTGTACAACATAGTGATTTGATCTGTTATAGATGATACTCCTGGAGGAGGGCATGGCAACCCACTCCAGTACTCTTGCCTGGAGAATTCCAAGGACAGAGGAGCCTGGCAGATCGCAGTCCATAAGATCTCAAAGAGTTGGACACGACTGCTCGGCTAACGCTACTGCACTTCTACTGCATATTATACTCCACTTAGAGTTATTGTAAACTATTAGCTATATTCCCTGTGCTGTGCCTTATATCCTTGTATCTTATTTTATACCTAGTAGTTTGTACCTCTTAATTCCCTTCCCCTATCGTGCCCTTCCCCCTGTCCTTCTTTATCTGCTTTTACACGGTGACTCAAAATTCCTTCCTTGAGGGAAGAAACTGCTTTGGCTCTATGTTACTCTTCACCCCAGAGACCTGCACATATTAGACCACTAACTATCTTTGCATTACATTGAGTCTAAGTCCCAACAAATAATCGGTTATTTAGTTCACATTTTTTGAAATGTGAGGTATCCCTTTAAGGAAAGGTCTGCCCGGGAAGGAGAAATTTGTATCTTTGCCCAACAGTACACGTCTGTGGGGAGTCTAGTCTTCTATTCCACTGATGCCCTTGCCTTCATTGTAGATTATCAAGTCAGGAGAGCTCTGCTCACTTCAGGAATGACTAAAATGCTAAATGGAAGATTGCTCACCACAGGTTCATTCTACCAGGATCAGATTAAATACTAAGTATTCAAAATTAAAACTTAACCCAGTAGAATTATGGCATAACTTCACTGTCAAAATTATGTTGACTTTGGTTAGCTGATGTATTAGTCAGGGTTCTCCAGAGAAACAAAACAAATAAGAAGTGTGTGTGTGTGTGTGGGGGGGGGTGGGTGGGTGTGTACATACATATACAGGCAAGCAAAAACCAATGTCCCAGCTCAAAGACCAATGTCGAAGCTCAAAGGCAGAAAGAAAACTCCCTCTCACTCAGCCTTTTGTTCTATTCAGGCCTTCAAAAGAGTGGCTGCCAATGCACACTGGGGATGGCAAGCTACTTTATTCAGTCCCTGATTCAAATGTTAGTTCATCCAGACACATCCCCATAGACCCACCCAGAATAATGTCTAACCAGTATGTGGGCACCTTTTTAAGTTAGCACATAAAATTAACCAGCACTGCTGATGACTATCTTTATTCTCTTTAGTAAAAGCTCTGAATTTGATCAAATATGACAAAACTACCAGGTAGACAGTGAGGAAAACAGTTTTGCTTTCCTTTCTTTCTTTTTTTTTTTTTATTTGGCACATCAGCTTAGGTGTGACTTGGAATATATTTTAAGGAAACAGCCACACTCCAAAGCACAATTAATGTGAGACACTCAGGGCTACGTACCAGGAATAGCATATATACCTCGAATAGCCAGTCTGAGAGAACATGTAGCGATTACAGACAATCTTGTGATAAATTTGGATAGTGGCCCTTTTCTCTCCCTTTCAGCAGTTTTCTCATAATATAAAAGACTTTCTGAAACACCTAGATAAATATGATATAAAATAAAAATTCAAGAGTAACATCCACAGTTAGGTTTTTCTCCCTTATGAAAATCTAATTTGAGAGCTTTTAGGCTGTCTGTATCTCTTGAAATGATGTATAAAAATGATAATGACACAGATTAACACAGACAATCATTTCGGATAATTATGGCACAAGAGTGGACTTTTTTTTTATTCCAATTGGCTATTTTAATTGATCAGATAAGCCTAATAACCAAGAAATTTCTACTGCATTTGTATTAGGCACATATAATTTCAGCAGCCTAGAAGCATCATTATGCTCCTTAAAAAAAAAAAATTGTTAAGGCTCTTATGGAAACTGTAATATCAAAATTTTAATGACTTTATTGAGGGCACCAAATCTTAAAGCATTAATAGAAAAATCCCTTCATAGTATTGCATTGGTTTCCTTGGTCTGAAGACATAGAACAAACTTAGCAACCTTTCTCTTTCTATTCTTTAGGCTCATAGTATTGCTTAATAAGAGGAAAAAACTACATATGTATACCTATGGCTGAATCATGTTGAGGTTTGACAGAAAACAGCAAAATTCTGTAAAGCAATTATCCTTCAATAAAAAAAATAAATTAATTAAAAAAAACTACAAAATATCTTTTAGGACCAAAGAGACAGACTGTCTATTATTGGCTAATAGTTTTTCGTACTGTAAGATAGTTCCCAGTATGAATCCCAAGGATATCAAAGTTTTGGTGTTCATTAAGTAGCTAAGAAAACATGAGAGGGGAGGCCTAGCCTGAAAACTGTGGCCTTGAGATTCATAATCGTCTCCGTTCCATCATCCAGTCTTTGGACATAAAATGGTTCTTTGGGGTATGTTCTAATGTGAGTGATCAAGTGCTTAAAAAAGATAACTGCTACTAGGAAGAAGGTTGCCAAGATGGAGAAAGCAGGTAGGTTTACTTTCACTGATTTCATTTAAATTTCAGTTTCATGTTAACCTCATGAACCAGTTGCAATCAGACTCCAGGCTTTGTATCTGCTCTCCATCTGCTGCTGGACCAAGGCAAAGAGCAAAGAACTTCCAAGGACTATTGGCTCGCAGTTGTTACAAGCAAAGCATCCTTGTTAGGATCAGTAACGCGGGAAGACAAGTGGATGTTTATTTTAGATCATTCGTTCTGACAAGACTGTCGATTTGAAGTTGCTGCAACTCTGGGTAGGGGAAGTATTAAAAGTGGCTGCGGCCAGGAACATCCCCTTAAGGGGGCTTCTGGAGAGGAGGGTCAATATCCTGATGAAAAGTCTTCTTAGATTTATCCACAGTTAGCTTTGAGTTTGCAAAATCTAAAGTGAAATCAAAGTGTATTTCCAGGACCTGCTGCAATAAAGAAGTAACCATGGCAATTGGCTGAGCTGCATGGAGACTGAAGAAGGAAGTGTGATCTCGAACTTTATGTACATTAGAAATACCACAGAAAATTAAGTGGGAAAAGCCTTGGAAAACGTGAAGTATGTGAAGAAGAGATGACAAGATATTCTTAGCTGCTTTTTTTTTTTTTTTGGTTCACACAAGTAGAAACTCAAGTTAATTCATTTTTCACTGTTTGGATTTCTGTAATTTCTGTTGTAAGAATTAACAAGAAAAAAGTCAGCACCAAAGTATTTCTTGGTCAGTTAGGGGCACGTATTGCTGAAGTAAGATAAATGGATTCTGATTGTGAAAAACAATTATTCTGCAGAAAGGATACAGCCGTCCCTCCCCTCAGTGTGATGAACAATGTGTTTACTATAAAATGCTAATTAGCCCTTAAAGTTATTAATGTAATTATTGTTCATCTAAGGACATAAATCTGGCAGCCCCTGAAGACAGGGGCATTGCTCATTTTGAAGAAGCTGGCTTAAAGCTGTTTTTGCTTACCTATTTGCTTATTTCAAACTAAATCGCTCTTCAAAATGAGATGAAAATAAAATATCATCAAATTGCCAGTCATTCGATGAGGACAAAGCTGCTTGGAGCTGAAATTAGAGGTTATGAGACATACTGACATTTGTGTTCACAAGTAAGGCATTATTTTTTAGGTCTAATAAAAACAGATCATGGATTTAAAACTATGTGCCGTGACTGCCTCATTTAATCGCTGATGGGGCACCTTACTTTGAGTGCGGTCTGGAAGAATCATTTGGGCAGGGACGAAAATGAAAAACAGTACTGCTCTATCCACTAAATACAGACAGTTTTGAACAGAGTCTGTTTGTTTATTTTTCTGACAGAACTTCAGCTCCGAGTCTCCAGGGTAGCATTGTCAGCTTGTCCTCACTGCCTTCTTCAAATAGAGACGTGTCACTCTACTTGCCTGGAGTAAATAAAATTTCCTCGGCACAGGGCTAAAAAAGCATATCAGAAATTCACCAATCATGTTTAACGCTATTTAGCTGAAAATGAGGTTTGGCCTCCTCATTAGGATGGAAAGGAGTGGGCAACCTCATTTCCAAATTCCCAACCCTTTTATTGTAAAAATTCTTCATGTTGCACGTAACATCCAGTCTAAAATGGCTTAAGCAAAACAGAACATCCAGTCTAAAATGACTAAAGCAAAGATAGAGAATAATGTGTCTCTTATAACTGGACATGCTGAGATTAACTGGCTTCGGGGACAGTTTGATCCAGCAGTTAACTATGTCAAGTCTCCTGCTGTTTCTAACTGTTCTCACAGTGGCGCCTGCTCTCTGTGCTGTCTTTGTCCTCAGGGCACTCCCCTTAGCAGCAGTACTGGCTGGGGCAGTTTCAGAAATCAGAGCTACATGTTCAGTTCAGTTCAGTTCCGTCGCTCAGTCGTGTCTGACTCTTTGCCACCCCATGAATTGCAGCACGCCAGGCCTCCCTGTCCATCACCAACTCTCGGAGTTCACTGAGACTCACGTCCATCGAGTCAGTGATGCCATCCAGCCATCTCATCCTCTGTCCTCCCCTTCTCCTCCTGCCCCCAATCTCTCCCAGCATCAGAGTCTTTTCCAGTGACTCAACTCTTCGCATGAGGTGGCCAAACTATTTGAGTTTCAGCTTTAGCATCATTCCTTCCAAAGAAATCCCAGGACTGATCTCCTTTAGAATGGACTGGTTGGATCTCCTTGCAGTCCAAGGGACTTGCAAGAGTCTTCTCCAACACCACAGTTCAAAAGCATCAATTCTTCGGCGCTCAGCTTTCTTCACAGTCCAACTCTCGCATCCATACATGACCACTGGAAAAACCATAGCCTTGACTAGACGGACCTTTGTTGGCAAAGTAATGTCTCTGATTTTGAACATGCTATCTAGGTTGGTCATTACTTTCCTTCCAAGGAGTAAGCATCTTTTAATTTCATGGCTGCAGTCACCATCTGCAGTGATTTTGGAGCCCCCAAAAATAAAGTCTGTCACTGTTTCCACTGTTTCCCATCTATTTGCCATGAAGTGATGGGACCAGATGCCATGATCTTCATTTTCTGAATGTTGAGCTTTAAGCCAACTTTTTCACTCTCCTCTTGCACTTTCATCAAGAGGCTTTTTAGTTCCTCTTCACTTTCTGCCATAAGGGTGGTGTCATCTGCATATCTGAGGTTATTGATATTTCTCCAGGCAATCTTGATTCCAGCTTGTGCTTCTTCCAGCCCAGCATTTCTCATGATGTACTCTCATGAAGGTAAATAAGCAGGGTGACAATAGACAGCCTTGACGTACTCCTTTTCCTATTTGGAACCAGTCTGTTGTTCCATGTCCAGTTCTAACTGTTGCTTCCTGACCTGCATATAGATTTCTCAAGAGGCAGGTCAGGTGGTCTAGTATTCCCATCTCTTTCAGAATTTTCCACAGTTTACTGTGATCCACACAAAGGCTTTGGCATAATCAATAAAGCAGAAATAGATCTTTGTCTGGAACTCTCTTCCTTTTTTTGATGATCCAGCCAATGTTGGCAATTTGATCTCTGGTTCCTCTGCCTTTCCTAAACCAGCTTGAACATCTGGAAGTTCATGGTTCACATACTGTTGAAGCCTGGCTTGAAGAATTTTGAGCATTACTTTGCTAGCGTGTGAGATGAGTGCAATTGTGCAGTAGTTTGAGCATTCTTTGGCATTGCCTCTCTTTGGGATTGGAATGAAAGCTGACCTTTTCCTGTCCTGTGGCCACTGCTGAGTTTTCCAAATTTGCTGGCATATTGAGTGCAGCACTTTCACAGCATCATGTTTCAGGATTTGAAATAGCTCAACTGGAATTCCATCACCTCCACTAGCTTTGTTCGTAGTGATGCTTTCTAAGGCCCACTTGACTTCACATTCCAGGATGTCTGGCTCTAGGTCAGTGATCACACCATCGTGATTATCTGGGTCGTGAAGATATTTTTTGTACAGTTCTTCTGTGTATTCTTGCCACCTCTTCTTAATATCTTCTGCTTCTGTTAGGTCCATACCATTTCTGTCCTTTATCGAGCCCATCTTTGCATGAAATGTCCCCTTGGTATCTCTAATTTTCTTGAAGAGATCTCTAGTCTTTCCCATTCTGTTGTTTTCCTCTATTTCTTTGCATTGATCGCTGAGGAAGGCTTTCTTATCTCTTCTTGCTATTCTTTGGAACTCTGCATTCAGATGCTTATATCTTTCCTTTTCTCCTTTGCTTTTCGTGTCTCTTCTTTTCACAGCTATTTGTAGGGCCTCCCCAGACAGCCATTTTGCTTTTTTGCATTTCTTTTCCACGGGGATGGTCTTGATCCCTGTCTCTTGTACAATGTCACGAACCTCCGTCCATAGTTCATCAGGCACTCTGTCTATCAGATCTAGTCCCTTAAATCTATTTCTCACTTCCACTGTATAGTCATAAGGGATTTGACCACATGTTATGTGGTCCAAAAAAAAAAAGAATGCTTCTAGGTCCCTTGGTAGAGCAAGGAGGTGGCATGTAAGGAGGAATCCCCTGGAAAGGTCGACTTCTCTTGTTCAGCGCATGCCCAGTGCAACAGACTCTTGACGCGGCCTATCCAGTGGCTATTACCACCTTCCCCCTTGGCAACAGAAGCTTGACTTTGTTTAAGAATGGAACAGCAGTATGCTCGGGAAAGTGGGCCACCTCTTCAGTCCTAAGAGACTCACCATGACTGGATGAAGTCAATCACTGAACTGAGAAGGAATACTGTTACTTTTTCCAGGGACTAGCTTAGGGCATGAATAGTTCTGGTCAACAGAACTTTTAGAGAAGTCTACTGAAAGTCTCTGGAAAAGATCTTCCCCTCTAATAATAGAGACGTATTGAGGGGGACATCTCTAATCGCTACCCTTCTCTGTGTGTTATTATGGAAAGAAGTAATAGCTGGAGCTGTGGCAGTCATCTTTCGACTATGAAGATTCTTACTGGAGGCTGATTGAGAAACTGACTTTGTTAAGTCATGGAAAAAAGCCTGGAGTCACCTTCTTCTAGAAATCTCTCTGTGGTGAGGGACAATAACCTCCTGTTTCTTATGACACTCTTAATTAGATACTCTGTTACTTGCTATCCACAGCATCCTAACTGGTAAAATCAACCCTGAGACGTCAGGAGATGGATGTGATGATGAGCTTACATCCTCAAGGTTTACCAACCAAGCCCTACTTCCTGACTCTGTGAAGATGAGGAGTATAGTTCCCACTTTAGGAGCTGGTGGGGGTTAGAAATGAAGTAACAGAGGTTAATACTTAATGCAGACTGACAGTAGATACTCAACAAACGACTGTAATTGTTGTTCTTACTACTAAGCACTTATAAAATATTGGATTTTCTTCCTTATCCAAAACCAAGACTATAATACACATTTTTTTTAATCCACAGATACACGTACATAAACAAGCATTCTAGATTCCTACTCAGTGACAATGAACAATTCTAATAAGCATTTTTCATCCCAATTTCCCAAGCCCAAATCTGATGAACAGAAAGGCAGACAGAGTGAAAATGGAGAGAACTGGTAGACGACAGCAGGGAAGTTTGAGAAAATGCGTTAACATACAGATGCAGGAACTTAGAACGTGCAACAGCAGGGCAAGGGGGCTTCACAGCCCCGGAGGGAGCCACCACGAGAGGCAGGGAACTAGAGCATTGTGCTCTCCGGTGGTTGAGACCACAGGCTCTGGACTCTGCTGCATGGGTCTGAACCCCAGCTCCAATGTGAGCCAGCTTATGAACTCAAGTTTATCAACCTCTCTGTGAAGTGGAGATAATCCTTGTACCAATGCCAGAGGGTTGCAAGTAAATGCAGAAGTAACTAACTTACTGCTCCAGGGTACTTACCACGGTGCCAGACCCATAACAAGTGACCACAGGAACATTCGCTGTTATCATCATAATGTGACACCATCAACAGAGCTTATTGGAAAGACTGAACCGTCACATATTACTCCTGTACCCTCCGTGTTTAAAAACAAGTGGCAATACCCTTGAGAATTCACGCAATCAAAAATGTTACATTCTTAAATAGACACAGTGGGAAATGTAGGTGTCTGAAATATTTATGTTATCTGCAATTCCACTAAGAGTAACATAAAAATGAGATACTACATTTAGATTTAGAATGTTGAAGTGAATGCTATTTTCAGTATATTAGAAGAAGCCTTTTCTTTCCTTATGCCTTCAGAATTGAAAACAGAGACAGGGAGAGAGACAGGGTCTTCTGAAAGGAGTTCTGGGCATGGCCATGGAACAGCTCAGCCTCAGTGGACGTTCCCGTTTGGGGCAGACTTAGACTCAGTCAGATGTCTCTCAGGGGAAAGACCCAGCCTGCAGTCTGTGGGACCACCAGATCTCTCGTGGAATAAGCCTTCCCTACCTTGCACAGAAATCCATCACAGATGTATTTCTTCTCTTTTCTGAAAAGAAATCATGAAACAAATCTACTCATTCTTATTCCTTTCATTGGGCAGACAGTGATTCTTGAATTTTTATAAAGAATGAGTTAAAAACTGCTTACTAAAATTTTGTCAGTATATTGTCTCAGGCTAGTGGGTATCTCTGCTTTAGAGACTATTTTAAATAGTAAATCACCCAGAAAATGCTGTGCTCAAATTTCAGTCTAAAAGAAGAGATGAAAACCATTTATCATCATCATTTATAACTTTCTCATTGTACCTCATCAGGAGAAAGAAAATAAGAGTTGTACTGATTAATGGTCCTAATTCAGTCTAATTGTGGCAATAAGTTAATACAGTCTTCAACATTTCAATCTTTGTGATCCATCTTCTGAAGGTGGAAAGGATGCCAGCCTGTGCCAAGGAGACTTCCGTGCCCTCTCACAGTGCAGCCCCTTATCTCACTTAATCACTCCCCACGACTCTTAGAGCATCTAAACACAAGGGCTGCTGAGACTTTGTGGTGAAGAAGATCGTCTGGCATGAACCTTTAACTGCAGTTGCGGGCACTGGAGAAATATCTGGTAGATAGATCAATGAGATATTTGCTTTCTTACAGGATTCTCTTAGCATTTAGGGCTTAACTCCAAATAATAACCCACTGTTTATTGGTAGCTGCCAGCTGAAGGATGATTAAAAACTCCACGTCAATATTTACTCTTGAAAAAATAATGAGAAGCAAATCAAATTTTAGGGTTAGGGTTAGGGTTAGGGTTATAAAGGTTAGGTTAGGGTTAGGTTAGAACATATAAAGACAATGTCCTACTGCGATCAAGTACTTTATCTCATCAATATAAGAATCTGTTAGTAGGTGAGATAAATCCAATATGGTTTGTTCAATAGATACTAAAAAGAAATTTCATAAAATTTCTACCTTTTCCTAAAAATGGTAAATATTGATTGAACACCTCTTATGTTCCAGGCCCTCTGCTAGAATCATAATTTCTTTTAACTATCTCATCAACCCCATCCAGAAGATGTCATCACAGAATTTAATTTAAAAAATCAAGGCTTAGAGACACTGAAGAATTTGTCTAACACCTTATTTCCAAACCTGGGGTTTAATTTATTATAATATAATACTTATACTCTTTCTTTAAAAAGATTATAAAGCAACAGTCTTAATCTGATAAACTCTATTTGCTCTAAACCAACAATCAATAACATATTAATGGCAAACAAAAATTCAGTGCTCAAGAACATTGATTGCACGTGAAAGACATTAATGATTTATACAGAAAATCTAAGTAGATAAATAGATATATATGTAGGAAAATTATCAGCCTTACTAGCACTTGAAAGAGTATAATTTTTTTTAAGTGAGATACCCTTATATTTGGAGAAGGCAATGGCACCCCGCTCCAGTACTCTTGCCTGGAAAATCCCATGGACGGAGGAGCCTGGTGGGCTGTAGTCCATGGGGTCGCTAAGAGTCGGACACGACTGAGCGACTTCCCTTTCACTTTTCACTTTCATGCATTGGAGAAGGAAATGGCAACCCACTCCAGTGTTCTTGCCTGGAGAGTCCCAGGGACGGGGGAGCCTGGTGGGCTGCCGTCTATGGGGTCGCACAGAGTTGGACACGACTGAAGTGACTTAGCAGCAGCAGTAGTACCCTTATATTTAAATTTATTTACAAAATTTAATGCTCAAAATAGCAAACATTTCAAATATAATTTTTTAAGGCCACACTGGAATAATTACTTGTAGAAGGGCAAATATCTCAACTTCTCTATACAGAAATTTACAATAAATACAGAATCTTAGACATTTCAAAACCTTTGTTCAAATAATTTAAAACATTGTTCAAAACATTATATATTTTCCCTAAGGAAATAATTAAAAATTTGAACAACTTATATAAAAAGCTGGGGCTTCCCAGGTGGTGCAGTGGTAAAGAATCCATCTGCCAATGCAGGAGATGTGGGTTTGATCCCTGGATCAGGAAGATCCCCTGGAGAAGGAAATGCAACCCTCTCCAGTATTCTTGCCTCAGAAATTCCATGGACAGAGGAGCCTGGTGGGCTACAGTTCATGGGGTCGCAAAGAGTCGGACACGACTCAGCAACTAAACGGCAGCAGCATATAAAAAGCTATCCTTTGAAATGTTATACCTAACTTTGAAAAAATTGGAACCAGACTAACTATTGAACAAGAGTAGTAATGATTATATTAATTTTAGTTCATCTTTATGACAGAAATTAAGCTAGCTTCTAAAATGTTTGAATATTTGCACAGCTTAAAAATGATTTATATCAAAATATAAATAGCTAAATCTAAATTTAAAAATTTAGAAAAAAGAAAAGCCTTTTAGAAAAAAGGCTAGCATAGTTATATATATAGCATATATATATATATAATGCAATCTTAATCACTTATGTATACATTAATAGAAAATGATTGAATGCAAATACATCAAAATATTGATAAGATCAGATCAGATCAGTCGCTCAGTTGTGTCCGACTCTTTGTGACCCCATGAATCGCAGCACGCCAGGCCTCCCTGTCCAACACCAACTCCCGGAGTTCACTCAGACTCACGCCCATCGAGTCAGTGATGCCATCCAGCCATCTCATCCTCTGTCGTCCCCTTCTCCTCTTGCCCCAATCCCTCCCAGCATCAGAGTCTTTTCCAATGAGTCAACTCTTCGCATGAGGTACTAGTTATCAACGTGTGATAGGTATATGATTGATTTTGATTTACATCTTCATATGTTTCTGCATTGTCTGAAGTCCCAACTGGAAACCCATATAAGTATTACAGTCAAAATATATTATAAAAGACAAAGTAATCTCCAATAATGATATCCTACAAGTAAAACTTTCAAGACTGTCTCAGTTTTTATCCGTAAGGAGCTCCCCTATTAGTGCCCTGTTTCGCTCCTTGCGTTTATTCGACTTTCGCAGATTAAACAGCTCCTACCGCATGGCTGACGTTCATTCACTAGTGTGAACAAATGCAAGATCACCAGTGAGGCCCCACAGCAAGCACCCCTCTGCTGCTGTCCTGGCCTGAACTTCTTGACCATGGCACAAACTGTCGGTCCTGCCAAGGGAGGTAGGGAACAGAGGCGTGGGAAGCCTGAGGCTGCGCTCAAAGTGTAAGCTGCCCTTTCTTCTGTGTAACAGCGATCCTGTCACTGAGTCCCGGTTCCCAGCCCCGGTCACCCTCGGGCCACTAACCGTGAGAACCCACAGGGGTAGACTCCTCCTCGCTAGGATACGTGTCCATTTATTCAAGGCAAAGAAGAAGCAATTCCCACCTGACAAAGAGGTGGGAATTCAGTAGACTCTGCTAAATTTCTTGATGAGATTTCCAGAGTCGAGTAACTTTATGCAATACTTTCTAGGCAAGCTTGTCCATACTTTGAGCAAATCCCCTCTTTGTTCTAAATTTCCCTAGAATAATACATGTATGTGTAGACACATACATAAATATGTGTGTGCCACTTTTCACTTTCATGCATTGGGGAAGACAATGGCAACCCACGCCAGTGTTCTTGCCTGGAGAATCCCAGGGACGGGGGAGCCTGGTGGGCTTCCGTCTCTGGGGTCGCACAGAGTCAGACACGACTGAAGTGACTTAGCAGCAGCAGAGAAATGGACTTCTCGTCTTGTATCACCTTCCAGCATCTAAAATGCCTACCCAACTAAATTCAACATTTATATGTCCATGGGAGAGGGGACACTGGAATGAATTATTTCAGATTCTAAACACTGATAATATGTATTAGGGCAACGGATTGATGAAATGATTCTTTTTCATTAACTTTTGGTAACTTTTCCAAATTTTGTCTCATGGAGTATATATTACTTTTACTGATATAATAGAGGGGAAAAAAACTTTAAAGTGTTTAGTATCTTCTGTTCTTGGGGAAATTAAAATCTGGCAAGGAAGACAGAGAGTTTTCAGACTAGGTGCGTGACAATATAAAGAGTACCTTCCTCACGGTACAAGCTTCGACAGAGCCTCAAAGAGAGAAAAGATTGATTCTGCCTCAGAGAGGAGAGGAGCCGTGAGGCTGAGGGGCTTCACAGGGGAAGCAGCTTCTGAACAAGACTTGAAGGATGAGTGATATTTGTATCTGATGGAGAAAAACATTCCAGGGGAGAAGGCAGCATGGAAGACTCAGACCTGAAAGCCCACAGCCGGCGAGGGGAAGGGCAGGGAACTGGGGTCACAGCCCTTATTGACGTGGCCACCCCAACTGTCACCTGGCCCAACCCAGTGTTCCACCTCGATTAATTTTTAATTCTGCAGTGTACTCTTGGGTTGATTTCTTATTTTAACGTTTCACACCAAATACGTCTGTATGTGTCATCAGTACCAATGTTAATATTATTTCAAAAATGAAACTGATTTCAAAATTAAACAGATTTAAGTGTTCAGTCAACTCATTTGATTTGCATTTTAGATGCTTCTCTTGAGAAATTATAATGGTTTCCCACAGCTCATTATTTCTTATCAATTTGATTAAAGGTTCTGTAACGTAGGTAACAGGTATAGAATGACATTTAGAAAAGCATATTTAAGTGGTTTTATGACATGTGTGAGGATGTGAACTGTAATATAAGTATGCAGTAATAGTTTCTGGCAGAAATCTGTTCAGATACTTTAACCAGAGACTCCTATTAAATCAACATAAAGCCAGTTAGAGGAAATCATTTCATAGGGACGAAAGAACTGTCCAAAGGACAGAAGACGGGAGCTCTGATCCTCGTTCCTCTGTTCATCAGCCATGAGATTATGGCAAGTTTCAAAATCTGAACTCAGCTTTCTCATTTGTGAAAAACATAGCAATAAATAGTATGTATTCCTCACTTCACAAGACTGTTAAAGTTACAACCAAATGCACATGTCAAAGTAGAGAACCGAGAGGACCCGCTATCCAGGGAGCGCTGCTCAGCATTCTGTAACAATCTCAATGGGAAAAGAATCTGAAAAGGAATACATACATCTGTATGTATAAAAATAAATAGACATTATGTTTTTTTAAAATGTGCATGTTATCAGTTATGCAGTTGTCAAAGACCTTGCAGATAATCTTATTTGGCTTCTAAGTTTTATTCCAAGAGCCCCATTCAGGGGCCCTACCAAGATGTAGGAAGGATGGAGACAGGATGAAGGAAATCGCTGCTGAGTGGATAGGGTCCCCTCTGTCACACCCCATTTTCAGATAATGAGTCCTAGATTCAAAAAATCTAGGACTCATTTCTCAGCTGATGAGTCCTTTGCATTTTGGGCTGCAGAAAAGGTTCCATCTGAAGAAAACACCCAATGGTTTCAAAGGACTGAAAACCACTGATTCGTTCAATTGTTCACATAACAATGAAAAAGTAAAACACAGAGAAGCTAAGTAACCAGCCCCCCTCCCAGCTTTAAGTAACTTTAAATAAATTGGCTGAGCAAATGATAAAATCCAAGCCTTCAGTTTCCAAGCTCAGTGCTTTTCGGACATATCCCACGGAAGGGTTAAATAAATATGTGTACTGATACCAAAGTACTAAGAATTCGTACAAGTGTATATAGCAGATATGATATCACCTGTACAGTATGAAAATTCTGTTCAGCAATATAGAACTGTAGTTCATTCATTAATTTGTATATTTATCCAATAAATATCTAAGCATCAGGTAAGTGCCAGACATTGTTCTAAGTACTTGTTTCAATACTATATACAATTCAATTTCAAAGAGGTTATAACATCCAACAGAGAAGGCAATGGCACCCCCACTCCGGTACTCCTGCCTGGAAAATCTCATGGGCAGAGGAGCCTGGTGGGCTGCAGTCCATGGGGTCACGAAGAGTCGGACACGACTGAGTGACTTCCCTTTCACTTTTCACTTTCATGCATTGGAGAAGGAAATGGCAACCCACTCCAGTGTTCTTGCCTGGAGAATCCCAGGGATGGGGGAGCCTGGTGGGCTGCCGTCTATGGGGTCGCACAGAGTCGGACACAACTGAAGCGACTTAGCAGCAGCAGCAGCATGACATCCAAGCTTAACTCTGAAATACAGCATTCCATTTTTTATGGAATTGATGAATAGTGGGCAGAGTATTATAAATTTATTTACTGCCCATGCAAAAGCACCTCTTTAATTACTTAAAAAGCACCACTTTAAGTAGTGAAATAAACACTAAATTACTTGTATCTGGGTATACCTCACTGAATTTCCTCTTATTAATTTGTTCCTTCTATCAAAAGCTGACACTCCACTTGTGAAATACTTTTCACCTACTCTCACCTTCCAGGAGTTGGAACCTTCAGCCACCTCCTTACTCTTCTGTATATTTGTTTTTCTCTTTTTCTGCTGATCATTCTACAGCATGTAAATATGCTCTAGTGTCTCCCATACCGAAAACAAAACGGAAGCCTTCTTTGCTCCCATGACCAACAACCACCCAATTTACTTTGTTCCTTTCAAAGTAAATATTTTTGGAAAGAGTTACCTAAAGCCACTGTGTTTTCCCCATTCTTAACCCCGCCAGCCTCTGCGGTAGAAGTCAAGCTCCATTGTCTCTTCTCTCTAGTGTGTGAAAGGAGGGATCCTGTTTGTTCACCAGCCCCGGCACTTGGAACAGCATGTACCATATGCCTAACTCAGTGAATATTTATAAAAATAAGTCATTGAGAACCATTCAGTGATTTAGTGAATTATATAGCTTGTGAATTTTTCATACATTTCTGAAGGATGGGTCACAAAATCCTAAATCTTACTTGATTCCAAATGAAATTCCTTCAACCACTGTTTGAAAAAAACTGCACAATGACCCATAACACTAAAGTTAATCTATAAATGCAATTTAATTCCTACCAAAAGTACTACAAGGATAGTTTTTGCATAGCTTGGCAAAATAATTCTAGAATCCATTTTAAAGAACAAATATTTTTAAATAACTAGAATGATTCGATGAAGAAGAAGAATGTAGGTAAAACTGCAGTACGAGATACAAGGACTGTGTTATAAAATTACAGAAAAAAAACAGCGTGAATGTGGTACAGGATGAGAGCCCAGAAACAGATTACAGAGTTCAGAACTGAACGCAAGTATATTTGAGAATTTTGTAAATATAAAAGATAGAACTTCAAATCAAGGAGGGACATAGTGGTTATTCAATAAAAGGTCTGGGGACAACTGCTTATGTACTTGCAAAATAAATAAGTAACCCTTTCTTACTCCTCGCATCAAACTCTAAATAAATTCATAGTAGAAAATAAAGTATTGAAAAATAATTTTACATGCTTGGAGTGCAGAAGGCCTTTAGAATATATCAACAAAACTAAAAGCATAAAGGAAAACACTGACAAAAGACAAACTCAATGACTGAAAAGTGAAAAAATATATATGGTAAAAACAATAGCAAAAAAAAAAATCTGTCAATAAGATTACAAGGCAGCAAAAAACTGGCAAACATTTTTGCATCATATATATAAAAGATTACAAGAGAGTGATGTTAAATCAACTGGGAAAAGAACATTCCAATAGACAAATGGGCAAAGGAAGTAGGCAGCTGACTGAAGAATAAATAGAAGTGGCCCAGCAAGCATGCAGAAAGAGGGCCAGCCCCAGTAGCAATCGAAAGAATGAGAGTGAAATAGAAATGTCCTTGTTATCTTAGCCAGCTAAATTTAAAAGTATTGGCAATGCACTGGGTTGGCAAGAGAATGGAAAACAAAATTCTTGTGCATCTATGAGAGAACAAGCAGATACAAAGTTCCTGGGAGTTAGTCTGGCATCAAATATAAAATATACATTAAGGGAATAAGCAGACAATTAATATATAAAGGGTATTCTTTGCAGAATCATTATTAATTGAATAAAAGTCCATCAGTTGGAGGTTATTGAATATGTCATTATTGATCCATATGTGAAACTACTGTGAAGACCTAATTACATGGACTTACGTTTTTGAAATATAGAAAGATATCCATAATATGTCAAGTGGAAAAAAAGATTACAGAACTATTCTGCCTCCTAAATATTTCTGAATCAGTCCCCTTTTTCCATCTCCGTCACAACTCTGCTGCAGGCTTCTCTTTCCTGCACCCACTGCACTCCACCCTCAGTTTCCTCTTGGGCCTTCCTCCTGTGGTTTAGCTTTCTACAAAATTAAATATACTCCTATCATACAATCTGGCAATTGCCTTCCTTGGCATTTACTCCCAGAAGTTGAAAATGCAGGTCCACACAAAAACCTACACAGAGATTTTTATAATAGCTCTATTCATAATAGGCAAAACTTGGAAACAACCACAATATCCTCCAGTAACAGAAGGCTTAAACAGTTGTTCCATCCAGACAATGGAATATTATTCTGTGTTCAAAAGAAATGAGCTGTCAAGTCATGACTAGACATGAAGGAAGCATAAATGTATGAATAAAAAATGCATATAAAATGTAAATGCGTATATATATAAGCCAATATAAAAAGAGTACATATTGTATGATTCCAAACATATGAACCCTGGAAAAGGAAAAACTATGGAGACAGTAAAGAGATGAGTGCTTATCAAGAGCTGGGAGGAGAAAGGGATGAACAGGCAGAGCACAGAGCACTCAGCGTGGTTCAGCCACTCTGTGAAACTGTAACTGTGGAGACGTCATAATACACATGCCTGTACAGCAAGCAAGGCAAAGAGTAAAGCGTAACATAAATCAACGTGGACGTTGGAGGGTAGTGATGTGTCCGTGTAGGCTCATTAATTATAACAAATTCATCACTCTGGTGGGGAATGCTGATAAGTGGGGAAGGTGTGCAGTGTGGGGGCAGGGTATATGGGAGATCTCTAGACCTTTTGCTGCAAACTTAAAACTGCCATAAAATACAGTCCCTTAAAAAAAATGTAGTGAAGCATTTTTTTTTCCTACTGTTTATTCTTCTCAAATCAGAGGATCAATGATGCGATGTCTGGTCATACTGTTCCCCACGGCCACAAACAAAACAGAAAATCCATCTCCTGTAGCAGGACCACTGTTTGGGTCAAGTTTACAGGACCTCAGGAATTCTGATGCCAAGAACCACACTCTTCTCCAACCCAGAGCTCTGAATTCCTAAATACTGTCAATAACAAAGCCAGTTCTATTTTCCATCTGCATATAGTAAAACAAAAAAATTCTACATTGAATGGCTGATTCCAGCTGTCTACTCAATCCATCTTGCCATGGCCCTAAAATAGTTCCACTTTCTTTCCAATTTCACTATAAACCAAAAAGAGAAAGGCTCACTTCCTCTTCATCCTCTCTTTTCCTGGGCTTTCCACACGGCACACCACAAAGCCCGTCAAATCCACCCCTAACCAGCTGTGGCGCTCAGGGCAGACATTTTGCTCCCCATGATTATCACGTTTCATTCCACGGATCCCAGCTCAACATTCGATCTGTTAAATGTGAAGTTGTGTTGACCAATAATCAATGTTTATCTGTCAACTCAGTGAGGAATCCAAGCCTATCTGTAGAGCCCAGCCCATTTCTCCAAATCAGGTTTTTCTGGTCTCACTTGGGAAAAGGGAATGACATTAAGGAGAACGCTATAGTGGTTCAAGGTGGCTAACGATTTTATTTTTAAAGAATTCAAGAGATTTACTGTGTATTTTGGCATCAAATACATATTATATAAATTGTGTGTAACTGTAGGCAGATTGGCACCTGTGGATAGTGGGTGGTTGAAAATTTATAGTCAATATTTAGTCAACAGCTCAGTCATTTTGTACTGGATATAAGTGTATGCGACTTCTTTTATATATTATTTTCCACTGTGCTCGCAAGTTCATGTAATCTTTTTCTTGACCAGCTATATAACTTTTAAAATAATACATTTCAAAGACATTTGACATAGCAGAAAATGTCTTGAAGCCAGGGACTTAGTTTCATTTATCTGTATATTCCCTCCTCTAACTTGTTACATTACCAAAAAAAAAAAAATTTCTCTGATCACAGCTTCAAATCTGTTCTGCTTACTTGTGCCAATACTCTCATTTTAAAAATGCTACCCCCGCCCATGGCCTCCGAGCCATAGATGCCCCTCTGGGTCCTCACCCACCTTCCCCTGTCTCCATCTGCCTCCAGCATCCTTCTTCTCCATGCCGGTGCTCAACCAAGTCAACAATGCTAGACCAACTTACAAAGTCATAGAAACTGGTACAGTGGGGTTAACACCTTTAAATGTTTTCCTCCCCTCCATTAGTTATCCATGTAACAGGAAGGTTGTTCTTTTAAAACATGTTGCTAGGCAGGACTCTGTTAACTTTCACATGACTGGGTGTGTAACTGGTCATCTCTGGCTGCTGGATCCCAGTCCGGCCCCTAGTCATGGTCATATATCCCCAGGATTTATGTCTGTTTCAAGAGGCAAATGGGTACCTTCCAAGACTTAACCTCCACTCTCAGGTTTTCTTTCCTGAAACCCCACACATTCTCTGAACACTGTTTTTGTCTTCATTGCCAGATGTGGGATCTATTTATGGGGATACTCTATGACAATTTCTTTTTAGAAAAGCAAATCAAAAAGATGTAAAGAAGAATGTGTATTTTCCCAATAATCCTAGAAGGCATGCCCCTCTGAGTCCACACACCAGCTGTGTAGTGAAGTCTGGTTCCCCACTCTCTGCCCATACGTGCCATCTCCACTCCTGTGTGTGTGTTTGTGTATATGTAGAAGGATGTGTCACTGGAAAGTTAGGAGCAAGCATCGTTGAAGGGATATTCAATTCACTTTTAACTTTGATAGCCATTCTTAGACTAAAGAAAAGTATGCTCACTGTCGTTGCTGGTACTGCAAATTGCCCTTTCTTTTCCTGAAATAGTAACTATTAGTTCATTTAGAAAAATCACAGTCCAAATTAGAAGCTATGAAAATCGTATGGAGAAACAGACATATGGATCAGTGCAACAGAATAGAGCACTCAGAAATAAACTCGCACACCTATGGTCAATTAATCTTTGACAAAGGAAGCAAGAATACACAATAGGGGAAAAGACAGTCTTTCAGCAAGTGGTGCTGGGAAAGCTGAACAGACACATGTCAGTCAGTGAAGTTACAAAACACCTTCACGCCACACACAAAAATTAACTCAAAATGGCTTGCAGTCTTAGCTATAAGACATGACATCATAAAACTCCTAGAAAAAAACATAGGCAAAACATTCTCTGACACAAACTGTACCAATATTTTCTTAGGTCAGTCTCCCAAGGGAAGAGAAATATGGGCAAAAATAGAGAAATAGGACCCCAATCAAACTTAAGCTTTTGCACAGCAAAGAAAACCAAACACAGAACCCGAAGTCAACCTACTAATAGGAAGAAAATATTTGCAAGTAATGCAACTGACAAGGGCTTAATTTCCAAAATATACAAACAGTTCATACAATTCAACAACAACAACAAAAAAGCCCACTAAAAAAATAGGCAGAAATCCTAAATAGACATTTCTCCAAAGAAGACGTACAGATGGCCAATAGGCATATGAAAAGATGCTAATCATCGCTAATTATTAGAGAAATGCAAATCAAAACTATAATGAGGTGCTACCTCCCACCAGTCAGAATGGCCATTATTAAAAGCCTACAAATAACAAATGCTTGAGAGGATGTAGAGAAAAGGGAACCCTCCTACACTGTTGATAGGAATGTAAATTGGTGCAGGCTCTGCGGAAAACAGTATGGAGGTTCCTCAAAACCAGATTTAGAGTTGCCATGTGACCCTGTGCACAAACCCAGGAAAAACTGCAGTTTGAAAAGATACATGCAGCCTAATGCCCATAGCAGCAGTGCTTACAACAGCCAAGATGTGGAAACAAACTGAACGTCCATCGACAGGTGAGTGGATGCAGATGTGATACACACCACACACACACACACACACACACACACAGAGCCAAGATGTGGAAACAGACTGAACGTCCATCGACAGGTGAGTGGATGCAGATGTGATACACACCACACACACACACACACACACACAGAGCCAGGAATACTACTCAGACACTTAGAAAAGAATGAAATAATACCACTGCAGGAAGATGAACAGACTTTATCCTTCCAAGTGAAGTAAGCCAGAAAGAGAAAGACAGATACCACATGACATCACTTGTATGTTGAATCTAAAATATAACACAAAGGAACTGAGACAGAAACACTCACAGATGCAGAAACGAGACTTGTGTTTGCAAAGAAGGCTGGGGATGGGGGTGGATTGGGAGTTTGGCATTAGCAGATGCAAACTATTACATTGAGAATATATATGTACATGTATTATAGGGAGAATATTATATAGAGAAAGGGTAAATAACAAGGTCCTGCTGTAAGGCACAGGGAACTATACTCAATATCCTGTAATAAACCATATGAAAAAGAATATATATTCATATATACATATAACTGAGTATACATAATTTACAGAAATTAACACAACATTGTAAATCAACTATATTTCAATAAAATAAATTTTAAAAAATCATAGTCAGAACTCACCATTTCTAGGTATTCTTCTAAAAGTCAGTAATTTAATTAATGAAAACTTTAAAATAAATTTTTAAAGAAAGACCTCTAAGGATACATTCACCTACTCATTCTTTCTCCTAAAAACCATGTTTTATTCCTTCCCTGAAAGTTTAAAAAATCACTTTTGTATTTTTTCAAACTCAGCCTCATCACAGTCCACTGACATTTCCAAAATCAACAGTGACTTCTGAGAGTCAACCTCATTTCTGGTTGTCAGTTCTCCCACAGTTTACACAAATTACCTCCAAATGACCTGGCTTTAATTCTAGGATTTGTGCAAACTCTGAGAGTGAAAGTGTTAGTCACTAAGTCATGTTCGACTCTCTGTGACCCCACGGACTGTAGCCCACCAGGCTCCTCTGTCCATGGGATTTCCCAGGCAAGAATACTGGAGTGGGTAGCCATTCCCTTCTCCAGAGGATCTTCCCAACCCAGTGATCAAACCCCAGTCTCCTGCATTGCACAATGATTCTTTACCACTGAGCCACCAGGGAAGCCCTTGTACAAACTAGAGTTTGTAATAAAATCCATGCTGTGAATATTTGCCAAACCCAGAAGGTGCCTCCCCATGAAGCAAGTAGGAGCCTCACTGCACAAATTCATGCAGCTTTAGTGTTCCTTTATCCCACTTCCTTTCTGAGTCTCCATTCTGTGGAGGTAGTGGGCAGTTAATTCCCGGCAGTCAGCAATTCCACTGTTCCCGGGGCTGGCCTAGCTTTCTGAGGACAGGGAGAGCTTTCATAGTAGAAAGACACTGCTAAGAGCATTTGCCATTCATCTACATGAAGTCTCCCCAAGACATTCCTTTATGGCTCTGCACAAGCCCTTCAAAACTGGCCGTTCTCTCGGCAGTTTACATTCCTGGGATCCAGAATGCGCTCGGGCCTTGGTGCCAGACTGGGGCACCAGAATCTCTGTGAAGCGATCCATGAGCCCATTTGCCTCATATGCTGCCGGCTGTTGCTGCTTCCGTGGGCATCTACCCACGATGCAGGGACCAGATCGCCCCTGATCTCAGCCTCTTCGAGTTTCTGGGTGGTTGGCTCTGCCCCTAAGACCTTTCCTGGGACCCGCCTACACTCTGCCCTCCCCCATACACTTTCCCTCCCCCTGCAAACTCCTCATATTCCAGGAAATCCTTCTCTCCCCGAGGTCCACAGAATTCTTCAGGCAGGAGAATTCCTAGGTGAAAATCTGGTCCACATAAGCATGCCCAAGTACTTGTCCTTCAAGGAGGGCAGGATGTCCCCTATGACTCTCTGACAAGAAGAAATATTCCTCTTTTCCCAGATTCAAGCTATTATCAGCTCTTGAGGAGAACAGAGCAGTTAAAAGTGCTTTAATCTGTTGGTTTACATAGCAGGACTGAAATTTAGTCAAGCATGAGGAATATAAAACTTTTATCGCAACTAGCTGACTAGAGACATCAGATGGAGGTATGCTGCAGCGGCCTCCCTGTCAGCTCCGGACCCCGTCCTGATTCGGGGTTCACTGCTAACTCAGGTCAAGGCCTCAGCCGCATTCAGAGGGCTCTGGCGCTGAACCCACCCTACTGAGTAGAGCATCTGAGAAGTTTTCTCTGATTAAAGTGCCTAACAGCGACATGTTCTATATTCCACCACTAATACACGATGTACTCAACAGTCTAACACTTCACCTCTCTTCTGCTTTCTTTGGGTCCCATGTCCCAGTTTTTAAATCTCTATGGCTTTATGGCCATATATAGCAATGCTATCTCTCTGTTACACTCGATTTTGTGCCAATACCATGATTCATTTCATATAGGCAGTTCAATCTACCATTTCCTCTCCTGTCTAAAATCTCATCGTGTTTTGTTCGGCTCACTGAATCAAATATATACTGCCTATCATTTTCTCCACTGGAAAACATACTTACTATCATTGTATTTTTTTCTTTGAAATCAGGCTTTGTCCTTTGCACATTGCTCCTCGTCTCCCCCACCAATGCCTCTCTCCCGCCTCCCCCTGCCTAAAATTCTTCATCATTCCAATAAATTTATATATTGGAATGGGAAAAATTTAGTTTCCGTCTCAGGGATCAATTTATAATGATCTTAAATAAGCCTCTTTTTAATTGATGAGCCTACTGCAAATTGCATACTTCAGTTTACTCTGTAAGGAATACAATTAAACCAAGGCGAAGCTGGTTATGACTCATGTATAATAAAGTGAAAACAGTATCATCATTAAACACCAAATAAAGCCATTGATTCCGTGTATTATTCTGTCAGTTTTAATTGAATTGCATTTTCCCCCTTTCAGTTCTTAATTATGCAGCTCATGCTGAATCTTTATTTTTGCGCACAGAATGGGATAATGTTCTCCTCCTCCTTACCTTAGTGTCTAAAAATATAAGCCTATTGAGAACAGAAAAGTCTTTGTTGGTCTTAATTAAAGCAAAACACCTGCCTTTATCCCAGGAGCCGAATGTGCTGCTGTTCTGAGACTGTTACCAGGTGAGGGGACAATAGGGCCGCTTCCTATTGCACGTCCTTCTCCCCGACCTGCGGCTCCAGCTCTCTACAAAGCCTATCGGAGGAGAACCTGATGTCACACCTCCCAGCCGCAAAGATCCAGGAGAACTGTCCAGCCTGCTAATGAGTGTAAACAGTCTAGACTGTACAAAGTCAAGTAGATACTATTTAACATGGGGGTAGACTTGGGCGCATTCCTGCCTGCTCAGTCGCTCAGTCATGTCTGACTCTTTGCAACCCCATGGACTGTAGCCTGCCAGGCTCCTCTGTCCACGGGATTCTCCAGGCAAGAACACTGGAGTAGGTTGCCATGCCCTCCTCCAGGGGATCTTCCTGACCCAGGGATCAAACCCACATCTCTTATGTCTCCTGCCTGGGCAGGTGGGTTCTTTACCACTAGCACCACCTGGGAAGACCAGACTTGGTTAGTGAGGGAATAATCTAAAAACTCATTCTTTTCTTCAGTTACCTTGTGAAAGATTCAAAGGCAAAAGCCAGACTCTCTTCTCTGATTTGTGCCATACAACTGAGATTATATGCAAATGAGAACAACAAAGGGAGATGGACTAAGAGTATAAACCCAGACTTGAAGGAAAGCCCGTGACTAACAATGAAATTCCTTTAATTCAAAAGAGGTGAAGAGAACACACCTCTACTCTTCTCTCGTCCCATAACGGTATTGTCTATTTCTAAAATGCTTCTGCCAGATTCAAGTACACGCATCGCTCTATTACCAAGACAATTTTATTTCTAAGACTCAGTTCACAGGGGCCAGATGTTCTTGTGTAGAGATAGCAAGTAATGGGCAAGTTATTTACTTTGGAGCTTATGATAAAGGCAAAATTATGTATCTGCCGGTATGACACTGTCCCAACAGAAACCTAGCTTGGTGAATCAATCTCAGCACTGAGAATCAAGGGAGGACTTGGAGTCAGTCTTTGATGCCCCAGTGAACTAAGGAAATAAAGACTGAAAGATGATTATCACCGTTTAGAAGCCCAGATGACCCAGGCCTGAGTCAAGCAAAGGGCAAGTGGCTGCCATTTGGACATACGCTGAGAGCTGAGGAATTGGCTCTCTGGGACTGAGGATATCTGATGGTCGCTGAGGAGCTGGGTCTCCCTGGACTTTCTCCTGGCTCTGGCTTATCAGGTTCTGCCAGTCATGCAGCTGTGCCATCAGTAGCCATGCTACAGGGGAGAACTATCTTGGAAGGAGAAAAGGCACCAATCATTCTCACACTTGTTTTACCCATGTTGGAACTTGCCTGCCAAAAGTTCCTCGTATCGTGTACGGCAAATCAGTCTAATGAGTTTGTTCCAATTCCATCTTTTTTATTCTCAATTGGCCCTTTCATGGAAGAGAGGGGAGAAAGAAGAATGCCCTGTAAATGAATAGGGGCTGCAGGATGCAGAGCCCACATGTGCTGAGTTCCTTCTGCGTTATAGGTACTATCTGTTTTTTAACATCAGTGACTGGTTTTGTCCATCTGAGGTTTTGTTTTGTTTTGTTTTACATCAATGATCAGCTTTCTAAAAATATCAATTAGGATTAAAAGAGAAACAAGGTAATGTCGTATTTGTCTTAGATACTAGACAAATAAGGGTTAAATGTAAATTCAAAGTCATGGGTCTACATAGTTTATAGCATTCTTGACTCTGATCCTATAGTAATAGGCAGCTGGCAAGTCTATAAATAATGTTGATTTTTTCATATTCATTGTTCCTAAGGTTACAAAGTAATGCTTACACCACATCTATTTCAAATCAATTTCCTGCAAATGCCCTTCACAACTATATTGTTTTTATTAACAAATTAAAATACAGCATATTTGGGTGGTGTATTTTTTTGTTCCACACAAATTTGCAGGGATCAGAAGAGATTATAAAGGAGATAAAATTGTCATATGCAGAAACTCTCCTTCAGAAGGGCTTTTGAAATTATTCTTTCACTATTCAAAATGGGAAATCATAAAACAAGGAGATTATTACAAATCCTTGGCATAAATTCACATGAAGACTGCCTGCCAACATTTTAATTAAGGACAATAGCTTGGCTTAAGCAAATATAATTGAAAGAATATTGACCACAGGTCAGTCTGTCTAAGGGGCAGTCGCGGGAACAATGTTGTACACACAGCCTATGTCACGTTTCTCTTTGACATCATTTGACAAGGAGCTCCCTCCTTCCCCTTGCCTGCCCAGAACTGGAACTGCCGAAACACTCAGCTGGATCTGACAGGCAGGCTCTGTGGAAGTATAAAACCCAGTGCTGCAGGAATTTCTGAAGGCAGCAACCCTGTGCCTCTGGGATCAAGCAGGATTCCCAACATGGAAGAGGGCTGATGCTTCCTCCTGGCTATGACTTGGTCCTCAACAAATGTTCTGATAAGATTTGCTGAACTACTTCTGAATGCAGAATGACACAGATTTACCCTGCCAGCATGCAGGAATAACTTCCCGAGATTAAATATATATATATATATTTTCAAGAAAAAAATGGAAATCAGCTGACAAAAATACCCATGAAATGCATCCCTTGATTCCTAATGTCGTCTTCTTCATGAGTCACATTTTCTTATGGCCTAAGTGGCTCCCTGATTGTAAATTAAACGTCGTATGAATAACTTGCTGGACGGTATTCTAGCGATCTGAGGTCAATGTCCAGCTATTAACAGGAAATAAGATTTCGGGTTCTATGGCCTGAGAAGAGTACCACTGGGGTACCACGTAGCTCATTTGGTTTAAGTCATATAATAAAGAAGGAACATTAAGCACTAGAAGAATGTGAGCCAATGAAGAAATTGATGTGAAAAGAATCTGTCCCCTGGGCTGGGGTACTTTATGTTTCAATATTGAAACTTGAACATTTTTTTGCATCAGAAAAGTTATTCTTAGTTGTTGGCAGAGTAAATCCATGTTATCCTCCATTCTGAAGCAGTTCAGCTGAATCTAATTAGAACATCTGCAGATTTATGCAGCTTTCTGTATATTAAAGTCCCTACCCTTGTGAAATAAATATTTCTCCTCAATCCTTTATTTTTACCCATCTCAGTGTTAATCAGACTAATATGGTATAAATTTTAACAACCACTTTTATGATCCTAGATGAATGGTCCCATACAAATCTAAAACATCAAGACCCTATAAATAGCATCAGTGTGCACTAGATTTCAATGCCTTCCAACTGGCCATCAATTTTGGCATAGAGAAAGGGAAACAATTATAAACTCAGTCATTTGCTTCTTGTAACTAGTTTTTCAGAGATTTTTCAAGGTGATCCATGCATTCTTTGGATATTAAGGAGAACCTCTCAGTCTTGGTGTCTCTTGATAGAGAATTCATTGACTCATGTAGAAAATTACACAAAAAAAATCAATTTGCTTTTGCCACTTAAATAAATTATGCAGATTCATATAAAAAATGAGATTTTTCCAGAGTTAACTTTAAAATATTCCAACTCCCTTGGGAGTCTAATCCACTGCCTTTCTTGGGTAATCAGGTACCTAGATGCTATACTTCACACTAGGACTTTTTAAAAATCTTAAACAGCCTCTGTGTCAGAAAAGGTTAATGTCAAGGTCACGCACGAGTAATTTCTCCCTTAGTTTTATAACTCTTCAAGGTGTTTCCCATTAGTCTTAGATTAAAATTAATTTGAGGGAATCCCCTGGTGGTCCAGTGATCAGGACTCAGCACTTCCACTTGGGGTTCGATCCCTGGTCAGGAGGGAAAAATCTATTTTGGGGGCGATTTCCCTGGCTGTCCAGTGGTTAAGAACTTCCATTGCAAGGGGTTGGGTTTGATCCTTGGTTGGGGAACTAAGATCCCACAAAGCAGTACACAGTGCAACCAAAAAATAAATTTGAAAAAGTTAATTTGAATTTTCTCAAGCTGAGAAGCAGCACAGTGAAAAGAGGCCCAGTCCTGGAGTCAGAGAGCCCTGCTGCATTCCAGCTGTGTCACTGACCAGGGTAAGCCGCTGGGCCGTCTACCTGGAAGCTGCCTTGTATCAGGCTACCTTGAAGCTCAAAGGTTTCTTCAGTAAAATGGAGATAATAACATTTACCTTTATATGGTGGTGCTAGTGGTAGAGAACCCGCCTGCCAATGCAGGAGAGGTAAGAGATGCAGGTTCAATCCCTGGGTCAGGAAGATCCCCTGGAGGAGGGCACAGCAACCCACCTGGAGAATCCCACAGACAGAGGAGCCTAGCGGGCTACGGTCCATAGCGTCACAAAGAGGCAGACATAACTGAAGCGACTTAGCATGCACGCCTGAAGATTCAGTGAAGCAATGTGCGTACCTGATATGAGCTCAATAAGTAAGGATGGAAACAGAGACGGGGACCTGAGAAGGGGAACAGGCAAAAAAGAAAGCACTCCTTGGCAACTTAAAAAAAAAAAAAACTGTAACATCTGTTTAATTTTAAAAAGAAAGCATTGTCAACTTCCCGCAGATTGTTTTAAATAAATTCCATCAGCATACTCTAGCCATGCTACAGTTTAAAGCAATGATTCTCCAAGTGCCAGCTGAGGGCAGCAATAGCAGCATCTCTTGGAAAAGTCTTAGAAATGCAAATTCTTGGGTCCCACCCCTGCCTGCCAACTCAGAAACTTTGAAGATGAGGCCAAGCAACCTGTGTTAGCAAGCCCTCCAAAGCACACTCAACGTTGAGCAGCACTGTCTTCAGCCTTCCTTCAAATGCCAGCATAACCCCGAAGCTTCCTCTATGAGAATATGAAGATTCCTGGTAGATTTGCTAAGTGATCTGAATCCTCACTTCCTCCCTCTTGGCATTAGTCTCCTGTCTTTTATTCAGGAGGAATTGATGTTCACACTTGCCAATTAGTCAATGTTACAATTCAAATGGCCACAGCTGTATCCAGAATTAACATGAAAAGTTTCCTGAAATATTTGAGTGGGTTTTTAAAAATGCATTGTGGATTTCCTGTTTGAAAAACAAGCGTTTGGACCTATTTTTATTCAAGGATGAAGGTATATTCATATATTGTATTCATTGCTTCCCCTGAAGGACTTTCCTGGTGGCTCAGATGTTAAAGGATCTGCCTGTGATGCAAGGGTTCAATCCCCAGGTTGGGAAGATCCCCTGGAAAAGGGAATGGCTTGTTGCTTCCTCTATATAATTATTTTATAAGTTCATTCAATACAAACTGCTAAAAACTAGTTTGTCAAGACTTCTACAAATTGAGATTATATCTGAGCTCAGTCCTAAAGATCGGAAGGAATCCCTTAAAGAGGTGGAGGAAGGTGGAGAGTTTCTGGTGGAGGTTAGTTATTGCAAGCAACAGCTGGGTGTTTTTCAAAATGTGAATGTAAGTCAATAGAAAAGTGCTAGGAAAATATAATTAAAAATAAATTTTTTCTCCCAATCCAGTAAACCTCTCGTCAAATGTAGAAGAGAAAGAAAACAATTTTATTACTGAATTAGCCTTAAGTCAGAATGTGACACTCATTACAGGCAGTCCACTAAGAGTTTATAAAAATGGGAAGACAGCCCCCCTTTCACAGAATCCAGCAGATCCACCCTTTCCGTACATGTTCTCAAGAGAAACAACAGGTAGGCAAGTAAGAGGACTTGACGGCACCATTTGTCACACATAGTTCTTCCCAAATTTACTCAGTAGTTGGGGTGACCATCTGTGTTACCTAATTGGCTTTATCCAAAGGAAAAATTAACTTCTCTGTATGACAACAGGTAGTTTTGGAACTGGGAGCGAGGCACCACTGAAGTTAGGCTCCTTCCCTCCCACAGAAACTAGGCGAGGGGGCCCTCTCTTCCTGGACAATGACATTTCAAAGAGACAGCAGAAATAATTTAACAATTACAAGTGCTCTAAAATAAATGCTCTAAGAATAGAGAGTAGGAGGAAGTCTCTTCCCTTATTTTCAACAGGGAGAATCAAGCCTGTTATTTTTCATTTGTATTTGTCCTTGCAAGAGGCATGAATTAAAGTCCGCAGGAGACTAGAATTTGCAGGGACTTAGGCTCTCAGAGAAATGGAAACCCACGGAAGGTCTGTGACATGGTTTGATTTATCTCTTTAACGAGACATTCAGCCCCCTTGGTATGATATAATATTGGGAAGGGCACAACATCACTCTCTGTCATGATTTTCTTGCCAAAAATGTCCAGCCTAAATCTCGTTGTAGAAAACAGACAAATCCAAAATTGAGAGGCATTCTACAAAAGATCTGACCAGTACTTTTCAAAAAGTCAAAGTCATGAAAGACGAAGAAAGGCTGAGGACTAAGGAGACACGACAAATAACCATCATGTGAGACCCTGGATTGGATCCTAGACTAGAAAAGGTTAGTAGGAAGCCTGCTGAAAGTTGCATAAGGTCTGTTACCTTAGTAATAATGTTGCGTCGATGTTAATTTCCTTGTTTCCGTAATTGGTTATGTAAGACATTAACATTGTCTTATAAATCCAGGATCTCACCTGATGGTTAGTTGTGTCTCCTTAGTCCTCAGCCTTTCTTTGTCTTTCATGACCTTGACTTTTTGAAAGTACTGGTCAGATCTTTTGTAGAATGCCTCTCAATTTTGGATTTGTCTGTTTTCTACAACTATAAAGAAAGCTGAGTGCTGAAGAATTGATGCTTTTGAACTGTGGTGTTGGAGAAGACTCTTGAGAGTCCCCTGGACTGCAAGGAGATCCAACCAGTCCATCCTAAAGGAAATCAGTCCTGAATATTCATTGGAAGGACTGATGCTGAAGCTGAAACTCCAATACTTTGGCCACCTGATGCAAAGAACTGACTCATTGGAAAAGACCCTGATGCTGGGAAAGATTGAAGGCAAGAGAAGGAGATAACAGAGGATGAGCTGGTTGGATGCCATCACCGACTCAATGGATGTGAGTTTGAGTAAACTCTGGGAGTTGGTGATGGACAAGGAGGCCTGGTGTGCTGCAGTCCATGGGGTCGCAAAGAGTCGGACACAACTGAGCAACTGAACTGAACTGAGCTGAACTGAACTGAACTGAAGACACTAACATTATCAGGAGCTGGGTGAAGGATATATGAGAACTGTTATACTATTTTTGGAACTTTCTAGAGGCCTAAAATGTATTTCCAATTAAAAATTTTTATTGTAATATTTTAAAAATACCATTTAGGCTACTGATATTTTGACTGGGGTAGAAGTAAAACAGTAGCAGCAAAGATGCAGAAAATTTTTCAGTGTGTGAAGACATGTTGACTGTGAGAAGTGAAAGTCAGGGATCATTTCTAGGAGTTTAGCGTCAGTAACGGTTGAGGTATGCTATCTCTTCAGACAGAGAGAACTAAGGGAGACACAGGATTATGGACAAGATGATCAGTAGTTCCAACCTCGCCTCTAAAATGTCATCTCATGAATCCAACTCCCAGCAAATAAGCAGAGGACACTGATCAATGTTAAAATGATCAATCTGTGATTCTAATATTATTCCTCCTAGCAGTGGCTGCAGACGCTTCAAACCGCAGCTTAGACCTGTGTATGAACCGCAGCTTAGACCTGTGTATGAACCGCAGCTTAGACCTGTGTATGAACCGCAGTTTAGACCTGTGTATGAAGTGCAACCCACATGTGGTAAGACTTGTTTGTTACCAGTATTTAGCTTTGGATTCATTTTCATTCTTTCTACTACCCCCGAATTACCCCTAAACCTTAGACAGTAAACTAGTAAGAAATAAAGAGATAAGTAGAACCCTTCTTGCCTGGAGAATCCCAGGAACGGCGGAGCCTGGTGGGCTGTCGTCTATGGGGTCGCACAGAGTCGGACATGACTGAAGCGACTTAACAGCAGCAGCAGCAGAACCCTAGCTGAACTTTTGGTCCTCTTGATCATGGAAACCAAAAGAAAATCACCATCTGTCTAATATTTAAAGAGTCATATCGCAGCAGCTGGATGTGCCTAGCTTTCATGAAACTTTACAAAATTGACAAAGGCAGATAAAAGATAATACCGATAAGGTAAATGACGGAACTGACGTGTTTAACTCCACTCTCAGTTTTAACCATGTTAAAACTTAAAAGTAAGCACAACTAAGTTGGATAAAGCAGTAACTTACTGTTCTGCATTAAAATAATAATAAGTAATAACAACCTACAGATTGTAGCCCACCAGGCTCCTCTGTCCATGGGATTCTCCAGGCAAGAATACTGGAGTGGTTGCCATTTTCTTCTCCAGGGGATCTTGCTGACCTAGGAATCAAACCCAGGTCTCCTACATTACAGACAGATTATTTACCCACTGAGATATGCTGTTACTGAAACGTACAGATTCCTAATAGGAGCACATCAAACTGAAAATATTTTTAAAGAATTATGAAACTGAATAGCTGTATGGGAAATGAGTTCAGCCTTACTAGTAATCAAATATATGCATAATAGTTTATCAGATACTGTTCGTCTATCAAGTTGGTGATTTAAAATACATATAATCTATGAACTGGTATGGCGTTTCTTGAGCCCTGAAACCATACAAAAATCTGACCAAATAATTTCACTTGAGGAAGTAGGTAATGGTTTTTTCTTCCTTCCAGAATCAAAACACATTCAGTTCAGTTCAGTTCAGTCACTCAGTCATGTCCAACTCTTCGAGACCCCATGAATCGCAGCACGCCAGGCCTCCCTGTCCATCAACAACTCCCGGAGTTCACCCAGACTCACGTCCATCGAGTCAGTGATGCCATCCAGCCATCTCATCCTCTGTCGTCCCCTTCTCCTCCTGCCCCCAATCCCTCCCAGCATCAGAGTCTTTTCCAATGAGTCAACTCTTCGCATCAGGTGGCCAAAGTACTGGAATTTCAGCTTTAGCATCATTCCTTCCAAAGAACACCCAGGGCTGATCCCCTTCAGAATGGACTGGTTGGATCTCCTTACAGTCCAAGGGACTCTCAAGAGTCTTCTCCAACACCACAGTTCAAAAGCATCAATTCTTTGGCGCTCAGCCTTCTTCACAGTCCAACTCTCATATCCATACATGACCACAGGAAAAACCATAGCCTTGGCTAGACGGACCTTTGTTGGCAAAGTAATGTCTCTGCTTTTGAATATGCTATCTAGGTTGGTCATAACTTTCCTTCCAAGGAGTAAGCGTCTTTTAATTTCATGGCTGCAGTCACCATCTGCAGTGATTTTGGAGCCTCAAAAAACAAAGTCTGCCACTGTTTCCACTGTTTCCCCATCTATTTCCCATGAAGTGGTGGGACCGGATGCCATGATCTTCATTTTCTGAATGTTGAGCTTTAAGCCAACTTTTTCACTCTCCACTTTCACTTTCATCAAGAGGCTTTTGAGTTCCTCTTCACTTTCTGCCATGAGGGTGGTGTCATCTGCATATCTGAGGTTATTGATATTTCTCCTGGCAATTTTGATTCCAGCTTGTGCTTCTTCCAGTCCAGCATTTCTCATGATGTACTCTGCATAGAATTTAAATAAGCAGGGTGACAATATACAGCCTTGACATACTCCTTTTCCTGTTTGGAGCCAGTCTGTTGTTCCACGTCCAGTTCTAAGTGTTGCTTCCTGACCTGCATACAAATTTCTCAAGAGGCAGGTCAGGTGGTCTGGTATTCCCATCTCTTTCAGAATTTTCCACGGTTTATAGTGATCCACACAGTCAACGGCTTTGGCATAGTCAATAAAGCAGAAATAGATGTTTTTCTGCAACTCTCTTGCTTTTTCCATAATCCAGCGGATGTTGGCAATTTGATCTCTCGTTCCTCTGCCTTTTCTAAAACCAGCTTGAACATCAGGAAGTTCACGGTTCACATATTGCTGAAGCCTGGCTTGGAGAATTTTGCGCATTACTTTACTAGCGTGTGAGATGAGTGCAATTGTACGGTAGTTTGAGCATTCTTTGGCATTGCCTTTCTTTGGGATTGGAATGAAAACTGACCTTTTCCAGTCCTGTGGCCACTGCTGAGTTTTCCAAATTTGCTGGTGTATTGAGTGCAGCACTTTCACAGCATCATCTTTCAGGATTTGAAATAGCTCAACTGGAGTTTTAAAAATTAAAGCAGTGTATTATTTGAATAAGAAACAGAATAGGGAAATTGAAACAGATTTGACTGTTTAGCATCTTAAGTTGGTACTTAAAGGAGCGGCAAAAGATGGAATAAAATAGAAGTGATTTGGAGACAATAGGGTATTCCTTGAAAAAGAAAGTTAGACCTCCTTTCTCATACCATTAAGCCAAAACTAATTTCAAATGGATTAAATATCTACACGGGAAAGCCCTAGAAGAAAACACAGAAAACTATTCCATAAATTTTTAGAAGAGAAGGCCTTTCTTAGCCAAGGCATAAAACCTAGAACTCATCAAACAAAGGACTAAAATTTAAACTGGAATTGTAAATGTTTGTATCGAAAAATAAAATACCACAAGTGAAATTAAAAGTTAAATGATTGATTTAAAGAGCATATTTACCAGGTGTACAAAAAACAAAAGGTTAAAAGTTTCTATGAATCAACAAAAGAGATATAGTTTAGTAGAAAATACACAAATGTTTCCAAGAGAAAATATCTACTGAAATGGAAATACAGTATACAGTAAACATTGAAAAGTGCTTAATTTGTTTAATTATTAAGGCAGTGAAAAATTAAGTTATATGTGAGTTTTTGCCTATAACATTGGTAAAATTTTATTATTTATTATGTTGAAGGGGGCTTCCCTGGTGGCTCAGATTGTAAAGAGTCTGCCTGCAGTGCAGGAGACCCAGGTTCAATTCCTGTGTTGGGAATATCCCCTGGAGAAGGAAATGGAAACCCACTCCAGTATTCTTGCCTGGAGAATCCCGTGGACGGAGGACCGTCTCAGGCTACAGTCCATGGGGTCACAAAGAGTCAGACACGACTGAGCAACTAACACTTTCATTTTCATAATGTTCAAGCAGGTGTGGAAAAAATGGAATCCACACTGTTTGGGGGGAGGGTAGAAACTGATACAACTTTTTGAATGACAATTTGACAATATCCGTTAAAATGTAAAAGGCCACACACACTGTTACTCAGATATTTCTCTTCCAGGAAGCATCTCACATAAATACCCAACATGTGTGCAAGGATGTGTGCCCACAGGGATCGTGGCAGTTTCGTTTATAATATGGAAATAAACAGGAATAACTCAACAGTGATCAACTGGGGAACATGAATGGGGCAGAGACACAGTGATTCAGCTGAAAGGGGGTGTAGAATGCAAAAATGTAACAGCAATAAACAAAAAGTTAAAATAAGTGTTATAACCATGCAACCACTTTAAAACCTATGGTTCATCTATAATGAAATACTTTCATTAAAAATGATGCTTTAGAATATTTACTTAAATAGGAAAAGGTCCGTGGTTTAGAATGAGGTTACAATTTTCACATGTTTAGTATGACCTATTTTTGCAACATATATCCTCCAAAAAAGACACACAAACACATTAATAATGATGTCTCTGAGTGGAGTAGGAAAGGGTGTTCCAAGGTAGTTTAATTTTTTTCCTTTTATTTGTATTTCCCAACTTCTTCAATAATCACAACTGACTTTCATAAGTAGGGAAATAAAATTTTAACAGGAACAAGATGAAGCATTGGGAGAAGAGGAAGAATTGCTGGAATGAAGGCAAAGTGCTTTATTTTCTCCTTAAGCTTTTCTTTCTTCTCCTTAAGCCCCAACCACCTAAAGTGAAATGCTCTATGCTTATTCAGTACATCTAAATGCAAAATGTTTTAATTTCATCCCCAAAGCATCAATAACACCATCCACACTCATGTCTGCTTATCAGTTACATTAGGGGTTTTAGAATTTGTACTGTGGGATCTATGAAGTCTACATTTTGCTGTCAATCAACACCAGGGATGTTGGAAAGTAGCATGAATGAAATGTGCTAACCCTACCCTTGGGATACAATCATTCTATAAAACATGTTTATTTTTTTAAGCAAAGAATGAACACTACATTTCAGCTGCTATATATAAAAATATTCACTTTTCAATTTGAAAGTGCAGCGGCAATAGGAAGAGAATATAATGAACTGTAAGAGAAATTTAAAGTTATAAGCTTGTGTGGCCATGCATAAAAACTCTGAAAAACTGAGACCATCCAAGGGCCCCTCTCTGAATGGATCTTTTATTCCAGTGAGTTGGCACAGTGAAAGATGCCCTGCATTGTTCTGACATCACACCAGGGTGAAAACCCACAGTTCTGTTGACATCAATACAATGCCCTACAATATATTTTTTATATCCTCTGTAGGTGTTCTGAAAGGACTCCATTGGTAGAAATGTTTTTTGGTTTTTTTTTTTTAATTTGCAGGAAAATCCCTGCAATGAATAGAGCACAAAAACATTTCAATTTCCTAGGAAAAACTGGAGTCTACTTAAAAATGTGACAGTAACATTAAGCATACAAATAGAAAGAAATTTCAAAGGGAACATATAAAACACTTTTCCTGTGTCACAGTTCATTATGCAAACTCTCCACATCTTAGCATAATGCAGTATACTTAAAGAAAGTAGTTTATCAGGAAACTTGTGTATAATAAACCTTAGAAGATCAAGAGAAACTTAATTTTAAAGTAGACATGGTTTTATCTCTCCCTTAGCTCTTTTGTTATCATGCTTCCTGGTCTTAATCGAAATTATCTTTGTTTGAACTCTTATAAATGAGTTTTTTGGAGGACTTCATGACTCCTCTATCAAATTCCAGAAGCCAAAATATAAAATATTACCAGATGTAGGTGTGAATGGCCATGTGGATAATATGGGATGAAATTAAACCAGTGGGAAACCAGACAAGTAAGAAACAGATGCAAAGTCTGGGCTCCAGAGGTCTTGGATACTGAGTACTCAAGTGTAAGAAGAGCTCAGAATCTTTTTATATGCAACTTGACTCAGAAGCTGAAGAAGCACAAAAGAAACCACTCACCAAAATCAGTTATCTCAGCCATGCACGTGGATTCGTTTCCTTGACCCTCACATTGTGCAAAACAATAGTCCCAAAAAAAGGACAGGAATTAAGGTACATCATTGGGGTGTGAGTTTAATTAGAAGTTAATGTACAAAGACATAGATAGATATTAAATGAAAATAGTATAATATATTGTGCTTACATTGATATGGGCTCTACTGTATATGTGTCAAAATGAAATGATTTAAAACTCTATCATACATACTGTATCTGCTCTCCTATATCAGTATATTCATACAGTACAATACCCACTTAATAGTAATTCTGTCCAAAAACACATAGAACACTCAAGATAAAGGCATTAGTAAAAATGGAAGCAGTCATTAATTAAAACATTCTATTGGAAACAATTTGAGTTTTCATATGCCAGAGGAAGTAAGAATTTTTTTTAATTTTTTTACATTGTGGGAAAATATAAGTAAATATAAAATTGATGATTTTAGTCATCTATAACCAAATGTAAGTTCAGCAACATTAAGTACATTTACATCACTGGGCTATCACCACCATTCAGGTCCAGAATTTTTCATCTTCCCAAATTGAAATCCATACTTATTAAATAATAACTACTCATAATAAAAAAAAATTTAATAGAGGAAGAATATCAATCAATGTAAAACAACATCATTTAAAATGATGTCAAAGTCAGAATGAAGAAAATAGATTTTGATGATAGATGTTTCTCAACCTATAAATGTTAAACCTAATTTAACTTTGGATTCACTCTGTAATTTTGAACTGGTTTCCTTGTTTTTTGTTTCCTCTATTTTTTTTCTAAAACAAAAAATGCTATTTATTAACTAGCACTTTATTAACTTCATGTTTATTATCTGATTAGCTAGCTATTTCCACTTACCCCTAAGAACCCAGGGAAAAACACTCATCATTGTTTATTCTCTAAGTCCAATGGGCCCTTTTTACTTTTTTATATGTTAGATCATTTTACAAATAAATTACAGAAGAATAAAGATAAAAATTTTTAACTGTTTAAAATTTCATAAGAATTTAAACATAATAAACCTCATTTGAGCAAGTAAATTTGATGTACAAGCAACATAAAAGATGAAATAATGCTGTCATACATGCTTGTGAGTCTTGCCACAAAATATAGGCATACTGAAGTCTTTCTTGGTTGAATGACAAACTGGATGCTGCTGCTAAGTTGCTTCAGTCGTGTCCCACTCTGTGCGACCCTGTAGATGGCAGCCCACCAGGGTCCCCCGTCCCTGGGATTCTCCAGGCAAGAACACTGGAGTGGGTTGCCATTTCCTCCTCCAATGCATGAAAGTGAAAAGTGAAAGTGAAGTCACTCAGACATGTCCGACTCTTTACGACCCCATGGACTGCAGCCTACCAGGCTCCTCCGTCCATGGGATTTTCCAGGCAAGAGTACTGGAGCGGGGTGCCATTGCCTTCTCCAGACAAACTGGATAAGAATGCCCTATTTTTTTGTGTGTCCTTAGAAATAAACTGTTCACTCAGTGATTTTTAAATTTGGGGAAATTCATGCTAGATAGCTCCATCTGAAAACTAATAATCTCAAATTTTGCTTATATGAACAATTTATGATCTGCCTCTTCGGATTTATCCTTTGATTCCTCCTATAATTTTGAACCAGTTTCTTCTATTCCTTCCCCTTGCCATTTTGAGCAGAAATGTAAAATTCAGAATTCTCAACCTTTTCAATGAAAACTAAAAGCAGACCACAAGGATGATGTCTTCAGTCTTAATACGATTCTTAAAATATGATACAATACTCTCAGCAACATAATAAGACAGTTGAAGAATGATTCATTATTATGTCATTTTCAGTTCAGTTCAGTCACTCAGTTGTGTCCGATTCCTTGCAACCCCATGAATCGCAGCACGCCAGGCCTCCCTGTCCATCACCAACTCCCGAAGTTCACTCAGACTCATGTCCATCGAGTCAGTGATGCCATCCAGCCATCTCATCCTCTGTCATCCCCTTCTCCTCCTGCCCCCAATCCCTCCCAGCATCAGAGTCTTTTCCAATGAGTCAACTCTTCGCATGAGGTGGCCAAAGTACTGGAGTTTCAGCTTTAGCATCATTCTTTCCAAAGAAATCCCAGGGCTGATCTCCTTCAGAATGGACTAGTTGGATCTCCTTGCAGTCCAAGGGACTCTCAAGAGTCTGCTCCAACACCACAGTTCAAAAGCATCAATTCTTCGGTGCTCAGCTTTCTTCACAGTTGCTCACATCCATACATGACTACAGGAAAAACCATAGCCTTGACTAGACGGACCTTTATTGGCCAAGTAATGTCTCTGATTTTGAACATGCTATCTAGGTTGGTCATTACTTTCCTTCCAAGGAGTAAGAGTCTTTTAATTCATGGCTGCAATCACCATCTGCAGTGATTTTGGAGCCCAAGAAAATAAAGTCTGCCACTGTTTCCACTGTTTCCCCATCTATTTCCCTTGAAGTGATGGGACCGGATGCCATGATCTTCGTTTTCTGAATGTTGAGCTTTAAGCCAACTTTTTCACTCTCCTCTTGCACTTTCATCAAGAGGCTTTTGAGTTCCTCTTCACTTTCTGCCATAAGGGTGGTGTCATCTGCATAGCTGAGGTTATTGATATTTCTCCTGGCAATCTTGATTCCAGCTTGTGCTTCTTCCAGCCCAGCACTTTGCATGATGTACTCTGCATAGAAGTTAAATAAGCGGGGTGACGATATACAGCCTTGACGTACTCCTTTTCCTATTTAGAGCCAGTCTGTTGTTCCATGTCCAGTTCTGTTGCTTCCTGACCTGCATATAGATTTCTCAAGAGGCAAGTCAGGTGGTCTGGTATTCCCATCTCTGGTATTCCCATGTCATTTTCAGAGGGCTTCAAATTTAGTGGATTCTATTGTTCTCATGCTTTCTTATCATTTCAGTCTTTTTTGGTCTCATTGTTAATAATTGGTGAGTAATGATTAAATAATTCCTAAGATGATAAACTAGTATGATGTTCCAAGATATAAAAAGTAATGATAAGAATAAGATCACTAAGATCTCATATTTTATATTTACAAAATATTTAATGGACCTAATTACAAGATTAAATGAGCTTTTTCCTATTTAATAGATATGGAAAATTTTCTCCTTGTTCTTTGGAAGGTTTTGAAGAAAGAATAAAAGTCATAAAGTACCAGTCCTTATCTTTTCATGCTGTTCATGTGATTCTCAAGGCAAGAATGCGGAAGTGGTTTGCCATTCCCTTCTCCAGTGGGCCACGTTCTCTCAGAACTCTCCACCGTGACCCGTCCATCTCGGGTGGTCCTGCGGGGCATGGCTCATAGTTCCATTGAGTTACACAAGGCGGGGACCCATGTGATCATTTTGGTTAGATTTCCATGATTGCGGTTTTCGTTCTGGAGGCCATGGGACTGCAGTTTTTGCCTCTTCTGTCTGCCCTCTGACGGAGTGTCCTGAGGGGAGGGGCTGGCTGTGCAGTCCATGGGGTTGCAAAGAGTCAGACACGGCCTAGTGACTGAACAACAAACCGGTCCTTACAAATAGTTAAACTTGTTCAAAAAATAAACTCCAAAACTAAAATTGAATCCAATGGATCCCAATGAAATAAATTTATTATAGAAGTAAACTTTGTATCACTAATATAATTAGAAAACCAATAATACTTTGTGTATCTGTTAGGATGGTGTTCCTTTATATACCCACTTAAACTAACAGCCACTTGAATGGATAAATGTCTCATAAAAAAGCCGTCAGGGGTTGGCTGTGGCTGTGCACTGGTTACTAGGGATCGGCATCCGTCTTAGTTTTCCGCATTGCCTTTCTCAGCGTGCGTCATTTGTTCTCAGGATGTTTCCCGGTCTGATTCAATCACTGTTGCTCTAGCCATCTCATCCATATAAGCAGCAGAAAGGAAGAACAGAGCTGCGACCGAGAAGGACACACCTCTCAGATGAATCAGCGCTCCTTAAGCACCCTTCCTAGATGTCACACTTGGCATTTCTGCTCATCTCACTAGCGAGAACCAGGACACACGATCACACCCAGTTGTAAGGAAGGTTAGACTGGATGTATTGCCGCCAATTAACAAAGAGCCTCCTTTAGTAAAGAAGAAGAGAAAATGAATTTAGAGTAGGTCACCAATATTTTGTGCCACAAGTACCAAAAACCAGAAGGTAATTACAACACATACAAGAAAACATAACATTATAGATAGATATATATTATTGATAACTGAAGTTCAAAGCCTAAGAGCTTTTCTCAGTTGGTTAAAAAGGGAAAATATCAAGTACTAGAAAAATGTTAGCAATTTTCTCCTTGACTTTATTCATAAGTACTATAAAGGACAATAACAATTTCCCCCAATGATTTGATTTAGTTATTCAATATTATTAATGGCATGTTTATGTAGCACATAAAATCACCTCCTGAATGACCAGTGGTATGCCTCGAGGTCAAGGAATTCTAAATTAGAATTTTGGAATTTATAGCTAAACAGGTACTTAGACATTATCTACCCATAGAATCATAAATTCATAAAATTTAAAATTATTTCAGAAGGAATCTTTCTCATTAAACAGGGTGATTATTTTTAAAAACACCTTAGGAGGCAAGTTATCTAAACTCTGTTTTAACTCATGGAAGTGTTGAACCATTGGAATGAAGATGGAGTCTATTATTAGTAACCAATTTCATTTTAAAACCTTTCTAATCCTAGAAAATGCTTCCTTATACAAAATTTAAATATGCATTCTAATACAACTTACCCTATTTCACCTCTGTAACTATACAGAAAAAGAAATTTAATCGCTTTTTCACATATAAATCCTCTAAAATTTTATCTACTTTTATTCATTTATAACTTCTACTTATCCATTATTTAAAAGATATCTTAAAATATTTTACATAAAAAATAAAATTTATACAAATAAAAAGCCCCTTGACCTTCCCTGAATCCTACAGAGGGAACCACTATGATAAGCTTGTTATCAATTATTCCAGGTCTTTATCTCTTTATGCACACAAGGAAATACACTGTTTTGTGGAGCTTTCCCATAAATTATAATACATACATACTATATACAACATGTTTTTTTCACTTAATAGACCTTGATGATATTTTGCATTAAAGTTTATGGATCTGAGTCTTTAATTTTAACTGCTGCATGATGCTGTATCAAGGATACAACCTATGATAAACCCTTAGGATATTTCCAATTTGTGGCAATTAACAAAATAGCTTTATAAATTTATTTGTATATGTACCTTTGTGCATATGTACTT
Source organism: Bubalus bubalis (assembly GCF_019923935.1). NCBI lineage: Eukaryota > Metazoa > Chordata > Mammalia > Artiodactyla > Bovidae > Bubalus > Bubalus bubalis. Next base: position 2,249,341 of record NC_059178.1, on the reverse strand, counting down.
GTGTACAAAATTTCTCTAAATCACCTACAAATGTGCATTTTTTTAAATGGTATATTTTAAAATATTCAAGTACTAGATACTATTGGGCTTCTCAGGTGGCACTAACGGTAAAGAACTCGCCTGCCCATGCAGGAGACGCAGGAGACATGGGTTTGATCCCTAGGTTGGGAAGATCCTCTGGAAAAGGAAATGGCCCCACTCCAGTAATTCTTGCCTGAAAAATTCCATGGGCAGAGGAGCCTGGCGGGCTACAGTGCATGGGGTCGCAAAGAGCTGGCCACGATTGAGCGAGTGAGCACAGCACACTAGATGCTATCAGTATTTTTGCCTTTTCCTAATCCAAAACAAATATTTTTAAGTCATTTGCAAGGTCTCTAAAATCTTTTCTTTCCAAGCCTAGCCTCCAGTTGCTTCAGTCCTACCGTTACAGGTCGTGCTTTTTACACCCTTCACTATCCCAGCGTGCCTCCCGGAGCTGTCTGTTCCTCCCTGTAGCTCTCCACATGTATTTCCAAGAACGGATTATAACGGTACAACTGTACTTTGACCTGACCTGTGTACAAAAAAGGACTGTTACCTATCTTCTTCTAAGCTAGTAGATCTAAGTATTTTGTGAGTCTCTGTTCTCATTAAGAATCTAATAAAAGGTATAAATCCTTTCTCCTAAAAACCAAAATACACATACATGCACTATGCATACAATGTCAGAGGTTTCATAAACTGCAGATCCGAAGTTAAGCATTTATTAATGCAACCCCAAATCACATTTATATTTTAGTAGCCCTATCACATTATTGTTGATTCATAATTGAGTTTTCAATAAACAATATCTCAAGTCTAATTTACATTATAGAACTACTGGAGGGTTATATCTTTGTCAGCCTGCATTGTTTTTACACTTTTTGAAGCTAAGCAGTATCCTTTTAATAGTTCATCTTCTCACTTTCAAGCTATCCCATCAGCCCACTAAGCTCTTTGTGAACTGTGTTAGGTCTGCTAACTTACAAATGTGTTCAGTCATATCAATGAAAAAAATTTTAAGTAGGAGGAGCACAGTATGCCATACTGCTTCTCTCAGGAGCTTTCATTTTTTTTTCCACAAGTATTTTTTAAGTGACTACTGTGGGCCAGACTAACTAAGCTGTGATCTAACACCTACTTGTCTCACCACAAAAGATTCTAGTAAAAATCAGTCAAGGTCATGCTGAAATCCAGGTATATTTTATGCATAGTATCATGCATTCTATCAAATGAGTAACCTGAATATCAAAACAGGAATCGATACTAGTTTGCATTGCCCCGATACGTTCATGTATCCTTTCAAGAGATTCTCTGAGCCTATGCCAGGTGAGAGGCGCTCTCCGGGGCTGGAGCCGCAGTGGTGCAGGCGACACAATGGTGCCTCTCCTGCAGAGCTTTTGTCTGATGAGGGAGAGCTCCGCTCCTACTGGCTCCAAGTCGTCACCACACCCCTTGCTGAGTGCTCCAAAACTTTTATTCAATAATCCATTCTAAAAGTCTGCCCACTATGAAGATTTGGGAGAATGGCATTGAAACATGTAAAATATCATGTATGAAACAAGTTGCCAGTCCAGGTTCGATGCACGATACTGGATGCTTGGGGCTGGTGCACTGGGACGACCCAGAGGGATGGTATGGGGAGGGAGGGGGGAGGAGGGTTCAGGATGGGGAACACATGTATACCTTTGGCGGATTCATTTTGATGTTTGGCAAAACTAATACAATTATGTAAAGTTTAAAAATAAAATAAAATAAAATAAAAATAAAAAAAAAATAAAAGTATGCCCACTATGGAAAAAAAAAAAAAAAGAAAGAAAGAAAGGGTCAGGAAATTACTTCATCTTTCCAAAATTTAATAGCTAACTAGTTTGGCATTATCTGATCAATACTAAGAATGGTGAGTTACCAAAATGCCTAAAAAGCATACGAGAACTTTTTTATAAGTAAATGAAGTCGAAAAGGACAATAGGGGATAGCAAGAAGATTACAGCAAATTCAGAACACGCAAGAGCAGTGTAATACAATCCATTGAACATGAAGATAAATTTCACTTAATTAAATTCATAATATTCTCTCTTATTATCTTTAAAATTCACTACTATGACCAGAGGCATATCCCCTACTTGCAGGTTCCAAAAGGGAAGTCCAGTCAGACTAAGTCTGCGTCCCTGGCAATCAGGCTTCAAGATTTCACTGTGTCATCGTGTAGTTCATAACTAGGACAAAGCTCAGCTCTGTTGCCAGATTTGTTGGTCTCTCAAAATACAAACCATCCTAAGTATCGCTTCTTCAGAGGTGCACATGGTAACATGGAATTAACAATTCCACAGGAAAGAGTGAATTTGGTTTGTTTAGTATCAGAGAATTTTTTTAAACAGTGGTTTTCATCTGAATAGTTATAAATTCCACTTTCAGTAAAGTCCATATCATAAAACGAGCTCACTTTCTAAGCCACTTTTTAAAAATCTATATATAATAGCATGCTTACTGTGCTTAATTTCTAAGACAACAAAAGAAGCATATTGATTTGGGATTAATATGGTTTTAAGACCATCCCGTCATGACCTGAATCTGGATGTAACATAAAGAAAAAAAAGATTCATGAAGTGCAATGTTAAATTAACATCAGTAGTTCTAGAGCTCCATGGAACAGAAGAGTGATTTCCTACATAAGCTTCAAGCCATAATTAAACATATTTCATTTCTCTTTCAAGAATATTCTTTTGAGCACATCTGATAATAGCTGCAGGGTAAGCCACTGGCAATTTCCAGCCAAAAGGAAAACTACTGGTTCTTTATAAGCTACTTTATGGCTTTTCAAATTCTGTTTTTATCTCTCCACCTCATTTTCCACTGCCTGATACTATTTGTTAAATTAGAAATTAGTGTTTTACTAGAAAAAATAATGTCACTACAAGTGAAAAAAAATTAAATAGGCAAATTAATGAGACTTTCTCTAATTACTTTCTAGTTACCCAGGCATTTCTGTTGACCTTTGCTCTGTGTCTTTGAGAAAAGCTGCTATTAGAAGAAAACTACATGGTTAGAACTGCAAATTACATTTAAAAAAAAAACCAAACTATTTCTACATCTCAGAGAAATATTACTACTCAGCATGGGAGCTAGGATTCTGAAAAAGATCATCACACTGCGAGCTTTTGATTACAAGAGACTTAATAGGAATTATGCATAGAATACATTATAATTATGAATAAAAATTCATATTTGCTAAATGTGATATGTCAATGAAATATAATAAATATATAAATGCATGCATATTTATAAACACATGTCAAATATATGCATATATTTCTAAATATGTTTTTATAAATAGCCATATTTCATAGATATAACAAGTAACTGTAAAAGGGCCTATAATTCATAAATAAAACTGTCCATGACTCATCTATTTAACACACACTCTGTAAAATACTAGAGGAAATATACTCCAACTATATTTTGGTTTTGACTGTTCTTTTGCACAGATAGAGATGTGTCTTTCTACTATTTTCATTTGTTTATTGTCCTCAGTCTATAAACATTAACAATCAGCAAAGGAGGAAATATTTTCTATGAATTTAAACATTTGCAACTTTTCTTCCCCTTCTTCTAGGCAAGTTAACTTTCTCTAAAGCAGCTGGAAAGAAGAGAGGAAAAAATTAAGCTGCCGATTTTGTAGCTAAGGATAAGGCTTGTGAATAAGCGATTGGTTTACCTACAAACTAAAATCACGACTTTATAATTACCATTCAGTTTTATTGCTTCCTGCTCTTCCCTTTTGTCCAGCGTCACAATCAGTACCAGTTACTACACATAATGGTGACCCACAGCATCCACCCTAAGCAAAATTATGGAACTGACATGATGCTTTACTTCGAAAACATGTGCGTGAGCCAAAGCTTAGTAAGCTAGTGGGTTTTTAAAACTAAATCATGGAGTGTGGAGGGCACACAGTGGCTCTGTCCAGTCAGAGAAGTAGGAACAAGCGCTAGCCTTGAGCAGGTCAAGAATCAGCTGCGGAGTGGGCCACGAAAGATGCAGCCAGCAGACTCAGGTCCACGCCGAGGAAGCAGGGTGAGAACTCAGGCTACCCTTTGGAGGGGGCTCCAGCCCCCTGGTGCCCCCTTGTCAGCCCTGCCAGGGCAGGGTGCACGAGAACACTCAGTGTTGCCGTGGCACAGCCTGGACCTTCTTCCGTCTTGAGCTGCTCTCGGCGCGTCCGAGGCCTCATTCCTTGGTGTGGAGCATTCACTGCTCTGTGAAGCACACTCTGACCGTACAATCCCAGTAATCTGTGTGTCAGTGATCTCTGCTCCGTCCACCACGGCCACTGCCCTGTCTCCTCTCTACCCAGACTTCCCTGAAAATGACGTAGCTCGCGATTGAGGGTCCACATGGGCATGCTGAGTCTCTCCGGAATTTGTTTTCTTTTTTTCCTTTAACTTAATAAATCTATGCTGCATTATAACACCTAGCCAGCAAAAGCTACTGTTTCATCGTGATAGGTTTCAGCCTCCCCAGCCCCCACTCCTCCCTACCTCTCTCCCCGTAAAAGTTACTAAATTCAAGGCTCTGTGAGCTGTTTCTATCAATCTGATGTTCTGTAAAATTCTCTTACTTATTACACGCTACCTAAATTTCACTTGTAAATGCTAAGCAATAGTTGGTCTACGTTTCACTTTCAACGGCTAGATTGAATTCTTTCAACACGACAGTGGTTTATTGTTTCCTAAAGTACCCAAATTAATTAAAGGGTGCTACATAGATTAAGAGATGACAACTCCCTTTCAAAGATTTTAATCATTTTTTTCCAATTTTCTTTCTCCTATTATCTGTTAAGTATGCCCTTTTCAGCCTAGTTTTCCTATATTCCAAAAAACAGCATGTGAGACAACCTTGAGAACTGCACCCGATGCAAAGTCGTACCAGTGTCTCAACTCATGCTTACAAGCACTGTACTGTGGATGCTGAAAACTCACCGTGCATCCTGTACAATTTTACTAAATGGGAGGTCAACTGAAACCAAAAAATCGTGTTTCGCCGGGGGCACTGGGCAGCATGACCGTATTAGCACTGATTATTACTTGTGTCTAAATTAGACTGAATTTGCTTTAGCACAGAGAATCCGCCCTTCCCAATCAATACAGTATCTGTCACACTATGGGAGCTTACAGAATAAACAGTGTTACTAAGATGTCATCCATCTAGACTTCTGTACATACTCATTTTCTTTAATGTCAAATAGCATTGATTTAAAATTAGTCAATGTAGTTTTGAAAAAACATTTCCCAGAATGCATTTTTGACATCTGCTTTGAGGTAGATTTTTTTTTTTAGTATCATTGGAATAATATTGGAGTCCAATCTAAGAGCCCACTTAAAAAAAAAAGGACAAGAATTCACTCTCTGCTTATAGAATTTTAAATCATATAGTTTTTCTTCCTCCTTTAATATTTTTGCTTTCCTACCGTAAAAAGAAATGGTGTGAGAATCTGACCCTCGGCCACAAATCATTTGGGGGAATTCCTCAATAGTCTTACTCCAGTTTTTTAAACAAGCAATGAACAAGGTAATCAATGACAGGCTTAATCATGAGATTCCAGAACTTCTCAAATACCTCCCATTACTCAGCAGTCCCTTTCTCTTTCTTTCCCTCCTTCTCTCCTTCCCTCCTGAAAATGTCTTACTGAAAATGCAAGGAAAAAAAATGGGAATTATGTTTCTGAGAGGAAAGCCAAAATCCTTGAGATGCTTCCGTCAGACTGGAGGGTCTGTATTTACAGTTTCCTCACCTTTTTTATTCAGACTCAGGCAGAGACAGATGAACAGGAAGTGGTGGAAAGACCCCAGGAAGACCCTGTCATTGCCTGTCGAGTAGAAAGTGTTCACAGAAGAGAAGCTCAGAAGGAAGGAGACGGGAGGATGGAGGAGAAAGGGACACAGCACAGCTGAGGGCAGCAGGAGGAGGGCTCTCGGGCCCCGGCTCCCTCAGGCGGGGCTGAGCACGTGAGCCCAGCAAGGCCTGTCCGGCCTGCAGCGTGTTCACCCGGCCACTCCAGGCCCCGAGCTGCGCCCCAGCTTAAAACGGGAGTAAAGAGAAACTGCTCCCCAGGGTGCTTGTGAGGACCAAATGGGTTAACTGAGAAAGCTCTCAGAGAAGGGCCCGGCACACAATAAGCCCTCCCTAATAGTTCTGTAAAACACAGCATGGCGTACCAGAAGTCTGAGGACATAAAATGTAGGAGGGGCTTGAAAAGGGTTTTTCAAAGCCTAGGGGAAAGAGAGGAATTATATGAGGAAAATGGCATTCTTCATCTTCTCAAAATACAGAATTTTTTAAAAATAGGTCTAGAAAATAGGCAAGGGAGCAGTTTTTGTTCACTTGCTGATTTGGTTTTGTCTTGTTTGACCAAATATAAGACTCTCTAACTCCAGTCTCATAGTAACTCACAGGCAGAGTGTGAGGAGAATTAAAACATCACCGTTCCCTCCGTGACAGGTCAGCATTGCTTGGCCCACAAGGACTGGCTTAATGGCCGGCATCAGCCGCATGCTGTGTGATTCATTTTCTTCGCAGGAAAGTCGGGCATCATTTTCATAAACATTTGCAGTCGCTGCCCATCTTTGCTGCAGGTGTTCCTGGGACATGTCCGCGCTGTTCTGTTAAGCTGTTATGTGTGTGCTCTGTCAGGAGTTTGGCCAGCCCTGCTAATCTCTGGGATGACTCCGACAGGGAAATAAAAGCCCCGAACATGGGAGAGCAGTGATTCGGTCTGTGGTCAGTCAGGCAGAGACTGGACGGAACCACAACAATGAAACATGTTTAAGAATAAACAGTGTCCAAGGGGCACAGAGCAAACCAGTGGTGAGAGCAGAGAGGAGAGCATCGAGAACTGAGAGAACAGTGGGCTTCCCTGTGGCCCAGTGGTTAGGACTCCCCCCACCAACGCAGGCGACGTGGGCTCGATCCCTGGTCCAGGGAGATCCCACTAAGCCCATGCATCACAACTGCTGAGCCCATGTGTCACAGAGAAGCCACCACAGTGAGGAGCCCACGTGCCACAGCTGGAGAGAGCCCCTCTTTCCCACAACTACAGAAAGCCCGTGGGCAGCAACAGAACCCCAGTGCAGCCATAAATGAATGAATAGAACAGTATTGCTCCAGGTAGGGGGAGACCTGGGCAAGAGGGGTCTGCTGAGACGCGAGGAAGTCCACATCTCTCTTTGAGTCGCCATGTAACCTTGAGCAACTCTCTCTACTTCTCTGAGTCTACTTTTCATCTGTAAACATAATAATAAGTGTATGATGTTTACTATGTGGCTGGCCTCATTTTAACTGCTTTATACGTGTCAACTCATTCCATCATCACAACAACCTGATGAGGTAGGTACTAAAAGTCTCGTCATCATCATAACCCATTTTATAGAAGAGGAAACTGGAGGAGCAAAGATGAAGTAATTTAATCTTTGCTTAAAATTATTTAATCTTTAAGGTCTCCTACCTGGAAAGCAGAGGGCCAGAATTCCCAAATGGGCCCATGTGTTCAACCACTATGTTCTCCCTGAAGAGGAAGAGAACTGTATCACAAATGTCTGTCTCAAACTTTTCTTTGAAATGGACAAAAAGACAGACTATTTTATTTCTTTCATTTCCAGCCCTTCATACACCAGAACTATTGTGATACTATTACAAATATGAAGTATTAGAAAAATGAGCACAGAGTTGGATGTTCCATGATGTCAAATTACTATAAAAGTTTCTAGATGCTTTCCATGTCCACATTTTTATCACAGACCAATAACAAATGGTTCCCAGACCAGCCCCTGTCCATCAACCATGCTACATGTGGCAATGAACTGACGATCTCTAAATTCCAGCTCTGTGGTTGTAAAGGACAAATTTGAAAACCTGCCCATGAGTCCTCCTTCTCTACAAAACCTCAGTCCCAACAGAGGCTAAAGTCAAAGCTAAATAAGCACCTAAAATAGCATTTGCCACAGGTTAGAGCCTTCCCTTCACTGACAGCATTTGCTGAGCATCTGCTTTGTTTTCAGCGTTCTATCCGGTGTCATAGACAGAGAGACCAGGACACAGCCCCTTCCACAAATTCTGACTCTAGTTGTTCAATTGCTTTGTCGTGTCCAACTCTTGGCGACCCCATGGACTGCAGAACGCCAGGCTTCCCTGTCCCCTTCACCATCTCCCGGAGTTTGCTCAAACTCATGTCCATTGACTCAGTGATGCCATCCAGCCATCTCATCCTCTGTCATCCGCTTCTCCTCCTGCCCTCAATTGTTCCTATCATCAGGGTCTTTTCCAGTGAGTCGGTTCTTCGCATTAGGTAGCCAAAGTATTGGACCTTCAGCATCAGTCCTTTCAGTGAATATTCAGGATTGATTTCCTTTAGGATTGACTAGTTCCATTTCTTTGTAATCCAAGGGACTTTCAAGAGTCTTCTCCACCACCACAGTTCAAAAGCATCAATTCTTCAGTGTTCAGCTTTCTTTATGGCCCAACTCTCACATCCATACATGACTACTAGAAAAACCATAGCCTTGACTAGACGGACCTTTGTTGGCAAAGTAATGTCTCTGCTTTTTAAAACACTTTCTAGGTTTGTCATAGCTTTTCTTCCGGAAGCAAGCGTCTTTTAATGTCACGGCTGCAGTCACCATCTGCAGTGATTTTGGAGCTCTAGAAGAGAGGACAAAAGCTACACTGGGTGCTATTAATGCAGGATTGCCCCCACTGCTGACCACATTCAAAGCTGTAAGAGCAGAAAGAAAAGATGTTCTTTCCTCTCTCCCTTCAACCCCTTTCAAGAAACAGAAGGCATTTAAATTGTATAAATCTTAATTATGGTGAATTGACTCATAATACTCTTCAGATATACTGTATTCTTCTTCTCTGTTCATTCATTCAATTAATTTCTGAGAGTTTGATATTGAAATTCCAACTAAAAATCTTAATTTATCTACTTAAACAATTGTAATATATAGTGAAACTACAAGTAACTTTGTTCTGTATTTTCCAAGTGTCCTGCAAATGTGTTATCATATTTTCATAATTTAAAAAATAAAAGAGAAAGAAAAAAGAAATGGAATGAAACCTGTGATTTCTAAGTCATCCTTTCTACCAGCTGAGTGTAGGGTGGGGAGCTGGCAGGGCAGCATAAAAATGCCGCTAAGCACTGGATATCGAGTCTGGAAGTTTTAGAGGATACCTCAGTGCTGTGCTTAGCCGCTCAGTCATGTCCAACTCTTTGCAACCCCACAGACTGTAGCCCTCCAGGCTCTTCTGTCCATGGGACTCTCCAGGCAAGAATACTGGAGTGAGTAGCCATGCCCTCCTCCAGGGGATTTCCCCAACCCCAGGATTGAGCCCAGGTCTCCTGCATTGCAGGCAGATTCTTTGCCATCTGAGCCACCAGGGGAGACAGGATACCTCCTGCTGCTACTGCTGCTAAGTCCCTTCAGTCGTGTCCGACTCTGTGCGATCCCATAGACGGCAGCCCACCAGGTTCCCCCGTCCCTGGGATTCTCCAGGCAAGAACACTGGAGTGGGTTGCCATTTCCTTCTCCAATGCATGAAAGTGAAAAGTGAAAGTGAAGTTGCTCAGTCATGTCCGACTCTTAGCGACCCCATGGACTGCAGCCTACCAGGCTCCTCCATCCACGGGATTTTCCAGGCAAGAGTACTGGAGTGGGGTGCCATTGCCTTCTCCAAGGATACCTCCTACAACTTGGTTATATTTCCTCTCTCAGTTGTCCTAACTTATATAAAACTTGACTTTTGGATACGATACATTTTCTGTGGCTTTTGCCCTTTCAGCTGTTTATAACCTCCAAATAATCACCTTTATTATGCTTGTTGTTCAAATAAACAGCAAGCCAACTCCAGTGACTTCTGCTCTAAAAGGAAATCCTGGTTTTCAAACACAGCCACAACTTAATTTTTTTTTTAGCTTTTCCCCCCTAAATCTGACTTACTTCCCCAAACCACCTGGAAGAAGTACAGAGCTCTCTTCCTCCTCTCCTCTCCAGCCCACCTGGGCGGCCTCTCCTCTGTTGATTCTCTGTAGCACAGAAGAGGTAAACCACCACTGGCTTTCTTTCAGAGTCTTAGCAGGGTGCCTATCAAATCAAGAGCAGAGAGAAGCTCTGGGGAGTTCATTTTGAGAAGTGATTCTTTGCTAATCCCTTCTCAAATAAACAGTGATGGTTTACAATTATTATTCCTTGCTTCAAATTATAGTTACCCTTCTCTCACTGACTTCAGACTTGTGTTCCTTTGTAGCTGATACTTTGAAGAAAAAGACTATAGAATCACTCAAGTTCAGCCCCTATGTCTTATGTGTAGCTGTGAGGAAGCTGTAACTTCATTGGTGACCCACCTTGGCATCTGGACAGCACAAGGCAGCTGGAGGGGCTCAGTAAAGACAGTAGAATAATTGCCCCCTTATCCTAGGTATTCCCCCTTTTATTTCGGGGAAATACCTGAGTTGTTTTTCCAGGTTGGTCAGACTTATTAAGGGCTTCCCAGGTGGTACTAGTGGTAAAGAATCCACCTGCCAATGCAAGAGACATGGGTCGATCCCTGGGTTGGGGAAGATCCCCTGGAGGAGGAAATGGCAACCCACTGCAGTACTCTTGCCTGGAAAATTCCCTGGACAGAGGAATCCCGGGGGGCTCTAGTCCAAGGGGCCGCAGAGAGTCTGACGTGACCGAGAGACAAAGCACACATACTCACAAGCATAGATGTCACAGTATCTAGACTGTGAACTCTCTGAGAATAGCAGTATATCTTTTTTTTAGGTGTAAAATGAGGTCTCAACAACTACCAGCCAGTTGATTTCGGAGGTAAATCATGAACAATTAATTCTCTTGGAAAATGTCAAGAAAACATGTCTGATGAAGAACTGAATTTGTTGCATATGCCCATCAAATACTTTGCATCCCCCACTACCATCAGCTGCAGGTCCCCAGGCAAGCTTTGACCAGAAAAGTTGCCTCTCCTGGCAGAAATGAAGGAAGCTGAATCTGCGTCTACAGGCTGCCTCCCAGGTCTACTGCACTCTCCCTGCTGGAGTATCTGCTTCTACTTTTCTTGTCTTTGTCCCCCTTGACTGGAAAGTGAAAGTGAAGGTTTTAGTCGCTCAGTTGTATCTGCATCTTTGCGACCCCATGGACTGTAGCCTGCCGGGCTCCTCTGTCAATGGGATTCTCCAGGCAAGAATACTGGAGTGGATAGTCATGCTATTCTCCAGGGCATCTTCCTGACCCAGGGATCAAACCCAGGTCTCTGTACCGCAGGCAGATTCTTAACCAAATGAGCCATGACTGGACTATCCGACCCTTTGACCAGTTGATACTTTTAAGGCTCTTGACACATTTTACTTAACTGCTTTCCACAAAAGAAGTGTACCAACGCTGCCACCAGCAGCGCAGGAGTGCCAGTCTTCCCGCATTCTCACCAAATCTGAGTTTATGCAAGTGGATGGCAGGGGTGGGAGTTGGAATGAGAGGTTACAGATAAGTGAAGTGCGACATCAGACTGAATCGTGCAGTACTGGACAACAATCAGAGGGAAAGGGATAACTCATATTTAGCTTAATATGGACACAGTGGATATATAGAGAGATATAATTACAGATATATTTATATACATGAATTAACTTGTTCACATATATTTCCTATGTCTGTTCCTTGAGAAGGCCAGAAGTAACAACACCCCAGGAGCATAGAGCACAGCTAGGGCCCATGCCTTGGTTTTTAATATCATTTTCTAACATTCTTCAGGGGTCCTTGAAAAAAATGGCTGATTTTTTAAGGGGTTTAATTAAGGGGTTGGGAAGAAAACACAAACCTGGAGCACCTTCTAGTGCCAGCAAGATAAAAAGTGCTGAGAAAACAAATGACGGGGGCATGTCAGAGACCCACAGGAGCCAACACGAGAGAGTGCCCAGTGGTGAGAGCAGGGACACTCTGAGCAATAAAATAAATAGCATAGTATTAAACTATAATCCAAAGTATAAGATAAATATCCATGAGTCCCCACTGATAAAAATTAATGATTAAATAAATCATTGAAAGGGAGAAGAGGGAAGTCTCCAGGCAGGAGAATTCCAAATAATTAATGTGCATATGCCACCATCAACGAAGTGGAGCCTAACTCCGCACGCCTTAAATGTGCATTGCATAGTGACTTCCTTTCAAAGAGTACAGTCAGCTTCTTGTTTAGTTTTTATTGGGGAATAGTTGATTTACAACGGTTGTGTTAGCTTCAGGTGTAGAGCAAAGTGAGTCAGTTACACATACACATACATCCACTCTTTTTTAGATCCTTTCCCATAGAGGCCATTACAGCGTATCGAGTAGAGTTCCCTGTGCTGCAGTGTAGGTCCTTATTGGTTATCTATTTTATATACAGCAGTGTGTAAACGGTCATCCCAATCTTCCAGTTTAGCTGGCCCCTCACTCGCCCCCCAACCACAAGGTTATTTCCACATCTGTGGCTATTGCAGTATCGTAAGTAAGCTCATTTGTCCCCTTTGCTTTAGAGCCCACGTGTGATATCTGTCTTTCTCTGTCTGACTTAGTTCACTCAGTGTGACAAAGAGCTCAGCAGGGAAAGGGGAGAAGCACCCTTTACAGTGGAGAAGCCTGACGTCCTGTCTCAGCCAGGTGGCCGGGCGCCAGCAGTGACAGGCTGTGTCGACGGTGCGCACCCCGAATGTGACGAGGAGAACGACACTTCACCTCCGCGGGCTTCTCCCCTCCCAACCCGCGGGCCCCGACTAACCGCGAGGAAAGCATCAGGCAAACCCAACTGAGGGGCATTCTATAAATACCTGGCCAGTGCTTCTCAAAACTGCCACGGTCATCAGGACAATGAAGTCTGAGAAACTATGGAGACGTGATGATTAAAGGTAGTGTCATGGCCTGGACAGAACAGTAGGACAGGAAAAGACATCAGGTGAAAACCCAAATAAAATACGGACTTTAGTTAATAAAAATGCATCAGATCAGATCAGATCAGTCGCTCAGTCGTGTCCTACTCCTTGCGACCCCATGAATTGCAGCACGCCAGGCCTCCCTGTCCATCACCAACTCCTGGACTTCACTCACACTCACGTCCATCGAGTCAGTGATGCCATCCAGCCATCTCATCCTCTGTCATCCCCTTCTCCTCCTGCCCCCAATCTCTCCCAGCATCAGAGTCTTTTCCAATGAGTCAACTCTTCACATAAGGTGGCCAAAGTACTGGAGTTTCCGCTTTAGCATCATTCCTTCCAAAGAAATCCCAGGGCTGATCTCCTTCAGAACGGACTGGTTGGATTTCCTTGCTGTCCAAGGGACTCTCAAGAGTCTTCTCCAACACCACAGTTCAAAAGCATCAATTCTTCGGCACTCAGCCTTCTTCACAGTCCAACTCTCACATCCATACATGACCACAGGAAAAACCATAGCCTTGACTAGACGAACCTTTGTTGGCAAAGTAATGTCTCTGCTTTTCAATATGCTATCTGGGTTGGTCATAACCTTCCTTCCAAGGAGTAAGCGTCTTTTAATTTCATGGCTACAGTCACCATCTGTAGTGATTTTGGAGCCCAGAAAAATAAAGTCTGACACTGTTTCCACTGTTTCCCCATCTATTTCCCATAAAGTGGTGGGACCCGATGCCATGATCTTCGTTTTCTGAATGTTGAGCTTTAAGCCAACTTTTTTACTCTCCTCTTTCACTTTCATCAAGAGGCTTTTGAGTTCCTCTTCAATTTCTGCCATAAGGGTGGTGTCATCTGCATATCTGAGGTTATTGATATTTCTCCCGGCAATCTTGATTCCAGCTTGTGTTTCTTCCAGTCCAGCGTTTCTCATGATGTACTCTGCATATAAGTTAAATAAACAGGGTGACAATAGACAGCCTTGATTAACTCCTTTTCCTATTTGGAACCAGTCTGTTGTTCCATGTCCAGTTCTAACTGTTGCTTCCTGACCTGCATACAAATTTCTCAAGAGGCAGATCAGGTGGTCTGGTATTCCCATTTCTTTCAGAATTTTCCACAGTTTATTGTGATCCACACAATCAACGGCTTTGGCATAGTCAATAAAGCAGAAATAGATGTTTTTCTGGAACTCTCTTGCTTTTTCGATGATCCAGCAGATGTTGCCAATTTGATCTCTGGTTCCTCTGCCTTTTCTAAAACCAGTTTGAACATCAGGAAGTTCAGGGCTCACATATTGCTGAAGCCTGGCTTGGAGAATTTTGAGCATTACTTTACTAGCGTGTGAGATGAGTACAATTGTGCGGTAGTTTGAGCATTCTTTGGCATTGCCTTTCTTTGGGATTGGAATGAAAACTGACCTTTTCCAGTCCTGTGGCCGCATCACTATTAATTAATTAGTTGTGACAAATGTACCATCGTAATATAGTAAGATACTGGATACAGGGTATATGGTAACTCTCTGTAATATTCTTGTGATTTTTCTGTTAATGCAAAACTATTGTAAAATTAAAAGTTTATTAAATGTTCTTTCCAAAAAGGCCTAGAACTTACCCAGTATATATAGGCATTCAACAAGTGGCAGATTTACTGTTTTTTAAATGATTTTTTTGTCATTTTGAAAAGTAAAGGAAATATTTTTTTGGTTTAATTTGAACTTCTTTGATTACTTATGAGGCTGGACTTTTTTTTTTTTTAGGTTTCTGTTTGCTTCTTACATTCATGCCCTATATCTTGTTCTATTGCTTCTTGGTTAGGTTGTGGATCAGGCTTCTCTAGGATGATCAAACTTCCCAGTTTATCAGTGACCGTCTTCATATATATCTGTCATCCCAGTTAATGATTATACAATCCACTTTCATTTAGAAAGATACAGCATATGGTCACCCTGCCATGTCCCGCTGCTGGCCTCCTGTATCCTGTGTCTCCCACAAAACTGGCCCACCCATCAAGCTGCTAATCCTTCCTCTGTCCCTGCCTGGTGCCCACAACATGCCCTGATGATGAAACAGGGCAAACTTTTTGTTGGCTAATAGTCTTCTGCTAAAAATACTCAAAGCATTCTGTTAGATAACTGCATTTTGTAAAAGATATGGTCTTCAGTATCAATTACAACCCAGTTCAGTATTGTGATGCTCAATTTTCCGTAGCTGGAAAGAGCACAGTGGTCTAAATATGTGAAGTCCCTTCCCCAAATCCTGTGTTCTGCAGGACATTTCCGGCTGCTCCCGTCCTGAGCTGGACTGCATCAAGGTCGCCCCCAGAGGCAGGCAGGAGGGTACAGAGCTGTATGCAGCATCTCACAGCCTCCTCGAGAAGACAGCCTTCTTTCGCTCCCTCCCTCCTCCTCCTTCCTTCCTTTTCTTATCGGTCTTTTACTTCTCCCTCTTCCTTCCTTTCTCCCTTCACCTCCTTCTGCCTTGATATGAAGGCTGCTTATGGTTCAATTTACCTCCTGACTTCATTTATTATGCAGATAAACTCATTGAAGAAAACTAAAAATAGATAGGCCAAAAGAAAAAAAAAATCCACACCCACAGAGAACAATTACTGACAGTTTTGTGTGTCTCTCTGTATCTGTTAGGGGAAGTGTATCCGGTTCTCACACATACTGGCTGTGTGACCCTGAACAAGCTGCTTAACCTTTACAAGTCTCAGTTTTCATATGTGTAAAATCGGGATAAATTTTATATATATATATATATATGGTCAAATTATACCATATATATATATACATATATGGTTAAAGTATACCATATCATTATTTATGTCAGGATTAAACAAGATAATATATGTAAATCACTTTTAGGACAGTGCCAAGAACAGAACAGATGTGCAATAAATGGTCAGCATTACTAAGAATATCTGTTTAATCAAACATGAGATCATACCAACATTCCAGATTTGGTACCTGGTGCTTTGTTCAATGAAATACAAAACTCTTTGTGATTAAATATAGATCTGTATTGTCACTTTTTATATTTATTTCTTTGTTTTGCATTTTTATTTCAAAATATAATGATGGAAAGCATATGTTAAGAAATAATTACTGAACATAATATATTACCGCTACTTTAGATCTCCCAGAGGATTAAAATCTTTCTCTGAGTTACCACCATTCTCACACATGAAAACAGGGCCACTAAAAAGTAACATCTGGACTAATGATGTGTCTGGTAGCCCCTTGCTCTCATAAACCCCAGATCCTCAAACCTAGATGTATCATCAGAGCCTGGGACTAAGCAAGAGGCTTAATAAGCTCCAAAAACAACCCAAGCTAAGTATAAATAGTATGGCTCAACAAAGTATGGATTTTAGGTAGCGTTTTCATCATTTTATTCGAGCAGTCTCCTCTTTGGGGACTTACTGTTCGATTGGGGGATTGTTGTTTGTCCTTGTTGTTTGTGTTGTTCAAGAACAAGGATTCAACTTGTATTGGATTTCATAATTGAAAAATAAGAAAAGAGAAAACAGTATAGAAAACATAATTTCTGTTTACTCTTAGAAAACAGAACCTTAGAAACAACTTTGGGAGTAGAATCACAACACAGAGAATGAGTACTGAGTTCTTCAGTATCTGACTAGATCGTCCCCATAGAAAAGAAATCTGGGGGCTCATCTGGGGGGACACACAGGCACGTGTCCTCTTTGAGGGCTCCAGCATAATAGCAGGAATATCACAGTCCCGCTGTGACATCTGATGTGTCTATATGTTCCTGAAATACATCTTCATAGAGCATTCTGTAAAAATCAAACACAATGCTTATGAGTCAATTAAAGGAGACTTGATATTATAGAAATCTTCCTGTCAGTTAGTAAGTCCATTCTATCTACTATAAGAAGTCCCTGACAGGGACTTCCCTGGCCGTCCAGGGGTTAAGACTCTGAGCTTCCAGTGCAGGGGGCACAAGTTCAATCCCTGGTCTGGGAACTAAGATCCCACATGCTGTGTGGCCCCCAAAAACAAGCAAACAAAATAAAACAAAAGCTCAGTAACTAAATATTTCCTGCACTATTAAAAAAGAAACATAACACAAAAATCCGTGATGAATAAAATATCAAAGTTTAAAAACAGAAGAAGTCTCTGACAGGGACAATTAGCACAGTCCCTGACATTTCAGGCAGTGATAAATAACCTGTTGAACTGACTTGGAGGTAAACTGCTGTAACATGAGGTATGGAACTCTGAATTTGGTTTAATGGTTATGTGGAGAACGTGTCTTCAAAGTGTCCTCCAGCTTAAAGCACACTTATTAAGGGCTTACCAAGCACAAGATGTTGTAACAGTTTTACTTGCCTGCCTCACTTTTCCCCTCCAACGCCTGCAAGGGAACTGTTAGCATGACTTGACTCTTACAGACACGGAAACTGCGGCCCAGAGAGCTCAGTCACCTACTAAGGGTGCACACACGGCTAACAGGCGGCAGAGCGAGGCTGACCCGGGCCGCTCCTGACCGCATCTCTCCCGCGTGGCGCGTCCTGGAGCCGTCTGTGACGCCAGGACCAAGTCCAGCCCCGCGGCAGACCCTCGAAAAGAATTGCTGCTAAGTCGCTTCAGTCGTGTCCGACTCTGTGCGACCCCATAGACAGCAGCCCACCAGGCTCCCCCATCCCTGGGATTCTCCAGGCAAGAACACTGGAGTGGGCTGCCATTTCCTTCTCCAATGCATGCAAGTGAAAAGTGAACGTGAAGTCACTCAGTCGTGTCCGACTCTTCGAGACCCCATGGACTGCAGCCTACCAGGCTCCTCCATCCATGGGATTTCCCAGGCAAGAGTACTGGAGTGGGGTGCCACTGCCTTCTCCGATGAAAAGAATTAACAGAACACAAATGAAGGTCATGTAGTATGTAAGCATTTTGCTCCATAAAGTGATTAGTAATTGAACTTATTCCGATTTTTGTACAGTTCACAGTTCTTTCAGAGAACTTTCTCTCAGTTCTTTCAGAATACTTTTTCTCGGGCGTCTGAGATAAGGAAGGACTGAGAGAGAAAACGCGGTAAAGTTTCTCCATTTAGCCCCTGAATGTGATAGCGTCTGAGGACAGGAGTCAATGTCAAAATAAAAATATAAAAACAAAGCATTTTTCATCATATTACAGTCTTTACATGCATTCTCATCATATCTTCACAAATCCTAGAAGTAAGTATTCCTGTCCTTCTACAGATCAGGAGATTGAGAACCTCGCAGGACAGATATTCAGCCGCTCAGCTGAGTTCACAGCCTGATTGCATCACGTCCTGTCTCTGCGACCTCTCGCGAAGCTGGCACTCTGCCCGTTACATTAGACTGCCCCTCGAGGTGCCGCTGGAGGCGCACAGGGCAGCCTCGGGCAGAGCCGTGGCGGGGGCAGGGCGCCCTCCGTGCCTCCCGCTGTCCCTTAACCCCACTCTTTACCCGCCCTTCAGTGCATCCATTTCTCCCAGGTTCCCAAGAGTCTCATCCTGTCCAGGTTCTGCCTAGCAGAGAGGAAAACGCTCTTGTCTGCTTGAGGATACTCTGCATCGTAAAATGAACCTCACACAGGCCAGGCACGATGCTAGGTGCAGGGAGACCAAGATAAATAGGAAGCTGACCACTGCAAAGAGCACACAGCTCAGCCAGGGGGAGGAGGGGAGCTGCTACCCTGGAAAATGGGTGGAACATGCTGTTTTTCTTTTTTAATAAATATAACAGCTGATAGATGTAATTTGCAAGTCATATAATTCACCCATTTAAAATAGTCCAATGGTTTTAACATATTCAGAGTCATGCAACCATCAACACAAGCGATTTCAGAACATTTTAAACGTCCCCCAAAGAAATCCTGCATACATTAGCCTCTCCATTTCCACCTATACCTCCTACACCAGCCCTAAGCAGCTACTAATCTACCTTCCGTGTTTATAGATTCGCCTATTCTGGAGATTTAATATAAGTGGAATTTTATAACATATGGTCTTTTGCAGCACAGTGTTTTCAAGACTCATTCATCTTGTAGTAAATATCAGTACTTCCTTCTAACTGTTAAATAACATTCCATTGTATAGATATACCGCATTTTGTTTTTCCAATCATCCGTTGGCCAACATTTGGGTGTTTCCACCATCTGACTACTATGAATAATTCTGCTATGAACATTCAAGTAAAAGCTTTTATGAGGACATATGTTTTAAATTCTATTGAGACTAAACCCAGTGGTGGAATTGCTGGGTTTACTCTTGTGAGGACGTGACAAGCTCTTTCTAAAGAAGCAGTACCATTCTCCGTCCCCACCAGCAATGGATGAGGGCTCCGAGTTCTCCATATTCTCAGCAGCACTTGTTATTGCCTGTCTTTTTTTTTCCCTAGGCATCTTAAAGAATGTGAAGTGCAATCTATTTCATTGTGGTTTTGACTTGCATTTCCCAATAACTAATGAAGTTCAGTTTTAGACACCTCGAATTTGAGATGCCTGTGAAACATGTAGAAAGCTTCTAAAAATCCAGCTTTAAATTTAATGGAAATTCTGAACTTAGGGCAGATGCTGCCAGTGTAGCACTCTGAAGGAAAGCACTTCCATTTGTGGAGTTTAGGCACTACAGCATCAAGTATAAATGATTTGGGACATGGGATTCTCCTAAGAATTACAAAATTACACCACACTCTATTCACTCTATTCACACTATTCACCCTACTCACTCTGTTCACATCCAAGACTAGCCTTGGCTAAACTATCATCAGGTCTTTCCCGTTTTGTGTTATGTCCAGCGACTTGCTGAATTAGACACCCTGCCTGTGGGTTTAATTCCTGACTTACACACTTCATGCTGCTTGACTCGGGGCACTTTACTCACCTTCTCTAAGTTTGTTTCCTCTGCTGTAAATGGGGAATAAGCATGTATATCCCCATCCTAAGGTTACTGTGAGGAATGTAAAAGAAATAGAAAAGGGCTTGGTACTCAATTCATGAAGGTTGAACAACCGACGGAATCAATTCATTAATTAATAGAAATAATTGATGGAAAAGGATCTAGCACAGTGTCCTGCTGAAGTGGTCGACAGTTACCATCCCTCCTCAATGTACGCCAGCCGGAAAGACTCAGTAAGTGGTCGCCAGTCACTATCCCTCCTCGATGCACGCAAGCCGGAAAGACTCAGTAAGTGGTCGCCAGTCACTATCCCTCCTCGATGCACGCAAGCCGGAAAGACTCAGTAAGTGGTCGCCAGTCACTATCCCTCCTCAATGCACGCAAGCCGGAAAGACTCAGTAAGTGGTCGCCAGTCACTATCCGTCCTCGATGTGTGCCAGCCGGAAAGACGAATGTACCACGAGGGCGAACAGTCCACTGCGGCCACCATCCTTTGGCCAGAACAGAATGTAAATGGCAGATGTCTTCACTTGTTCTGCCCCGTTGGCAGGCGGCTCCCGTGGGCCTGTGAGACAGCAAGAATTCACGTCCTCAGTCACTCATCTCTTTCAGCCGAGGAAACGCGATTTGTGAGCCGCCGTGCTCACCATCCTCTTCCATCAGGCCATTTATGGCCCTTACAATTCCCTTCTTGATGAGAATACATAAAATATTATTGGTCCTGTGTGCCTACTGTATAATACATGGAACTTACAATAGACATTCTTAAATATTGTTAAATGAAGGGCTGAGCAGGTGCACTAATGCGACAGCGTGTAGAAAAGACTCATTAACCCCACTGATGCCAGAACGGGCTACATTTCCTGATTTCTCCTTGCACAAAAATCATTGTAAAATGGTTCAAAGAGGGCAGGCAGAAAGGAAGTTCTGGCTTAAGAGTGCTGCCCTCAGGGTCAGAAGTCTGGGTTGATATTGTCTCTGGCTTTCACATTACCTTGAGCAAGTCACTATACTTCCCTGAACATTGGTTTCACCTATAACATGAGAGTTTGGACAGTATCGTGTCTAGGTTCTTTCCCAACTTTGGCATTCTTTGAATCCATAAAAATACTCCATGTAGAATTTATTTCCACCACTCGTTTTTCCCCTCAGTGAATTCTCTATTCATTTTATCTGCACTGTGTTTTCAGGCTGGGTTGGATGAAACATTAAACACAAATAATCTCAAGGCAGAACTGCATAAATTGCTTTTATTTGGCACAGATACCTCAATCAAGTGCAGAGGACTTGGGTCGTAGAGTGAACTGATGTGGATGACCAAGAATAAATGTTTTGGAGCTAGAAAGTGGGCCCAGTGGTATCACAATGGGTCCACTTCTGCTCAGCTGATGGGTCACCAGTATTTCCACATTCAAAACCACTTATGTTGCCGTTTCCACCTACTTCCTGTGCACTGGTCTCCACACGTTAGCTCTCCACCCTTTACTGCATTTCTGCCTGGTTCTCTTGCTTTCTTTCCCTTCAACTCCTTCTCCACTGATTGCTCCCAAGGGACATAACAGATTTCTTCCCTGACATCATATGCGCTCAAGTGCGTGGAGCATGACAGGAAAAAGAGAGGGATTGATTCAGAGAAGACAGGGAGGTGGAGAAGGGCTCTGGAGAGGACCCCAACTCTCTGCCAAGGACACGTGCTCCTGTCACAGGCTTCTGCCACAGGCAGACAGACAGAACAGATAGATCCTTTGGGCAACCCGCCAAAAACACACAGAATACTTCAATATTTTCAATATGTTATTTCAAATAATTTTTCTGATAAATAGTTATAGACACTGGGCACTAGCATATATTTATTTTTAACAAAGAAAAATGATTACTGACTGTCATACTTCCTACATAATAAGGTGGCAGTGTTCAAGGGAAGACCTACCAATGCAAGAAGCAATGTTAACAGTCAACCACAAAAAAAGTAATGTCTAGATTCTGCAACTCTCAGAGGGGAGTGCAATGTGCCACATGTAATAGGGTGTTCAGAGCACTTTTCTGTGTGTATGCAAGATAGAATCCTGCATTTCTATAGTGTCATAAACTCATCCTCATTTCATTGTTTCAATTCATTTTACAGTTCAAACTAAAAGGCATTTTAATAATTATAATGCATATTAGCCTGAACTCACATATATGACTTTTTTGCTGCCTTCAAGACTTCTTAGAGCAGAAGAAAGATATCTTCCTATTTTCACAACACTGTAAACCCAAAAGAAACCTAGAAGGGGAGTAGACCAAATTATAAAACCAAGAGAAGGAGAATTGGCACATAACCCCAAACTGTACTTAACTTATATAAAGAGACACTAATAGGTGAGTTTACCAAGAAAAATGAAAATATGTTTGGCATATTCCTATTCCAGATAATTTATGTTTCCAAAAAATATATAATTATATATTCATGCTAGTATATGAACCACCACCTGTCTTCAATAGGCTATTTTAGCTTTTTCTGGGGCAACCAATTTTGCATTAATGAGTTTCATCAAGTATTTAAGCAAACAGTTTCCCGACTATGGCTTCTGAATAATTCTCCCCATGGTGAATTTATTCCTAATTCTTCATTTCTTTCCTGTGATGAGATTAGATAGCATTTCCTTTGTCACATGGCTTCACAGAGCCCAGCAGTACCAGTAAACTAGAATGCCACATTGCTTTTCAGCTTAGCCACGTGACTTCCTCTACCCAGGAGAATGTTAGTGGGCGTGATGCAAACAAAGCCTTTAAGTTTGTTTGCACAATTTGGCTTGACTCTTGTGCTTCTGTCATCTGTCATGAGAAAATCATGTCCTGGTAGCCCCTAATTCCAGAATGAGAGATACACTGAAGAGTCCTAAACCCTGCCATCAGCCTGAAGCTGATATGAAGGAAATTAAAAAAAAAAAAAAATACGTCTTGTAAACCACTAAGATTTGGGAGTCGCTTGTCATACGGCTTTATCACAGCCAACGCTGATCGACACACTTACCAAGTGCCACAGTGACGCGGGCTAACAAAGCAACAACAACAACAACAACAAATATGACTTAACAACTACTCATTGTTACTAATAACAAGAAAATCAGCGGGACAGCTCTGACCTCAGCGGGGTTCAGCGAAACTCACTCACGCGTCTGTAGTCAGCTTCAAGCCAGATAGGAACATTTTCTGATCTTGGCTAGACTCCACAGCATAGCTGGGAACTTGGCTGAGCCAGATGGGCTTACTCAGCTCTGCCTCACAAGGTCTCACCCTCCAGCAGACAACGCTCGTGCTGAGTACACAGGTACCCTAAGGCCGAGGCTTTGAACTGCAGCTCGAGGCCGCTGTCACTTCTGCTGCATGCTACTGACCACAGCAGGTCACAGGGCCACCAGATTCAAAGGAGAGGAAGCCAGCTCCACCTCTTAAAGAAAGAGCTGCAGGCACAGTGCAGAGGGCGCAGATACAGGGAAGGCAGAACTTCGGAACGAGCCACATTAAAGGCTGGAGCTCATCCGGGAACTGTCTGTTCTTTTTATCAGGTGAAGCAAACACGCCGTGAATACAAACGCTGCACTCAGAGGCACTCAGTGTAGGGCACGGAGGAGGGCGGGGCACAGAAGCACTTAGCGGGGCTTCCCTGCTGGCCCCGGTGCCGAGAGCCTGCCTTGCGTGCAGGGGACACCAGTGTAATCCCTGCTCCAGGAAGACCCCACATGCCCCGGGCAACTGGGCCCGCAGGTCACAACTATGGAGCCCGGGTCCTGGAACCCACGCACCTCAACAGGAGACCCATCCGCAGTGAGAAGCCCACAGCAGCAACGGAGAGTAGCCCTGCTCTCCACAGCTAGAGAAAACTCCAGCAGCAACAAAGACCCGGTGCAGTCATAAATAAACACACATTTAAAAAAAAGAACACTGAGAGACCTTTGTGCCCAAAACATAGTCACGCTGCCAGCAGGGCACTGGGTGCCTTTGGCAAAGCCTCATTTAAACATTTAATAGTGTCCACCTTGGACTCCTTATTTATTTTGCGTCCCTTCAACATTCCCAAATTCTGTTTATTCTGTAGAATATTTTTCATTTAATAGGAATGCTTTAGTATTCATTTATATTCTTCTATTCCCACAAGTGTATGATCTAGATTGATTATAATGTGCTTTGTAAGTCTCTTATGTGCCCCTCCAATTGCGGTCCCCGTTTTGTGGAATTTACAGACTGTAGTGTCTTTGTGCTTTCCCATCCACCAAGACATGCTTAAAATTCTAAGCTCAGTTGGTTTTAGACTGAGAGACACGTGGCTTCTGCATTCAGTTTTCCTGTCTTTCCTCTCACTTTAGGGACCATTCATCTTGTAACATTTTGTATCATATAAATAAAAACCAAGAAAATGCAAATAAGGAAGCACCAAGCAAAGTACCGGTCATAGGGATTTGCCCGGTGGAGCATCTATCTTAGACCATCACCGTGGTTTTCTAGAACTTTACCCACATCTGGTTAAAGTACTCCTGCCTGGAAAATCCCATGAACTCAGGAGCCTTGTAGGCTACAGTCCATGGGGTCGCAAAGAGTCAGACACGACTGAGCGACGTCACTTCCACTTCACCCAAAGTCCAGTGGTATGTAGCACACTTACCTGTATAATCTTCTATTTTAATTAGTATACCTCACAAGGCACAGGAAAATATACTCAAGGCTTTAAACTGAGAAAAAAGAGCATCAAGAAATCTGACTAAAACTAGAGACTATTGTGTGCTTTCAGAGACGTCAGATCAAACACCATTTTGTAAAATTTGTAAGGATTAGAGGGAGCAGTGAAACGAGAATCTTTGTAACAAGATCGTTGAGCCATTAGAAAACCAAAAGGCACTTTCTAAAGCAGTCCTTTGATAAAGCCTCCTCTCTCGGGAAGGTCTGCAGTCAGTCATCTCTGAGCGGTCAGCAGTGGGATGCAGGGCTGGTCCTCCGAGGCAGCCTCTTACCCCGCACAGATTGGCCCTCAGGTCTACGGATCTAATGGCTCCCCGGATTCTTGGGAAAACGCTGCTTGACGGATTGGAAATGTGACTTTGCTGTGCATGAATGAACACATGCGTATCACCTTTTCCTTCCCAGTCTCATTGCTGAGCAGGCTCAGGGCAATAAATTCTGAGTAATTTTATGATGGAGAGGGTATGAGAGAAGACTCCATGAGTGGATGGAAGAATAAAAGAAGTAAGAGGAGAGGCATTCTTTTTATTTTTTTAGTTTTTGAATGCTTATATTTTGGATTACCACTTTGAGCAATAGGTAGCCTGTTACATCGTCATTTACATTCTCGAGCATCCATAAACCTGTTTTTATTTTTTTTAATTGGAGGGTAATTGCTTTACGATGTTGTGCTGGCTTCTCCCACGCATCAACACGTATCAGTCATAGGTGTACACAGGGCTCCTCCCTCTTGCCCTCCCTCCCACCCCTCTAGGTTGAAACAGCACAGGCTGAGCTTCCTGCGTCACAGGGCACGTTCCCACTAGCTATCCACTTTACATATGGTGACATATATGCTTCCAGCTCCTCTCCCAGGCTGTCCCTCCCTCGAGGAGAGGCACTCTCAATCACACTGCAGCCCAGATCTTCTCCCTCCCTGGACTGAGCTCCCATCACCTTTGTTCACTGACCTGCCCCCACCACAGGATTCTTAGAGGTTAGGAAACCAAACGCCTCTAGGGGACAGTAGGCAACATTTTCCAGTCCTCTTGCCTGGAAAATTCCATGGATGGAGGAGCCTGGTGGGTTGCAGTCCATGGGGTCGCGAAGAGTTGGACACGATTGAGCGCCTTCACTTGCCCTTTTCACTTTCATGCATTGGAGAAGGAAATGGCAACCCACTCCAGTGTTCTTGCCTGGAGAATCCCAGGGACGGGGGAGCCTGGTGGGCTGCCGTCTATGGGGTTGCACAGAGTCGGACACAACTGAAGCGACTTAGCAGCAGCAGTAGCAGGCAACATAAAGAAACAAAGGAGGTCAAAGGGGCCTGCTGGGCTCCTTGAAGGTCCATGCCCTATCTAAAAGAGAGAGTCATCTCTGACTCTTGCCATGTAGGAATGTGGAATCCCAAGACATCCAGTGATGAAGGGACACAAAAGAAAGGTATGATTAAGAGGTTTTGGGAAACTGGAGACTTTATGTGAAATCTTTCCATTTCAGAATGTTGAAAACAGCGGCAGGCCAAAGAAACTATATCTGCAGGCTGGATGCAGCAATTTGGATCCTCAATTTGCAATGTACATTTTAGAACGGTGCTTCTCAAAGTGTGGCCTACAGATCAGCACCTTTCCACACACTCTTTGCTCCAATCTGTGGCAAGATTCGAAGCCAACACTGAACGCTGTTGAGTTCAGCTGGCATCTTTCCCATGGGGAGATTGTTCCTTATAGAAGACACACAGCACTGATTTACATTCTGGCACAAGCTCCTGACCTCATTGTGGGTGAAATTTGGGGGAGCACTACTCCAGAAAGGATCATTCAGGGACCCTTCTCATGGTACCGACTCAGAGCACTGAGAACCAGTATCTTGGCTCCTTGAAGCCCAGTACTCTGTGAAGGATGGGGAAGGGAAAAGGAGAGAGAACTCCAATATGATCCAGAAAGTTGCTCACAGGAGGCCCTGGACTAACTCAGGGCGGTAGGACCTGCCTGGGATCCAGTGGTTCTGAGTGTTCAATATGGGCAGCCAGGGGTCAGCCACCCACAACAATTCCTCTTCTCCTTCTCCCAACCTACCCAACACCTGTACTCTCAGGCACCCGAGAGTTGGGTCTCATAGTTGGCCCAGATATATTGCATGTCATGGATGTTCTTTAGCAGAACTTATTCATTTGTTTATTGCTCATTTGCTCACCAGAACCACCCCATCCCCAGTCCCACCATAGATTACAAGCTCCAGAAGCACGGCTGTCTAGGGCATAGTTAATACTCAGCCAATATCAGATGAACGAATGGTGTTATAGCAAAGTTACATAAGACAGGAGCACACATCATGCTATTTAGACTGATAAAACATTTTTTTTTAAAGAATGTTTCCAGAAACTGACATGTACCTTTCTCAGGAACTGTTGAGTAAAGCCTGTTTGCATTTCGGTCAAACAGGTCAAAAAAGAAATTCAATGGTCATGGAATATGGTACAGGATATGCTTGAAAGCCAAGGTCTTTGTAAAAAAAGACTGAAGTTGGTAGATATGAGAATTCAGAATGAGGGTTCCCAGAAACTGAGCTATTAAGTTATTGATTGATATTCTTTTAAGAATAGATTCATTTGTCTGCGGAAGTTTAAGACTCAGCCCAAAGGTGGAAGACCAGGGAATGACCTCAAGTTCTGTGCAAGCCTATGTGTATGGCTGATGTTAGAGCAGAGAATGGAGCTATGACCATGAGTGCTGAATGACTGAGAGGCTGAAATCTCCTTGTTCACTAAAATTCCTGAAACCAATGCTGCTTATCAATCATACCACTTTTCTTACAGTCTCTTGGTCTCCCTTGTTCTCTCATAATTTCAGATCCATTATGTTGGAGTTTTGTGGCCTCTTCTAATATTAAGAAACTCATTATTTTTCCAATCTCCTTAACCTATTTCCTCCTATTCTCAGTACTGGTAGAAGAAGAGGGTCACTCTAAATGCTTTTTGTAAGTCTTCATTCTATGCTCATCATTCAAAAGGTTCTTCTTTTGAAACATATCAATTATTAATATCATCCTTCCCAAAACTTCATCACCATCTTCTACTAGAATCTTCCTCCAACTGCCTCAAAGGGTTCGATGCTTGGCTCAGAATTTTCTAGTTTGCCCTACTCCTGCCAGTAGCCGTATTAATTTCAGGGCTATAACAGTCATTATTATGTTAATCATTATGATGCCTTCTTGCCTTCTATTTATTGAGTGCCTACCATGCGTTCGTCACTATGTTTTTTTCTTTCTTTTTAAAAATTATTTCATGTTGTTCCTGGCCCAGCTGGGTCTTCACTCTGCTGCACCCGGGCTTTCTGTAGCTGCAGAGAGCAGGGACCACCCTTTGCAGTGGCACGTGGCCTTCTCTTTGCGGCAGCTTCACTCGTTGCAGAGCACAGGCTCTGGGTGCACGCGTTTCAGTGGTGGCGGCTCGTAGGCTCTAGTGCGCAGGCTAGCTGCGGTGCACGGGTCTAGCTGCCCCACGGCTTGTGCAGTCTTCCCAGACCAGGAATCAAGCCCATATCCCTGGCATGGGCAGGCGGATTCTTAGCCTCTGAACTACCAGGGAAGTCCTACTACGTGGTTTCTAATCTATCCTCCAGACACTAGGTCTAATCTCCAACAACCCTACAAGGTAGGTTTCATCCTCCATTTATACAAGAAGGGTGCATGATTCCGAGAAGTTACATACCTTGCCCAAAGTCACAATTTAATTAGCAACAGAACCAGAAGGTAAACATAAATATTATTTCTGCCAAAGCTCAAGCTCCTTCCAAGCTTCCCTAATAATAAATAACAAGGATGCTACCATTTTCTGAATGACCACTACATAACAGCCATTGGCTTTATACCAATTATTTCTAAATCACACAAAAACCTCCACAGTCTAAATCATTCCCACTTTAAGGACAGGAAAAGTGAGGCTCAGTAACATTACGTAACCTATTCCAAGTCACACTAATGGTCAAAGATTTAAATTCAGGTCACTCAAAGTGAAACATCTCAGTTGACTGCCTTGCTAAAACTCTACTCCAGTTTTCTGTCACTGCATATAAACCACCCAGATTTAATGGTTTAAACCAGTAATAATCACATATGTTCCTCTCAGATGTTCAAGTTGGGCAGGGCTTAGCAGGGAAAGCTCCTCTCTGCTCCATGTGACATCAGCTGGGGTAGTGCAACAAGGTTTGAAGATCTTCTTCCCAATGGTTCACCTTGAGGACTGCCCAGTTGGTGCTGGATTTTGGCTGGTTCTTCAGCCTGGGCTGAGGGTCACAAGCCTGGCTACCTCTCCATGTAGATCTCTCCACATGGCCTATGCTTCCTTAAAACACAGGAGCTGAGTTACAAAGACAAGCATCCCATGAGAGAGCTAGATAGAAGTTGTATACCTTTGATGACCTAGTCCCAGAAGCCACACAGCTTCATTTCATTGCATTTTATGTTAGAAGTCAATCACAAGTCTGGCTCATATTTAAGGGGAAGTGAATTAGACACATAAAAAGGAATATCAAATACTCTGTAGAAATGTTAAAACCTACCACACACACTTCTCCCACAATTTCTCACTGATTTCATCTCCACTCTGCTAACCTACCCATGAAAATAAGAACACTTCAACTTACTCAGTATCACTGAAGACAATGTCGAACACACGATTTTGCCTCTGATTCCCACCTTCTTTAACTGTTTTCTGCTCTCACCTCTCTCACTACCTTGCTCCTGAACTTGACCTTCTCCATCAAGCACTCTAATCCCTTTCTCCATATTTTCGAGTCCTTCATCTCTCAGTTTCAGTTCCATGGTCATGAATTTCACTGTTGCCTTTTCTAGCACCTTCACACTCTCTTCATTATCTATTCTCTCTTTATCACTTGTAGTCTGTCTTCCACACAATTCCTCTCAAATTATTTACTCAGAAATTACCAGTTACCTCCTAATCATTACCTATGCTCATTTCTCACTCTCATTCCTATGTAATTAGACACAGCTGCCTATTCTGACTTCCTTCAAATCCCTTCCTGGGATATGTTTGTTCACCTCTCGGTTCACTTTACCTTAAGACAGTAGCCTGAAACAAACCAACATGAAGGCTGGTCCTAAAAGCAGAACAGAGCTGAAGCAAGTGTTGAACGACAGCAGAGCAAAGCAGGTTGCCAAATACGCAGACCAAATAATTACAGTATTCTCACAAGGAGCAAGGGATTATGGTGAGAAACCTTGCAATGGCCAGCGTTTCTTGCCTGCACACAAGAACCTGCCCGAACCCCTGGGATTGGGATTCACAGGAAAAGCACTGTTGCTTAGGAAGAATGCACACGAGTTCTGAACTTTTTTTGGCCATGGAACTTTTAGAGCATATGATGAAAGCTCTAGACCCTCCCTTTAAAATAAAATGTTTTATTCCAAAAACACAAATGTTTGAATATGGGGGCTAAGTTGCGTCATATTAGACTTGTTGCATTTGAGGTGTCCACAGGATTCCAAAACAGAGTTTGCTAGAAGACAGTGGAACATACAGCTATGATGCTCAGAAGAGAAATTTAGAATCAACTAGAGGCTGGGGAGGCAATAGTTATAGGATGGTGAATACCACTAGATGGACCTTAGAGCCTCAGCAGTGTAAGTATAGTCGATTTCCATGTATGTTAAGGGTAGATTCTTGAGAAACCCTGGAAAGTCACGGAGAAAGTAAAGTACATAAACAGACTGAAGAGGAGCAGCCAGTGAATTGGGAGGAAAACCTGCATGTAGATGTCAGAGAATTTCAAGAGGAAAAGGGTTTGTGACATTCAATAAATACTCATTAATCACTTTTGTATTACGGGTTGAGGATACAGCAGTTGAAAAAGTGAGCAAAATCGGCCGGAAGGCGTTGCCTCCCACGCCCGGGGCACCGCGAGCCTCTCCCTAGGCTGCAGGCTAACGGGTGCAATGCCGAAGCCTGGGCGGCCTGCGTGCGCGCGTGCGTCGGGCAGCGTGGAAGCGGCGCGCCGCCGTTGCCCCGCCCTCCCTCCGCGCGCTGGCGTCCGGGCATTTGAATTGCGCTTCCGCCGTCTTTCCAGCCCTCAGTCGGAGGAGCGCAGAGAGGCTTCTGCAAGTAACATGGCAATGGCTGCCCAAGGAGAACCCCAAGTTCAGCTCAAACTTGTACTGGTTGGTGATGGTGGTACTGGAAAAACTACATTCGTGAAGCGTCATCTGACTGGAGAATTTGAGAAGAAGTATGTAGCTACCTTGGGTGTTGAGGTCCATGCTCTTGTGTTCCATACCAACCGAGGACAGATTAAGTTCAATGTGTGGGATACAGCTGGTCAGGAGAAATTTGGTGGACTGAGAGACGGCTATTACATACAAGCTCAGTGTGCCTTTATAATGTTTATGTAACATCCAGAGTTACTTACAAGAAGGTACCTAACTGGCATAGAGATCTGGTACGAGTGTGTGAGAACATCCCGATTGTGTTGTGTGGCAACAAAGTGGATATTAAGGACAGAAAGGTTAAGGCAAAGTCAATTGCCTTCCACCAAAAGAAGAATCTTCAGTACTATGACATTTCTGCTAAAAGTAACTATAACTTTGAAAAGCCCTTCCTCTGGCTTGCTAGAAAACTGATTGGAGACCCTAACTTGGAGTTTGTCGCCACGCCTGCTCTGGCCCCGCCAGAGGTGGTCATGGACCCAGCCTCGCAGCACAGTCTGAGCACGATTTAGAGGTTGCTCAGACAACTGCTGTCCCGGATGAAGATGATGACCTGTGAGACAGTGAGGCGGGGGCCCAGCGTCAGAAGTCTAGTTTTGTAGGCAACTGTCCTGTGATGTCAGCGGTGCCGTTTTTGCCACTTTATTATATAGCTAAGCAGAACATGCGTTTACTCTTTGGATACTGAAGGAAACGGATGGGCTTTGGAGTGAATGTGGCCGTTTAAAAAAACTTCAGTTTTTGGACCTGCACATTTAGGTGTTTTGGAACACAGTTGTTTCCTCCTTGAGTTTCAAATATAAGACCGCTATAGTCACATAACAATATTGAGAGGTGCAATCTTGTTTGTTACTGTCATTCCCATTCCTTTTCATTTAGAATCAGAGTAAAGTTGTATTTCAAATATCTTAAAAAAAAAAAAAAGCAAAATCCGTGATCTATGGGGTGAAGAGACATTTAATTAGTCATTATGAGTGTGACAAGTTAAATCAAAAATTCTCTTTGGGAAGAGAAGTTTAGATCTAAGTTCACAACATGACTTCAGTTTACTGTTCTCTGCTCTCCTAGGCAGTCAGTCTGAGGCCATTTTATTGACTCAGGTACATGCTTTTTCAGTCCCTATGTGTTCAGCCTAATAACATTATACCACTTGTGCTTATGGGCTTCCTAGTGGCTCAGTCCCTTAGACTGCAAGGAGATCAAATCAATAAATCCTAAAGGAAAACAGTCCTGAATATTCATTGGAAGAGCTGAAGCTGAAACTCCAATACTTTGGCAACCTGATGCAAAGAAACTGACTCACTAGGAAAGACCCTGATGCTGGGAAAGATTGAAGGCAGGAGGAGAAAGGGATGAGAGAGAATGAGCTGGTTGGATGCCATCACCAATTCAATGGACATGAGTTTGAGCAAGCTCTGGGAGTTAGTGATGGACAGGGAAGCCTGGCGTGCTGCAGTCCATGGGGTCCCAAAGAGTCGGACACGACTGAGCGACTGAACTGAACTGAACTGAGTGGCTCACTGGTAAAGAATCCATCTACCAATGCATGAGACTCATGTTCAATCCTTGGGTTGGGAAGGTCCCCTGGAGAAGGAAATGGCAACCCACTCCAGTATGCTTGGCTGGAAAATCACATGGACAGAGGAGTCTGGTGGGCTATGTCCATGGAGTCACAAAAGAGTTGGACAGGACTTAGTAACTAAAGAACGACGACGACCTCCACTTAGATTTCACCCCTGTCGCAGCAGCATGTGCCCTGAGCAGCTGATTTCTGCTCTTCTGGGCTGTCCTCTGCTATGCTGTACTGGACAAGGGCTCAAAGCTGGTTTAAATCCAAGCGCCACCACTTAAAGAGCTACATGCACACTAATGCAGGCTAAGTTGCTTCGACTGAAGCAACAGTTGTCCGACTCTTTGCAATCCTATGGACCTTAGCCAGCCAGTCTCCTCTGCCCATGGCATTCTCCAGGCAAGATTACTGGAGTAGGTTGGCATGCTCTCCTCCAGGGGATCTTCCTGACCCAGGGATTGAACCCATGTCTCCTGCATCTCTTGCTTTAGTAGGCAGGTTCTTTACCACTAGCTTCACCTGGGAAGCCCCAAGAAGCTACATAACTCCAGTCAAGTAGCTCACCACTATGAACTTCCATCTTCTTTTCTGTCAAATGAAGGTGATGCTGATGTGCATGCTTGTGCTCAGTCGTGTCTGACTCTTTAATGCTACCTCCCTTCTATTGAAATTTGGGGGCATTAAATCAGATAACATTTGTAAAGCAACACAGTGCTTGCCTTAATGCTAGTTAAATATCAAAAGCAAAAAGAAAAGAAGATTAGGACCAATCAACCTCCCTTGTTTTAGCAAGGAAGTTTTAGAAAGACCAGCCCTCACCCCATCACACTATTTAACAGAATAATGGGAAACTGTGTATTCCAGAATACTTGTAAGAACCTTCCTCCTCTCTCAAATACAGCAGAGAGGTCAAATAACAGAAGCCTGTGAAGTGTCCGTACACTGGGAAAGAACACCTTGGGTGAGTTTCAAAAACCATTTCAATTGACTAGAGAAGCAAAAGTCAGCAATCACTAGGTTGCAGGGTGAATGGGAAGTGAGAAAGTAAAAAGGCTATCAAGTTCCCTTTCAGGAGGTGTGGGTCTAGCAGGAAGGAGAGCGAGGCACTATTTAATTATAATTAGCTTGTGCTCCTCGACAATCACCTGAACTTGCCCCGAATAGAGCTGAATTGGTCTTCTTGGCCTTATTTGAACAAAACCTCATTTATTTTCTCTCAGATATAGAACGCGTTAAGGTTGTTTTAAATATTCATCCTGTTCTAATCACCAGCTTTCTCTCTTTCCTGCCAATTTGATGACATTTATGTATTGAGAGGAGTGGCCAAATCTCTTTCTGGGGGTGTTTAAGAAATGGAGAGACATGATTCTTGAAAAGATTCAACTTTGATTTAAACTAGATGACCTCTGAAGTTCCTTTCTCAATATCAGAAGTTAATGCTCTCCGAGCTCCTCTATCTAAAATCAATTATAAGTGGCCATATCCATCTCTCCACTGAGAAAGGACCCATCTATTCTTGCATACATCCCCTATCTGATATCACATGTATACTCTGACTCCAGGTACTTAGGAAGGCTACTGATAGCTTTCAACTATATGGCCCCATTTAAACTCTGCTTTTGCTGCCAAAAAAGTCAAGAGGACCATATTCACATAGCACTTTTCTCATTAAAGCCAAACATGAGCCTGAACCCCGCCACAGACACATCTTTAGCACTCAAACCAATAATGACCTCATTTAATTCCAGCACAGAACAATGTCTTTCACTTAAAATTAATGTCTTGTCCACATAAAATTGAAATACAGAATGCAGCCTTCCTGATGATAAGTAGAAAGCATAAAGGTGACTTTTAAGGAGATAAATTTATTCTGTCAGGGAAGGAATAAAAACCTTTTGCTATTCACCTGTGACTCGAACACTCCTAGGCAATGAGTTCTTCCCTTATTTGTAGCTAAATATGATGTGTCACTCAGCTTCCCTTGCTGTCATGTGTTAAATTAAAATACATCATTAATATATACATCGCTTCTGATCCGCACATGGTTAATGGCTCGGTACTGAAGGACTAGGCTGTGTGTTGGCATCCGATAGGCATGCACACAGAATAATATATATACAAATGGATGGGCAGCAGGGAACATGGCACTTTAAATTATTTAAAATAGCATAATTGCATCGCCTCCATTTACAGAGAATATCAAGTGAGGCAGTACAAATTGTTTTGAGTTAATGGAATAATAAAGAATTATGATGATCCAATAGAGATTTCTCAAAATAAAATTATATAGAAATATTTGTGCTGTTAAATATGACAGTCCAGATTTTGAAATAGTATATTGGATAATTGAACAAAGAAAGGGTATTTTATTCAATAAGTCAAAATTCAAAGTTTGCATTCAACCTCCTGTTATCTAATTTCTAGATGTGACATGGGATAAATAAATTACATTGGATATTCTCTTGAAGAAATCTTACTCAGGCTGTGTTTTAATGTAGATGCAACTAGCATTTGGTCTAAATATTAAGTATTTAACAAATCTTCCAGGTGTGTTTTAGCATCATTGTTATCACCATCAACCCATTTGCAGATAATGAAAATAATCAGAATTTGTTCAATGACAGGCATGAAGTTTAATTCTTTTAACACAATGATTCTATGAGATAGGTACAACTATTACCACCATTTCCATTGTTACCAACACTCCCCAAGTAGAGACACTAAACAACAGAACATTTAAGTCATTGACTCAAAGTCACCAAAGAATAAAGAATGCAGTCCATCCTGCCACTTAGAACAGTGAGGCTCAGAGCAGACAGTTATCTCAATCAAGGTCACAGAGCTAAAGTGAAGTGAAACTGAAATTCAAACCTCTTTTTTTAACTTTACTATTTATTATGGGGTTTTTCAAATAGATACTCAACTAGAGAAAATGGTACTGTGAACTCCAAACAAGACTTTTAGTCCAAAATTTAAAGTCCTTTCTCTAGAACATGACTCATCTACAATGGACATGTTTACCACAATAATTTTTAATGGAAAGAGTTTCAGTGTTATTTTTAAGAGGTAATACATGTTCATTATAAAAGCATTTATTCAGAAGAGAAAAGCTTGCCTCATTAATAGCTTGTGCAAATCCTTCCTGACTTTGTCTACACACATCTGTCCACGTATAGTAGTAGTAATAGTGTTAGTTGCTCGGTCATGTCTGACTGCGACCCCACAGACTGTAGCCCACCAGGCTTCTCTTCCATGGGATTCTCCAGGCAAGAATATTGGAGCGGGTTGCCACTTTCTTCTGCAGGAGATCTTCCTGACCCAGGGATCGAACCCAAGCCTCATGCATTGCAGGCAGATTCTTTACTATATAAGCTACAGGGAAGTCCCTATATGTGCATGTATAGAGATATAACTATTCTTTACAAAAGGGAATCATACCATATGCACTTTTAAAGCTTGCTGATTTTTGCTTTTAAATGCACCATGGACATATTTCCATTACAATGAACATTGATCTATAGCTTCATTCTTAATGGTTACAATCATATCAATGAACCATCATTTACTTAACCAATCCCTTATTGATGAACATTTATATTTTATTAATGCTTCGTTACTATAAAATATTGAGGCAACTCTCCTATCTTATAGGTCTTTATATGCTTGTAAAATTAATTCTTAGAAGCTCCTGCAACATAATAGGTGCTCAATAAATATGAGGAATTAACAGATGAAGGAAAAGTGGAGTGGTTTGATCAAAGAAATGGTAAATCTTATATTTTGATATATATTGCTAAATTGCCCACCAGAGAAGTAATTAATCCATTTTCTGATTTTTCATCTTACTTTTTAACTTTCTTTACAGTCTAAATATTTTAGAAAGTTTCCAATATTTTACTTTGTGGTCCTGTCTTCAAAACAGTCATCTGTAGGGTTAAGAGCTCAGCAACTTATGCAAGCCAATTGTCAGATTTTCAGGAATTTTGAGGATCAATCATAAAATGTAGCAATTATTTAAAAATTACATAAACATGATTAAATTATATTTAAAACAAAGTCAATAAATACTAGTTACTTTACTAAATGCTCCTATTATCTATACTTTTGAAATTAGTTATGAAGGCAATGGCACCCACTCCAGTCCTCTTGCCTGGAGAATCCCATGGACGGAGGAGCCTGGTGGGCTGCAGTCCATGGGGTCTCTGAGAGTCGGACATGACTGAGCAACTTCACTTTCACTTTTCACTTTCATGCATTGGAGAAGGAAATGGCAACCCACTCCAGTGTTCTTGTCTGGAGAATCCCAGGGATGGCGGAGCCTAGTGGGCTGCCGTCTGTGGGGTCGCACAGAGTTGGACACGACTGAAGTGACTTAGCAGCATGACTACCATATGCAGATAATGGATATCGTAGTGTGCTATTCCACATCTTTTCCCAACTCCACATTCAGTGACGTCATTGGTAGCTTAAAATTGGTCGTGAAGGGAGTATTTACACCATGGAAATCAGCTAGTGCTACAAATCAGGGCTTGATTTAGTTCTGAAACTGAGTTTTTAGTTAATTAATGAGAAGGGGATGAAAAGAAGTTTAACAAGCCACATATCAGATTTAATAATATATTTATTGGGAAAAGAGTTAGCAGACTGAGATGCAACTCCATGTGTCAAAAAATCATGGCTGAATATTGACTGTAAGTTCAAAGTTAGAAAAAAATCAAAAAAAGCAGTCTGAAAAATTACATTACAAAAAATTGATTACATTAATAACATTTATTGACAATAAAGAGTATTGTGTACTTTTATTTTTAAATTGTATGCTAGGTATCCTCTATTTTAGTAAAAAATTGTATAATATTTATGTACATATGGAAGGAATGATGCTAAAGCTGAAACTCCAGTACTTTGGCCACCTCATGCGAAGAGTTGACTCATTGGAAAAGGCTCTGATGCTGGGAGGGATTGGGGGCAGGAGGAGAAGGGGATGACAGAGGATGAGATGGCTGGATGGCATCACTGACTCAATGGACGTTAGTCTGAGTGAACTCCGGGAGTTGGTGATGGACAGGGAGGCCTGGCGTGCTGCAGTTCGTGGGGTGGCAAAGAGTCGGACACGACTGGACTGAACTGATATATTTGCATACAGTTTTTTTCAGGGACCTGGTTGTAAAGCATTTAATGGCACCTTACTGTTTAGGTTTTATATTTTGAGGAACATTCTCTTTATAGAAATTGAAATACATGTATTGTTTTGTATTCTAAGTTCCTCTGTGCAGTTGGCTATTTCTGAAATTTGTGTTCTGTTTCATTGATCTTTTTGTCCTCAGTCCTTAGGACCTTAGTACCTTATGTCCTTAGTACCATAACGATTGAATTATTATAGTTTTAAAACACATTTAATATCTAGAAGGGCAAATAGCACTCCTCTTCTCCCACACCACCCAGCTATTCCAGATAAACTTAAAATAATTTTTCAAACTCCCACCCAATAGTATTCCAGTGATACATCCTCCTTTCATTCAGCTCTTTTATATTCATTGTTAGAATCTTATCATTTTCTTCATATTTGCCCTATACATTCTTAGTCTTCATAACTCTATATATGTTATGTCATTGTTTTTATGTACTTTCTATATGGGATTTTTTTATATCTCTTTAAAAAATTATTTACCACAGATATTTTACCACCACTTAGAATTATCCCAAAACTCTTCCACCAGAAACCAAGCTAAAAAGAATAATTGCAAACCATTTCCAACAAGAATGATGGCTAGATCATTTTGTTCAATATCGCAAAAGACTAAGAAGGCTGTGGAAAATGACACAGACTGAAGGAGACTGAAGAGACATGACAAGTAAAGGCAGTGTGGGATCTTGGATAGAATCCTAGAATAGAAAATGGACATTAATGAAAAAATTGGAGAAATCTAAATAAAGTCTGCAGTTTAGTTAATTAAAAAGTATGATTGATGGGTAAAAGTTTTAATAGGACAGTTTGTAAGATAAAGATTCTGGAGCCATTAATGAAATTATTTTTTGGAAAGGAGGTCAACTCTACTTTTTAAATGTGAATGTGCATAATTAAATCATCTTAATATGACATAGTTTTTGAGTAATTTATTCCATATTTTGGATTTCTTCAATATGGCTAATTATAAAACCACTGTAAGTTCATATTATTCCCTTAATAATATTTTTACAACATTTTATTTCTTCCAAGAGATTCCACAAGTATACAATTATTTGCCAAATGTGGGAATGTGAAGATATTATGAGAACATGAGTTAGACAAGCAAACAAAAAACCATAGGTTACTGTGAAAAACAAATGCTATACACTTCTGTGCTAAAGGACATTGAAAAAAATGATCCTTTAATTTTATCTCAAGTTAATATTAGTTATATAAATTGTAACATAATCTCCATGATAAGCCTCTGTTTTAGAAAGAATTTTTAATAAGTTACTGAAAATGTTTTAAGAGAGGCATCTAAGTTTAAATTCTGCACCCAGCTTCACTAGAAATTTCCCCTGAAAGTGACTCTTTGTGACCCCATGGACTGTCGCCTGCCAGGCTCCTCTGTCCATGGAATTCTCCAGGCAAGAATATTGGAGTGGGTAGCCATTCCCTTCTCCTGGAGATCTTCCCAACCCAGGGATCAAACCCAGCTCATCTGCATTTCAGGAGACCTTTCCTGTCCAAGCCAAATGGTCTCCTATGACACTATCACTCTGTAAGTTTACAGATCAGAGTGGTCCCATTCTACAGTCAGTTACCAGCCTCAGTCCTCTAGGCTATACTTTGAGTAGCCCATTCCTCTTATTTGCTCCTAGGTAGTAATGGGATCCAAGAGGTTGCCAGATAATAAATTTTAGCACAGTTGATGGTAAGTAACAGGCGCAAAATCTTTCTTTCCTTCTTTCAGGTCACCAAATACAAACCATGACCTGGCCTAGGTATTCTGTGATCTCCATGTGGCTTGGTAGACACATGACAAGACCTAGCTGTTTGTGTGGGGATTATGTGCATTCTGGAGTCAGACACTGTGAAAACACAGGAAGCTGATTCTCCAGCCTCTCGCCCCTCCCTGTTTCTTGTCCAGTCAGGCCCGGAGCCTCCATGGCCATGCCGTCCACCTGCATTTCCTGGTCAGCCTGACGTTGCTGTTACCCCTCTTCTGTACGATATATCTCACTGTCAAATGCAGATTCTCCAGTGGACAGCCTGGATCCTGAATTGACTCCTTTTACAAGCAAGAAAACACACACAGAGCTCATCACAAGCGTTTAAACATGGCAATATGTCTTTCTGCTCTGCTGTTTCCTCTGTCTCTGCATCTTCTCATCGTCTCTCCGTGACTATTTCTCCTCCCTTCTGTCTGCCTTATTCTCGGTATGAGACCCTCTCCATCTGTGCTTTCTCTCCTCTATAACCTTCATGGGCCTCCATCCTTTTAGTTTACTGTCAATGTTTACGATATTGAACCAATATTCACTCTTAGAATAGGATTTTCCTTGGTTAAGGAGAATAGTGGCACATTTGGTAAAGAATCCACTGGCCAATGCAGGAGACACAAGTCCCATCCCTGGGTCAAGAAGATTCCCTGCAGAAGGAAATGGCAACTCATTCCAATACTCTTGCCTGGGAAATCCCATTGACAGAAGAGCCTGGTGGTCCATGGGTTCACAAGAGTCATGACTTAGCAACTAAACAACACAACTAAATACCCATTTCCAAAAAAAAAAAGATACCATAGTATCTGAAATTGTTCGTGGTTTATATAGCCCTGAATCACAATTTATTTGCCCCATTCCTGTAATATTTGGGAAGGGGAGTCAGGAAGATAGCCTGTCCAAGAGACATCTCAGAAAGCATCTCTTCTCATATGAGGCCCATCATATCCCTCTCCTTTCCAGAGCCAGGCAGCTGGGTCTGAGCTCTGCCAGACCATAGGTAAGAAATTGTTCTCTGCAAACCTCTTTGATTTTGCGTACACCAATAGAGCCTCCCTCAGGGTTAGAGAATCAGGCTGAAAGGCTTGTAATGTGTGTACTCTGTGATTCCTCCAGGATCTGAACAGAAGCTAAAGAGCCCGGATGCAGGAACTTAACTTGAAGGTAGGCTGTGCTTAAGCAGCTGAGAGCAGAATCAGCAATGCCGTGTGAATTAATGAAGGCAAATGAGCCTGGGATTTGTGTTTGTTGTGTGGGAAGGTGATGACAGAGTAAATCTTCCAAATTTAAGTATATTTTATGTTAATTGCCTAAAGTAGCAGAGATTTGCTGTTTAAATCTCATCCATGGGAAACCAGAATTGGGCTTGTTGATTTCTTGTATTATCCACTAAAATGACTGCAGTCCTTGTTTGTATTTACTTGAGAAGCACAGATCTATTTCTAAATAGCTTTACAACTTTAACTGTTTTAAGAAACTTTTTAATGCCATCCAGTTAATTGTACCATGACAGCTCCTAAGTGGAACATTACATCTACCAGTCTTAAGTGCCGCTGGGGATATAATAGCTTGGGTCACATTATTACAATCTCTTTTATTTAGAGCACTTGGAAAGCTAAAAATTAAATATGCTTCAATCTGCTATCATTCTGACTATTACTTACGTTAATGCTAAGTAAAGACTAAAGAAACTATCACCTCTGGTAAAATTAAATTCTGAATTCTTTGATGATGGAATATAGGTTCGATCAATGTAGATACAAATCTTTCCTTGTTTTCCCTCTACTCAGTTAAAAATGGTTTCTCTGTAATAGCAAGCTACTGTGTGCACAGATTTTTGAACTCTCAGAGTCCTTAGTGGGGAAAGAACAGGAATATAGAAAAAGGGAAATGGTGAGATTACTTCCATGTGTGGGAGACATTGTACTTGTACTAAGTCACATCAGTTGTTTCTGACTCTTTGCGACCCTATGGACTGTAGCCCGCCACGCTCCTCTGTCCATGGGATTCTCCAGGCAAGAACACTGAACTGGGTTGCTGCCATGCGCTCCTCCAGGGAAAGTTCCCAGTCCAGGGATCGAACCCATGTCTCTAATGTCTCCTGCATTGGCAGGCAAATTCTTGACCATTAGCACCACCTGCTTTATTGACTATGCTAAAGCCTTTGACTGTGCGGATCACAACAAACTGTGGAAAATTTTTCAAGAGATGGGGATACCAGACCACCTGACCTGCCTCCTAAGAAATCTGTATGCAGGTCAAGAAGCAACAGTTAGAACTGAACATGGGACAACAGACTGGTCCCAAATCAGGAAAGGAGTACATCAAGGCTGTATATTGTCACCCTGCTTATTTAACTTATATGCAGAGTACATCATGAGAAATGCTTGACTGGATGAAGCACAAACTGGAATCAAAATTGCCAGGAGACATATCAATAACTTCAGATATGCAGATGACACCACCCTTATGGCAGAAAGCCAAAAAGAACTAAAGAGCCTCTTGATGAAAGTGAAAGACGAGAGTGGAAAAGATGGCTTAAAATTCAACATTCAGAAAGCTAAGATCATGGCATCTGGTCCCATCACTCCATGGCAAATAGATAGGGAAACAGTGGAAACGGAGAGAGACTTTATTTTGGGGGGCTCCAAAATCATTGCAGATGGTGATTGCAGCCATGAAATTATAAGATGCTTGCTCCTTGGAAGAAAAGTTATGACCAACCTAGACAGCATATTAAAAAGCAGAGACACTACTTTGCCAAAGGACAAAGGTCCTTCCAGTCAAGGCTATGGTTTTTCCAGTGGTCATGTATGGATGTGAGAGTTGGACTATAAAGAAAGCTGAGCACCAAAGAATTGATGCTTTTGAACTGCGGTGTTTGAGAAGACTCTTGAGAGTCCCTTGGACTGCAAGGAAATCCAACCAGTCCATCCTAAAGGAAATCAGTCCTGAATATTCATTGGAAGTTCTGATGCTGAAGCTGAAACTCCAATACTTTGGCCACCTCATGCGAAGAGCTGACTCATTAGAAAAGACCCTTATGCTGGGAAAGATTGAAGGTGGGAGGAGAAGGGGACGACAGAGGATGAGCTGGTTGGATGGCATCACCGACTCAATGGACATGAGTTTGAGTGAGCTCTGGGAGCTGGTGACAGACAGGGAGGCCTGGCGTGCTGCGGTCCATGGAGTCACAGAGTCAGGCACGACTGAGCAACCGAACTGAACTGATCTGAGCGCGCCACCTGGAAAGCCCTACAATGAGTGTAAATCCTATATGCCCTCAACATATCAAGCCCAGAAATAGCCAGGTGACAAGAGAGAGACTAAGCCAAGAAGTGAACCTGAAGCTGGGTACTCCCAAAGTGGGCCATGCAGTGCCCTCTAGATGTCTTTTACAAACCAGCAGCTCTTATACCACCTAGGAGTGTTTTAGAAATGCAAAAGCTCAAGCCCCACCCCAGGCTGATCTAATAAATCTGCACGTTAACAAGACCCTCAGAGGATTCCTATGCACTTTCAAGTCGAAGAAGCCCTGTCTGTACTTCGCCCAGGGCCTCCACTGGGAAGATGGGAAATCTGCCTTGATTAACCTCAGGAACTGGCATACTCTAATTGTTCCCCTCAGCAGAGAATGGTACTATACAGATGATGGAAACTAAAAGGCTGTAAAGTGAAAGTGAAACTTGCTTGGTTGTGTCTGACTCTTTGCAACCCCATGGACTGTATAGTCTATGGAATTCTCCAGGCCAGTCTACTGGAGTGGGTAGCCTTTCCCTTCTCCAGGGAATCTTCCCAAACCAGGGATTGAATCCAGGTCTCCCGCATTGTGGGCAGATTCTTTACCAGCTGAGCCACAAGGGAAAATGAAAGTAAAGTCACTCAGGACTGTAGCCTACCAGGCTCCTCTGTCCATGGGATTTTCCAGGCAATAGTACTGGAGTGGATTGCCATTTCCTTCTCCAGGGGATCTTCCCAACCCAGGGATCAAACCCAGGTCTCCCACATTGTAGACAGACGCTTTACCATCTGAGCCACCAGGGAAGTCCAAGCCACAAGGGAAGCCCAAGAATACTGGCGTGCATAGCCCATTCCTTCTCCAGGATATCTTACTGACCCAGGAATCGAACTGCATTGCAGGCAGATTCTTTACCAACTGAGCTATCAGGGAAGCCTTTAAAAATTCAAATCAACCATTGAGATCTGGCTGTAGGAGAGGCAGAGATAGGGAAGAGAGAGTGTCACACACTTCATTGCAACTATTGAAACAAGAAGCTCTTGTTGGAAATATTTTACCCTCTTCTCTTGTGATGTTATTGGATTTGATTTCCTTTCTTCTAAAGAAGGACACATTGGGGGGGAAATGACCTAAATTCAGTATTCCATCCAGATGCTTTCAATTTGGCAGGCGGGAAGCAAGTTTTGCATAAGACTGAGCTCACTGGAAGGAGTTAGAATTTTGAGCTGGAAATTCCAAAGGCATTTTAAAGTCAAGAACTGTTTAGGAAAAAAATAAATACAAGTGACCTTGAGGATATTCTGCAATGACAGTCACATCTCAGAGACATCTCTGAGGTTCCTCTGGGTACATTTGTAACCACTC
Organism: Bubalus bubalis; assembly: GCF_019923935.1. Taxonomy (NCBI): domain Eukaryota; kingdom Metazoa; phylum Chordata; class Mammalia; order Artiodactyla; family Bovidae; genus Bubalus; species Bubalus bubalis. The sequence continues at coordinate 2,205,446 of NC_059178.1, read as the reverse complement.
TTCCTGGCACTGAGTTCAAAACAACAGACTTTAGGCAAATGAGAAAAATGGGGAGGGGTAGTAGGATCTAATTTAAGTGGAGGAGCCAGTCACAGAAACCTCACACAGTACAGGGGAAGCCACAACACAAGTGATTGGCCAGCACCGCAGAGGCCACACGTACCCAGCTCAGGGCGTCTCAGAATAGGATCGTGTGCGCACTTTAGTGCATTCCTGGACTTCCCGCTCAGGAACGCCGTCCAGGGAAGGGACCGGCAACTCGACCTTCCTTTCTCAAAGGTAATTTTCAGGATCAGGCTGATTTTGGTCTCAAAATAAATCTGAGATTTTTGACATCCCTTGACCATATGGTGTATCTATTACATAAGCTGTTTTGAAGTTTCCTTTTTCCTTAGCCAATTGTGTTTTCCTTATGTTTTTGCTACTTTTTTTCCCCAATGTTAGATATCCTAGACATCAGTAGCTACTAATGTCAAACACTGTTTGAATGCTTTTTTTCCATTTAATTTTTAATAATTTACCAATTTAGGATTAAACATATCTTTCAGGATTTTTGAATCAGAATCTTATTTAGGAGTCAGTGCTCAGGGCTTCTCAGGCTGCTTAGTGGGTAAGGAATCTCCTGCAATGCAGGAGACGCAGGAAGATGGGGCTTGACCCCCGGGTCAGGAGATCCCCTGGAGAAGGAAATGGCAACACAGGAGACGCAGGAAGACGGGGGTGACCCCCGGGTCAGGAGGATCCCCTGGAGAAGGGAATGGCAATGCAAGAGACGCAGGAAGACGGGGCCTGACCCCCGGGTAAGGAGGGTCCCCTGGAGAAGGGAATGGCAATGCAGGAGACGCAGGAAGACGGGGGTTTGACCCCCGGGTCAGGAGATCCCCTGGAGAAGGGAATGGCAACCAACTTCAATATTCTTGCCTGAGAAATCCCATGGAGCCTGGCGGGCGACAGTCCATGGGGTCACAAAGAGTCAAACACTGGCTGAAGCAACTGGGCACGCACATGTGCATGCGCACACACACACACACACAAAGTACTGATGAGCTGAATGGCATTTTTATTTGTATTTTTTACTAAAATAACATAAAAGCAATGTTGGAATTTTATGAAAGATAAATTTGAGCCACTGTATATCTAGATTATATAAAAACTATACCTGCAGCCTATTCAAGTAGAGGATTCAAATTTAGTATTAATGCAGAAAATGTTTGAGTTTCTTTAATGAGTATTCCATCTCAAACAGGAGTATACAAAACTAATGAATTCAAAATTGGATCAAAATGATGACTGACTATAGAAAAATAGCCAAGCCTGGTATATTAGTTTCCTAGGTTTCCATTACAAAGTACCATAAACCAGGTAGCTTTGAACAACAGAAACTGTCTCGCAGTTCTGGAAGCTGTAAGTCCAGGGTCGGAGTCTCGGCAGGCCGTGATCCCTCCAAGCCACTAGGGGAGGCTCCTTCCTTGCCTTTCAGCTTTGGATGGCCCCGGGGGTTCCCCGACTTTGACGCAGCATCACTCTACCTCCATCTTCTCGTGACCACCCTCCCTCTGGGTGTCTGTCTTCCATCTTCTGAGGAGGACATCAGTCACGATGGATCAGGGCCCACCCTCATGGCCTGATCGTAACTCCATTATACCTGCAAAGGCTCTATTTCCAAATAAGGCCACATTCACAGATACCAGAGGCTAGGTATTCAACATATCTTTTAGGAGTGTATACAATTCAACCCCTAACACATATCTAGCATTTTATCAGCACCGGAATATAACCTGTAACTTTACCAAAATGACAGTATTATTCTCTCTCTGATCCAGAGATTATAATTTCTTTTTACTTGCCTCCCTCACAAAACAAAGGAAGTTAGAGATCAAGCAACTGTTACTAATGTAATGTGTCCAACAAGTATTTGATAAAGCTTCTCTTGGAACAGAGTAGAGGGCATCTCAGGCATGTCAATGACAGCTGCTAATAACAGGAACTAATAACTCAAGATCCTTGAGACTTTCAAGTAACCCATCTTGAGTGGCTTATGCTTCAAGAAAACAAAATTACAAGTTCAAAAGATTCATCCAAGGGAAGAGATGGAAGCCTGCCTAATGCACTTCATAAATATCATAAGTAATGTAGCATGACAATTCTTTGATACCAGCTGAATGTTTAGAAAACACAGTTCACACCAAGTCATGTACCATTCATGATTTAATGTAATTGTAGGGTGTGCTCAGTCGCATCAGACTCTCTGCAGCCCCATGGACTGTAGCCCACCAGACTCCTCTGTCCATGGGAATTCCCAGGCAAGGATACTGGGTTGCCATTTCCTTCTCCAGGGATCTTCCTGACCTGGAGATGGAACCCATGTCTTCCTGTGTCTCCTGCACTGGCGAGCAGATTCTTTACCACTAGCTCCACCTGGGAAGCCCCAACATATTGTAGTAAACTCATTTTTCACTGCAATTCTGAGCCTGTGTTTAACTACATCCTACTCTTCCCAGACTTAGAGCTTTCCCACCTCCCCCAGAGGACCCCTTCCATGCCCTTTCCTCTCTTCCCCACTCCTGTCTGGGATCCTTTCCTGGCCCTCATGGGCACTCAGAGGCACCTTCACGGGCATCCTCAGCACCACTCTCCTGTCCTTGCCTTCCTCTGAACTCAGTCCGGGCTCCCGGCTCCTCTCCTCGGGGCCTCAGTTTACACCCACGCTCCTCAAACTTGAGGGAGAGAGCTTGTTAAAACGCAGGTTCTGACTCAGTGCATTGGGGGTAGGCTCTGCAATCCTGCATTCCCAACAAGCCTCTGTGTGATGCCCATGTGCTGTCCATGGACCACACTGTGAGACCACGCACCTGAGCACACGCCAAGGCCTTCTCTGTAACCCCCCAGACCCCCCAGGCTCCCAAGGTCTCCTACTTCAAAACGATCTCTTATGCTACCGCCTGCCCCTCTTCTCTCATCAGCCCCTGCCGCCTTAAGCACAGCTCAGGTAAACAAATGAACAAAATAACCCCACTGAGGAATAAATGGCTGATACACTGAGCTTACCCACCTACCCCATGCCCCCAGAGGTTTTCCTGGAGCAGTTTGTGTGAATCTCTAAATCAAGCAGTCTTCGCTTCCAGTGTAAATATCGGTATATTTTTCTGGGGAGCAGAGTCTAGATTGTTATGACGTTCAAAGAATCCCCTCACCCCAAAACGCTGAAAAGGCACAGTCTCCAGAGAGCAGTGCCGGGGCTGTTGACGCATGTGTTCTGCAGGGCGAGGGAAGGGGAGGGCGGAGGGGCCGCAGCTCGAAGCCCAGGGCTCGCCTCTGGCTTGCCCTGTGTGACTGCCTGGGGGACGGGGCAGCGGGGCTGAGGGCTGCCCTGGTTTGCCCACGCATGTTCCCTCACACTCAAACGAGGGGCTGCTCCAGGTTCTGCTTCCTTGAATTCAAACAGAATTCTGATCTGGAGGCTGGAGCACAGGCTGCCAGGTGAGCTCCCAGCCCTTCGTGAGACGTGAAGGGTAAGGTCGGTCAGATGTCAGGGGACAGCTGTGTTCTCACTGGGTCTGAATGTGGCCACGCTTCCAGCACCCAGGATACCCAAACTCTGGAACCCTCTGGAGAGAGGGCAATGGTCCTGAAACCATCATGAAAACACGCACCCCTGCCCAAGGAAAGAGAATCCAGAGCAGTAACTGCCTCCTCCGCCCCACGGGGACCTGGGAAGGCCTTGTTGCACTCTGCACTAAATGAGACGATATATGTAGCACTCCCAGCATGGAGCCCAGCAGATAGGAGGAGTTCAATAAATATTAGTTCCCTTCCCCATTAAAAGTAACACCAGTAACACCATCCTGTCTCTGTGACTCGCTTGCGGTTATTATCATACAGCACAGCAAGAAGTGTGCCTGTAATTAAATATGTACCACTATGGTAATTCTGTTTTTAAATTTTATTGATAATATCATTATACCCTTTATGTAAGTTCAGAGTTTTTCTGCTTATGCAGCATGGTCATTGGTTCCTAACCTTCAAAAAAATGCAAGAAAACATCTGAGGAAAGAACAGTTTAATGGTTTAACAAGGCATTAAAAAAAAAAAAAAAAAAACCCTCTAGCATCCTCTGCAGCATGAGCCATTGCTTTCCTCACTGTTCTTCCTGTCCTGACAGCGCTCAACTCTGAGGCTCCCCACCAACCTCCCCCCTCTGCCCTCCACACAACACTCCCTCCCATCGCCCTCTTTATACTGCTAGCAAAAACCAGGCAACCTCCAGGAATATCCCCTCCATCTGTTTTTTTGGAGGCTTTGAACTGGCACGCCGTTCAACCCTAGCAGCCTGGGTACTCCAGCCAGGTCAAGGAGTGGCACATGAGCTGACAGATGCCTGTCAAATCTACCCTCACCAGATAGAATCCCTGAGCCAAACACGAGCTGGGCGTGAATGTGGGTGGTGACTTGATGCCACAGGGGAGCTGAAAGCAACCACATTCCATCGATAAATATCTGGGACTAGGAGGAAACATTGGCATCAGAGGGAAGCATACCAGCCCTCTCCAAGCTGAAAGCAGAGACCAGTGACCCAAGCATGGAGGTGAAGCTGAAGCGGAGGTTGTGGGGAAACCAGCTGGAGTCCTCCACCATGTTCCAGACATGAATTATTCTTCGTGAAAAAAAAAGCCATGGAGCCATCGAACATATGTGGGAAATCCTCAGTGGTATTGATCACCGTATGACAACATCCTTGATTCATCCCTAGACTCAGGAAAAGACAATGTCCACACGTGGAACGAATCATCTCCAAATAAGCCTCGTGATAGCAAGCAACCTCAGCTCCTGCATAAGTCCTGGAGAGCGCTTCAAACGGGATCAGCCCAGAGCTCATTAGAAAAACCCTGGTTGGCCTGGTTTTCCAAGAATATCTCCAGATGTTTTTTTAATTGAAATTGAATATAGGGTCACTGTCTGCGGGCACTGGCACTCTTTACTTCCCACCTGTGTGCTCCTGCAGCTGCTGAAAAGCGGGGTGTGCAGAGGGCAGCACCGCACCTGTTAACTCGAGTCATCCTCGGGCTCCTGGCCTCGGGCATCCTCGGGCTCCTGGCCTCGGGCATCCTCGGGCTCCTGGCCTCTGGCATCCTCGTGCTCCTGGCCTCGGGCATCCTCGGGCTCCTGGCCTCTGTCGACCGTAACGTCACATCCGAAAGTTACAACTGTCGTTTCGTACAAAGAAATGGTCCCATTTCCATCGTCTGACTGTGTGGACCTTTTGCTGGTAAGCATATTTCCAATCACATTGAGAAAAATAAAACAGAACTGGCAGTAAGAATCCTGAAGTTGGTTAGAATCACCAGGTTTGCAAAAATAAATTGACATTTATTAAACTGTCATTTAATAAATTGACATTTGATTTCCATACCATTTTAAAACTTTCATATTTTGGAAATAAAATGATTCTTAATTTCCAGGAAGAATTAATGGCTTGGAATTTTGTTATCAAGCCAGGTGAATTTTAATGACTCATTTTAACAATTAACACTGAAATGAAACAAGAAGGTTGTACACTATAGCAGACCAAAGCATCTAGAAAATGGAAGTGGAGATTTGCGAGGGCAAAGTCAAGAAGAACTTTCCTCATTCTAATTCTACAGAAAACGTCAGGGACAAACTCAGATTCAGGGATCTGCCCTGGGAAGCAGGTGTCCTTGCCACCTAAACAGTATAAAGCCACAGGAAGGCGTATCCCTGAGGAAGCAGCTTCTTTTCCCTGTTTGAACAGCAGTCCATCACTTTGGGAAATAAATATTATAGATGCAAGATTTACAATAGACATGTGATTCTGAGAGTGATTCTCTACCACCTTACAAAACAAGAAAGAATTCTACCTTAGTTATCTACAAATGTTCAAGTTTATTTTCAAAAGTTTATAACATAAACTTCCTATTTCATTTAAATGCTGTTATCACAGGGAACTTCTTTAGCAAACAGTATTCATAAATCTTCCCATGACATGATATTCGGGTCACGGAAAGTTACAAAATTTGCAGCTCATGACGTCACTGCCATTTCGCCCAAGGCCATTCGTGTTAGGACTCTACTTTCTTCAATTCACCTTATTATTAATAATAAAGTTACCTGAAACAATCTAGGGGCCAGGAGAGAGGAACAAGTCCGAGAAAAATCTAAACACTGTTTACCCCTGGATCTACAGCTTGAAGCCAGTCTTCCAAGGCTTAGACATGACTCCTGCTGGTAGAGTTTTGCTCTGAGGGAACCAAAACTCCCTCAAGCTAGTTTTGAGAGAGACAGAGAAATCCGTGCAGTTTCAGTGGTATCTCATGGAATCCCAGGCAGGAAGCTCAGCTCAGCTTCCCAAGGAACGAGGGACAGGAACGGGGAGGAAGGCTCTCTCGTCCCTGCGCTCTTCCTGTGTCTCAGCTCCCGACTTCCTCTGTGCTGCCTCTGCAGGACAGGGCACCCCAGGCCTCCCTGCCCATCTAGAGTCCACGTTTTCAGAAGACAGGGCCTGCTCGGCCCAGTCCGCCTCAGGTGGCCCCACCTCTATTACACACAGTTTGGGCTTAAGGGAGGGGCAGAGTCCTCCTTTACAAATAAGGCTGTGGTGAAGAATAGATACACTTTGGACAGCAAGGAGATCAAACCAGTCAATCCTAAGGGGAATCAACCCTGAATACTCATTGGAAGGAATGATCTGAAACTGAAGCTCCAATATTTTGGCCACCTGATGCGAAGAGCTGACTCATTAGAAAAGACCCTGATGCTGGGAAAGATTGAAGGCAGGAGAAGGGGACGCCAGAGGATGAGATGGCTGGATGGCATCACCGACTCAACGGACATGAGTTTGAGTAAACTCCGGGAGTTGGTGATGGACAGGGTGCTGTGCTGCAGTCCATGGGGTCACAAAAAGTCGGACACGGCTGAGCGACTGAACTGAACTGATGTTTTGTATTTCTTTCTATATTTGAGGATACTTATGCAGCATAATTTTGCTTCCCCTCCTCTTGAGAATCTGCCACTCTCCACATAATCAGAATAAAGAAGCATGTTTGCAGGTTTCCAGTCTGTTTATTCCCCCAGATATGTCAAGAATAGTGTCCTTTTGACAAGCCAGGAGGAACCTTACATCTTTTTACTAACAATCTTCCATTTCCCACCAAACACAGGGTTTGCAACTTCAACATCTTAAGGGAAATCACCAGTGTTGGAAAACAGTTTATGTGAAATACATGTTACACAGATTCATTCCCCCTCAAAAATGAAGGAAAAGGTCCAAATGATCCTAAGAAAAGGGTAACAGTATAGTAATAGCTTTCACCATGGGTGTGCTGTCTCCTCTCTGGGAAGAATCAAGCTTGGAAAGAGCACTTATGTATTATGCTCACCACATCATACTTTGCACATTGTATACCTAAAATGATTTCATCCTTGGAGCAAGCCTGAAACTCCGTGGACTAGAAAAAACTCCCAGGGCCTCAGAAGGAGTAAATAATTTGCCACCCCCCTAAGAATGGCGCTAGTGGTAAAGAACACGCCTGACAATGCAGTAAATATGAGACACGGGATCTTCCCTGGGTTGGGAAGACCCCCTGGAGGAGGGCATGGCAACCCACTCCAGTGCTCTTGCCTGGAGAATCCCATGGACGGGGGAGCCCGGCAGGTTACAGTGCGTGGGCTCACAAAGAGTCGGACACAACTTAGAGACTAAATAACAACAACCCCAAGGGAAAGAAGAGAAGCAGAACCTGAAACTGACCCTGCCTGACCCCGAGACCCATGCACTCCTCTCACTGCTGCTCAGGCTCCGTCATCAGCCGGAGTGCCCCTCTGAGACCCCACGGACTGCAGCCCACCAGGCCCCTCTGTCCATGGGATTCTCCAGGCAAGAACGCTGGAGTGGGTAGCCATTCCCTTCTGCAGGGAATCTTCCTGACCCAGGGATCAAATCTGGGTCTCGTGCACTGAAGGCGGATTCCTTACCACTGAGCCCCTAGTTAGTATTTATGGAACACCAACAGGGGGCTGAGGTTCCCAGTACTTCACATACACTGACTCTGTAATAAATGTACGAACAAGCTACCATCAGCTGCATTTCCCAGATGTAAGAGAGAAGCTCAAAGAAGTCAAGTGTAAACCTATCAACAGTGGAGCTAGGTTTAGGACCCAGGCAGTCCAGCTACATAGCAGGTCAAGTCGTCTCCTTCGAATCTGCAGACACACGGGGCCTCCTTGGTGACACTCCCATGTTGACTCAAAGTGCCTCAACTGCGTCTTTGCGACCAGCCATGACTCCAGAACAAGTTCAAAGTCCAGTCCAGTTACAATTGCACAGCTCATCTCCTCACTGCATGGGTGGAGAAAGGAAATGACAGTCTTGGTAGCCAGGATTCTCAAATCCTTATTTCACCCTAAAACAGCTCTTCTTCTCTACATCCCCTGAAGCCTTAAGGCATCAAGATATGCTGAGGATGCAGTGGTGAGGGAAAGCTCTCCATCTCCACGGTCTGAGTGTGTCTGGGTAGAGGGAGGGCTCCGTATGAAAGAATGCTGGTCGCTCTCTTCTAAGAATGTTCTTTCCCTACCTCTCCGTTCAAGCACAAGCATATTTAGTCTCTGCAAGGAGAACTGTAATGGTCTGCATTCCTCTAGAATCCTTTTCCTCCCCGCTGCTTGCTCCATTAAAAGTCTCCCAATTTCAGGCCACGGCAGCACGACTGGCTTCCATAATGTACCATCATCTGTCCCGCACACATCGTGTCCAGGGACTCACCTTACAGTAAACGTCACTTCAATTGCACTGAGCTGGCCACAGGCCGTGACCTATGAGGGCCCTTGTGGCCATTTATTGTAAACTATAGCTCGTGCGATGCTAATGAAGTTCTTCAAGAAGCTCTGTTTGCATGACTTCATAGTTTGCTGTGTCTCCTTTAAAACCGCTAACAAGAGACAAACGTGGTCTTGATTAAGAATCTGTTCCCCCATTCTCTTCATCCTTTTCTGTTCAGAGAAACCATTTCCATTCCTCCCACTACAACATATCCCTTCATGTCCACCAACACCCAAACACCTCCCCGCTGACAAACTGCAAAAAACTAATGTGGCAACTGCCTCCAAATCTGGAGCTTTATATGCAAACTGTTTATGACATTCACAAAACTGGAAAAGAACTGCAGTGGTGCTGTGCTTCTGAAAAGATGAAGCCAATTTCAGAATCCAATTTTCAAAAGGAAATGCCATGTTTGTTTCATGTCAGCCTCTGCTTCAAATCAGAAAAAAAAGAAAAGCCAAACAAAGCAGAAGCCGTTGGTCTGGCTGGTTATTTCCCAGCAAAGCAAAGGGCAGATGGAAGGGCGTTCAGCTGGCCATAGCACCCTATCTCATCTACCTCCAACTGCTTTGGAAACAGCTGAGCAAGGCTTAACCCCTATTGAATGAGGACCCCCCCGCCCCCCCCCCCCCCCCCCACACACACACACTTTCAAATGTTGGATTTAAGTAATATTATTTTAAACACACAGGCTGGGCTGTCGCACGGCCGGGTGGTCTGCCCGCCCCGGAGGTTCTGAGAACACGCCAGGCAGATGCGCGGTTGCCGAGCCCCGCCTCTCAATCACGCCGCGCTGACACCGCAGCACACGCCGCGGCTGGAAGTGACACCGAGCAGGCTCTCACTAGAGGGGGGATTTCTGGAAGTGAGCCTGTGGCATTTGTGGAGATTCAGAGTTAACCTGTGGAGTGTGAACATATGTAAACAAAGAGAAACTTACCTCTACCGTTGCATCAATTTGCCTTCATGTGTGTCGATTACAGCTTCCAGCTACCATCATGCATGTGGAACTAACAGCTGAATAAAACCCGTGGTCACACAGACACAGACAGGGGTCTAGAAGCACTGCCAGTGAAATATAGGAAAGGTGTCAAATCACTCATCGAGATTCTGTCAAAAACAAGCATGCAGGGAAACATATAATTGATTTTTAAATGGCTTTCTTCCCCCTGTATCCAGCTTTCCTCTCGAAGCCCATTCTGTCTCATTGTTGGCTGGTGAGAGCACCTGAACGCTGCTTCTGCCGGCCAACACCAGGCGAAAAAGGACACAGTGCTGGCCAGCCGCGGCTGCGTGGCCTCCCGCTACCGGCTGCTTGCGTATAAGCTCCACTAACCCCGCTGCCAACTGCTGGATATGCAGACAGGGTACACTGGACCCCCAGCTTGTGGAGGAAATAAGGCTCAGGAGCCCAGTGATGCCAGTGCTGTGGTTCAGTCACAAAGTCACGTCTGACTCTTTGCGGCCCCGTGGACTGCAGCACGCCAGGCTTCCCTGTCCATCACCAACTCCCAGAGCTTACTCAAACTCATGTCCACTGAGTCGGTGATGCCATCCAACCATCTCAGCCTCTGTCGCCCCCTTCTCCTCCTGCCTTCAATCTTTCCCAGCATCAGGGTCTTTTCCAATGAGTCAGTTCTTCACATCAGGTGGCCAAAATATTGGAGCTTCAGCTGCAGCATCAGTCCTTCCAATGAACACTCAGGGCTGAGCTCCTGTGGGATTGACAGGTGATCGAGGGGACGCACCTTCTTATCCCTGTACAAGAACACCCCGTGATTGCTCTCTGCAACACCACTGGGCACTGCTGTGTCCAATCTATTTCTATGCTATATCGTCATTGGTCAAAAAGGGCCATGTTCTCCCATTCCCTCCATTTCCCAACTGAAAAAGGAAAGGAACCAATAAGCCTGAGTTCAATTTGTTCTGGCAATTATCGCAAAGTTCCTACTCCGAGGGAGGCCCTGCCCATCGGCGCGGAATGACACTCAGCCATCCAGGGTCCAGACAAAGGAGACCCTGCTTTTCTCCGAGTGTATTCAGCCATGTAGAGACATATTGGCCGAGATGCCTGCCCATTCACATCTTAATGGGAAAAAGAGAGAGAAGAACCCAATTTTTTTTTTAAGAGAGAATGAAAGATTATCAAGTGACACCAGACAACAAAACGTGAACTTGGGTAAGAGGGAAGAAAGGAAACTATTTTGACTGCCAGACAGTAAATCACTGATATCATGTAGATACATATATTTTACTGCTATCCAGCTAAATTATGCTTTTACTGCAGATAAAGGTTACTATAATGATACTGAAATATGGAGCTGAAGGAAGTCATGCTCGGAGGTTGGATTATACAAGCTTCTCTCATCTCTCTTCTACTTCCTCTGTTCCCTTCTCTCTCTCTCTCTCTCTCTCTCTCTCTTTTCCCTTCACTCAGGTGCAGCTGCACTTTAATTCAACCAAATGAAACTGTTCAGATAAAATACCAACAAGATGCAGTCTAAAGTGTAATTTTTCTGAAACAAGTAGTTACTTTATTAAAAAAAACCAAAGTACAAGTCAAAAGGTGAAAAAAATATATTACACTATGATGAAAAAGAAGTCATTTAAGAAAAGACTGAATAGAACTTTTTCTTGAAATGGCATATGGAGGCTTTTACAACACTGAAAGAAGTGACTATTTCTTAATATTTGTCCTTATTCTCTGCTCATGAATGGAAGGAAACTGTTTGAAGATAAGGTCACTTTAAATTCTGGGCCACGGCACGTGTTCTCTGGGGCCAACTATCCCCATCTCCCCCTTTTCAACTGGATTTACCGATGATTGTTCTGCTGTCCAACACTCCTGTCCACTAGGGAAACACCTGACAAGCAGTCATGGCAGAGCTTCACCCATAACAGACCAGAAATCATTTCTCCAGCCTGTCCCTCATTTCAAAGAATAAGTAATGAATAGGGGGAAACTAAGTTAATTTTAAAATCTGTTATTAGTTGCTTCTCTTTAGTCATAATGGAAAATGGGGGGGGGGGGCGGAATTACAAATTCAATAACAACGGGCACTTCTTCCATTACAGAGAATGGTTAATTCAATGGATGAATCGTTAGCGAATGATCCCTCTGGCCTTTTGCAACTCCAGACACAGAAACACAAAGGAAAAGTTTAAGATACAAAATACACCATGAAAGTGCTGGAAAAGTGAACTACAGTCCCCAGTGAAATTACCTCTTATGGCAATTAAGAGCACGTTTGTTGGAGCATTAACAGCCTCAGGCAAACTCCACAAACCCATCCCTGGCTGCCGGTAATGACAGATTTCTTAGGGAGTATTATTTAATTAACAATAATTTGAGAGAGCTGCTCAGTGGAGATTCTGCATTTACTTACTGGAAACGCTAAGCAATGGTAAGTGGGAAAGACGTGCAATTTGTTAGCCTTCCCATTATCTTCTGTTTCTGAAATGCCTAAGTAGCTGATAGGTATTTGCCACCAGATACTTTCAGCTGTCTGCTAGGCCAACATGTCTAAAGAACTTCAGCTCTTACTGCCCAAGCCTGCTAACAGTCTTTTACCATTTGCTTCTGTTTAGAAATCCCCCAGGGCCTCACATGCTCAGGGACAGCCTTCTTTGTCCTTCCACCATCTAGACAAGGGCGACCGCCAGCCCCCTGCCTTGTGTGTGTGGCTCCCTCCCACCCCCACCATCATTTGCCGCTCATCACCGCACACCAGCGAGGCCTTTGTTCTCACTCCCTGCCCAAGTGGCTTCGGGTTGCATCAGCAGTTTGATGACTGGCTGGTCTCATCTCCCCCCAGAGAAGCACTCAACCCCGTGGCAGTGGCAGAGGAGATGAAAAACCCTAGCTGTGAGTAGCCTTCTCCCCTCCAGGGGACTGGACTAAATTCCCCACATCCAACGGCCTCCTTCAGAGCTGATGGTCGTTTAGAGACCAGTTTCAAACTGGCAGAGGGAGGAGCACTTTTGAGTTGCCCTGACATTCGGTGGGGGCTGCAGCATGACGTGAGCTCCACCTCCAAAGGGACAAGCTCAGAAAAACGCAAAACTAGTACACTCCGTGGAAGAAGGGGAAAGTAAGTTAGAAAACGTTTCATGTGGTCTGTTACTTCTGACATGTCTTCCAGAGATTTGGTTTAAAATCGGTCAGTGGCATAGAAAGATTGTCTTGGGAAATGAGTGTGTTGGTTTAGTTGCGGTGGGAGCCAAACAGAGCTCAAAGCTGGCTAAGACAGCAATTTTAAATTACTATTGGGGGGCTGTTAAGAGTAGTCACTTGTGTCCATTAAAATTCCTGCCAACAGAAAATCTTTACTTTGACTTGATTGCTGATAAGCTTAGAAATGAACAGTAAGTGGAACATGGTGATTAAGCAAAACCAATTTCTGTTCATGACTTCTGAAAAGACAAATCTGAAATCACAGCCACTTAGCTCACGCTTGCTTGTGGGAGTAGGCTGGGATGGGGTGTGTGTGGAGCACAAGCGTCCACAGTGGATGAAGATTGATTGCAGGAGCTAAAGACTTTTCTCTTTGAGTCTTTTGAATCCAAAGTAGCTTTCACTCAAATAATATCAAAGGCATCTGATTAAACACATTTCCCAGCAGGATTTTATCGCGGGGCCTGCTTTACTATGTACAGTATAATCAGACTCATATAATATGGCATCAGCCAGTGAATGTCTTGTTTTGAAACAACTTGTGGAAACAGATTTTATCCCTTTCTTTAACCCTAATTTGATGCTATTAACCAATTCCATTATTTAAATTGACTATTAAGATTGGAATCAGCTTGATTTATCAGAATGCGTTTCCCATTAATAAGGCTTTCATGTTAGTCTCTTTCTTTAGCCTTCATTTACTTTTAGTACTTTGAAGAAAAACATTTGTAAAATCTTTTTCCTTAACATAGATGAAAGCATGTGGATTGTTTCCTGTTAAAATATTCTTAGCCTTACAGTGTAGAAACAAAAGCTTGTAGGGTTTATATGGGTTTCTTTTAAAGACTCTTTACTGTACAGAAAAGACGAAAGGGGTTACAGGAGAAAGAAAAAATAAATTAAATTTTGCAAAAAGATACATAAGAGCATTTTCCATTCCAAAGAAATCCAATCCCTTTACCAACATAGAAAAAGAATATACAGGGATTTTAACTGCTAATGCGGTTTCCACTAGAACATCTTTGTGACACCCCTATATGGTATTTAAATATCCGAAAGAGGGAAAGTGTCAGCATAAAAGCGCGAGAGGCATATGGTTTTTCCAGACAGAAAGGCTAACAATCCTATCTCACCACAAATGTTATCTGAGATCAATCAGCAGGCCATTTTTAAAAATTCCTTCCTTTACTGATATTTTACAGCAAGTCAAAATAGAAATAGCTAGAATCAAGCATCATCTTCAATGGACTGCTCTCTAGAGAAGGACCCACTCCAGTGTTCTTGCCTGGAGAACCCCAGGGACGGGGGAGCCTGGTGGGCTGCCATCTATGGGATCGCACTGAGTCGGACGCAACAGAAGTGACTTAGCAGCAGAGAAGGACGACTAATTCTTTTCCTGTGTGTGTGTGTGTGGTCAGTCACAGTTGTGTCTGACTCTTTGCGACCCCGTGGACTGCAGCCCACCAGACTCCTCTGTCCATGCGATTCTCCAGGCAAGGATACTGGAGTGGGTGGCCATTTCCTCCTCCAGGGGATCTTCCCAACCTAGGGTTAGAACTCAAGTCTCCTACACTGGCACGTGGGTTCTTGACCACTGTGCCACCAGGGTGCTTTTAAGTTCAACATTTCTCTCAGGCAAAAATGAGTTAAATGCTCTTAATATGATGTAAAGTCAGCATTTGAAAATATCACCAACATAAATGATTTGTAAAAGACTTTCTGGCCCTTGGATTCCACCCCCAGCTTTTGGCAGACCCAAAGTTCAGTCCGTGGGAAACTTCTTGCCTGCAATCTTGTGCCCCATCTTCTCCCCACTGCCCCCAAAAAAGGCAGGTTCCATAATCTCCAGAAATGCTGCCCCAGTTTATAAACTTCACTGCCAGGAGACCCATCTTTGTTTAAATCTCTTTGGCTACTAAGGCCATGTTCCCTGTTCCAGATTCCTAGGACATGTCCATCTTCAGTAATGAATTTTTAAAATGTGGATGTCACTATTGAGCTGAACTGTGGCTTTCCTCCTCCAGCCTTAGAGATTTCTTTCCTCGGACACTGCAGGTTTCATCTTTAAGGCCTTGATGACTCCTCTGTATCTGCTCCAAGCTCCTACCTTACTCCTCAATCCTCTCAGAAACTGGCAAAGCTCTGGTGAGGATCACAGTCCCACCTGGAGGCTCCTTGGGATCCTACCCTTAATTCTACTTTGAACATCGCCTTCCAGGTGCCAAGATGCTTTCTGAATGAGAATGTTACATTGCTGAATTGTTGTTCACATTTTATTAAATTGAGTTCTATTTCACGTATTAGTTTATTCCTGTTTGATGCCAACACTGTGCTAATTCTGAAGATACAGAGGTGACAGTCACTAACTTCCGAGAATCCGCAGGGCTGGGGGGCAGGCTGGTGGAATGGACAGAGTGGCATGAGGGCAGAGAAGGCAGGCCTAATGCTTAGTCAGTGCTCCCCGGGAGGGAGGCTGCCAAGCAAAGAAGGGCCTGGGGAGGCACTCACGTCTGAGCAAAAGCGTGAGGGTGTTGAAATGCAGAGTCTAGTTTATTTTGATGGACAAGAAGGCGAGGGGAGCAGGGGCAGGAGATGAGTCTAGGATGGTAGGTAGGTATCCGGTCATGCAGGTCCTTTAAGTGCCTTGTCAAGGAGTTCAGGTTGTATCAGCTAAGAAATGAGACGCTATTAGAGGCCTCGTAGCAGGTGAGCGCCCTGATAAGATCCCTTTGGCTGATTAGAGACGAGATTAGCGCAGGCCACCAGCTCTGAGGCGCTGCGGTGGTGAAGATACAAAGTTTAGAGCATGAAAACTGTGCCAACGGCAGGGCTGGAGGGGGACACGGGGTTGGAGAAGGACTTGGAAGGCGGAACCGGCGGAATCCGGCAGTCCAAGAAGCCAGATACGGGGCAATGGAAGGAATCTGACTTCTGGATTTCACTTGGATAGCTAGACGTGCCCATCATGCTCCAGGTTAGAAAAAATAAAATAGAGCAAGAGACCCAACAGAGAAAAAAGTTAGGAGTCAAACTGGGAGGCAATGATATCCACCAAGACTCATCAATCTTATGTTTGTTAATGAGCTCTCATTTCGAGTTGTTACTAGATTTTATCATGTTCATCACCGCTCTGTTTATATTCTAATACCTCTCCAAAGAGCCATGTGTCGAGGGCTAAGCCGCAAGCTTTATCACCATCATTTTCACTGGCTTCTGCTTTGGTAAAATCTCAGTGCTTAGTGACCATGACTTTAGATATCCTTAAAATTATGAATGAATATTAAACACTTGATGCAGAACCTGCTCCTCTAAGTGTACTTGTCATTGCACTAAAGCTCAGAATGGTCCACTGATGACAATTCTCCAGTCAGCACTGAGCAGTCAGAACCGCACCTTCTCATCGGTGGCGCCTGAGGAGGGCATAATCAACGTTCCGTGCGTTCTGCTCACACGGAGCGCCCTCCTTTACAGGCACCCATCTCCGCACAGCCTGTTCCATTCCTAAATGCAGACTAGGTCGTTTGGACAGGATGTGGCCTATGTAAGTTTTTTAAAGCAAAGAATAACCATCGCCCCACCCCTGCTGCATCAATCCCTTTTAAATACGAAAACCTTCCTCTGCTATTTGAGATTACCAACGTTCCTCAGCGGCCCTGAACGGCTTGATTGACAATCCAGGTGTGGCAGACTGCATTTCCTAAAAATGGCCACAGTACCATCTCCCGCCACACAGGCTCGTCTGGCGCTCTGCAGCTCCCCTGTTTTAGGTGGCACCGACTCCCCTCCCCTTGTGTGTGTGGACTTCCCAGCGGCTTGTAACCAACGGAAGTGGTGCTGAGAGGGTTCTGAGGCTGGGTCATACAAGGCGACGGGGCCTCTGCTGTGAGACAGGAGCAGCAGCGTCCACACGGGAGCCCTGGCCGTGCCCGCGGCCAGCGGCCCTCACGAGCCGCCACGCTGCAAGGAAGCCCGCGTTAGTCCCGCTGGAAACGGCACGTGAAGGACCAGGTGAAACCCCGAGGCCCCAGGAGCCCCCGTGGGCCCAGTCCAGCCCCATGCGCTGCAGAGGCCTGAGAAACCCCATCAGAACTCCCGGCCCACACACACCCAAACTCCTGCCCACGGGGACCACAAGAACTAATGAAATGCTGTTTTCAGCCACTACATTTTGAGGTGATTTGTTTCATAGCAACAGCTAGCCAGAAATCAGGAATTAGCGCCAAAATAACCCAGTACAAGGTCTAATGATGGAAGACCTGAGGATCCCACCCCTTTCCCTCATTCCATGAGACGTGGGTGCCTCTCGATCCAGGCCTGAGCCTCGCTGGTGCCCTTGATGCCGAAACTATATGGGATTCTGATGAGCAGGGAAGGACTGAGAAGGCCCTAAATTCAGAGCAGTTCTCACTCCTGAGGTCACTTCCTGAGGATCCCACTCTGCTTGGAAGACCTAGTTTGAGGCCAGTTTGCTTCGGGCCATTTGGGAATTTCCTTTTTTATACATCACCTGTTAACACGGTAGAACTCCTCCAAAAAAGAATACAAACTTAAGTATCAACTCAACAATTCTAACAGAGGGCTAACAGGACTGAACTTCTGGGGAGCAGAGGCACTCTGTTTAGAGTCCAAATGAGGACCACCTCGCACTCTTGCTTGAAAGAGGGTGCCAGGTGCTGAGCTAGAGAACATGCGGGGACACTAGAGAGCCCAGAAAGATGGGAGCAGTCAGCCAGTCTCTGCCCCACAACGGTGTCACTATGACATAATGAGAAGCAGGTTGCTGCTGCAACCTACAGATCCAAGAACCGCTCTCACCATGTGATATGGCTGGGCATGGTCTGTTGCGGCGATCCAAGATACGAGTGGTATCAAAGTGGACAAGAGAATACTGAATCTTAGGCTTAAAGACAATGCTTTCTACAACTACCTTCTCAAAAGGTCATTGAGATCTATGGATAATGGACAACATCAGCTTAGGATCAGCCAGTTCTAATATAACGACTTTATCAGTTCATTTGAGATATTTCTAGAGTATAGTACTTGCTTTCTGCTAAAACTGTGAAATGGCCAAATTTTGTTTCTCCAATTGAAGGTTGTATGGCAAACATGTGTTAAGAAGTTGATAACAAATGGTGTTTTTCAGAACAGCTTTTAAACCAATTCTTGATCTTCTTTCAAAGGCAGAGTTGCATAGCATCCCTTTGCATGGGTATATCATAATTTTTAAAATCATCTACTGTTGGAAATCTATTTTAGGCCATGTAATGTTTCAAATCCCAATCGCCTTGTAAGGTTTCCAAGCATCTCAAAAAAAGATTCTTTAGATTACAAGTGATGCCTAAGCCTAGAGCGCTTCTGACAGGCAAAGGTTCGTTACATTCGGTATCCTGTTTCCTTGATTTTTGTTGCTGGGAGGGATTGGGGCAGGAGAAAAAGGGGACGACAGAGGATGAGATGGCTGGATGGCATCACCGACTCGATGGACGTGGGTTTGGGTGAACTCTGGGAGTTGGTGATGGACAGGGAGGCCTGGCGTGTTGCAATTCATGGGGTCGCAAAGAGTCGGACACGACTGAGCGACTGAACTGAACTGAACTATACTATTTACACACCACTTAATACTTTGCTGGTAAGAATAGATGGAAAAGGGAATGGCAACCCACTCCTGTGTTCTTGCCTGGGAAACCCCATGGACAGAGGAGCCTGGCGGGCCTCAGTCTATGGGGTTGCAAAGAATTGGACATGACTGAGCGACTACCATATTCACTCAAGAATAGATACTAAAATCAGTATGGAAAAATGTTAATTAACTCAAAATAAAAGTTTGAAGGCCTAGAATAATAATATCGTGCTGTTAAGTACTTTTTATAGCTTAAAAATACACTAGCAGTAGCCACCCAGTTAATATTTATTAAGCACCTGGCATTTACCGGATGCTACACTAGGTATCAAGGATACACGGGTAAAAGATACTATCTTCAAGGAGCTTACAGAATGGGGAAAAGAGAGACAAGTAAACAGTTACAACACTGAACAGCAAAAAGCCAAGACAGCAAATGCACAGGGTGCTTTGAAAAAAAGACAAAAAGGGAAACACAAAGAAAGTAAAATAAATAAATAAAACCAGAATTTAATCTGTAGTATTAGGCATGATAATCTAGGCGTGATGATCCTTTAAAGACGATTATCATCCTCACGTCTGAGACTCAGAAAGGCTAAGGAGACACCCAGTGTATCACACATCGAAAAGCAGAGAGGGAAAAAGTCTCACCAAGCTGTTCCCAGCCCCACTGCGCATCACTCCTTCAAAGAAAGGAAAGCACTTTGAAAGTACATAGTAGGAGACAAGCTTCTTTTTTCCTTTAACAGGATAGATAATAAATATCAATGAGATTTTTGCTTTGTTTTGTTTTCCAGGGGGGTTTCTTTTCCTTGAACAGATTATCCAGTTGTCTTTGTGTTCATTCTTTACACATTAGAACTATGAAAGATAAAACACCCACAATCCCAACGCAAGAGTCAGTATTGTGTGAAAAGAACAATATGTGGGGACTGGTGGGTCAAAACCGTCCCCAGCTAAGGTGAAGTTCAAGGCAGCCACAGGAAGTCACTGACCAGTAGGCCCAGCCCCAGGTCTCTAGCCTGGATTCAGTGTGCACGTCCGGAGATGCTAAGGATTGCTCCAAGGGAGAGGAGGGAGTTCACATTCTTTATGCCCAAAGCTGCTTTGAAGTTTTGGACTAAAAAGAGAAGGAAGGTTCTTGCCTCTTTAAATAATCAGGCATTGAAGAATCAATTTTTTATCCTTAAGTCTAAAATCAAATTTATCACCTTGCCTCTAACTAGTACCTCCTCTCAACTTCCTGCCCTAACCCAAGCATGCACCTTCTTCATACCCTTTGAGAGCGGGGTCTGCTTGCAAGTGTTGGAGACCCTATCTCCTCAGTACTGAAGAGGTCTCACCACCTGCTCCGCCCTGACCCCTGGTCGAGGGCTCCTCACCAGCTTTCCCTGGACTCTCACTGACCCCCGGCCCTCCCCACTCCCCTCTAGAAACACTGACACATGGAGATCGAACAAGTATACGTCTGCATGCTTAAAGGCCTTTACCTGCTCACTATGGACAATTAAATATATTCCAAACACTCCAGTCGAGCAACATTCAAAGCCCCTAAGCTACTGGGCTTTGCCTACATGTCCTGTCTTATCTCTCATTGCCCTCCTGAATAGACCTCATTCTCCAGGCAAATTAAATTCTTCCTCTCCCCCAGACAGGCCCTTTGCATCCTGCACCCGTGCCTCTGCCCACACACTTCGGTCCACGTCGACGCCTTCCTTCCTTCTGTCCTGCAAGGTCTGGTTCCGATGGTACCGTAAACATGTCCTCCCTGCTAGAAATCATTTCTCCCCCTTCTGAGTGGTGTGCAGTGATGTGTCCTCAGTGGCTAAGTCATATCCGACTCTCTGAGACCCCATGGACTGTAGCCTGCCAGGCTCCTCTGTCCACTGGATTTCCCAGGCAAGAACACTGGAGTGGGTTGCCATTTCTTCCTCCAGGGGATCTTCCCCATCCAGGGATCAAACCTGCATCTCCTGAATTGGCAGACAGATTCTTTACCACTGCGCCACCTGAGAAGCCCCTCCAACCTGGTGTAGCATTTTGTTTCTACCCATCTTGGGGCTCTTATCACACAGACTGTGCTACAGTCAGTCATGAGCTGCTGAAGAAGTTCACCCCAGGACTCGCTATGTGGCATCTGGCAATGGCTGTGGTGGAAATATTCACACCATGGTTGATCTGGGTGTTGGGAAGAGACATGCAAGTCAGCTTCCATGATCGTCGGGAGGAGCCAACCGGAGCACACCACTGTTCCTCTGTTTCTTTGCAGAATGGGAAAAGAATACCTTTCCGTGGAATTCTTGCAAAGATTAAATAATGAAGAGAATGCACATTACTCAACACAACCTGCCATGGAGTAAATAATCCATGCTAGTACTTCCGCTGAGACTGCTCCATAACTCCTAGGGTGGCTCGGACCCTATCGTCACCACTGCTAGGAATGGTGTCAGGCCCGCACCGACTCCTGCTACTATTCCCACTGCTCAGAGTAATGGTAGTATCGGCCCCACTAAGGGCACCCCAGGTGGAGCTCGTGGTAAAGAACCCGCCTGCCAACAGGCAGGGGACAAAAGAGATGCGGGTTCCATCCTGGGTGGGGAAGATCCCCTGGAGGAGGAAGTGGCAACCCACTCCAGTCTTCTTGCCTGGAGAATCCCACGGACAGAGGAGCCTGGGCGCTATGGTCCATGGGGTCTCAAAGAATCGGACATGACTGAAGCGACTTAGCGCACACACACACACACACACACACACACACACGCTGCTCCACCAAACTGCAAACATCTTGAAGTAGGGAAGCGCCTACTATTTTTCAAGTGCAAGGCTTTTCCAAACACCAAGCTCTGAGCTTCATACTTACTTTCTCCCTTAATTCTGACAGTCACCCCATGATAGTCTATAATTATCTCCAGTTTCTAGACAGCCAACTGAGACTGAAAAAGTTGAAGTCACACAGGCTTCCTGGGAGCTCAGCTGGCAAAGAATCTGCCTGCAATGCAGGAGACCCTGGTTCAATTCCTGGGTCAGAAAGATCTCCTGAAAAAAGGATAGGCTACCCGCCCCAGTATTCATGGGCTTCCCTGATGGATCAGATGGTAAAGAATCCACCTGCAATATGGGAGACTTGGGTTCAATCCCTGGGTTGGGAAGATCCCCTGGAGGAGGGCATCCCGAGTGCCCCTCCCTGACGTGTAGAGTCTCAACCACTGGACGGCCACAGAAGTCCCTACAAACCATTCTTTGATTAAACCCATTTGATGTTCAAGTATTTATCAAATTAATAAACTGTCTTAATTTTAGACAGCAGACTTACTTTTCCCCCCAAACTCTTCCTCCTATGGATTAATCTTTATGGTCCAGGGAAGACTTATCAGAATTATCCTACTGCCTAAACTTCTCTACGAAATCAAAGCTATAAAGAAAAACCTGAGTTGTGATTATCTGTAACTTCTTATCAAAGAAGAACTTGAGCCAAAGAATTACATTTGAAACACATGCTTTTTTTGAATGAACAGGCACAAATGCAATTATAAATGGCACATAAGACTAGAAATTAGTGAGCATGTGAGACGACCTTGAAAAAAATCAAGACTGATCATTCTTGTCTAACTGCAGTCAAAGCAAGTGCCCATGGACCGAACTGTAGTTTCATTAGCTTGATTAAAAGTGAAAACCAGAGGAAGGGTAACGTAGGTCAAAGACTCCCTGAGTCCTTTAGGATTGAAACATTTACTGGACGCCAAGCATGTGTGGAAGCATCAGGAAGAATCCATTTGCCGTTCTTGGAAGATGGGGACAGTCAGGACACCCTCAACAGGAAAAGTCGATTACAGGAGAATGAAAAACAAAGAACTGGGCCTGAACTCCAGCAAAAGGATTTTGAAAGCAAAATGCCTTTATTCATGACCGAAGCTAGGGAATTTATAGCCGGAGGGGCAACCTCTACACGGGATATACAAAACAGGTTTTATTATGGGACTGATCAGGTTTTTCAAAGCCAGCTCTTAATTACATAATTCAAGCTTTCTACCATTTTTTCCTTCTGTTCCTCTCGCCCACATGGGGAGACACACATGCACACACTCAAACTCACACACCCCTTGTCTTACATAAAACCATATATTGTTCCTAAAACCTTCAACTAAGCCACCCTGTACCTCCCCCTCTGCCACAGCAACCCCACAGCTCCATTTCTGAACATCTTAAAACAGCACTCCCTCGTCCAAACTAATCTGGTTGTGGGAAGGAGAGGAGAGCAAGGAGAGCAAGTGGGGAGGAAGGGAAGATTTCTGGGGCTGATCACGCTTGAGTGAGAACTGTAAGAGCCGGGCCTTCAGGCTCACGTTTTCCATAGGTTTTGAGGGACTTGGAGGAGCAGGAATTCAAAGGAAAATAAATAAGAGTGATGACTACCTTTTCTAAGAACTCTCTATGGAAATTAAGAATTCCGTTCGATTTTATAAAAAGGTAAAAGCATAATTCTTCAGTTCTAGACACACCATCAATTTATTAACAGCTTCTTTGAAAGATGGGAGAGGAAATAGGACCACATTAAGCCTACGTACTGATTTTAAGATATATCCCATTTCAGACACGTTAACTGAGGAGTTGGGGCAGTGTCATTCATTAGGCAGGTAAGGGTGGAGTAGGGGACTGGAAGCGAGCACACAGCCCAGATCCAGAAACCCTCATACCTGGACCACCTCTTCTGGTTCTGCTGTTCTGCTGAGACTCGGTCACCTCCACAGACGGGTAGATCTGGGGAGGCTGGTGAGTCGGTGGCCACAGAGGATCCGAGCCTCTACTCACTTAGTGACGGCCCAGTTGAAAATCAAAACGGAACATCTGTAGGAAAAGAAAAAGGCTTCAGGTCAGGGAACTATGTCATCTTCCAGCATGCAAACCTACACTATACACCACTTCCATTTCGTCAGTAGCACAGACATGCACACACAGACCCAGGGATGTTGAAAGCTCGTTTACAGAAGCACTGAAAATATTTTCTTTATGGGCTTCCCCAGTGGGAGTCTTATTGTTTGTGAACTGCACATATTCACAGACACCATCTTCATATGAATTTTTCACTCCAGTTTACACCCGGGACCACCTGTCCTCCACACAGAGGGACTGACTTTTCAGTGAAACGTCTGTGTTTCTCAGAAGAGACTCTTGACTGGGAGGTGAGGTGACTCTGCGCGGAGATGCGTCTGGTTTCATGCTGACGCTCCTCGTGACGCACCACCATACTTCACTCTAATATCCAGGATCCTCGCAAAGTTCTGCCTTTCTTTTGAAGTACATTATTGAGGCTCTTATTATAAGTAAAAGTGATGGCTTAAGAAGTTTAGCTGTCGGAAACCATAGCAACACAGCCTCCATTTACCGCTATAAAGCATGAAGTCAGAACAGAAAATTAAAACAACCCCACCCCCATCCTTAGAGGAAGTCAGCAACAGAGGTGACTGACTCTCCTGCTTCCGTCGAGATGTCACTTGAGCTTACTGAGTAGTATTTCCATTAACCACGAAAAGCTTGGGAAAACTGGAATAATGAAGACAGAAATCAGAGGGAGACCATAAAAGCCCAGTTCATTTCAAGGAGAAAGCAGTAACCATTCCTTTCCCTTACATTTTAAATATCACAGCAAATTTAAGTAACGAAATAAACAATTCACTGAGAGCACACTTTTATGTACAACTTTAATTTCTTCCTACTGGGTTCATTACCAAGCTGTTTACTTTCTTCAGGCAGGATGGGAAGGGAAAAAAAAAACTTTCAAAAGACTCATTTAACACAGAAGTCAATTTCCACTAATGTTGTCTTCATGTAGCATACATGGTCTTTCAAAACAGACCTATATATACATATAGTAGTCTCTCCCTTTATAAGAACAACAGCAATTAGCCCAGCATTAGACACATCATTGCTATTCTTACCCTGGAGGAAAAAAACATGAATATGAGAACCATCTTATTTATAATAATTGCAGACTGGTTAGTATTTCTGACAGAACCAATTTTCTCCTCACCTGCATAAACAACTCTAATTGTGAAAAGAATAACTCTTCTTTAACTATTGGATAACCCAGATATTGCTTTCTGAAAAGTTAGGCAGGGAGTATTTTTCATGCATTCCATCCTAAGAAAGCAGGAAGAAAGTGCTTGCCAATCAGCTGTAGCCATCGAGTTATTTAACACAAAAAGAGTTCCCAGGCACTGTGGGCTTTGGAATTTCAGGTGTATCACAGGGGACACGAGTGGGACATGTGGACCACCAGCCCTTTCACGGGGTCACCAAGGGCTCCACAGGCCCCAAACATCCAGAAGCCACTTCTGTGCGTTGCTCGTGAAAGGGAAGAACGCGAGGGCTTTGCACTGGTGTGTAGGAGGCCAAAGTGGGCAGGAAAGAGAGATGAAAGCAGAAGCAACTGAACAGCCCACAAAATATTCATCACAAAGATTCCACAGAACGCCTCCTTTTTTCCCTGAGCTCTTCAGATCACACTTATAGGTAAAGATAGGAGGTTTTAATTGGCAAGAATGCATATCCAGCTTGTTAGAGATGGGAGAATAGAACGGACAGTCTTAAAATTCCTCAAAATCTACCTAAAATTCCCTAAAATTCCTCTCGAAATTTCCTCAAAACTCATTCCATTCAGAACATTTAGTAGTGGGAGCAGGAGAGGGGACATTTGCATGGCCCAGCCCCTCACTCAACGTACACGCACCTGCTCACTTAGAGCCCAAAGCGACATGATTAAAGTAGCTAGAGAAAGTCATCAAAGCCACTGAAAGTAATGCTTAGACAAAGGCACACGTATGAGACACAGGCGTTCAAGGAAATGCATTAATACACATTTTGAGCTCTATCTTTGATAAGTGTGACCCCAAAAGTAAATTCTCTCTACAAAGTTTTCAAACAGTTCTTCAATGTTTCCTCATATCAAAAAGAAAAAAAAAAGTTTGGCTATTACAGAATTGGTCTGGGCCAGAATTTACTCCCCAGTAATACTTATCACAGACGCAGAGATCTGTAAAATAATATATGTAATATATATATTATATATAATATATATATAGGGCCCTTTCAGATATATATATATATATATATATATATATATATATATATATATTTTGGCCCCAAAAGTGCCCAAGAGATATGTTTCAGGCTCAGCTTCATCACTTCTACACATGACTCAGTAATTTTTCCTTGTGTGGCTGTTCAATTGTCAGCTGGCACCTTAGTCATTTACAGAACATATTCACATACATTGTCCCAACAAATCCTCATGGGTATCCTGTGAAGTAGGTGGGAGAACTATTAATAGCATTCACTGCTTAATAGAGGAATAAAAATTCATAGACATCAACCAGTCAGAGGTAATGAAAGCAGAACCAGGGGTCAAACTGTCTGACCCTTAGTCTAGCAAACATGTGCAAAATTACAGATAGGTCTGTGTTTCACAAGGTACGCAATATTCCCACTGTGGCTACCGATCCCAGGATTCATTCTAGCAATAGCCTTTTTTTTTTTTGGTAATACCCTTTATTGCATCTTCTAGCTCCCTACAACAGCATAGCTAATTCTCACCAATCTTTTTCACTAATTCATTTCTGGGGTTAAGGTTCCTTCTCCCAGAAGGTCTCCCCTTAGACAAGGATCAGTGAGCTGGGTTTCCGTGGATCAGTCTAAAGAGAAAAGAAACAAGTAATACTTGGTGACCCCCTTTCCAGCACACCATTGTTCTTAATATTAACCAACATGTCACTCAAAAGAAGACATAGCTAGCTAGCCTTCACTTGACAATCAATCTGCCTCTAGAGCTAGAACCGATAAGAGGCACAGCCTCCCATTCTGTTATAGAAATTCGATAGTCTCCCCCACCCTATTCCTCGTTATCAGCTCTCGTTCAAATGATTTCTTCTACAGAAGTGAAATGGCATATTGCATGGGATTATTACAGGATATCTTTTTAATTCTCTTGTTCATTTCAATAGCGAGTATTTGAGAGGAAGCTAGCACGAGTTCTGATGATGGCAGGGGAGTGGTAACTGAGCTAGCATCAGTGCGTGGATTTCGCCGCTTGTTGAAACGGAGCACTACCTAGTTGCCTGGGTCTGAAATGGCCGAATAAACACATTTGCTCTAAGAAGACGACAGCAGTTCTCCACGTAACAGTGAAAATATTAAGCCCACAGAAGACATTCTAACAGTTCTGACAGAATGGCTTGAGTGCTAGGCCAGCTCATTACATCCAGCCCAAGTAAAGGAAGAAAAGGTTGATGAGGTCATAGCTCAGGAGTGAGGTCACCAGCCAATCTGACCTCATAGCAACAAAAGAAGTGTGACTGATGAAAAGGAGTCCCCAGGGTAGAAGTCAACATCCCTTTGCCTAAATGAGTCTTTCAGCTCAGGGGAAAAATAATGTTGGCAAGAACTCTCTCCTGTGCCCAGGGAAGCATGTGACTGATAGCACTTTAAAGTCTACTGTGAATGATACGATGATTAACTGACCTTTCGGATCCTAGAAAGGTTACATTAGCAGTCCCTATCAGTGCTTCAGAGCTGAAGCAGTAGAGTGTGAAACTCAAATTCCACCATGAGCTCAGAGAATGATTAAAGTCAGAAGTGATCCATGGCTGTTTATAAATGAAGTCTGACTCTTAATATTATCAATAACGTGGAGTAAGCAAAATATAATTGTGGGTGGCAAAAAAAGATGGTTAGATTTTGCTTTTGGTTTTCTAAGGAACCAAGAAAAGCAGTTGGGCTAATGAAAATATGAATATTAGTTGCCAATTTTGGAAATGAATGCTATTTTTAAGAATGTAGGAGGTTGTCTTATCATAAATATTTCAAAAAGCCAATCAATAATACAGCATATCCCTCTAGTTACCAATGTGAAGGAATTTATTCACTAGTTTTATTTCTGCTGAAATCCATTTTTGAAGGTTTGGGATTGATTATATCAAGATAAGTTGTCTTATTTTTATCAAAATATTATTTACTACTTAAACACTTCTAAAGCAGTAACATGTCATGACTCCTTCATTTGTTGACTAGAAAAGCCGAATATTTACTGACATTTCTTGAAAACTTGCTATAAGCCCACAGGAAAGAATCTGACGTCATCACACTGTGTTTTCCTTCACTTGACAGGAAGCGGACTTCAAGCAGACGGGCTTGGATCAGGACCTCACTGGGAGCATAAGTGTTCAATAAACTGCATTATTTTTTTATCTGGAAAATACTGAAGTGCAGTGGCTTTGTCATCCTGGACTTTACTTTCTGGAAACCTGGCCATCCCATGTGGACTTCTGGTAGAATGAGCAATGCAAAGAGCTGGCTTGGACTTGGCGTGTCCTTGTACTTCTGGGGACTGATGGACCTTACAACCCCTGTTCTCTCGGGCACTCCGACACTGCCAGGCAGACTAGAAGCATTCCTGTCAGACAAGCCACAGCCACACCCGCGGACAAAGAGGAGCTGGGTGTGGAACCAGTTTTTTGTTCTGGAGGAATACACTGGAACTGACCCTCTGTATGTCGGCAAGGTAAGAACTGCCAAAGAGACCGATAAGTTATCCGAATACCGGATATTGAAATTGAATAGGAATATGAACTATGAAAGCTCGCACAGTCTGAGGCCTGAGAACAATTTTAAACTAGAGGTATGTTAACTGACAGCTAGTTGAGATCTAGTTTTCGCTTTGTCAGATACGGGTCAGAAAGGAAAGGCTTCTCTCTTTGTTCTTGCCTCTGTCCTGAGTGGGAAAGGCTAGGAACTGGGTTTCTGGAGGAAAAGACTTGGGTCCTGCAAGAACTGTTCAAGTCCTCATACAGGCGGCAGCAGCCTCAGGAGTAACAGGATAAGGAAGAAGTAAACTGAGAAACACAGAGGGAGGAGCTTGGGGTTTGTTTTTTTTTTCAAAGCATTTCCACAGGTATTGCCTGAGGCCAAAATTTAATGAAAAAAAAGAAAAAAGAATAAAACATTCTTCATTTCAGAAGATCCTAGCTTGTGCTTTAGGATTGCTGGAGATGATCAATGAATATATTTATAGACTTCACACTCGAAATCCCTTGATTTATCTAGCATCGTTTCATTTTTAATCGTGGCTTTCTCCTGTGTTTACTTTATTTGGATGTTAATCAGAGGCCATTTTGCAAAAGCAACTAAGTGAGAGAACATGGGAAACAAGGAACTAATTAGAAAATAAATAATTCATTCAAATAACTTAAATACTTGCTTAGCACACAGGCTAAGAGTGCAGGTTTCAGAGTCAAAGACATGTGGGTGCAAAACCCAGCTCCGCCAATTGCTTCCAGAGTGACTCTCGGCGGGTCACTAAGTCCTCTTAACCTGGTTCCTCAAATGTTGAAGAAGGCTAATAAGAGAACTACAGCTTCTCAAGAGTTGTCTACCTAAGCTCTTTCCTCAACTTCCACCCACTTCTCAACCCAGGTGGGCTTCCCTGGTAGCTCAGTCGGTAAAGAATCTGCCTGCAGTGCAGGAGACCCGGGTTCGATCCCTGGGTCGGGAAGATCCCCTGGAGAAGGGAATGTCCACCCACTCCAGCATTCTTGCCTGGAGAACACTACGGAGAGAGGAGCCTGGTGGGCTACAGCCCACAGGGTCACAAGGGTTGGACACAACTTAGTGGCTAAACCACTGAGCCTAGGTAGCTGCCCTCCGCCCTGTCTCTGCACAGATGCCATGTTTTCGGGGCTCCTCGGGACCTCCCCACCGCGAGAGCTGAGGGTCCAGTTTACGGAGCCGCCCCACGGGGGCCCTGGACGCCGCTGCCCAGCCCCTCCATCCTGACTCACGTTCTTCCCTCAGCTTCACGGCGTTCACAGCCCTGTTCTTCCTCCTCCCTTCTCAGCCTCTCGTCGGTCCTCCCTGCCCACCTGTGGCGTCTTCCCCATCACACCCACCCCTGGGGGCTGGTTTTAAACTCACCTCTATGGCTTCAAACCCCTAAAGCAGTGAATTCAAAGCCTCCGTCTCTGGCTCAGACCACTCGTCCGAGCTTCAGAAGGAAAACCCTCCTGCTCCGCATTTAGAACTCCTTGGCCTCCATCCACTGAAGCGTCCCCAGTCTCCCTCCCGAACCCAGTCTGCCCTCGGTCGTCCCCGTGGCGGCACTGCCACCTCCCAGCTCCTAAGCCCGGGCCCTGCTGGTCAGGCGGCCCCTCCCCTCGGTCCCTGCGCCTGCAGATCGCGTTAGTCCGGAGCCAAGCAAACCCTCCTCCGTCTCACCCCCGCGCCCACCGTCATCTCAACCTGCGCAAACACCTGTCCCCCCAGCAGCATCCTTACTTCTGCCCGCACTTCCTTCGAGGCCCCTCTCCATACACGATCTTTTGAAATGTGAGTGAGACCGTAAAGACTCTGCCTGCGATTCAGGAGACCCAGGTTCGATCCCCTGGTCGGGAAGATCCCCTGGAGGAGGGCATGGCACCCCACTCCAGGGTTCTGGCCTGGAGAATCCCACAGACAGAGGAGCCCGAGGGGCTACAGTCCACGGGGCCGCAGAGGCGGACACGGCCGACACAGACCGCATCACCCTGCTGCTGGCCGTCAGGGCCTTCCCGCTGCGCTCTGAGCCACCCAGACCCGCCCTCCTCTCTCGGGGCCTCTCCTCCCACAGCCGCCCCGCCGGCCCCTGCCACGTGTCTCGCCCCCCGCCATCCCCGCCCCGTGTCTCGCCCCCCTGCTGGCCCCCGCCACAAGGCACACCTACCGCCGGCCCCTGCCACGTGTCTCGCCCCCCACCCCCCAGCGGCCCCGGCCACGTGGCACGACCCCCCCCCCCCCCCCCGGCCCCCGCCACGTGCCTCGCCCACCCCCAGCCCCCGCCACGTGGCACAACCTCCCTCCCCCCCACGCCGGCCCCCGCCACGTGGCACGTTGCCCTTCCCGCCCTCTCAGCCAGGGTTCTGACTGCCGCCCTCTCTCCACCCAGACCTGGGGAGGCGGCCTCCGGCAGCTCCCAGTCTAGCCGGCTCTGCCTTCCTCCCCGCATCGTGAGACGCGCTCGTCGTGGCTCCCCTCGGGGTCGGCTCCTCTTCATCTTCGAGGGTTCATTTCTCACCTAGCTTTGCCTTGACCGTCCTCTAAGGCACACCCCTGTTGGACTCTCTCACTACCATTAGGCTTTCCCCATTCTAATCAAAACCTACAATATCTAAGTTGTTCATTTGTCTATATCTGTATTGCTGGGGTCATGTGTGTGCGCGCGCGCGTGCTCTCAGTCGCATCCGACTCTTTGCAGCCTCATAGGCTGTACCCCGCCAGGCTCCTCTGTCCATGGGACTTTTCAGACAGGAATACTGGAGCGGGTTGCCATATGCTCCGCCAGGGGATCTTCCTGACCCAGGGATCGAACCTGAGTCTCCTGTGTCTTCTGCATTGACAGGCAGAGTCTTTACCACTGGAGCCACCTGGGAAGCCTTAGACCAGACTATAAGCTCTGTGAGGACAAGGGTGCCGCTTGCATTTCCCCCACAAGACCTAACACAGTGCCTGTCACACAGACACGACTGCCTCCTAGAGTGATAAGGATTAAGTGAACTGACTACAACAGGGAAAGTGCTTTAGCAGAGTGCCGGGTCCAGAGTAAGATCTTAGTGATGGTTGCCCTGTAGTAGAAGTCAGATGACGACTAGTGACCGTGGTAGCAGCAGCAGCCTAGTGCGTTCCTTACGGAGCTGAGCAGCTCAGTAGCGCACACCTCATGTACCCGCAAACCCCGAGCCTCAGAACCTGTGGGTTCTCTTTGACTTCCTCTCCTTCTCTTCCTTCATGCACCTGTCACATCCTGCCAGCATCCCCTTGCCACTTTCTCTGAGTCACTCATCCTCTCCAGATCTGTCCTCCCTGTGGTCCTCCGGGTCTTCATGATTAGATTAACTGAGCGGGCTTAGTAAGGGAGGATCTCCTGGGCCCTCCCCCCGGGACTCGGGCCTTTTATCTCCTTGAAGCGCCCTTCCCATCACGTCACTCGTCTGATTAAGGAAGCGCTGTCGCTCTGCAGTGCTCATCAGAGCTCTCAGCATACAGGGCAAGCACTGCCAGAAAATGAGCCCCCCTGCTGGGATAGCTGCAGTCTCACCCTGATCTCCGTCAGGCTGGGTCTCCTTACCAGCCCGACACAACACACCCTGTCGGTCCCTGCCCCAGAGGTGTGTGCATGCCGCTGTCGTGCCCGGCACACACCGTCCCCTCCTCTCCGCTCAGCCATGTTCAAGTTTCTCAGGGTCCCAGCTTAAAAGCATTTTCCATCATGAATACATCTTCCATTCAGAGTTCCAAAGATTTCTAGCAACTCGGTATTTACAAAACATTTCTCCCAACTAGACACACATCAGTTCAGTTCAGTTCAGTTCAGTCGCTCAGTCGTGTCTGACTCTTTGAGACCCCGTGAATCGCACGCAGCACGCCAGGCCTCCCTGTCCATCATCAACTCCCGGAGTTCACTGAGACTCACATCCATCGAGTCAGTGATGCCATCCAGCCATCTCATCCTCTGTCATCCCCTTCTCCTCCTGCCCCCAATCCCTCCCAGCATCAGAGTCTTTTCTAATGAGTCAACTCTTCACATGAGGTGGCCAAAGTACTGGAGTTTCAGCTTTAGCATCATTCCCTCCAAAGAAATCCCAGGGCTGATCTCCTTCAGAATGGACTGGTTGGATCTCCTTGCAGTCCAAGGGCCTCTCAAGAGTCTTCTCCAACACCACAGTTCAAAAGCATCAATTCTTCTGCGCTCAGCTTTCTTCACAGTCCAACTCTCACATCCATATATGACCACAGGAAAAACCATAGCCTTGACTAGACGGACCTTTGTTGGCAAAGTAATGTCTCTGCTTTTGAATATGCTATCTAGGTTGGTCATAACTTTCCTTCCAAGGAGTACATAGCTCCTGCTAAAATAAGTTTTGGAAAACACTTTTGTATTCAGTAATTGCTCTGTGTGGTTGTACAATTTCGAGCCCTCCTTCCTTCTCCCAAGGGCACAAACTGAGACCTCGTCCTGGCCTTGCCTACATTTCCCTGACACCACACACCTAGCATGGAAAATTCAGAAAGACTAGGGGGCCTGACGCTTTCCTGGGGTGCCACAGCGCTGCATGTCAGTCCCACGCGCATAAGGCAGACGGTTCAGTCATCGTAACAGTGCTAGGAAATAAGTATTAAGTCACCTCTCCTGGATAATTTAAATAAGGGAAGGTTCGGAGAGGTTACGGTCCTTGCCCAAAGTTACACAGAAGGTTAATAGGAAATCTGACACCGAAGCCATGGGCTTTCTTTTTCTTTGGCCTGTATGTGGCCGTGACTTTAGACCTCGCCCTGAGAGACACACGGAAGAGCGCACGGTGTCAGTGAGACCAGAAATGTAACCAAGCCTGTTCCCTGAAGGTGGGAGGTGTGTGCTCACTCACCCAGGCACTTTTCCCCCTTACTTTCTTCTGAAAGAGAACCCATCTCTCTCTCCCAGGGCATTTCAGCTCGTCACCATGAGCTCTGGAAGATGTCTGTTTAGAAAGCCTGCCTGAGTATTTGCTTTTTTCAGAAAGGAGTACAGCAACAATTATCAGCTGTAATTGGTATGGCCTTACAAAATCCACACTGGGCTTCCCAGGGACAAGGCAGTGTAGTGTCAAAGCGAAATTATATTGACATATGCAAAGAGGTGGATGCAGCGAGCTTGTGCTCGTGCACGAATCTGTGGTCCCGAGTCATGCTGAGGTCAACAAGGGCGTGGAAGCTGTCTAACCACAAATTGTGAGCACTCACTGCCTTCCTGGAACCATACGCGGCACCGTGAAAGACGGAGAAAAGGAGCGCCATCACCCCCGTGTTGACCTTCATGTACTTCCCGTCACTCGCTACTCCTCTGGCTCAAGATCTTAGAGACGAAAGCAAGGTTAGGCTAAGTAGGATACCCAGCTGTCTTATTCTGTCTAGGGTAACAAAGCTGTTTTCCCAGGATGGGGGTAACTGTGTGGTACCAACTCCATTCCCGAAGCTCCGCGCCTTCCTCCAGAGCGCTGCTGCCCAGTCAGTGTGAGCTGAGCTACATATGGGTACATATGAAGCACACTTTTATTCCAGTTTGCTGAGTGACTGAGAGAAAAGCTGTTAATATTTCTTCTTTGCAAGTTTTGCAACCAAATGTACATTCTGTGGCTGGAGAACCTAATGTTCAGTTCACTTCACTGTGCTGGCTACTAGGCTAGTCTCTCTCAGCTCTGTATTCTCCTTCCCATACTCTACGGGCCGGGGACTCTGCACATCACAGCTCCTCCGTTTCCAAGCAGCTCCCAGGTCCTGAGAGTGGAATGTTCTAGGGGGAGAACCAGAGGCGGGAGGAGAGGGACTCGCTCCTTTTATCTGTGGGAGCTGCTTCTGGTTTCTGGAACCATTTCCACACCCCAGCCTCACACATCCACTGGAGGGCGCCCCCTTCTCCGAGGTCAGAGTCTCAGCTCCATAGGGGGTGGGTGCTGGAGGGGGGGGCACCTCTAAACTCCTGGAGCCCAGCCCAAGGGAATAACACTCCCTTCTCAGAGGGCTCCAGCCCAGCCTCCTCCAAACGTCTAGATTCCAAGAGCTCCCAACTCCTGCCCTCTGCTCCCCCAGCCAGAGGGGCACAAGCTGTTTCCTCGAGTTACTGGTTATCATCTCCAATGATACCTCAACATTTTTCCTTTTCAATCCTTCATGTTAAATTCTCTCTGCTAGAATGACTGGTGTGGGTTTGTTCCCTGACTAGATCCCGAACCGACACGATTTTCGTTGACCCTTGAGTCACGTGGGGTTAGGGGACCAACCCCGACACAGTGGGAAAATCCAAGCGTAACTCTAGAGCTGGCCTGCAGTCCATATCCACAGTTCCTCTGTGTTCACAGTTCTCTGAATCCGCGGTTCTGCTCCACAGATGCATGCGTAGGACTCTTTGCAGCATTTAGAATTGAAAACGAAAAATCCACATATATGTGCACCCTCAAAGTTCACATCCACGTAGTTCAAGGGTCAAATGTATATTCCCTAGAAATGAGTTATATGTAAGTAGACCCAGGCACTTTTCACAGCTGGTACTTTTCCTATTGGGCTTCCCGGGTGGCTCAGAGGTAAAGAATCCTCCTGCCATTGGAGACATGGGTTCAATCCCTGTGTCGGGAAAATCCCCTGGAGAAGGAAATGACAACCCACTCCAGTATTCTTGCCTGGAGAATCCTATGGCCAGAGGAGTCTGGTGGGCTACAGTCCGTGGGGTCGAGAAGAGTTGGACAGGACTGAACGGCTGAACAGCAACAGCAGGGCTTCCTGTTCCTAGGAGGTGGCCCTGCTTCTCTGTGAGGCTCTCCCCGCTTTCCTGTGCACAAAGATGCACAGACGCTGCCTGGGCGATGCTTGCCAGCTCCTTTAAGACAAAGACAACCTGCTTTCACTAAAAGCTTTAACTCCAGCACTACACCCTGTACCACTTGTTCACACAACCTTACCGAGCATCTGCTACACATGAGACTCACACTAAGATGAAAACCACACGGCTCCTGACTTCGAGGAACTCAGTCTAGAAAGTGCCTCAAATTCTTCTCTCAATACAGACAAAACTCAAGATCACAGATCCAGTTTCAGCCCGGACACCATTGACGTCAGCCAGCCGAGTGACTCCCGAGGAGCCAGGACCATCTCTTGAGCAGCAAAGCTCTCTAGCCTCCTGTTACTTACTAAGCACTCTCCATAGGCAGAGAACTTGAACTTGGCCAATGATAATCACAATGACGCTTCACCTTCTTAAGTTTCGCAGGACAAACTTTTTAGATGACAGCTAGTATATCTCCAAACAACCCTGGATATTTTCTCTAATGTCAGCTTCAATTCTTTCTTTCTCCCCTGGATAATCTGCCATGCCCTACTTCACTCTAAGTGAAAGTCCTAAGTGAAAGCCTTAAAATTACACATATTTATATTTAAATTTACATATGTATATACATATGTATGTAAACATGCAGAAATATATAAGGATTTTTTTTTAAATCCTTAGATCTTTGTCCTCCTCCTCCCAATTCCATTCCTCTGCCTGGGAACACAGTTCCAGATGGAATGGATTTTCATTTCTTTGTGGCCAGGTCCAAATAAAATGACTTTGCATTCTACACAATAAGAGCTAGGCACCTTGCTTGTCTTAAATGAAATAAATAGAAGATGTAGAATGTGAAAAATAATAATAATAATGTATAAGGAATGAGGAAATGTGAGGACTTTATATTCTGAATAGAATTCTTTAAGTAGAAAAAAATCCACAGCTATTTTTCCAGTCAGTTTTGTTCTTTTATTTCCCTTCTCTGATAAGACACAGCTGAACTCCTCTAGGCAGCAAAATCACTGCTTGTGTGCTTTGGCCGTGAGTCCGTCTGAGATCAGCTCAAAGCCGGCCACAGCCTCCCAGCCCATCCTTGTCTCAAGATGCTGTGAATACACTTTCTGGTGTTTTCTTGGTGTCCGTGCCATTTAACACTCAGACTAATGCTGTCCCAGCAGCGCTTCAGGCAGCTTTCCCCAGCTTTACCATGGGCTGTGCGTAACAGAACCGCCAACAGGCTGCTTTTGTCGTCTCTGCTGCAATCCTGGAGGTTCGAAGGGAGTACGGGAGAGCTGGGCATGTTAACACCCTTCTCTCTCTGCATGTACACCATCCTCATAATTGGCCCCATTTATAGCTTTCCTATT
Organism: Bubalus bubalis; assembly: GCF_019923935.1. Classification (NCBI taxonomy): domain Eukaryota; kingdom Metazoa; phylum Chordata; class Mammalia; order Artiodactyla; family Bovidae; genus Bubalus; species Bubalus bubalis. The sequence goes on along the minus strand of NC_059178.1, from coordinate 2,169,074 downwards.
ATGGGAACTCTAGGCGCTTTACATACATTAATTTTTAATGATCCCAACAAACCTTCAAAGGAAGAATTAACACTGTTCTCTACATTTATAATACGAGGAACTTGAGAATTATAAACATTAAATAATTTGTCAAGGGCACTCAATTTATAACTGATACAGATAGTCTTCAGGCCAGATATATTTGCCTCTTTGGCCTAAACTGGTCTATTTTATTAACTGAATCTCATGGACTTTATCACTGAACTGTGCAAGCCCAGAAACAAGAGTTAGTGGCGACTGACTACGTGTAACTAATTTTTCATTGCCCTCTTAGAGAAGGACTGTTATAAGATAGCACAAAACTCTAGGGTTCTTGCCACTTATACACATTGTCTATAATTAGAGCTGCAAGAGTTTATTTCTGGGCTTAAAATGAGCACTGTGCCCCTGGGCTCATTTTGAGAGTCGTCACAGAGTAATTTGGGAGGAAATATAGTTGGATGGGCAGATAAAAGCATGTGCCTACCACAACCTTCTACATACAGAGTGAGTCAATTACAAGGCCAGAAACGGGTCCCAACAAAATGATAGATACCCTGACACAGAGAATAATAACCAGCTGTAAAACTCCATTTTGATACCTGCAACAGAAGCAAGCAAAGTCCTACTGAGGGAAGCTGTGGAATTGAGAGAATTTCAAGGGCCCCCAGAAGTCATTCGGTATCTACAGCACAGTGGCCACAGACTGTTTTTATTCGCTGCTTCATCAGCTTCTCAGCCAACTTGGACGGTCCTAAAGTTTTTGAAATTCCAAAATAATTTACATCAACACTTTTACATTTTTAAATGTTTACACTCATCCTTTAAAAAAGATTAAATGGAAAAGCTGGATTCCTCCTTATTAGACTTGCTCCTATTGTACATGGGACAATACAATAGGGGATGCAACACAATACAATACGGGTCCTACACGTTCCAGAACGCCTGTTTTCTGTACTTCTCAGGGAGAGGAACTTTAAAAATAGTACTAAGGACACGGAATGTGAAGTGGAGAAATTTTGCTTGTTCATCAACTTATATTTGCTCTTTGATACAGCCGTGTTCAAAGCAGGTTAGTTCTTTGTAGACATTTAAAACATTTGAGTGGGAAAAAGTCTTCCTGTTTGAAAGGAAATCATACACTTGTACCATACTGAAAATCTGTGTATTTTCGACACCTGTTGAGAGGTCGGTGCTTTTCCCCCTCAGCTTCATTCAGACATGGACCGGGGAGACGGCTCCATCAAATACATCCTCTCGGGAGAAGGCGCAGGCGTCGTGTTCACCATCGACGACACCACTGGCGACATCCATGCCATTCAGAGGCTCGACCGGGAGGAGAGGGCCCAGTATACGCTCAGGGCTCAGGCCCTGGACAGGCGCACGGGCAGGCCGATGGAGCCGGAGTCCGAGTTCATCATCAAAATCCAAGACATCAACGACAACGAGCCCAAGTTCCTGGACGGGCCTTACGTCGCCACGGTGCCGGAAATGTCACCAGTGGGTAAGGCGGGCATGCACTGATCCTCACCAACAGCAGTCCCCCTCTAGAAGGCCCTCCCACCTCAAGGTGGAGAAGGAGAGAAAGCGCAGAACAGCCCCCAAAACACAAAGCTGCACCGAGCCACTCAGACGTGAAATCAGCCACAGTGCAGACAGCGGCAACACTAAGCCTGGCACTGTCACTCAGCTCTGGGTCTCCTGAATCGATTTTTACTCACCTATTTATCTGACTGCACTGGGTCTTAGTTGTGGCACCTGGGATCTGGGATCTTCCATCTTTGTTGCGCCATGGGAGATCTTTAGTTGCAGCATGTGGGATCTAGTTCCCCAACCAGGGACTGAACCGGAGTCCCCTGCGCTGGGAGCATGGAGTCTTAGCCACTGGACTACCAGGCAATCCCCAGTTCTGGTTCTTAAAAAGCAAAACAAAAGATAGGTGATAGATGGGCAGGCAGATAATGTCTGATTCATAAGGGAGAAGCGTTTTGGTATTACCGAGAGAGGAATGCGGGGCCCAAAGCCTGCGCTGGCCTTACAAGTCATTAAGAATTTAAGACACAAATAACTCCCATCCCCACTAAAGAGGTACTTTTGTGCTAAGCAGTTATAGAAGCTTGACCTAGAAACAGACCCTCCCAAGGAAGCAGACATAACATTTGCAAATGCTTTAAAACTGCCCATTCAGGCTTGCATCCAGTCTTGAGCAACTCAGCTTGAACAGGTGTCCACCACCTCTCTTCCTCAGGGACTTCTGTCATCCAGGTGACGGCCACCGACGCTGACGACCCGACCTACGGCAACAGCGCCCGGGTGGTGTACAGCATCCTGCAGGGCCAGCCGTATTTCTCTGTGGACTCCAAAACAGGTACGTGCCGGGGCAGTCGAGTCAGAGGTATTTGTTTTATTCTCTACTAATTTGTAACTGCGATTTAGGACAGACACAACTCTCCTTTTCAAGAACTCTGCAGACAGTGCACCAGCTCGGAAGATGGTTATAAGCGTCGGGATGAAGAGAGCAAACCAGCGCTGCCCATGGGGTCAGAGCAGCGCGGTGTACAGACAGTGTGCTGGTCTGCTGGGAGACGCCCGAAGAACTGCCTCTGCAAAAGGACCTCCTCACCAGCCTTCAAAAAAATAATAATATCAATAATGCTATGGCTGTATTCACTCCCCAGGAGTAAGGTCTTTCATAACTTCAAGAAGACCCAAGAGGACTGGCATAGTAACCTGGGCTCACTATAGAACCAGGATAATTGGTTTTGAAACTAGAAAGAGCCTTAGGCTAATCTTCCAGTCCATCGCCACTCACTTAGTGGATAAGGAAATCGTGACTGGAGACCTAACAAAGCGCTCCCGGTTGTAGATGTGTCCCCCGACCTGCGGTCCAGCGTTCTTCCCACCAGTCCACCCCGTACTAAGCCGAGAGCAAGGCTGGAATGAAGGGAGCTCAGAGCATGGGGTGTGGGCCCCGACAAAGGAGGTGCTCAGTGGGACGCTCCGACAGGGGGACCACCTAGGAGCTGGGCAGGCATGGGCCACGTCTAGAAAAGGACAAGGCAACAGCCAACAAGTCAGTTTGCTTTGGGTGTTCTGTTTTGTTTTCAGTTTTACTCAGGAACTTAGACAACAGAATGTATAGTTTATCTATGAAGAATTCCCTTTAACCATTTTGAATTGGGCAGAGCAACTCAGATATCATTGCTATTAATATATAATAATATATTATTCCATATTGTTATCTTGCACTTGTGCCAGACTTTCTCCCTTTTAAAATACATTCATAGATCTCATCATATTTGAGTGTCCCAACAATCTTGTAAACTTGTGAAATATATGGAAGCATTATTACTTCATTTTACATATGGGAAAATTAACATACGGACCTAAGAGTAATTAACAAAAAAAATGGAGTAAAGAAACTTACAACCACAGAGACAAAGTCAAGGCCAAACACTCAAAGTCATCTCTTTACATGAAATAGAAAAAAACACATTTTATTAGCAACCTGATATAATTTTTTCCAGAACTCCTCGGGGAACCAGGCATTCAGAAAATTATGTCATAAAAGTAGAGAGTATAAATTAGGAGGAGGAAAGAAAAAAAGGTTCCAGTTGGGGATTTCTATAAAATAGTAATTTTAACCATTCTACAAATGGAGGGAGGGACCATGAGGGGGTGCCCACAGGGAGGAAAAATACAGGCAGGAAGAGGGTAATATGTCCTTTACATCGTTAAGAGGAAACTTACATTATTTTGACAGCTCCCAAGGGGCATCTATAGTGTTAAGGTCAAAAATACATAAAAAGATAGTTACTGCCATGCCCAGGGAGCATTTATAAAAAGAAAACACTGCATATTTCACTTTAGACTGTTGCTGCTGTAATGCGACATATACATTATGGGAGTAAAGCGAGGACAGTTTGCAGTTCCCCATTTCTCCCCGTGGTATGCAAAAGGTCTACTGAGCCAAGGGTCATGTTGTAAACGTGCAGTAAACAAGCCTTTAATCTTTGCCTAGAGAGTACAGAAGTCAACTTTTCTAAGTGGAAGCGTTAAAAGGAAGATCAAACATGCCCACACATCCTTGGCAGGATCAAAACAACACATTTCACAGGGTTCTGACTTAGACCCCTCTCCCTAAATGGAAGCACATTATCATACCCTGATGTTACACACCGTCTGGGCAAGCTCATCTCGTACGGATGTTAACAGTAAACATCTCAGAGCATCTTTTATGCTGTCTTAACTCACAGCATACAGTGAAGCACGGAGGTAGGAAGAACCTAATAAAACAGATTGAACATACAACGACAAAGAAGAGCAAATCTGAATTCCACCCCTGCTTCCAGGCCCTGGGGAGGCAGGAGCAAGCAGCCTGGGAATGAGGTTGCTGGAAGAAGAGTCCCTCACACTAGTAGGGCTCTAGCGACTGGAGAGAGAGCTAAAGGAGAAGGATCTAAAATCGCAGACTTGCTGACTGAGGCTTTGTTTCCCCACCTGAAGCCCAGTTTTGTTTGGTGAGACAGAGCCGCCCTGAAGTCGCTGCAGACCAACAGGTCCCGGGTCTGTTCGAGGGCCACTGCTGCCACCTGCTGGTCTTTCTCGGGAATGCGCCGTAGAAACCAGCCCGCCAAGCCCGACTCCATGGAGAGGGGTCTGAGGGCGCTCCGGGAGTTGGTGGTGGACAGGGAGGCCTGGCGTGCTGTGGTCCACGGGGCCGTGAAGAATCGGACACGACAGAGCGACTGAGCTGAACTGAACTGGCCCTTCCAGCTGTAACAATCTTTACTCATTCACCCTCTGTTTAAGTACAGCATTTTTTTTTTTTAAGCTGGGGATTCCCTGATGGCTCAGTGATAAAGAATCTGCCTGAAATGTAGGAGGCGCGGGTTCAATCTCTGGGTTGGGAAGATCCCTTAAGAGGGAAATGGCAGCCCACTCCAGTATTCTTGCCTGGGAAATCCCATGGACACAGGAAACTGGCGGGGTACAGACCATGGGGTCACAGAAAGTTGAACACGACTGAGCTAAAAGGACATTCTGACCGCAAGTATAATAAAACAGGTGCCTTGCGTCTCTGACAAGGCACAGGGAGAAGCCTAGAACCCAGTCTTTAAAATGGGACTGGTGGTTTTGCTTTTAAAAACAAAGCTCGTTTCTATCCTGCAGGGGTAATTAGGACTGCGCTCATGAACATGGACCGAGAGGCCAAAGAGTACTATGAAGTGATCATCCAAGCCAAGGACATGGGAGGGCAGCTCGGAGGGCTGGCGGGGACCACGACGGTCAACATTACCCTCTCAGATGTCAACGATAACCCACCCCGCTTCCCCCAGAGTGAGTACCCAACCGGCGAGAGTGCAGCTCTCAAGTCAGAGGGACGCAGCTGTGACGGAGGCGAAAGAGAAAGGCCGGTCTGAGTCCCTCTTTGAGTTCAATTATTCCTGGGTTCCTTTCTGACATTTATCATGCAATTCTCACATCACCATTTCCCTCCTAGATCCAACTTCCCAGACCACTAAACCAGTGTTTCTCTATTTTTCACTATCACCTCCCTCCAGAGCCCTTTTAGACCCTTTTTTCCCTTGAGTGTCATGCCCTGACTACTCCCCTCATACAATTAAATATTAAGCAAGAAGATTTTGTTGGGTAGGGATGAACCTTAGATTTGTAACATCTAAGTTTTTTTCACCTCTCTCCAACAAGAATCGATTTTTTGTACCTGTTGAGAATGCATGCAGGGAGACTCAACCAAAGCTTGAGGTGAGCCTAGTGACCCACCAGATCACTTAACCCCCTGATTCACAGCAGGCACTGAGTGCTTGCTTTGTAAGGGCCCTGGGCATCAGGGGCACAAGATTCCTGAAGCAAAATCCCTGACCTTGTGAAGCTTAAAGTCCACTTGGGAGAACATATACTTGGTACTCATCAAAGTTGAAGCAGGAAGCAGCATCTGCTGTGCCACCTGGTTAGTGCAGAATGACGCCTTCATGATAAACCAAGATGAGTGAAAGACTTAGTAAAAGGATGAGAGTTCAACCAGGTACTGAAGAATTAACACAGTCAAACAGGAGGAAAAAGAAAACATTCCAGAAGGGGGAAGCTGTCCATTCACTTAAAAAAACTTTGTTTCGAGCAACATTCTAGATATAGGATATAAAGCCCTAGAAATAAAGCTGCAAATGTAATTTTATGTTCCAAGATGCCGAAAATGAAGACCTGCTCTTTTATTGATTCAAATGTTCCATTTCTAATGGAAGTCACTGCAAAATTTTTGAGCAAGTGAGAGTCATAAAGAAAGGCTAAGCTGATAGCCACGCAGAGCACTGGTTGGCAGGAATGGAGACTAGAAGCAGGAGTCTGGTAGAAGGCTTTTAGCATGGGCCAGATTTGAACTGATAAGAACGTAAGGAAACAGAAGAAGTAGTGCAACGGGACAAATCAGAAAACTTGGATTTCTATCTCTGATTTCTTGGCTAAGGGAAGGTGGAGTCAAAGATAACAATGATGTTGTAGGTCTGGGCGACAGGGAAAAAGATTGTACTAATGGATGAAACAGAGGATCCCAGCGGGACAAGCGGCAAGCAGGCAGGGAGGAAGACAGATGCTGCCTCGAACATGAAGCGGCAGCAGGACACTCAGGCGGGATTAAGGAGGGTGGAGTGCAGAGCTATGGCTATGGAAAGGAGACCAGGAATGGAGGTGTGAATTTGAGAAGCAGATTCTAAAAGGGAGCAACTGGAGAAGTGAGAGCGGCAGAGCCAATCCCAGGTGAAAGACTCAACCAGGGAAACCAGGATCAATAACCACTAAAGGAAAACAGAGCCAAACCAGACCATCTGCTGAAAAGCCACATTGTGGGTAAACCATTTATCTATGTAAAAACAGGAGTAAAATTCAGATATTTACATACAACTGGTATCCATAAAGTCCCCATGAGATGAAACCGAAAGACAAGATCCCAGATGAGTGTTTTACAAGTGATATGAACAAGGAGGTTACTAAGTTGATTGGTTCTACAGTTCAGAAGACTAGAGCATCATGAAACAGTTTATGAAATGACATATGGATTGGCTTCTTACGTGCTCTGCTGACCCATCTTTATCATTTCATGAATGGCTCACACTGTGCACACTAGATTCTTGAACATCCTTGAACTGTCCTCTGGCTTTGTAATCAGACTAGACAGTATCTCCGAGAAGGCAGAAAGGGAAGAAGAGCAGTTATTACACAGTTCATATAGATTTGGACCTATTGTAGGGAAGTTAGATTGAATCCTGCTTTCCTTCCTTTTCACAAACATTATCATAACCGATTAGGGGCTGTTGACACAATGACACACCCCCTATTTTATACTGAAGAAGCTCCGTCACCTTTAACCAAATATAATGGAATATCAAGACCTCAGGCTGCTTATTTCTAATATAATGCATTATGTGTAGAAATTGTACGGACAAGATGTTTGTTTTGACACAGAACGCCTGACTTCCCTGGAGAAAATTGTTTTTCCCAAACATGTTCTGCAGTAGCAAAGTCTGCTCCATCAACAACTTTGGAAGAGAATGCAAAGAGATCATGAAATCCAAGCGCCTGCAGTTTAGCACAGACATTAGCCACTTCCTGGCTCACGTTGGCGAAGAACAGGCATCGTTTCTCCTCCCGTGCGAGGGAGGCTGCTGAGCGCTGGCTGGGTGCCGTCAGCCCCCAGGTCAATGTGAGAAGGCAGCGCTCACACCCCGACTTCCCAGGGTCACACCCCACAGCCCGCAATGCGCAGGAGAACCAGAGGCGCCGTGTACCTACCGAGGTACCGAGAAGGTGGTTGGTTGCTTGAGTCTGTGGTCATCCACACCATGACTGACAGGAGAGTGAGGAGCGTCAAAGGGCTGAGCCCCAGAGAAGCAAGTTAATGAAAATGCTCCTCCGCGGAGATGAACATGAACTGAACGAGGGGATTCGGGCTATCAGGCTGAAAAGAACATCACCGGCTGTGAGCTCCCCACACAGGTGAGAACTCTGCGGGTATCGTCCTCCAGAAAAGAGAACTAGAAGCACCGAGATGAGTCCGTGAAGAAGCCGCCAGGGCGCAGGCCCCAGTGCAGACACTCCGAGGGACGGCCAGCGCAGAAGCCGGCAGAGCGCGGCTCCGGGGCCGGGCCTGCTCTGCAGGGCGCTGGTCAGCACCGCACGTGGACAGCTGGACACAGACGGGTGCTCGGCGTGCCGGCCGGGCCACAGAGGAAAACGCGTGCGCCTCAAACACAAACGGAATACACGCGCACTTTGTGACCACAACAGAATTAACACTGGGGGACCAGTGCATCAGGAAGCACTGAGAGACTGGAAAACAAGGCACTCCCTACCACCCTGGAGGTACATTCACTGAGGTAAGCAATATTTTTGCTTTTGTCCTGTCCTACTCCTGGGATTGTGATGACGTATCTTGGCCCCTCCTCATCCGACATCCAGTGCAGGCGATGACCCAGTAACGTCTGCTTAGCCCTTTGGATCTCAGTTTTTTCATTGGTAGAACTCAAGTTTTAACTTTGGATGATGAAAAAGATGTTTTGCACAGCGTGGCGGATGTGATGTGATACGGGAGGAGGCGTTTTTCTTGTGTAGTGACAGGTTATGAAAACTGCATGTTCTGACTTCTTCACAGAACATTACCAGATGAGTGTGTTGGAATCAGCTCCGGTTAGCTCGACTGTGGGGAGGGTGTTTGCCAAGGACCTGGACGAAGGAATCAACGCGGAGATGAAGTACAGGATCGTGGATGGGGACGGGGCAGACGCATTCGACATCAACACGGATCCCAACTTCCAAGTGGGCATCATAACCGTGAAGAAGGTAACCGAGCTCCTTCTTCCAAGTCATTTCAGGGGAGGCTTTGAGCGTGTGTGCAATATTAGTAAGGACTGTTATATTATTAATAGCATTGCTTTAAATCCTCTGATAAACACTTTCCTATCATTAAGAAAAAAAAAACCTCTTGGACTTTCCTGGCAGTCCAATGGTTAAGACTCCAACTTACAAGGCAAGGGCATGTGCCGGCTGAGTTGCTCAGTTGTGCCCAACTCTTTGCGACCCCCGCAGACTGTAACCCCCCAGGCTCCTCTGTCCATGGGATTAGCCCAGCAAGAACACTTGCCTGGGATGCCATTTCCTTCTCCAGGGGATCTTCCCAACTCAGGGATCGATCCACCCGCATCTCCTGTGTCTCCTGCATTGGCAGGCGGGTTCTTTACCACTAGCACCACCCAGGAAACCCCAGGGCAAGGTGTGCGGGTTCAATCCCTGTTCAGGGAACTCAGATCCTGTGTGCTGTACATCAAGGCCAAAAACACAGACAAAACAACAACAGAGAAAACCCCTTACTACTGTTGTTCACATGTAAACACTGGCTATGACATCATTTTACAGGAAGGGTACCCTTCAGTTCAGTTCAGTCGTTCAGTCATGTCCGGCTGTTTGTGACCCCATGGACTGCAGCACGCCAGGCCTCCCTGTCCTTCACCAACTCCCGGAGTTTACCCAAACTGATGTCCATTGAGTTGGTGATACCATCCAACCATCTCATCCTCCGTCGTCCCCTTTTCCTCCTGCCCTCAATCTTTCCCAGCATCAGGGTCTTTTCAAATGAGTCAGTGTTTTATCAGGTGGCCAAAATATTGGAGTTTCAGCTTCTGCATCAGTCCTTCCAGTGAATATTCAGGACTGATCTCCTTTAGGATAGACTGGTTGGATCCCCTTGCAGTCCAAGGGACTCTCAAGAGTCTTCTCCAACACCACAGTTCAAAGGCATCAATTCTTCGGCACTCAGCTTTCTTTATAGTCCAACTCTCACATCCATACAGGAGTACTGGAAAAGCCATAGGTTTGACTAGACAGACCTTTGTTGGCAAAGTAATGTCTCTGTTTTTTAATATGCTGTCTAGGTTGTCATAGCTTTTCTTCCCAGGAGCAAGCTTCTTTCATGGCTGCAGTCACCATCTGCAGTGATTTTGGAGCCCATGAGCCCAAGACAAAATGTGGTCCATTGGAAAAGGGAATGGCAAACCACTTCAGTATTCTTGCCCTGAGAACCCCATGAACAGCATGAAAAAGCTCACTACTTAGCCACTTTAAAAAAACAAAAAACAAACAAACAAAAAAAACCTGTTGTAGCTTAATTCCCTAATAATGTTAATGACTTAACCAATATCTGCATTCGAATAACCTCATTTTGACCACAGTAAACTATCAGATCAGATCAAGCAAACTATCCTATTATTATCAATCAATAAATAACAGGCAGGGGTTTTTTAATTGCTACGTAAAGACCCACAGATGCTTACTAGACTTGGAAAGGCTTTATCAAGCATAGCTGCTGAGTGATGTCACCACTTCAAACTCTCTGCTTCATAGTAAGTTAATACATTTCCTGAATGTAAGCTATCAATTCTGTGGCATAAAGCACATATGTATATACTCAGCTGAAAGACAGAACCTAATAAAATTAAAGTTTTAACATCCTAATAAATATATCAGGATGTTAAAACTTTAATTCAAAAAAGTATTGGTTTAATCTTCCTTTTCTTCTATTTCAAATACATTTAAAACCCAAGATATCTTAAATTATTTCTTCAATAAACATTTGTTGAGTGCCTACATATGTGCCAGGCACTGCATTTAATGTAGAAAGTAAATAAAATGACCAAAAACCTCTGCCTTATTGTAATTTACATTCTATAAGGGGAAGAAGACTATCAAAAAAGCAAGTAAGTCAATAAACTAGTATATTGGAAAGTAGTAAGTGCTGGGCAGGAGGGAGTGAGATCAGACGAGTCAACATGACTTCAAATTTAATTTCATCAAATCAAAATTAATAATGCTTGGGATTGGCCTCATATAGAAGTGACATTTATGCAAAGACTTAAAGTGGGCAGAGTTGGGACATCCCTGGTTGTCCAGTGGCTGAGATTCCGTGTTCCCAACGCAGAGATCCCTGGTCAGGGAAGTAGATCCCACGTACTGCAACCAAAGATCCCGTAGGCCACAACCAGGACCAGGTGCAGCCAAATGACTAAATATATCTGTAAAAAAGAAAAAGTAGGCAGAGTGGCAGCATAGAGTTGGGCAGATTGACGATGCACAATCCTAGGAGGAGCCCCACAAATGACTCTCGGTGAGAGCCATGAATGGCAGCCCTGTGGATGAGGGAACGCGTAGTTAAAGAGTTCCAGACAAAGGGCCAGCCAGAGCACTGACCCTGAGATGGCACTAGGCCTGGCTTATTTCAACAACAGAAAGGGGCTTTCTAAGGTTCGAGAAGGACACTAGCAGGAGATGAGGTCAGAAAAGGCACAAGGGGGCCGGGCTGTCTTAGGACCGTGTATGCAGATAGAAGGATGCTGACTGAAGTGGAGAACCAGAGGGTTTTCACAGACGTGTGACATCGTTGGACTTCTGCTGTGAAATAATTACTGTGTGATCTGTGCTGGGAAAAGACCATAAGGGGGCAAGAATGGAAATGGGGAGACCAGCTGGGGTGCTATTGATAATCCAGCTAAGAGAGGATGATGGCTTGGTCTAGGGTATTGGGAATGGAGGCAGTGAGAAGTGGTCAGAATCTGAATATATTTTGAAAGTAGGACTAACAGTCCTCCTCTTTTTCTTTCACATCCTCATTCAATCTGTTAAGAAGAAAAAGAGGAGTCAGTTGAGCAACAAAGCGAATAGAGCTGGTGCTAAGTGAGACGGGGAAATATTTGGATTCAGTTCTGGGCACGTTGCATTTGCAATGCCCATTAGACACCGAAGTGGAGATATATAGTTGCTGTTGGTTATAGGAGTCTGGAATTTGGAGAAGAGTTGAGTGAGAAATATAAATTTGAGAGTCATAAATGGTACTTAAAACAAGTAAAAGAAAATAATAATATGCCAAGGGATTGAGCATCACTAGAGAAGAGAGCAGTGAAGTCAGCCCTGTGGCACCCCAACGTGGTGAGGTCAGGGAGGGCAAAGACAAGCAAGGATACTGAGGGGGGGAGACCAGGCAAGCAGAGGAAAATTAGGAGACTGCGGTGTCCTGGAAGGCAGGGAGACACTTTCCAAGAGAATAAAGTGACTGCCTGTGATAAATGCCATTAAAGGACATTGAAGTACACTGAAAACCATCACAGACTTTAGGAACATGGAGATCACTGATGACCCTGACAAAAGCAATGAAATCATAACAGACTGTGGCATGAGCTAATGTGTTTAATAATAACCTTATTCTATACTGTTCCATAGAGCTAATGATGCTTTAGAAGGAACGAAGGGAAGAGTTCATGTTTGTCCTGTATTTATTGAAAGTGTAATCAAGTACAGCAAAAGAACAGATATATCCAGCATTCCTCCAACCAGAAATCTTTGTAACTGGCACACAATGACCTCAAAACTGTGCAAAATGCTGACATTAATTTTGGGATCATCATATAAATTTGGATGTAATTTAAATGTTGCAGTTTATTTTATTCATATTATTTGAGGATTAATAAAAATTATAAAAGGTCATTAGAAATAATAATACAAAGTCACTGTATGATAAGATTAAGAATGTCCCCCTATTATGTCAGTCAGTTCAGTCGCTCAGTCATGTCCGACTCTTCGTGACCCCATGGACTGCAGCCCACCAGACCTCCCTGTCCTTTACCATCTCCCAGAGTTTGCTCAAACTTATGTTCATCGAGTCGGTGATGCCATCCAACCATCTCATCCTCTGTTGTCCCTTTCTCTTCCTGCCTTCAATCTTTCCCAGCATCAGAGTCTTTTCAAATGAGTCAGCTCTTCATCGGGTGGCCAAAATATTGGAGTTTCAGCTTAAATATCAGTCCTTCCAACGAATATTCAGGACTGATTTCCTTATGATGGACTGGTTGGATCTCCTTGCAGTCCAAGGGACTCTCAAGAGTCTTTTCTGACACCATAGTTCAAAGGCATCAATTCTTTGGCACTCAGCTTTCTTTATAGTCCAACTCTCACATCCATACAGGAGTACTGGAAAAGCAATAGGTTTGACTAGATGGATCTTTGTTGGCAAAGTAATGTCTGTTTTTTAATATGCTGTCTAGGTTTGTCATAGCTTTTCTTCCAAGGAGCAAGTGGCTAATTTCATGGCTTCAGTCACCATCTGACTGCAGTGATTTTGAAGCCCCCCAAAAATAGTCTCTCACTGTTTCCATTGTTTCCCCATCTATTTGCCATGAAGTGATGGGACTGGATGCCATGATCTTAGTTTTTGAATGTTGAGTTTTAAGCCAGCTTTTTCACTCTCCTCTTTCACTTTCATCAAGAGGCTCTTTAATTCTTCTTCACTTTCTGCCATAAGGATAGTGTTATCTGTGTATCTGAGGTTATTGATATTTCTCCTGGCAATCTTGATTCCAGCTTGGGCTTCATCCAGCCCAGCATTTCGCATAGAAGTTAAATAAGCAGGGTGACAATATGCAGCCTTGACGTAATCCTTTCCCAATTTAGAAACAGTCTTTTGTTCCATGTTCAGTTCTAACTGTTGCTTCTTGACCTGCATACAGATTTCTCAGGAGGCAGGTGAGGTGGTCTGGTATTCCTATCTCTTGAAGAATTTTACACAGTTTGTTGTGATCTACACGGTCAAAGGCTTTGGCATAATCAATAAAGCAGAAGTAGATGTTTTTCTGGAATTCTCTCGCTTTTGCAATGATCCAATGGATGTTGACAGTGTGATCCCTGGTTCCCCCTATGTGGCATGCCTCAAGTTATAAATTAATAATATATTGCTCACCATGACTGGTAACTATCAACAAGGTAAAAGTTCAAAGTTTTGGATAATTACTGTCTCTTTAAAGGCAAAAATTATCTTTAAAAAGTTAAGCAATCAAATAAAGAATTTTTGAGGTTTCAGTATATTTTAAATTTTATTTTGTATCTTAAAATAATATTTAGTTCAACTCTTTGCAATCCCGTGGACTGTAGCCCAGCAGGTTCCTCTGTGCATGGATTTCCCAGGCAAGAATATTAGAGTGGGTTGCATTTTCCTACTCCAGGGCATCCTCCTGACTGAGGGAGAGAAGCCGGGGCTCCTGCACTGCAGACACATTCTTTACCATCTTCTGCATTACAGGCGGAGCCGCCAGGGAAGCGCCCTTAATAGCAACACAATACCATTAATATTTATCAAAATATTAGACTATATCTTAGACCTTACTGTAAGCCATTAATTTAAAAAATATTAACTATTACAATTTTATATATATTGAGATTGATCCCAGTGGTATGGCTGTATCTGAAAGGAATCTCAAAATGTTGCTTCTCCAGCTCCTTTACCTGGAGAAAAGATTAAATTTTGCATGACAGAACACTGTCTTTCAATGTCATTGCTAAACCTAGATCCATGTTTAATCAAAATATTTATCAGTTTTGCCAAGGTCACTTGGATTTCTCTTCTGAACTTATGAGGTGTCAGAAACTGGAATTAAAAAAGAGGTCAATAAGTTGAGTAGATGGACAAGTCAAATATAATAAATACTTTAGGCTATTGACCAATCAGTCTACACTTTGGGAACAACAGTCACTCAGATGCTCAACCTACACCCATCTTCCTACCTTATCATTAATAACGTCATGTAAAATGGAAACAGAAGTTCTGCTTTTGATTTATTTCTCTCAGGACTATTATTTGTCTAAAACAGCACATACTTTTTCAAAAAGAGAAATTAAGTTGAATTGATAGAACTGGATCTTCATAAAACCACACTGATTACTACTCAGTACCTTGGGTCTTTTTGGCTTTCAAGTAATCAGTCAATTGACTTTCAGTCTCTTAATTTAAATGCTTCAAAGATAACTTGAAATATATAATTTTCAGAATATTCTTTATTCTGTGTATGAGCTTGATCTGTGTCTTCAGTGTGTCTGCCATCTTCCAGCATTCAATAAACAATTGTTTCCAGTCCACTCCCCTCTGTGGCCACAAAGCAGAAAACTTTTGTATTTTATCCAACCTAAGGTGCCATGAATTCTCATCTTTGTTTTAGATATCACACACAAAACAGAACTCTGCCAATTTTACTGGTGCAGTGCCTCCCTGTTCCTCGGTCTGTAGTCACTGGAGAAGCTCTTGCAAACACAGACGCATTCGCCTCACTAATACCAGTGCTGTTCCTTCCATGTCATTTTTCCTACACGGCAACTTTTGTCTCAACGTTGAATCATAATACAATCTTTTTAAAGACATTTTAGAAGGCAGCAAAATTCAACACATGTACTACCAACACACGCAGAGCTCAAATGCAGTGCAGCATTGATGACTTTGGCCAGGTTTGGCCAGCTAGACACTGACCGCTGCATCCCGCCCCCCACAGAAGGTACACGGTGCCATCAATTGCAGAAGCAACTCTATACCCAAAATGTCAAAATACGAATACGTTTCTATTGTTCAATCACTGAAATATAGCAATAAAACATCTGTATATATTGCCACTCAACTAGTACATGTTAATATGTTGACAAACTTTTGCACTACACAATGTAACAACATTTTGGGGTTTTAAGCCCTCCCTAGGCACTGGGGATGGAGAAGGCAATGGCACCCCACTCCAGTGCTCTTGCCTGGGAAATCCCATGGATGGAGGAGCCTGGTGGGCTGCAGTCCAAGGGGTCGCTAAGAGTCGGACGCAACTGAGCGACTTCACTTTCACTTTTCACTTTCATGCACTGAGAAGGAAATGGCAACCTACTCCAGTGTTCTTGCCTGGAGAATCCCAGGGACGGGGGAACCTGGTGGGCTTCCATCTATGGGGTCGCACAGAGTCGGACATGACTGATGTGACTTAGCAGCAGCAGCAGGCACTGGGGAATAAAAATCTGACTAAATCATAGTCTTTGCCCTTTAGTATCATGAAGGCAACTAACACAGAAAGAAAGTGAGACAAAGTGCTGTGGCAGAAGAGGGAATGATTCATTCTGCTGAGGGGAACTGCATTACTATTTTCTGACATAATTTTCATTACTCAGTTTTCAAGGATACAATGACTTCATTTTTATGTGCTCCGACTCTAGGAAATTTCCTGAATTTAACTAGGTGTCTCAGACATTTCTACTCTTTTATTTATTATTTAAATATGTAAAAACAAGTACAAAAACTTTTCAAGAGAGAAATGTCAAACTCATACATCAATTATGGCAATTTAAAGTTTAAGGTATTAAGGCAACATTTTCTTTAAATCTTAAGCAATAAAATTACTTAAGGGATACAATAACATTAAATAATATAAAAATGACTAAGTAACTTATTTCGGAAACAGTGGAAAAGGTGTCAGACTTTATTTTTGGGGGCTCCAAAATCACTGCAGATGGTGATTGCAGCCATGAAATTAAAAGACACTCCTTGGAAGGAAAGTTATGTCCAACTTAGACAGCATATTCGAAAGCAGAGACATTACTTTGCCAACAAAGGTCCAGCTAGTCAAGGCTATGGTTTTTCCTGTGGTCATGTATGGATGTGAGAGTTGGACTGTGAAGAAGGCTGAGTGCCGAAGAATTGATGCTTTTGAACTGTGGTGTTGGAGAAGACTCTTGAGAGTCCCTTGGACTGCAAGGAGATCCAACCAGTCCATTCTGAAGGAGATCAGCCCTGGGATTTCTTTGGAGGGAATGATGCTAAAGCTGAAACTCCAGTACTTTGGCCACCTCATGCGAAGAGTTGACTCATTGGAAAAGACTCATGCTGGGAGGGATTGGGGGCAGGAAGAGAAGGGGACGACAGAGGATGAGATGGCTGGATGGCATCACTGACTCGATGGACGTGAGTCTGAGTGAACTCCAGGAGTTGGTGATGGACAGGGAGGCCTGGCGTGCTGCGATTTATGGGGTCGCAAAGAGTCGGACACGACTGAGCAACCGAACTAAAGTGAACTTATTTGGGCTTCCCTTGTGGCATAGCTGGTAAAGAATCTGCCTGCAATGGGGAACACCTGGGTTCAATCCTTAGGATGGGAAGATCCCCTGGAGAAGGGAAAAGCTACCCACTTCAGTATTCTGTCCTGGAGAATTCCACGGACTATATAGTCCATGGGGTCACAAAGAGTTGGACAGGATTGAGCAACTTTCACTTCACTTCACTTCAAGTAAGTTATTTAAAAAGAAATTTTAACAATAATTAAAAACTCACTGTAGTCTTTCAACAGACAGTACTAGAAAAATTGGACGTCTTATCAAAAAAAAATAAAAGAGAACCTTGATTCATACCTATAAAAATAAATGTAGGTGATCTACCTAAATATAAAAAACTAAAACTATAAAATTTCTAGAAGAAAATATAGGAGAAAACTTTGTGACCCTGGTTAGGTGATTTCTTAGATATGACACCAAAACCGCAATCTACAAAATAAAAAGTGATAAATGAGATTTTATCAAAATTAAGAGTTTCTTCTCATCACTGATAAGAGTGAAAAAACAAATCACAGATTGAGAAAAAGTATTTGCAAATCCCTGTCTGATAAAGGACTGTAATATAAAATACACAAAGAACTCTTCAGGAAGACATAAAGGTGCTCAACATCATTAGGCGTTAGGGAAATGCAAATCAAAACCACCGTGAGCTACCGCCTCACACCCACTAGGACGCCAACGTCAGAAAAACTGGCAAAACCAAACGACGGCAAGGACGTGGAGCAACTGGAACTCTCATACACTCCTGGCGGGAATGCAAAACGGTACAACCACTTTGAAAACTGGTTTGGAATTTCTTATAAAGTTAGAAATATACTTACCATATACTCCTACAATCCCACTCAAAGGTATTTTCCCAAGTGAAGTGAAAACCTGTGCTTCCACAAAAACCTGTCTACAAATGTTTATAGTGGCTTCATGCATAGCTCTCAGAAATTGGGAACAACATGGAGGATGGATAAACTGTGGTATATCCATATAACGGATCTTCCCAACCCAGGGATCAAACCCAGGTCTCTTATGTCTCCTACATTGGTAGGTGGGTTCTTTACCACTAGCTCCCCCTGGGAAACCCATATAATGGAATACTACTTGGCAATAAAAGGGGACAAACTCTACATTCACAAAGACATGGATGAATCTCAAATGCATATGTTAGGTGAAAGAAACCAGACTCAGAAGACTACATGCTGAATGACTGCATATATATGACAATCTTGTAATGGGGACACAAAATAAATCAGTAGGTGCCAGGGGTGGGATTTGACCACAAAGAAGCATTGGTCAGGAGGTAACAGGGTGATGGAACTGTTCTGTATATTAATTATCATAGGAAACACATACATGACTGTATGCATTTCTCAAAACTTGCAAAACTTTACACTAAAAAAGATGAATTTTAAGGTATATAAATTACATCTTAATTTTTATGAAATTCATGCCAAATTAGAAAAATGACTTAAAATTACAGAAGCAACATAGTTTACCTAGCTCAAACCTAACATAAACAATCAGTATCCACTTTGGGTCACTTCTACATAGGGATAGAATTCTGAAAGAATTCAATGTATTAATCAATTACCAGGAAATACAGATGTTTAGACTTAAAAGAGTAGCATAAATAAAATAAATTGGTAAATCTATTCTGTCAGATTTATTGAAACCTGAGTGGCAGACTTTCCTGTTTATGAAAACCCTGTCTTTTGA
This sequence comes from Bubalus bubalis, assembly GCF_019923935.1. Taxonomy (NCBI): domain Eukaryota; kingdom Metazoa; phylum Chordata; class Mammalia; order Artiodactyla; family Bovidae; genus Bubalus; species Bubalus bubalis. The sequence goes on along the minus strand of NC_059178.1, from coordinate 2,150,390 downwards.
CTAGGAGTTTTGGAGCCAAGGAGGCTGGTAGGAATGGCTCCTTGGTTCAGATGAGAATGGTGGACTCTAAGAAACAAAGAGTACAATCTATGGTGCTAAATACGGAACAAGTGGTAAATGAACAACAGCAACAAAATAAACAAAAACCTTGGTTAGAACTTGAAAATAATGAATTTAGTTAAAGCAATTTCTCCTGCTGTTTGTTTCTCAAAAGCAAACTAGTTGCTTAAATAGACACTTGCCTCTTTCTAACATGAAATGTGCTGATATGCAGCATATTTTCGGAGAAGGCAATGGCACCCCACTCCAGTACTCTTGCCTGGAAAATTCCATGGATGGAGGAGCCTGGTGGGCTGCAGTCCATGGGGTCACTAAGAGTCGGGCAGGACTCAGCAACTTCCCTTTCACTTTTCACTTTCCTGCATTGGAGAAGGAAATGACAACCCACTCCAGTGTTCTTGCCTGGAGAATCCCAGGGACAGGGGAGCCTCGTGGGCTGCCGTCTATGGGGTCGCACAGAGTCGGACACGACTGAAGCAACTTAGCAGCAGCAGCAGCAGCATATTTTATGAAAAAAAAAAAAAAAAAAAAAAAAAGGCTAAGTCACCACTTAAGCTGGCATGTGACTTTTAAGCTTTAGGAACTGCTTTCCTATCCTCTGCAATTATTATATAGAATTGAGTTCCCCTGATTCTTAAAATTATTAATGATATTTTGAAGTGTTGCTTAAAACGTTTATACGTTTTTGTCAGTGTAAAAAAAAAAACATAAATGGATTATTCTTAAAGAGATAGCATTCAAGTCTACTTTCTGCCTTGAAGTGCTGTATTTAACATAAAATATTCTGAAAGGAGAGAGAGAGATTCAAAAAAGGAAGCGCCAAAAAATTTATATGTCATGATGGGATTTTATTAGACAAAGTTAAACTTTTGTGGATGAGCCCTGAATGAGGAATCTAAAAGTCTTAAGCAGCCTTTCCACCCTGACACGGACAACCACATCAGCTTTCACCAGTCTTCTAGCTCTCTGAGTCTGTTTCTTTAACTGTAAAATGAGGCACTGGATCAGGTTTTTAAAAGAGATTGTCTATGATAAACTAAACACACAAATATTGATCTGACACAATGCACTAAGAACCTTCGTGAGGTGTTTACTGATAGTTCTTAGAAAAGATCACTATTGTCTCTGTACTTAAGATTTTTTTTTTAAGGGAAAAAACAAAAAAGCCTAGGCCTCAGTTGCTTGGATATACTGAAACAGAACTCAAACTCACTCTTAATTATCATGACACCTTTTCAAATGAACAAGCCTTTCTAACGATGACCATGCAGATTACACAGTAGACAGGTCAAAGTCAGCCTTCCCCAGGGTGCAGTGGCTTTCTTCATCAGCAGGCTGGCTTGCTTTACTATCTCTGAAGCATCTACCATCCTCTTTGCTTTCTTTACCCAAATTGTTGAACCTGCAAGAGCCATGGAACAAAAGAAAAATTTCCACTTATTTTTCCTCTTGCCTCTTTCCCACCATTTTAATGCATTTGGGAAACTACCCGCCAGCCATCAGTATCATCCATCCTTTAGAACCTTGACATATATGCACCTAACTAAGCAATCTTCCTGTCCTTACTTTTCAGCCCCTGAGTTTTGAAAGAAAGAAAAGCTACACCTTAAAAGTGGAGGGAGCCAACCCTCACCTCGAGATGCGGTTTCTGAACCTGGGCCCATTTCAAGATACAACCACGGTGCACATCAGTGTGGAAGATGTGGATGAGCCCCCTGTGTTCGACCCTGGCTTTTATTTTGTGGAGGTACCTGAAGATGTGGCGATTGGGACAACCATACAGATCATTTCTGCCAAGGACCCGGATGTGACCAACAACTCAATCAGGTTTTTCCACACATTTCACCTTTGCCTTATATCCGAGAATCTGCCCTTGAATCTAATTTTCTAGCACTTTTTCTTTTTGCTTCTTCCATCTCTGGAGACTTTTTCTCTAAATGCCTTTTTTTTTTTTTCTTTTCATATTATTTAGAAGTGAAGTATCATTATGACTACAACTCCCTGTCAACTGGTTCAGCAACACACATACACACACCCATCAGTGCTCAGTCGTGGCCTTATTGACATTTAGGGGCAGATAATTTTTTGTTGAGTAGGGTATCATATACATTTTACAATGTTTAGCAGCGTCTCTGGCCTCTACCTGCTAAAAAAAACCGTAGCATCCCCTGAGTTGTAATAATCTATAAAGTCTGACTCTTTGCACAGCCCATAGACTGTAGCCTGCCAGGCTCCTCTGTCCATGGGATTCTCCAGGCAAGTATACTGGAGTGGACTGCCATTCCCTTAGGCTCCAGGGAATCTTCCCAACTTCGGGATCAAAGCTACATCTCCTGTGTCTCCTGTACTGCAAGCGGATTCTTTACCCACTGAGCCATCAGGGAGGCCCCCAAAAAAGACCCCAGATGTTGCCAAACAGACACATGAATATCAAAGCATTAAAAATTGTTGAATCTTAGTGGTGAATATAACAGCGATTATCGTACACTCAGTTTTTCTGAACCTTTGACATTTTTTTAAAAATGGAAAAAAATAACATATATAAACACATATTTCCATATACTATAGAAAGAACAGACATAGAAAACTCCCACTGTTGTCAACAGCTTTGATGCCACGTAGACTGACTCTCTATGGTCAGCCTACAGATCAGCCTCTCCAAGGTATGTTTTGAGCATCAAGATTCCAAGCCAGGTGCTTCCCCCTCAAGAGCAGGCGGAGAGCAGCGCTTATAGCCACGGCCACTTCCCATCGACCCTGGAACCAAAGAGCACACAGCTGGTGGGCAGGTTGACGCTTGAACCTTCCAGAGCAACTGCCAAGCCTCTGAAGCTTGACACAAAAGATCAGGGTTCCAAGGCTGTTTGAGGCCATCTGTCACGTTAATTGTTGAAAGCCACACAAATGGATCTCAGGCGCTGGCACAGAGTGCACAGTTTAAACACACCTCAATTTGTCAGAGGCCTTTCTGTCAGCTGCTACTTCCCTCACCAGGTGCCATTTTGAAGGAAAATGTACTTTTGCCATTTAATAAAGACGGTTTTCTCCTGAGATTAACCTTAGTGGGGGAAATCTGCTTCCTCTAACCAAGTAGCAAACATTTTACATTTTCAGGCATTAAAATAGCTAAAATTATCTTGTTTCAATTCTGATACTTGATTTTTAGTAGGCAACGAATCTTTATAAGTTATGACAATTTTATACAAGTGACAGTTCAATCTTAAGCTTTTTAAGTGTATAAGATGGGAAGAAATTAGCTAAATCATGAGTTCAGTTCACTCAGTCGTGTCCGGCTCTTTGCGACCCCATGAATCGCAGCACGCCAGGCCTCCCTGTCCATCACCAACTCCCAGAGTTCACTCACGCCCATCGAGTCAGTGATGCCATCCAGCCATCTCATCCTCTGTCGTCCCCTTCTCCTCCTGCCCCCAATCCCTCCCAGCATGAGTCTTTTCCAATGAGTCAACTCTTCACATGAGGTGGCCAAAATACTGGAGTTTCAGCTTCAGCATCATTCCCTCAAAAGAAATTGTCCCCCAAAAAACAACATAAGGAAATGAAACCAATTCTATTATAAATTTATATTTATAATACTAACATTACTTTTATATCAAAAGCCAAGAATACCTATCTATCTTCTGATTGATCTACTCATATCAGAGAACTGTGGGGAAAACTTTAGAGAATAAAACTTTATGGAGGGAAAGTGTTTGAATAAAACAAGAACAGTTGAAAAACTCAGATCCTATTTTTGAAAGAGTCAATGAGAATATTCAGTGGATAATTCCACATCTTTTTTCTAGATTCTGACTCTATAGACTCCTGAGTGGTAAGCACTGGAAATTTGATTTTGTCAGGAGTCACTCTACTAAATGACAAGCAAGAGACAGAAAGCAGTCAGGAACGAAGGAAATTCACACACACACACACACACACACACACCTAGCATGAACATGCATTATTCAGGACTAAGGTCGTTATCTCAACACATATCTAGGAAGCAGAGAGGAATACCAGCAGGCCTAGATCCACTGCAGGCATGGAGCAAAGGGAGGTGCGCAGCATGAGGGACCCTGTCGGGAGGTGCGCAGCATGAGGGACCCTGTCTGCCAATAGAAAGTGCTGCTTCAGGTGATGAGCTGTTGGAAACCATTAGTTGGCCAGCAAGCTGGGGCAGCTGGCATCGGGTAATCTGCAGTGGGGCACCCGTCTAGTCCAATAGATCCCGGTCAGGAGGAATCCAGGAGTGAACAGGCGGGAGGCCCGGAGCAGGGACCAGGGGGCTTATTCTAGGGCAAGGCTCTAGGGCTTTATTCTTTTGGGCCGCACCATGTGGCCTGCGGGAGCCTTAGCTTCCCTGACCAGGGATCAAACCTGTGCTTCCTGTGTGGGAGTGTTAACACTGGATTGTCAAGTAAGTCCTGACTTTAGGCCTTGAGAGAGAGACTGGCACGAGCGAGGCAACAGCCACAGGTCTGCTGAAGACTAACATCCCAGGACAGAGGTAAAACAGAATTCCACTTATCAGAACTGGAGATAATCGTCTCTCTGCATTTTGGTTGGAAAGAAGGATCAGAACGCACACAGCCAGATAGAGTTTCTGGCTCTGTACTGTCCCACAGGAACAAAGTATGGTCCCTGGGGCCAAGCAGAACACTGGGGATCCTGGATTCTCAGAGAGAAGGCACCTAGAAGTCAGATCTCTGGCTGTCACTTAATAAACCCATCTGCAAATTACTTTCCTGTTATCTTTCCTCAAATTGCTCATTATCTCTTTTCCTATAAAATTTATTTTATTTTAAAATACTTTGAATGTGTTATATGCTGCTTGGCTATCAAATTTATCTTCTAAATTTTAATTACCAAAAATGAGGTTCATATTCCTAAGAATAAAATACATATTAAATCATCCAAAAATTAACACATCACCCAGATTAAAAATGCTATGGCTAAAAGGTCACGGAACTTTTTTAAAAGATTATCAGGACTTTTTTAAAATTTATTTTTAATTGAAGGATAATTGCTTTACAGAATTTTGTTGGTTTCTGCCACAATTCAACATTAATCAGCCATAGGCATACACGTGACATTATCAGGACTTTTATAATCTCATTTCTAGAAAGGTTATGGTGTGTTCAGGCATATAAGCTGGTCATCATTTACTAATAAAACCCAAAATCAAGTCTCCAGATTTAGTTATATATACGTGAAAGATATGTCTGGATCACCTAAATTTTTAATAAATGCTTGAGGAATCTCTAGCAAGCAGGAACCATTCAGCAACTGAAACAGGCTCTGCCGGTATGGAAACAGCCGGCCCTCTGTGCTTTCCTGGAGTGTGTGTGTGGATTTTGGGATCCTGTCCATGAAACTCTCCTTTCAAACCGCTCCTAAATCCAGAGAATGTCCTCAGCCAAGTAAACGAGCAGGGAGCCCGATGAACACCAGCATCGTTCGCCCAAGGCAGTGTTGTGTGGCTGACACGCCTGTTGGGCCCACAGCAGGTGGGAGCGTTCTAGCTGGGGAAAGGAAGGCGCCCACGTAAGTCACCAGTGCCTCCCGATTTCCTCATTTTCCATCTGTGTCTACACCTTTACATTTGTTCTCCTGGCTCCTGAAAATTGGCCCAGTGCCCCGCTCAGAGTAAAGCATGCTCTCACTGCCTCAGGCCCTCTCGGCCTGCGCGGCCTCTCGGGGCAGCGCCGCGGCTCCGCGCAGCGTCGGCAGGCGGCCGCCAGGCGTCCTGTCGGTTGGTTGGTTCCATCACTCCGTCTCCCCCGCCTCTGTGACCCTCGCTGCGTGTCCCCCGCCTCTGTGACCCTCGCTGCGTGTCCCCCGCCTCTGTGACCCTCGCTGCGTGTCCCCCGCCTCTGTGACCCTCGCTGCGTGTCCCCCGCCTCTGTGACCCTCGCTGCAGCATCGTAGGTGTGCGTGCGGAGAGCGGGTTCCTTGCAGGCCGCCTCCCGCCTCGCTGGTCCGCCGGCCGCTGGGCGAGCTGCCACCAGGGCTCCGGCTCTGTGGGCTGAATGGCTGGCTTTTCTCATGTTGGGGGGGGCTGAAAGAAAAGATTGTCAGGAGCCAACCAATGCTTTTTTTTTCTAAGATAAATTCAAATCTTCAAAGAGCCAGGAGACTTTAAATCACTAATTACACCCAGAAAAAGAAAAAAAAAAAAAAAAAAGCTCCAATTAATTTTAAATGAACTTGGTAGGCATGTTTATTCTTTATTAAATAGTCAATTGTTGGCCATCATGGCTCCATCTATCTTCAAAAAGAGGGAAGGCTTTGTTTCCCTAAGCCATCCCCCAGCTTTCATACGCCTAGGTTTGATTCTCAGCCGTGCAACCTTGGGCAAACATCTTAATCTTTCCATCCTTCGGCCTCTCACTTGTGAAACGGGGATAATAATACCTACCTCACAAGGTTTTTGAGGAGATTACATGAGACAATATATGTAAGATGCTTAGAGCAGGGCCAGGCTACAGTAACAGGGTCAGAGGCAAAGAAAAGCATCATGTATTTAAATTTCCCAATACTTGGAGAGTTTCAACTGAAATGATTCCAACTTCTCCAGCCTTTAGTGGTCACCTTACCTTTTAATTCCCAGTTCTCTGAACAGTCATCTTGAATCTCAACAGGAAAAAATGCACACTTAAAACAAAATGCTTTACCAAATAATATACATAGGCACGCGCATGCTAAGTCACTTCAGTCGTGTCCAGCTATTTCTGACCCCATGGACTATACCACGCCAGGCTCCTCTGTCCATGGGATTCTCCAGGCAAGAATACTGGAGTGGGTTGCCATGCCCTCCTCCAGGGATCTTCCTGACCCAGGGGTCAACTCATGTCTCTTACGTCTCCTGCACTGGCAGGCAGATTCTTTACCATGAGTGCCACCTGGGAAGCCCCATATATACAGGGATAAACTATATGTATGTATTTATATATACTGAAACAAACATTTTACCATCAATATTTACCCTTACTGTAAGTAATAGTCTGGCATACCTATATCCACTTCATTTTCTTTCTACAGTAATCATAACCCACCATATTGATTTCAGTTTGAAAAACAAGGCACTAAAGAAATGCTTACTGCCATCAAAAAGGTAGTATTTCCCAGTTTCAACTTTAAGATACAGATTGCAATTGCTGGCAACTTTTTTGGGGGGCTGTGCACTTGGCTTGTGATTGAACTCAGAGCCTGCAGTCCTTAACCAACCACTGGACTGCCAGGGAATTCTGCTGGCAACTTTTTTAAATTAATTTTTATTGGATTATAGTTGATCCACAATGTTGTATTACTTTCTGCGGCACAGCAAACTGAATCAGCTATACATATATTCAGTCTCTTAGATTCTGTTCTCATACGGGCCATTGCAGAATACTGAGCAGAGTTCCCTGTGCTACACACAGGTCCTTATTAGTTACCTATTTTATATGTAGCAATGTGCACGTCAATCTCAGCCTCCCAATTTATCCCTCCCCACCTTCCCCCTTGGTAACCACAGTTTGTTTTCTACATTTGTGACTACCTCTGTTTTGTAAATAGGTTCGTTTGCACCCGCTGGCAACTTTAAATGGAATTTTGAACCCAATATATTACAATAGCTTATATATCTATATATGTGTGTTGTGTAGTGTTAAGCCGCTCAGTCGTGTCCGACTCTTTGCGGCCCCATGGACTACAGCCCACCAAGCTCCTCTGTCCATGGAATTCTCCAAGCAAGAATATTGGAGTGGGTTGCCATTCCCTTCTCCAGTGTTTATATATAATTTACAGTCTATAATATATATAATAGTTTATATATAAACATGTATATTTCAGATCTTACTATTACCTGAAAATTATTAGCTGTGTAACTGTATGAAAGTGACAGCTTCTCTTAGTCTTTGTTTTCTTTTCTCTTGGTTGATATATTTATATATAAATTTATATATACATATATCTTAGAGATGCTGTAGAATTTAAACAGCAGCTATAAAATGCCTGGTATTCAACAGATGGCAGCAATCATAACTACTGCCCATTACCAAGGACTACATAAGATTCTCAAGAATGGTTCTCAATCATGGCTACACATCAAAATCCCTTAGAAGGCTTTTAAACATAGATGCCTAAGCTTCCCTCCACACCTAGTGAATCTCCCAAGATGGGTACCAGGTAAGACAACTTAGGTAAGAAAACACAAAGGGTCAGGTATCCAACTCAGATTCAACAGGAATTACGGATCTTACCCAGTGTCAAGGTGAATAAGGACTCAAAGGATATAAACAACAGCAAAACATGAGCTAAGCACTCTTTCCTCAGGCTTCCCTGGTGTCTCAGTGGTAAACAATCTGCTTGCGAGGATAGAATCAGGTTCTATCCCTGGGTCAGGAAGATGCCCTGGAGGAGGAAACAGCAACCCACTCCAATATTCTTGCCTGGGAAATCCCATGGACAGAGGAGCCTGGTGGGCTACAGTCCATGGGGTCGCAAAAAATCGGACACGACCATCACTAACACTTTCAGTTCTTCTCTTTCCTTAGCGGGGCCTAGGACCATTAGGTGTAGGTGCCTGCAAATATCCTTCTATTTTCTGTATAAGGATGCGTGTTGGTCCACACAGAATATGAAAGGTGTAAGCAGTGAATGAAGGGCATTGCCTGAAAGCTGTTTTAGTTATGTAACATCTGCTTTTTATACTCCATTAACTACACTACTCACATGACGTTTTCAAGCAAGCTGTGCCCCATAAATTCCAGGCTATTTACAATAAACAACCTAGACAGACCCCGGTCCATCTTGCTAAAACATTCCCTAGATAAGGACACCCATCTAGCAAATAACATAACTGTATCTGTCAACAAGTCAGTCATTAGTAAGTTTACAAAGGACCTGATTCAAAATTTTCCTTCTCAATAGGTGATACTACTTACAGGAACCGGAACCGCACAACTCGATCTTTTCCAGTTCCAATTCAGCATTTCTGGACTTATTTGAATAAAAGTTCTTTTGAACAAAGACGTGCAGGGGTTGATGGTCAGAATGTCCCTAAAGTCTTAGAACAGTTTTAAGCTTTAAAAATAGCTGAGACTGATCTTTAGAAAGCATAAAACTGCCCTAAGGCTTTGACACACCATTTTATTTCATTTTCTGAATGAGGAAATTGAAGCAGTAACAATTTTTTGTTGTTGTATTGTGTTTGGGGATTTTTTTTTTAGGGGGCAGGCAGTGGTTTTGGACATGATAAAACAGGAATGCAGTCTTCCAAGGGCCTATAATCCAGAACTAGTCCTGTTTCTCATAGTATGCACTCAGTTCTCTCATGTAATATGCTATAAGTATGAATAAATATGCTTATCCAATAAGACAACGCATTTAATCTCCATTTCTACAGATATTCCATTGACAGAAGCAGTGATCCTGGAAGATTCTTCTATGTGGACATTACAACAGGTGCCCTAATGACTGCAAGACCTCTTGACCGCGAAGAGTTTTCTTGGCATAATATCACTGTCCTTGCTATGGAAATGAGTAAGTAAAACAGTACACTGGTCTCCATATAGTGACAAAACATAAGCATTGTAGAAAGCGGAAGTTTCCAGAGCCTGTTGGAACAAAAACTGTATTCTTTATGAAAAAAAATGGAAATCCTGGTTTATGCAATTGAATGAATGTATTTAGTTCAAATACTTATTGAGGATCTCTATATACCTAGTCCTGTGCTAGAGATAAAAACACAAGTATCATGCAAAAGCAGCACAAAAAACAGCATCCTTAAACTGAAGAGCTACTTCTGTATGAAGAAAAGGGACAATTCTTGAGACATCTAAGAGGCTTTCAATCTTTAATAAGATTAGGAATGCAAGTAGTATATTATTACTGGTTGAAAGAAGGCATTTATAACATATCATGCTTATCATGCACACATACATACACATGCAATAAGAATTTGAAACATCTTACAACAGATTATTAACATAAATCTCAAATAAAGTTGAAAATTAATAAACTAAATTAACATTATAATCTCAGTACAAATTATATACTACTACATTCCATTTTTTTCTTTCACAACACCCATGGGTTTGGGTGGACTCCAGGAGTTGGTGATGGACAGGGAGGCCTGGCGTGCTGCGGTTCATGGGGTCACAAAGAGTCAGACACGACTGAGCGACTAAACTGAAGTTATGAGAAATATTAAGGGAAATGGTAAATCCAAACATATTGGCAGAAGTATGTACAGTCATTCATGAGGGAAATTTGGTAAGAAATCTTTTGTATTCAGATTCTCCAATACATTCATCCTCTTTTTCTCAAGAATTCTACTCCTAATAATTATCTTATGGAAATAGTCATAATATTAACAAAGATTTATGTATCAAAATGTCCAATGCATTGTTATTTTAAAAGAGGAGAAATACCTAAATGTCTAATAACAGGAGTTTGACTAAATAAATTATGGTGCAGTCATACAATAAAATGAGAATATCCTGTTTACATTAATACCAATTAATGTACCAATTAATTAATTTCAAAGTACATTTCAATGACTTTCAGGAAAATCTTTCCCTAAAATATTAAAGTTCTAAATCAAACTTTTTTTTCTTAATTTCAGTGTGTGTGTGTGAGAGAGAGAGAGAATTTGGACACATGTAACATTATACATAATATATAATGGATATCTCTGGTGGTAGGACTATGGATCACATTTATTCTTATTTTTCTGAAATTTTTATCACTGCCTATATAAACAAGTACCAGCACAAGTTACAATGGAAAAATTTAAACATGTCAGCACTCTTGCTAAACAAGCAATATAAATATTTAGGGGAAAAACAAGGTATAAATATTCTTGAGGGAAAAAAAATGAACCAAAAGAACAGGGCATTTCAATAAAATTATTTCCTAAGCATACTTTCTATGTCTTATAATTTCTATTTTGTCTTCCTGGGATGGTGGCCAAAACAGAAAAGGACAGGAGGGTCAGCAGTGGGGTTGTGAAATCACCTTTGTGTGGCAGTGTCAAGCAGAAGACAGACCAAAAGGGTATTTCCCCCTATGAACGACTGTGAGTCGCTTCAGTCTCAGCCAAAAATGTGGATTTGGCGTGTGTGTGATCCTGTAACATCTCCTGAGTCCAAAAGCAGAAATAAATGTACGGTGTTACCTGTAATCCCATGAATAACTTAAAATCTTCTGAAAGCGTAATTCAAAGAACTGATTACAGGTTTCCCCACCATCTGAAAGTACAGGGCTCCTATGAAACCTTCTGTAGCCCAAACGGTGTAAAGTGAAGAAGCAATTACATTAGGACACACCTTGCTAGCAGATGCACAAAAAAAGCACAGATGCTCACGTAATTCAAGGATGTGGCAGCCTGACGCTGAGACGCCGGATGCTGTTTCCCAGGGAAAGAGCTTGTTGCTTCCACTCTCACTGCTGCAACCTGCCTTCAACTCTAGAACCTGAAGTCTAAGCCAAGTGAGAAACTCAAAACCTCTTTTTAAGATTCATTTGTAACATCTGCTAACCCGGGAGTCTCACCCCGCCCCTCATCCTCCTGATGTCACACACGCGGTCCAGCACACACCTTGTCCTGCCCACACTCATGTTACAGCCACACTCTAAACAGGCAACCCCTGCAACCTGGCATTGAGTTCCATGGTCTTTATGCATTCCTTCAAAGACCAGAATGAGGAGACAAATACCTGCTCCAACAAAGAGCTGCTTTCCTGCGTTTCTGAACCCTCCTCACCTTTGGTTTTTGTCTGTCTGTGTTGTGTGTGCTTCCTTTAGACAATCCGTCCCAGGTTGGAAGTGTTCCTGTCACAATCAAAGTCTTAGATGTCAACGACAATGCTCCGGAGTTCCCCAGATTCTATGAAGCTTTTGTCTGTGAGAACGCCAAGGCAGGGCAGGTAAGCAGCCTGAGCACTGTGGTTAACCTCCCAAAATGTGGAAACGAGTTACAGAAAACCAGATTGGCCATCAAAGAAATTTAGACTCCAGAAGCTAACAGTTTGTAAAAGAGTCCCCGACTTCTGTTTATCATGTTGCAACCGCTTATTTGCTAAGACAACTGTTCGGAACCTCTGTTACATTTTATGATCGAAACAAGGCTGTGAAGCAAGGTAGTTACCCGCCTTATAACTGAACCGCACAGAACCAATTGTAGTAACATGTGCCTTGGGTCCTGGAAACGAGGGACCGTGAGGATCAAGGGGAAAAAAAAAAGTCTTTTTCTCCACTTTGCACTAATCCTTGAAAACATCTGCAGTAAGGAAGGTTCATTTTTTGTATCTTCCTACCTCCCTTTCTTCTGACAGCAAGCATCCTCCTGAGGGGCCATCTGCCCTATTCCTCCCTACTCCCCTCTCCCTCAGCTGAAACGCCCGTGTTCTCAGTGCTCTCACATCACATTACGTTCTGAGAGGAAAGGCATCTTAAGGAACAAATGTCTACTTACTTGAAACAGCTTTAGCCCCATCATCTTCATATACATTTGCCTATTTTTTTTTTTTTAAGTCTGCTTAAAACCTAAGTGAATGTTTTTTACTAAATCCCAGTGGTGCAACTGAAAAACATCTGAACAGTGCCTGGAATGGCCGTGTGATTAACGCATGTGTTAGGCTGGTGCCCACAACATACCCAACCTGCCACACCTCAGATCACGTGCCCGCTCTCTTCTGTCCTACTTTTGTAAGACTCTGTCCTCTCTACCTTTGTCCCAACAGACTCCCTAACAATCCTCCCTTACTTCCCCCGAGCTTATTTTGTGACCCTGAGGATTCTGGTCCAAGGGCTGGGTGCAGATGGCAAGCACTCGTGGTTTGGTAATGCAGGCTTTTTGACTGTAAAGCAGTTTCTGCTTCCATTGCTCTCTCCTGCAGCATCTCGCTGAACAGACTGTCTATACAACCAGAAATTACACTAGCTTCCTGAACTCAGCAAAGATTACCTCAATGCATCTTTACCGTTCTTTCCACCCAAAGAAAAAGTGACTCCTGTGTCCCGGGTGGGGAGTGGGGAGATGTGTCCTGTAGTCGTTCTCATCTGTTATCGCATCCATTCGTTCTGAAGCCCAGTGCAGTGGTCTATAGCATGCCTACACTTTTTTCAACAAGTCTAGGATAAATCTACTTCCATATCTATTGCATTTCTAGTCTACAGAAACTTGAATTATGATGCAGCTAATAAAAGTTACAATTAACACTTTCCAGCATAAGGAATGACCCATGTTATTATGTGTGTAAAGAAAGCAAGCACAGAGGCTACAGGCGCAGGCCTGAAGGCATACCAAGCTGTACCTGCATGTGAACAGAAACCGGGGGCAGGAGAGAAAACAGCAACAGCCACCATCAGAAATACAACACAAAAATTTTTGTTTTATACAGGGTTATTACTATGACAAACATACTTAATATTCAGTATGAGGAGAAGCCATTTTTACTCTGTAACACAGAGAGTAACAGGAACACAGTGCATGGAACCCCCTCAGGCCCCCACTGAAGCGTCTCCACCCGCTGGGATGAACGGCAGGACAGCAGCGCGTGGCCGCCGCTCCCGCCTCTGCAGCTCATGGACGCCTCTCCACGTCTGCGTTTCCGCGTCCATCTTCTCCCGGTCTATCACACAGCCCTTTGAGGCACATGAGCTTTTACGTGCAACTTCAGGTTCAGGTTGAGAGCCACAGGTCTACCGCAGGCTGTCATATTCCTTATCTTTAGCCCAAGAGATGTAAACCCAACCCTTTGATTTTGGCTCTGGGACGTGTTTTGAAGATTTTCAAAAGCACACAGCTCAGTAGGTACGTCTGGCTTATGAAGACTCAGGCCTCCTTGTGTGAGATTTGTCGGACACTGTCGTCAGCTCTGCATCTGCGAGTGGGACGTGTGCTTTCCTCAGCGAAGCAAGCCCAGAGGGAAACCTGAGGACGTCTGAGGTGCAGGCTGAGGGTGGCATGAGGCCTGCCGAGCAGACTCTGGAATGGCGAGTGAGGCCAGGGATGGACTCGGACCTGCCAGGAGAGGGGAGGCCTGGGAGAGCAGGCCCAGGAAAGGGGAGGCCCGGGAGAGGGGAGGCCCAGGAGAGGGGAGGCCAGGGAGAGAGAAGACCTGGGAAAGGGGAGGCCAGGCAGAGCAGGCCTGGGAGAGGGAAGGCCCAGGAGAGCAGGCCCAAGAGAGGGGAGGCCCAGGAGAGGGGAGGCCCCACAGAGCAGGCCCAGGAGACAGGAGGCCTGGCAGAGCAGGCCCAGGAGAGGGGAGGCCCGGGAGAGCAGGCCCAAGAGAGGGGAGGCACGGGAGAGCAGGCCCAAGAGAGGGGAGGCACGGGAGAGCAGGCGCAGGAGAGGGAAGGCCAGGGACAGAGGAGACCCGGGAGAGGGGAGGCCCGGCAGAGCAGGACTGGGAGAGGGGAGGCCCAGGAGAGCAAGCCCAAGAGAGGGGAGGCCCAGCAGAGCAGGCCAGGGAGAGGGGAGGCTCAGGAGAGCAGGCCCAAGAGAGGGGAGACCCGGGAGAGGGGAGGCCCGGCAGAGCAGAACCGGGAGAGGGGAGGCCCAGGAGAGCAGGCCCGAGAGGGGAGGCCCAGGAGAGGGGAGGCCCAGCAGAGCAGGCCCAGGAGAGGGGAGGCCCGAGAGAGGGGAGGCCCAGGAGAAGGGAGGCCCAGCAGAGCAGGCCAGGGAGAGGGGAGGCTCAGGAGAGCAGGCCCAAGAGAGGGGAGACCCGGGAGAGGGGAGGCCCGGCAGAGCAGAACCGGGAGAGGGGAGGCCCAGGAGAGCAGGCCCGAGAGGGGAGGCCCAGGAGAGGGGAGGCCCAGCAGAGCAGGCCCAGGAGAGGGGAGGCCCGAGAGAGGGGAGGCCCAGGAGTGAGGAGGCCCAGCAGAGCAGGCCCGGGAGAGGGGAGGCCCAGCAGAGCAGGCCCAAGAGAGGGGAGGCCTGGGAGAGAGGAGGCCCAGGAGAGGGGAAGCCCAGCAGAGCAGGCCCAGGAGAGGTGAGGCCTGGCAGAGCAAGCCCAGGAGAGCAGGCCCAGGTGCTCCGAAGCTGTGTCTTCACTCACGTTCCTGAGAACCCTGTAACCAACCAGTCAGATGACCCAGGTCTCCACCAGTCAGATGACCCAGGTCTCCACCATATGTATATACGACTTCACAGAT
The DNA here is from genome assembly GCF_019923935.1 of Bubalus bubalis. NCBI lineage: Eukaryota > Metazoa > Chordata > Mammalia > Artiodactyla > Bovidae > Bubalus > Bubalus bubalis. The sequence continues at coordinate 2,135,189 of NC_059178.1, read as the reverse complement.
CAGATGCTCTGAAACGACTATTTGCCAAGTCACACATACTCACCTGTTTATAAAATTCATGAAGAAACGTGTCTTCACGTGTCTGACAAGATGGAGGTTATAGGATCTGTCTGGGAGGGGATAGGGCACTGGGGTGACCCTTGAGTGGGAGCAGCAGGGACCCCAGGCTGGGCAGCCTGGGCCACAGTCCTCTTCAGGGCTCTCCTGATCCCTCTCCAGTACTCAGTTCCATCCTCCCAACCTTTAGACTGACAGGCCCTGTGCCCGTTTGGGCTCAGCAGGGGGCATGAGCTGAGCTGGAGTTCTGGTCTAGGATGTTTAGTAATGAGTCAGGAATGCCCTTGGGACCAACTCCTGTGCAAGGAAAGAGCTTCTGCAGGGCTGGACAAGAGACGTCCAGCGGCGGTGCAGACCACAGAGAGCCGTGGGTGAGTCCACCGACGCCGAGAGCCAGGGCTCTCCTGAGCGAGATGGGACGGCCAGGCCTTTCTACCACTGCATCAGTCGCTGGACACGGACTGTTCTGGAAGGATGCGGACACTGTGGGGAGGTGGGTCTCACCAACCGAGGCCATCCCCAGGGAGACTGGCAGGTGAAGGCATCAAGTCCTCCCCTGAAGGGGGTCTGGGCAACACTGTTTACAGCGAGCCCCTTGCTGGAAGCTTCCCCTTGGGTTACTCACTCTTTGGGACGCTGTGAGGGTACATTTACAGATGAAGAGAAACTAAGCAAGCCCACCTCAGCCCCCGCTGACCTCTCATGTTCCATCTTCTATATTGTTAACAGCCAGCTTCTGACAGCAGGAGTGTGCGTCTGGAGCCAGGCCCGAGAGGGGTGGGCGGTCTGTGCTGCCGGCTGGTGGGAGCGCGAACACACGGGGGAGACCTCCCCTCAGCACCGTGTCTCCACCCCCGCCTGCGGCCCGCGTCTCAGCTGTGTACTGCACACTGCTTTCTTACCGACTTTTCCATCCTGGTCATCAAACCTGTCATAGCAACCCAGCACTTTGAAGAGCGGGTGGGAAAGGCACAATTTTGGCCAGAGAGCTCAAGAAGCCGCCTCCCCACCTCCTGCTCTCCTCGGCCTGCTTCCGGTTCCTGTCTGTTCTGTAACCCTACTCTGGGGGGCCTTGTGTCTACACTCTAGCTCCCCTTCCTGCCAACAGTGACTGCTCTGGGACCCATTCTCTCACATCTGTTTTCCATTAACTTGAAATAATCAATGAAATGTCTGTTTACTGCCCACTAGGTACTGGTCATTTTTAAATAGAGGCCTCTCAAAGCTTTCCTGGTGGCTCAGATGGTAAAGAATCCACCTGCCAATGCAGGAGACCCAGGTTCAATCCCTGAGTTGGTAAGATCTCCTGGAGAAGGGAACGGCTACCCACTCCAGCATTCTTGCCTGGAGAATTCCATGGACAGAGGAGCCTAGCAAGTTATACAGTCCATGGGGTTGCAAAGAATCGGACATGACTGAGCAACCAACACTTTCACTTTCACTCTCAAAGACAGCAATCTGACCGTGAACTAGGAACCCAAAGGTGAGGCTAAGAAGGTGAGGTGCGAGGACAGAACACCAGGAAACAAGCAGGACCCTGTGGCACCCCCGAGGCCTTTCATTCAGCCTTCTGTTCTGACTGCCTAAGACGGGCCAGAGGAGGAGTGAGAATAGTGTTATTCTGACATCTAACGTCCATTTAGGTGACATCTACCCTGGGCCTGTTGACACGTGTGCGTGCTCAGTAGCTCAGTCGTGTCTGACTCTGCAACTTCACGGACTGTAGCCTGCTGGGCTCCTCCGTCCATGGGATTTCTCAGGCAGGAATACTGGAGTGGGTTGCTGTTTCCTTCTCCAGGGGATCTTCCTGACCCAGGGATCAAAACCTGCCTCTCCTGAGTCATCCCTGTTGGCAGGAGCATCATTTACCACTGAGCCACCTGGGAAACCCCAACAATAAACCAAACTTCAGTCTGGGCTGTGAGATGGCACAGAGCCTGGGAGGGGAGCTTCAGGATGTCCTCATTAGGTAACGCAACCTGGGGTCTCATCTTCCCTGGAAGCTTTTGACTGACTCACCTTGTTTCACGTCCCTCCCTCAGCTGATCCAGACCGTGAGCGCCGTGGACCAAGACGACCCACGCAATGGCCAGCACTTCTACTACAGCCTGGCTCCTGAGGCTGCCAACAACCCCAATTTCACCGTAAGGGACAACCAAGGTAATCCGCTGGCTGCTGGCGCATCTCCACAGCGTGGGCTGGACACCGTGGGTTGCTATACCATGCACGCTGTCGGAGGTCACCGGCTCCTTAATGTTAATAGCATGGAAGGCACGAATGCGCATCTGCATGATCCATTTAAAGTTTTGTTTCAGAACATCAAAGACAAAAAACGTCCTCTGCTAATTCTGAAACTTTTACTCAGTTAGTTCACACTCATTTGCGCTCTGGCTCTGGGCCAGGCACGATGGAGGCTCACAGGCTAAGGGCCTCCTTCATCCCCACAGAGCAGCCCTGTTTGTGCGCTCTTTACCCATGAGAAGGATTTGAGTGAGGAGACAGAAGCAGCCTAGACAGAAAAACCTGAGGGGGCGCTTCTGAGCAAGGATCAAAGGGGGAGACAGAGAAAAGGTCCCGGAACAAAAGGGAGACGGACGCTGAGGGACAGAACAAAGGGCAGGTGCAGAAGCACAGTGAGCAGCCCTGGCACCGAAACCTCTTGATTACTTTGGAGTGATTCAGAAAGAACAGTCAGGTGGGGTTCCCGACTGCAGCAAGTGCTTCCCACTACAGCTCTGCTGGACTAGCATTCTACACCCCTCTGCTCCAAAAAGCATTCAGATCAGCTACGGAGTTGACAGACCAAGCACACTCTTCACTGGGCACAGATGGGAAAAGGAGCGGCTTTTGTACTCTGGCCAGAGGATTTTCAGGGAAAGGTCAGAGCAAGTGAAAAAATAACTTAAATCTGTCGAGTGAAGCCCTTCTGTTGCTAGGTCTGCTACCAACTAGTCTGACCTTGGAGAGGAAGGGCAACACTTCTCTGGGCTGCATGGCTCATTTTTATTCCAATCTAAGTGAAGTGAAGTCGCTCAGTCGTGTCCAACTCTTTGCGACCCCATGGACTGTAGCCTATCAGGATCCTCCGTCCATGGGATTTTCCAGGCAAGAGTGCTGGAGTGGATTGCCATTTCCTTCTCCAGGGGATCTTCCCAACCCAGGAATCGAACCTGGGTCTCCCACATTGCAGGCAGATGCTTTACCGTGTCTGCGCCACCAGGGAAGCCTTTAGATTCCAATCTAAAGCGCTGTCAATTCTAACAATCTAAACAAAGGGTAACAAAAGACCATGATTTAGGCATACCTAGTCTTGGCCTCAACGGTCAAAGTATTAATTCCATCCCACACGACGTTCTGCTATTAAAACCTGAGGATATCAAACCTGTTTTATTCTAAATGGAAAGCACTTTTCCAAGTCATCCTTTTAAACTTCTACATAAAAAAAATTATCAAAACATTGTGATAATTCTGAAAGCAATAGTAGTATAAATTACAACAACAGAAATACTATAATTAAATGTCCTGATATTTTTGCTGGGTCAAATTTTGAATCATTCATTTATCTACTTCTTTTGTGTTAGTTGCTCAGTTGTGTCCGACTCTTTGTGACCCCAGGAGCCCACCAGGCTCCTCTGTCATGGGACTTCCCAGGCAAGAATACTGGAGTGAGTGGGTTGCCAGGTCCTTCTCCAGAAGAATCTTCCTGACCCAGGGATCGAACCCGTCTCCTACAATGCAGGCAGACTCTTTACCATCTGAGCCACTAGAGAAACTTATTTCCTTTGGAAACCCTTAAAAGGTCATTAGCCCCTTCAGAGTAGGATTTATAGTAGAAACCCTGGGCAGGACAACAGCACATGATGCTGTTCCTTCATTTTTCTAAGTATCGCTGCTGCTTCGCTGGTATCTGTAAGATCAGCACACGGACAATAGACAGCAACTGCAAAATGCTGCACTTTTCTTAACTATGACTTTGGACACCAACCCATGGAGTCAAAAGCATAAAAAGATGGGCCACTAGAACATGGTGACTATAAAAACAAGGGAGTCATCTCTTGGAAGGTTTTCCACAACGGAAATCTGCATCTTCAGCAGAGAGAATGAACTCTTAATCTCCTCATGACAATTTATCCCTCGAGTATCCTTTACTGAGGCTCATTACAAAATTGACAGATATCTGATATGGTGGATGTACTGGCAAGCCCTGCAACTCCCGTGCCTGAAACATTATTTTCACTTAACAACACAACACTACACTATCTCAAGTCAAGTCTTTCTTACTTTTTTAAATTCCCAAAGCATTGTGAAAAGGATTGAGTGTATACTTCATATTTTACTTACATTTTCCCATACTTTGCTTTATTTGCTATTCACAATAATCCTGTAAGGTCTTAAGGAAGTTACTAACACCTCTGACTGGCATGTCTCATCTGATAGATGAGGGAAGAAAGTAAACAGCCCAAGATCAGAGTGAGTAACATTAAGATGAGGACTGGCAGTTGGCACCTCCTGTTTTAGACACACACACACACACACACAGAGTTTTGCGTTACTGTGGAAACAAATAATATTTCCAAATGGGTTATTCAAGTTCCAATTATAATATTCAACAAAAAATCTGCTACTATATGCCAGCCCCTTTCTAGGACCAGTCTCAGCAATGTGATACTGATCTTTTTTTCTTTCATCTTAAATAATTCTGAGATCAACAAATATATGATGCATGGGAGGCATGATGTAATACTGATAAGAAATTCGGCTCTTCTCCACCTTTCTAAAAATCTGATGAGCTGTCCTTGATGAAAAAGATTTCTGTTTGAGAAAAACCTGATTTCTGAAAATAAAATTAAAACTGTGAAGCAAAATTAATAGTTCTTAGCTATTAAATTTACAAAACAGAAAAGATTAGGTAGATTGCGTGGCAGGTGGAAATACAAATATAATCTTCAGGCTGGCAACCAACTGCTATCTTTTTCCACTGAGAAGGAAATGAAAGAAAGAAGGCCTGTAAAAAGCAGATAGAGATTTCAATTAGCTGAATAATTTTCAACACTGTTACAAAACTAAGTGGTTACATAACTCAATGGAAGAAGTATGTATTTGGAGTCAGAGACCAGAGTTCAAATCACAGCTCTGTTAGTAAACCAGTGACTTGGACCCCATTACATGATCTCTCCAGCCCTTAACTCTCAGTGTGACAGGGTGAGATCATCATTATTTCCCCAAGTGGTGCTAAAGAGGAAACGAGCTGCTGCATGCAAAGTCTAAATACCGTGCATATAAGCACTCAAGAATCAACCACTCTCATGAAAACACGGCGGGAGGAAGAGGTGGAAAATTAAGGAAGAACATGTTAGAATAGGCTGGCTAGGCTGTGGAAACAAAAGGCACCAAAGTCTCAGTGGCTTAACTCAACTAAAGTTAACTTCTTGCTCACACAAGCCGACTGCGGGTCCGGCGATGCAGGACGGCCGTCCATGTGCAGGCGGCCCAGGCTGCCTGGCTCTGCACCTAGCACGCTCTCACACACTACACCGAGGGAAGAGGCCGCCAGAATCACACCGGCTGGTACACACTGCTGCCCAGAAGGGACGCGGAACACCTTGCTCATTCCCATCATCAAAAGCGAATCATATACAAATATCCAAAGTCAAGAGCATAGAAAAGTATAATCCTTTATTATGTAAGAAATACTGATACTGATATTAGTAACGTTTCCTTTGATTAGGCTCTCAGAATTTTTTGTGAAGTTCTAGACTCCTGCCTGTAAAATGTGAAATGCATCCAGAGAACCTTCCATATTGCTGATGCTGGCTTTGAGAGTCACTGCTTATATGTCCTTCCACATCTCAAACTTTTCCTCTGCTGAAAAAGACACCAGCTTTGCAAAAACCCACTCAAGAAAACTTGAGAACACAGATTAAAAAATAAAAGATCCTAAAACATTACATTGCTGCTGCTAAGTCACTTCAGTCTGTGCGACCCCAGAGACGGCAGCCCACCAGGCTCCCCCGTCCCTGGGAATCTCCAAGCAAGAACACTGGAGTGGGTTGCCATTTCCTTCTCCAATGCATGAGAGTGAAAAGAGAAAGTGAAGTCGCTCAGTCATGTCCGACTCTTAGCGACCCCATGGACTGCAGCCTACGAGGCTCCTCCATCCATGGGATTTTCCAGGCAAGAGTACTGGAGTGGGGTGCCATTGCCTTCTCCGAAAACATTACATTAAGCAAATGAAAACATACACACACATACCAGCTTTGTAAAAACATACCAAACAAGCTGGCTAATCCTCTTTAAAACGGGGGGGGGAAAACCAGTATTGAATTTTCACCAAATTCATATGAATTGCTTAAACTCAGACCACCAAGTAGTGGGAAATAACAGGGTATGTTATATGATTAGGGGATTTCAAATAAGCTTCTGCTAAATGATCAAGTTCATCAGAAAGCACAGGAACTGGTGACTGCATTTCAAAGGCATAAAAGAAAATAGCCAAAGACAGGAATTCCAGCCGTAGTGGCAAAAAGCAGCAGTCTGCCAGAGCCACGCGGGCTCCTCCGCAGTCTCTTCCTGGAGGCACAAAGGCAGCAGCGGGGGCCCTTCAAAGCCGCTGAGTGAGAAGAAACGGGGGCCACCAGTCACCGGTGACTGTTCACTTCTGTCGAGCTTTCCCAGGGACATCTCAGTTAGATCTGGAGCCTGACAGTTCGCCCTGGGCACTTTATGTCACAAAGGCAGAGACAGGCTCTCAAAAAGGGTTTCTCTCCTAGGCCTCAGGGTTTTGCTTAGAAGCAAGCAAAAATCTTGGTTTCTGAACCCAACTGCTGATCCTGAATGTGAGCGGCCGCAGCGGACCCCCTCCAGGGAATGCTGTCCCTTCTCCTGTCTTCCCCACCGGGTTCCTGCCCCTTGCTTTCCCCAATCCCCGAAATTAACTCTCTCCGTGGTTCTTCCTTTCCACTCCCTTCCCTTTTTCCCTTTTCCCTTTCCGATCCGGAATCCTTGTCTGCTCCAGATAACACCGCCCGGATTCTGACCAGGAGGTCCGGCTTCCGGCAGCAGGAGCAGAGTGTCTTCTACCTGCCCATCCTGATCGCGGACAGCGGGCAGCCGGTGCTCAGCAGCACGGGCACGCTGACCATCCAGGTGTGCGGCTGTGACGACGAGGGCCACGTGCTGTCCTGCAGCCCCGAGGCCTACATGCTCCCGGTGAGCCTCAGCCGAGGAGCGCTCATCGCCATCCTGGCCTGCGTCTTCGTCCTCCTGGGTGAGTGAGCGGCTTCTCCCCATGCTGGGGGGCCCTCCTGGGTGAGTGAGCAGCTCCTCCCCATGCTGGAGGGACCTGCACGTGCTGCCCTAGACAGCATCCCATCAGCGTTCTAACTCAGCCAGCCAGGACTGGTTTTCCACACCGGGCTGATTTCAAGGGTGGAGGAGCAAGGCTGGGTAAAAGGAAAGAGAGGGAAGACTATCCCTTCCTTCAAGGCCAGATCAAAGCACACATTTTTATCAAGCACTTATTAGAGCCAGGCTGCCATTCTAGATGCTGGGATCAGTAAGGCAGAAATGTCCCAGCCTTCACAGAGCTTCCTTCGAAACAAAGCAAGTCATTCTGACATCACAGAACCTACGCTGTAAGTTTTGGACAGGAAGTGGTGATCACCTCTCCCAACGCCCTCCCCTCTGATATGGAACAGCTACTACAAATCACAGACAGGCAGTGACAGGCCCAAGCCGAATCTCAGGGGCAGAGCCAGGAGCGACAGGCAGGCAGGCCCCACACTGCACATCCCTGCATCTGAGCAGTGCAACCCTTCTCCCGAATGCTCACCCCCAGCTCCCGGAGGTGGTAAGTGTTACAGAGAAGGAGGGAGGGACATGGAGTCCTGAGAGCAGAGGAGACAGAGCTGGGTGTCATTTTAAGTGGGCAGGCAGGGAAGACCTCACTGGTAAGAGCAGCTTCGAGCAGAGAGCTGAATGAAGTGACAGACTGAAGCACACGGATAGCTGGCAGGGTGAGCTGCTTGGGGGCCTTAGCACGCGACCCAGGCGCGGGCCTCCTGCCAGGGCCGGTGCGCCTCTGCTGGCGAAGCAGAGACGCGATGACAGGCCAGTGGGCGGGCACCGCTGGGGCAGGGGTCTTCCTCGTCTAGAGTCACACTGCCTGCAAGGTGGCCACCCAGCGCCCTTGTACCTAAGGCCACCCGTGCTGCCATTCTCAACATGCACACTCAAAAGCAAACAGTAAAACGCCTAAACCAACTCCTGAAACCAAGAAAATATCTGCACTCAGCTCCCACCTCTTCTGATTAATTCATAGCATACATATTGTGCTTAGAGAAAAGCAGCCTTAGTAAGCACTATTATTATTCAATTCAGAAGAAATCCTAGAATTCTATAAGGGAAAAGAGTAAAGCACTGGGGATTTAAATTAGAATTTAAGCCCTGATCTTAAGTTTACCTTCACACCAAGAGACTGAGTCAGACCAAAGAAAGGTCTGACTGTAAAATGGCAGCGTCTGACTGCATTTCTAGGAGGTCTGCTGAACATGCTTCTCAAAAACATTTTAAAGTACAACACGTGGCTCACTTTTGTTGTCTCAGCTCAGTGCTACGGGAAGGGAGATAACAGTATAAAGAAGTTGCCTTTCTGAGTCCTTGAATCCCTGGATCAGAGAGAACTTAGGTTTCTGGTCCCTTTGTACGTTGATAAATAAATCCCTCCTGCAATTCCCTGAGTGTCCAGAAGGTGGCATTGGGGGTCCTTGAGTGCATAATAGGATAACCTGCAAGAGGCCTTTGAAGAAACCTGCTCCTAGGAGAAATTTCCAGTCTGGCTGTCCTTACTTCTGTCCTTGGGAAATGTCTACATGATAAATTCACTCTATCCCACAAACAGTAGAAGGAACCACCATTACAGAGAGACTGACTTAGAGACTGGCACAAAGAGGCGCCCAGGCCAGAAGTGGTATGCAAGGGGCGATTTATCCGGTGGCTCCCAAACCCACTATGGCTTGTCTTTGAACTTTATGTAAAAAACAGAGAGTTTTCAGTACCTAAACGGAGCAAGGCTGTCCTAAAATCCTCATACTCTTAGGCACTTTTTTCTAAAACTGCACATTTCACATTAAATATAGTTCATAAAACTGAGTAAGACTGAATTAGTTGATTTGTCAAAAAATACATTTTGTGGACAAGTATATAAGCATATTAATTTTGACTATATTTTTTTCATGTCTCAAATATGTATCTAGCTCCTAGAAAATCTCATAGGCCCTATCTCATAGGCATTGAGCCTATAGATCCTAAATAATAAACATCCCTAGAACCAATTCTCTTCTGTTAGGGGAGCCTTTCAGCTGAATAGGGTCATTTTCCCCAAAATTTGATTTTTAGGGTGTTATATAATACTTATTTGGAGAAGGCAATGGCACCCCACTCCAGTACTCTTGCCTGGAAAATCCCATGGATGGAGGAGCCTGGTGGGCTACAGTCCATGGGGTCGCTAAGAGTCGGACACGACTGAGCGACTTCACTTTCACTTTTCACTCTCATGCATTGGAGAAGGAAATGGCAACCCACTCCAGTGTTCTTGCCTGGAGAATCCCAGGGACGGGGGAGCCTGGTGGGCTGCTGTCTATGGGGTTGCACAGAGTCAGACACGACTGAAGCAACTTAGCAGCAGCAGCAGCAGCATACTTATTCCTTAAATCAGTGACAGTGTTAGTCACTCAGTCCTGTCCGACTTTCTGTGACCTCATGGCATGTAGCCTGCCAAGCTTCTCTGTCCAAGGGATTCTCCAGGCAAGAATTCTGGAGTGGGCTGCCATTCCCGACTCCAGGGGATCTTCCTGACCCAGGGATCGAACCCGGGTCTCCTGCATTACACGTGCATTCTCTACCTTCTGAGCCACTTAAATCAGATTACCTAAAAAATAAGGCATGCAGCAATCTTTATTTTTTTAAGAGCTCTATAAAGTCCCTAATTCTCTACTGGAAATTTCTACTGGCAAAAATTCTGGCAATACCAGAATTCTTCCCAGTAGAAACTTAAGAGATTTTTTGCTTCCCAGCATTTCCTGAAATCCCACACCTATCACTCCAGTGTCACTGGTGTGAAGGTTTTCCCAGTGCGCCAGGAAGAATGAACTGGTCCTGCTTCTGCGTTCTCTGTGAAACTCTTGTAGCTCTATGATAGTCCTTATCACTGCCTGATTGATATTAATCATTAACGTCTATCATCTCCTTAGATTGCCAGCCTATAAAAAAAGAAATCATGTCATATTCAACTTTGCTTCAGATAATTCCCCCAAATACTGCGGTTTAGTAACTGTTCACTGAATCCCACAAACACAGCAAGTTCACTTACAGTCCCATTTTGCCAACCTGCATCCAGCCATCCAAAGCACACCCCAACCACCACAGCCCGCTTCAAGCCACCACTGCCTTAAAGTCCTATGAGCCCATTTCTCCAAAATCCCACAGTTCTGTAGGCTGGGTTACAGCACAGAGATAACACACAAGAGCTTTTAACTGTTTCCTGTGCATGCATTTTGTCACCCAAGCTACACAGGGAAACATCATGTATTAATGTAATTAATTGCAACTCACATTCCACATTCAGGTTTTAAAAACTATTACTGTGATTTCCTTAAGTTAGTCCATAATCTTAACGGGCATATGACTGTACTCCATTTCCCTCCCTTAGATAAACCGGGGTCTTATTGTGCAGTGTTGTCAAGCTGTCACTGTTCACCAGCTGTAACAAAGCACACCAGAAAAAAAAAAATCAATAGCGGTTCTACAGCCAAAACCTCAAGACACTTCCTGGAAAACATTTTCAGTCACAGAGATAAACAGTTCAATGGGCTTATCTCTATCTCTCCTTTAAACCCCACTGAACACATACTCTGGGGGAAAAAAAAAAATTTGTTGGGATAAAATTTTATCCACACCTGCAAGGGCACATCTAACAGTGTGGTGCTTCTTTGATAACATGATGAATTATATAAAATGTCACTGCTCACTCCCTCTCTCCCATGAACATCCTTAGATCCGGAAAGTCACAACCATCTCTCTAAAGAAGGCTTTTCTGAGGAATCTGAGTTAACTGGACAATGCCAGTCATTTATGCGCTCTTATTTTTTGGAGAAAAACATGAAAAGACAAAGACTTTGGCTCATATTTAGCATATGTATCTATATGCATTTGCATCACTACACGATCGCAGCTGACCCCTGGACAATGGTGGGGTGGCCTGAGGGGTGCAGCCCTGCCCTGTAGCAGTGTATAGTTTAACAGCTGGCCCACAGTATCCACCTTTCAGCATCTGTGGCAACCAAGCCCAACTACTGTACCGTGTACTTACCCGGCAAAAAAGAATCCACAATGAAGTGGACTCCAGTAGTCCAAATCCATGTTGCTCAAGGGTCAACAGTATATTTAGAGTAGAATCCTATAGAGACGCCAATGTAAAAAAAGGCAGGATTTCACCTACAGAGTAAGGTTTTCACATTGCAATAAGAGAAATACTTATGCGTCCTTACCTAGTCAGAAGACATCACCTAATCCTTAAGCATATACTCCATGGCAGGCCACTGGGCTTCGTGCCTGGTTAGAGACGTTACACTTGGGTGGCGGGGTGTAGACACCCACACGCATTTCACTGCGATAAAGTAAGGCAGAGACCAGGGGGTGCTGGTGGTAAAGAACCCACCTGCCAATGCAGGAGACTCAGGTTCAATCCCTGGGTTCGGAAGATCCCAGGGAATAGCACCCCACTCCAGTATCCTTGGCCTGGAGAATCCCATGGACAAAGGGGCCTGAGGGGCTACAGTCCATGGGGTCTCAAGAGTCGCACATGACTGAGAGCGACTACCACTTTCACGTCTACTTGAACCACCTGGAATTTCATATCAGTAAGGTTCAGCAAGTGCTCCGCTTAGGCGGCAGGCAGAGTGAGACCGGGGTGCCCGTGAGGTGACGCCCAAACCCCGCCTCGCCCCCCCACGAGCCTCCCCACCCCACCCCGAGCCTCCCCACACACACACCCTGCCCCAAGCCTCCCACCCTGCCCCAAGCTTCCCCAACCCCCTCACCACCCCCCACGAGCCTCCCCACCCCACCCCAAGCCTCCCCACCTCGCCCCCAGCCTCCCACCCACCACGAGCCTCCCCAACCCCCCCCAGCCTCCCCACTACCCCCCACGCCCCGAGCGTCCCCACACACCACCCCCCAGCCTCCCCAACCCCCTAACCCCCCAGCCTCCCCCCACCCAGGGCTCGCCCGGCCCTCCCTCCCCCTCCCCCTCCCCCTCCCCCTCCCCCCGAGGGCTCGCCCGGCCCTCCCTCCCCGCCTCCCCCTCCCCCCGAGGGCTCGCCCGGCCCTCCCTCCCCCTCCCCCTCCCCCTCCCCCTCCCCCCGAGGGCTCGCCCGGCCCTCCCGCCCACACCGGCCCCTCTGTGCCCGCAGTGCTGGTGCTGCTCATCCTGTCCCTGCGGAGGCACCGGAAGCAGCCCTACATCCTCGACGACGAGGAGAACATTCACGAGAACATCGTGCGCTACGACGACGAGGGCGGCGGCGAGGAGGACACCGAGGCCTTCGACATCGCGGCCATGTGGAACCCCCGCGAGGCGCAGGCGGCCGGCGCGCCCAAGACGCGGCAGGACATGCTGCCCGAGATCGAGAGCCTCTCGCGCTACGTGCCCCAGACGTGCGCCGTCAGCAGCACCGTGCACAGCTACGTGCTGGCCAAGCTCTACGAGGCCGACATGGACCTGTGGGCCCCGCCCTTCGACTCCCTGCAGACCTACATGTTCGAGGGCGACGGCTCGGTCGCCGGCTCGCTCAGCTCCCTGCAGTCGGCCACGTCGGACTCGGAGCAGAGCTTCGACTTCCTCACGGACTGGGGGCCCCGCTTCCGGAAGCTGGCGGAGCTCTATGGGGCGTCGGAGGCGCCCGCGCCCCTGTGGTGACGGAAGCCGGGAGGCGGGCGCGCGGCCAAAATCGGCCGTTCTGGGCGGCGGCTTCGCGGAAGAGGCACCCCGTCCACGGGAGCGAAGGCGTGCGGACGAGCGCGGCCGGGGGCGCGCGGAGCTCTCTCTGGATCAGCTTTACTCGGTGAGATTAAGCTACATCCTCAAAAGGAAACACAGGAAGAGAGGGGCAGAACCGCCAACGACCTTTATTTTATTTTATTTTATTTTATTTTTAAATTTTTGTGATCCTGTATCCCAAGGTGTAGAGTCTGAGGTTACGTATGGCGGGCTTGGCTTGTCTCCGCCACTCACGAAGGCTTTTGTCTTCGTTGCCACATCAGAGAGGCTGAGTTTTTCAGTGCAGAGGTGGCCGTTGAAAACTGTTCTAATCTCCTGTCTGTTTGGGGGCTTTTTTTTAAAGTTATGTTCTATTCTCTCCATGTATGGATTTGGCGGGCACATCACACTGCACAAACCAACCCACACAAAAGAACACTGAAAGTGATTCCTCCGTGAGATGAACCTCACTTGTTCTGGGCTGGATGGAATCTCTTTCCATCCTTTTAAGACCAGGTTACGGCCTAATTGGCATTGCATGGGGGGATGGGGGGTGGGCGAAGGAAGAGGCATTGACTTTAAGCTCAAGTTGAATGGCTGAACCAAGAGCGGTTGGCGTCACAGCCAATCCACCTCCATCGAGTGAGAGCGCTCTTGTTCCCTCAGCTCTTTAACTGTGCCCCTGCAAAAACTGTTGGGAAGGAAACCAGAAAATCTGCCTCTTTTGCACTGTAGATGTCTCTTCCATGTGCCAAATGTGACGATTAGATGCTACGAAATGAAAGCCAAATAAAAAGAAGTATCTGATAAAAGCATGGGTTAGCGGGCTTTCCTAATCTGTGTGAGGTCAATCCAAGGGATGTTTACATACTGTAGATAACCTACTTGAACACAAATCAGTATTATAGAGAGTAAATGGATGTAAGAAAATTACATGTATAAGTTTTGTATATTTGTTAATAATTTTGGTAATAAATATGATGTACTGTATCTCAGTACCTTTAGCACTTCTTTTAATAAAAGTTAAATAGAAGGGAAAGTCTGTTGCACATTTAATTGCTGAGCAGATAAGAGATGGTTTTGTGATCCTGACCTAGTCTGAGGTTCTTGAAGCTGGAGCTGATTAATAAGGTAAAGGCCAAAGCACCAAAGTATGAGGCTGTGTGTTGTTTTAGTCACTGATCAAATGAATGTATGCTTTAAACTGTGACCCTGTTAAGATTTTCATGAATTGTCTTCATTTCCCCATCTCTTAGAAGACCAAAGGATGGTTTGATAACAGCAACAACACAGTACTGAGTTTAGCCCATATTTTTTCATCTCCTGAGAGGGTGTTGCAGACCTGCTATTTTCATCTGTTTTGTTGGCAAATCAAATAGCTACCAAAAATACATAACACATATGTGCATCTTGTTGATACTAGATGGGATCAAAGAAGGCTGCAGCCATATTTATATATGTTTCCTAACAAGGGGTACATAGTAAGTGCTTAATGGGTACATGATGAAAGGGATCTCTTTTCTTTGACATCCTGTCATTCAAGGATATTTTACACAATTATCCTCACCACTGGGAACAAATTGTGAATGAAAATAGTTTTCTTAGTGTCTTAGGTCTACTTCTCAACTTTTGACATGTGTCAGGGTCATTTGGAACATAATCACTTGTTACACTGTAGCTTGTTGGGTCTTTGCCCACAGAGTTTCTCATTCAGTAGATCTGGGGAAATCTGCATTTTTTAAGCTATCTGTTTGGGGCCACATGGCATGCGGGATCTTAGTTCCCCTACCAGGGATTGAACTGGTGTCCCCTGCAATAGAAGCACTGAGTCTTAACCACTGGACTGCCAGGGAAGTCCCGTGATTTGCATTTGTCATAAGCTCCTCAAGTCACACTGGTGCTGCTGGTCCAGGCAGGGACCCCACTTTGAGAGCATCTGGTGCACGGTTTCTCTTTCTCAAATATATGGTGAAGATCAGCTTGTCAGTCCACTTGTACTGGGGCCCACACCATCGGTAGAGCCATGTGGTCCAGGCTGTGCTTCATTCTTTGCTATGTGGTGCGCTAAGACAGTGTTAGCATCACCGACTCGGTAGACGTGAGTCTGAGCAAACTCTGGGGGCTGGTGGCAGACAGAGGATCCTGAGATGCTACAGTCCACGGGGCCACAAAGAGTTGGACCTGCCTTAGCGCCTGCACACCACCACTAAGGCAAATTCTCATGCCAGCCTTCAGCATATTGGCCCTTTCCTGCATGAAAGGCAGGTCTTATACATCCTCTCTGAGGGTAAAGTGTGATGTAAAAATAAATCAACTTAGCAAAGAAAAAGCAAGAGCTTGAGTCCAAACGAGGCTTTGCAACATACCAGTTACGTGAATATGGGCAAATTAACCCCTATAACATTCTTTTCTATTGCTAGCCCTGAGGGTAATTTTTTTACCGTCTCACAAGTGTTTTAAAAACTGAGAACAGCTGTCTGACCACAGGGGGTTATCATGCCTCACATCCTGCAAATGTGGTCCACCGTGATACTGGGCACGAAGTGGTTCAGCAGAAGCTCCTGGAGCTTCTGGTTCCTGGGAGGATGTTTAATGGTGTGATATAGAAAGTGTCTCGGAGAAGGCAATGGCACCCCACTCCAGTACTCTTGCCTGAAGAATCCCATGGACGGAGGAGCCTGGTAGGCTGCAGTCCATGGGGTCGCTAGGAGTCGGACACGACTGAGCAACTTCACTTTCACTTTTCACTTTCATGCACTGGAGAAGGAAATGGCAACCCACTCCAGTGTTCTTGCCTGGAGAATCCCAGGGACGGGGGAGCCTGGTGGGCTGCCGTCTATGGGGTCGCGCAGAGTCGGACACGACTGAAGCAACTCAGCAGCGTATGTAATGCAGAGTCCCTTTGCTGTCCACGTGAAACTCACAACATTGTTTGTCAGCTGTGCCCCGATACAAAATAGAAAGTCAGAACAGAAAAAGCGGAATATCCCAACATGGCAGATAGCAGAGACAAAGAAGGGAATAGTTTACACAAGAAAGAATCTATAAATCCTGAAAACAAAATTCAGACAAGCCAAAATCAGAATAGGCACATTGACTAAATTGTTACTAGTTTACTGGAGATCCAGGACTAAATCTTGATGTCAGAATCTTCAGCATTTCCCTTCTAGTGCCTGAACTACATGAGCCTTGGATACGCTGTGCAAGCAGTTCTTTTTGCAGATGGACTCATTCTCAAATCCATTTGTCATCTTCATAACAGTTAAGGAACTCTCAAGATACTTTTACGTGTAAATACCTCAATTTGGGAGACTTCTGCTTGACCCTAAGGGTCAATGTTCTGGTATAGGGAGTAGACAAAATTGAATCAAGAAATCTTTGTAAAATGATGTACTAATGAGATGTATCCATCTCTTGTGCCTGTTGTGCAAAAATTGTAAGTACTAATTTATAGTACAACATCAACTAAAACCACAATTTTTCTTAAATCTTTCCTCCTGGGAACGGAAGCTTGCAAACCCTACCCCATGAGTTTGGTCCATACTCTCTATTTTTAAGGACTGCCAGATAGCTGATGATGAGGCTGTTTCTTACACTCAGGCTTTTCATTGCTGTGGTCACCTTCCTGGTACCTATGATGATAAGGGCTACTTTCCATCCCAAAAACTTTAGGGCACTTTACTGAAAGGACCCACTTTCAAAACTAGTGAAACCACCTCTGAGTCTTAACTTACTTCTCAGGAGGATTGGATACTAGCTTTCATTATTTCCACTTCTCTTTCTTCATGTCAACTGTTGTGCTACCATTGCTGCATGAAAAGACACTAAGTGGTATAAAACAGCAATTACTGTGCTCGCAGATTCTGTGGATCAGTCGGGAATTCTGGAAGGGTATGTTAGTGACACCTCTTCTCCACATCAGGACCTTAGCTGAGGTGACTCCATAGCTAGGACTCAACTCATCCAAACGCTCACTGCCCTCCATGTCTGGTGGTTGGAGTGGCTATCAGTGAAGACTTCAGATGGAGCTGTCAGCAAGACTTCCTTCAAGCTGCTTGGGCGTCCTCACATCATGGGGGCAGGTTCTAAGAGTGAGCATCACAAGAAAACTAGGCAGAAGCTGAATCCCCTTGTATAATTTCAGAAGTCACATAACACCACTTCTAGAGTGGTCGCAAGCTTCTGCATAATGGAGAAGAGGGAACATAGACTCCACCCCTCAATGGTAAAAGTATCAAGATACATTGTAAGAAAAAGTAATGTGCCCATTAACTGGAAAATGCAGTCAGTCATACTGTCTTACCCTTTTTTCCACTTTGCCTCTTGCCTCTATTCCAAGAATCACTTTGGATTTCATTCACCATTTCTTTTCTCTCTTCCATCCCTCTCCTCTCTATAAAAAAACATTTTTTTATATAGGTATAACATTCTCCAAAGTCCAGTTTTATCCCTACCATACAATACTGTCAGAAATAAGTATTTCATGAAAATGCTTAGCAAAACATCCAATATATAGCAGGCATGCAGTATATTTTTATTGAGGTATAATTAATATACAGTCAACTACAGGTAAAGTATACAATTTAACAAGTTTTAACATATGTACATACCCATGAAGCCATCACCTTGATCATGATAGTAAGTATATGTTACCCTCGAAAGATTCCTCATACCCAATTGTAATGCCTCTTTCCCATCCCTGCCACCCAGCCCTCCCCAAATGCAAGCCAACACTGATATGCTTTGTATCACCATGGATTTGTTTATATTTTCTAGAGTTTTATATAAATGGAATCATACAGTGTGTGCTCCTTTTTTGCGTAGAAGATGGGGGCAGGGGGGCAGGCTTCTTTCACTCAGTATTATTATTTTGAGGTTCATTTATGTTACTGTGTGCAACAATAGTTCATTGCTTTTTGATGACAAGCAGTATACCATTGTGTAGATACAACACGATTTGTTCATTCATGTGTTAGTCTCCTCATGCTGCCAAAATACAAGGCCATAAGTTGGGTGGTAATAATAACATTCCAGAAATGTTATTTCTGGAAGTTTGTCCAAAACCAAGGTGCCAGCATGGTCAGATTCCAGTGAGGACTCTTCCTGGCTCTCAAATGCCCACCTTCCAGTTGGGCGCTCACATGGTGGCAGGGGCAAGTGCCTCTGGTGTCTCTTCCTATAAGTGCACTAATCCTATCAGATTAGGGCCCCAGCCATGTATCCTCATTTAACCTTATTTACTTCCTTCCTCCACGTAGAGTCACATTAGAGTTTAGGGCCTCAATGTATGAATTGGGGCACAGAAAGTGAAAGTGTTAGCCATTCCATTGTGTCCCAACTCTGTGACCCCATGAACTGTAGCCCACCAGGCTCCTCTGTCCATGGAATTCTCCAGGCAAGGATACTGGAGTGGGTTGCCATTCCCTTCTCCAGGGGGTCTTCCCAACCCAGGTCTCCCACATTGCAGGCAGATTCTTTACTGTCTGAGCCACCAGGGAAGCCCCCATGGAGGGGGACGCAATTTAGTCCATAATGATTCATATGTTGATGGGCATTTTGGTTATTTGCAGTTTTTGGTTGTTACAAGTTAAAAGCTGCTAAGAACATTTGCATGTGAATCTTTGTATAGACATTTATTTTTATTTTCTCTTGAGTGAATGATTAGGAGTGGAATGGCTGGAATCGTATGGTAAGTATTATGTTTTCAATTCTAGTTTTGCTTTTTCTAAACTGCTGAACTATTTTGCAAAGTCTTTTTACCATTCCCCATTCCCACCAGCAGTATGTGAGGGTCCATTTCTGCCTCATCTTCATCCGCACTTGGTGTGGTCAGTTTCTCATTTTAGTCATTATAATAGGAAGGTTGTGTAATAGTATCTCACTGTGGTTTTAGTTTGCGATACCCTAGTGACTAATAATGTTGAGCATCTTTTCATGTGCTTGTTTGCTATCCACTTGTCTTCTTTGGTGGAGAAGGCAATGGCACCCCACTCCAGTACTCTTGCCTGGAAAATCCCATGGATGGAGGAGCCTGGTAGGCTGCGGTCCATGGGGTCGCTAAGAGTCGGATACAACTGAGCGACTTCACTTTCACTTTTCACTTTCATGGATTGGAGAAGGAAATGGCAACCCACTCCAGTGTTCTTGCCTGGAGAATCCCAGGGACAGGGGAGCCTGGTGGGCTATCGTCTATGGGGTCGCACAGAGTCGGACACGACTGAAGTGACTTAGCAGCAGCAGTGTCTTTGGTGGAGTACCCAGAGGTATTTTCCCCATTTTAACTGAGTTATTTGTCCCCATGTTGTTGACTTGAGATTTCTTTTTATTTCCTGGATATGAGTCCTTTATCAGGTATACACTTTGCAAAGATTTTTCTCCCAGTCTGTGACCTGTCTTTTTATTCCCTTAACAATGCCTTCTGAAGGGTAGGAGTTTTTTGTTTTTGTTTTTTTTCCCCCATTAAATCCAATTCATCAATTCATTCTCTTACAGATTGTGCTTTTGGTATCATTTCTAAAAAAAATCTTTTGTCTTCCCAAGGTCACAGATATTTTCTCTAATTTTTTTTTCTGGAAATTTTGTGGTTTTAGGTTTTATACTAGGTCTATAATTCATCTGGTTTTTATCTTTGTAGATCCTAGATATGAATTGACACTCTCTTTTTTTCTTTTTTGGCATGTGGATATCCAGTTGTTCTAGTACCATTTATTGAAAAGGCTATCCGTTTTTTACTACATCATCTTTTTGTTTGTTTATCTGGCTGTGTCGGGGCTTAGCTGCAGCATTCAGGGTCTTTGTTGCACCACAGGAGATCTTCACTGTGACTGGAGGGCTCAGGAGTTGCACCGCGTGGGCTTAGCTGCTCCAGGGCATGTGGGATTGAAGTTCTCCGACCACGTATCACATCTGTGTCCTCTGCATTGCAAGGCAGAGTCTCACCGCTGGACCACCAGGGAAGTCCCACTGCATCGTCTTTGTTGTGAGTTGAATTGTGTCTGCCACAGAGATGTTCAGGTCCTAACCCCCAGTCCCTGTGAATGTGGCCTATTTTGGAAATAGAGTCTTTGTTTACAGATATCAAGTGGAGATGAGGTCACGCAGGATTAGGGTGAATCCTAATCCAAGGGTTGGTGTCTTTATAAGAAGAGAGAAATCTGGACACAGAAACAGCACAGAGAGGAAAACAGCACATCATCTACCCTGTGATGGTAGAGACAGACGATGTAAGAGATGCATCTACAAGCCACAGAGTGTTAAGCATTGCCAGCGACCAACAAAAGTTAGGAGAGAGGCACGGGACAAATCTCCCTCCAGAGGGAACCAAGCCAGCCCACACCCTCATTTCAGACTTGTAGCCTCCAGAGCCATGGAAGAATACATTTCTGTTGTTTTAAACCACCCATTTTGTGATCATTTGTTTTGGCTGCCCTAGGAAGCCAATACAGACCTTATATAAATACATTTTTAAATTACCTTATTATTTTTGTTTTACTTATTTTTTGGCCGTGGTGCAGCATACGGCATCTTAGTTCCTTGAACAGAAATGGAACTCATGCCCCCTGCCTTGGAGGCACAGTCTTAACCGCTGGACCACCAGGGACGACTCTTATGTTTTTTTAAAGATTTATTTTAACATAAAAAATAACTCAGCATGACCCCTTTACATGTCCCTGTCACTTTGGCTGGAAACACATCCACACACAGGTAATGTATTAACGAGTAAGTGTGCTCTTTTTGTGGGATTTGTTTTTCATATCCACTCAGCCTTTGCACATGGCTCGAGCATGTGGAGCGGGCTCTGGAGACGCCCCGCTGTCTGGCAGGTCGCAGGCGGCAGCAGGCGCCCCCGCCGACTTGGCGGCCTTCCGGCAGCACTCAGGGTTCCAGGCATGGGGGGAGGAACCACCAGATGGTTGAGAAGAGCCTCCTCCATTCAGGTGACCCCACGCATGTGGACGGTGCAGAGAGATTCCAGACAAAGGGGAGAGGCTGGGGCTGCTGACAACGGCACTTGGTGCCCCTTGGCCCTCGGGCAGCGTGGGCCAAAAGCCAGCGTCCAAAGAGGTGCCCCACACGCGGCTGCAGTGTGGAGCACACGGGCCATGCCAGCGAACCCCCCCTTGGCGTGGCCGCAGGTGAAGAGCTGCACTGCACAGTGAGAGAATTAACCTTCAAAGAGCAGGCTGCGTGGTGCCCTTCTGTCTCCCCTGCTTGACACCCCCTGCTGCCCCAGGAAATGGCTGCAGTCCTCGGAGGTTCCCCGCCAGGCCCATATGCGGTGACATTCACTCATCCTAAGCGCCAGTCTTCACCAGCCTCCTGGGGGGCAGTGTCTGTCTGGCCCAGGGCTTACCTCCAGGACTGGCCTCATCAGCCTCAAATTTTTACATTTTCCCATGACTTTGGGACTTCAGCTATTGGACTATATGATGGTTGGTGTGAGATGAGATTCTTAAGTGCAGGGCATTACCTGAGGGCGAATATTAATTACACCCAAGACGCAGGGCCTCCTCAGCATGCTCCCAGGGACGCCAGTGCTTCTGAGCCAAAGCAAAGGGAGGGGGAAGGAAACGGCCAATTATCGAGCACCTACCATATGCAGGCACAGTGCCTGGTGCTTTCTTGCAAATTATCACATTGAAAACGTAAGCAAAGCAGAGATCTAAAGCCAGAGAAGGACACAGAGCCATGTGTAAAACTTTTACCCCACAGGTTGATGCCATTGGCCCCCTTGGGAGCTATGACATGTGAGGAGCTCTGCACACCACGTGTCCTTCACCGTTGACTGTTCATATCCCGTCTACCTGAAGCCCTGGAGAACTGAAGGCTGGCCTTCAGGTGGGCAGTAAAACCAGCTGAGGACAGCTGACGAGCCACCTGAGAAACGGAGTCGTCCTGCTTTTACATTCAGTCCTACGTTCTTTCCTGGAAGTCTGAGTGCTGTTAAGTCAGAGTTGTGTCTGACTCTTGCGACCCTGTAGACTGTAGCCTGTCAGGCTCCTCTGTCCATGGGGTTTCCCAGGCAAGAATACTGGAGTGGGTTTCCATTTCCTCCTCCGGGGGATCTTTCCAATCTAGAGATCGAACCCAAGTCTCCCACTTGGCAGGTGGATTCCTTACCACTGAGCCACCTGGGAAGCACCAATAGTACGTATATTTCACTATGATATGAAGATTTTTGTAAATGAATGTCCCTGGCTAGGACTTCATTATCAGAGATGTCCCTGGCTAGGACTTCATTATCAGAGATCTTGCACAGCTCAGTTAACTCCTCTCAAAGGAGCAGGAGGCTGTTTCCGAAGGACACGGACCCTGCCATGCTTGCAATGTGGCCCTTCCCTACAAAGCGGGCACAGATTCTCTGTAAACTCCAAGCCACTTACCGCACCTACGCTCCCACCCGGATCTAAGCATATGCCATGACACCTCAGGCACGATGGGCAAACAGATTATTTATGGGATTTGGCAGAGATGTCTTGATCAGGGTTTTTAGTCACCGCCTCTGTGACGGCACCCACTGTGCCAGTGAGCAGGTGAAGTGAATAATAATACATCCAACTTGGGAGGTCAGCTCCCGCTCCTGTTTCTCATTATTCCATATGTGATTAGCCAGAGCCTCTCCGCAGCTTAGCTCCCCACTGTGAAGGTGGGCTGCTCATGACTCAGACCGGTTCTTTTGTCGCAGGGATAGGAGAGCAAGAGTGGAAATTGCTCCTGTGCAATCTTTTTATTTTGAATACAAAAGGCACCATTTTTTGACTCATTGAAATGGAAGACTAGAGCCTGTTTTTCCTCTTTTCCATTTCAGTGCCATCCTCACTGTTTGAGTTCATCGGTAAACCCTGAGGCTCCATTAAAATATAACTTGATTAGGGATCAAGCTTTAGCATCATTCTAATTGATTTGTTTCCCTCCCAACCTAACCCCTTCCTCTGAAGGAAAGGGAAATGGTGGAACCCTCCTGTTTTACCTCA
This sequence comes from Bubalus bubalis, assembly GCF_019923935.1. Lineage (NCBI taxonomy): Eukaryota > Metazoa > Chordata > Mammalia > Artiodactyla > Bovidae > Bubalus > Bubalus bubalis. The sequence goes on along the minus strand of NC_059178.1, from coordinate 2,112,122 downwards.
AAGAAAAAAAGCAAAAAGACACCAGAAGCTGCAGAAATAGGAATTTATAGCATAGACAGAAGTCTCTTCTATAGTGTCTCTCTAGCCAAAGTTAGAACTAGACTCAAAAATGCCAACATGGGAGAAATGGGATCATCTAAATGACGTTCATGTTAACTGTGTTATTCGGCCACCCTTGGCCAAGTTTTCTAATAAAGCCTCCGTAGATGAACTAGATAAATAGCAAGCTTATGTAAACAGATGAGTTTATAAACTCTGTATTAACTAGCACACTTGGGAGTCTAAATTATTGAATACTGATCGTAAGACTATTCAAAGCATGGCCACACATCCTTTATCTTTCTGTTCTAAGTCTTTGTCTATAAACAGCATTATCCTATAATATATAGGTCATATATATAGATTATATATTATAGAATAATAAATATATAATATATAACATTATAGAATAATCAATTACAAATAGTCATGTTCTGACAATTTGCTCAGCATTGTATTCAGTGGTTTGGCCAAAGTTCCACCCTGCAGAGGAGAACTCTCCTTCTCCCAAACTGAGAAGGACAGTAATACCAGTGGGTAATAACTGAGGCTGAAGAAATCCACATCTCAGTGTGGTCGACATTGGGGCAGATGACAAATATTCCAGTTACCCTCCATCCAGGTACCCGGGCCTGAACTTCTCCCCCAGGTTACGGTTCTTTCTGGCCAGGTGACTGCACTGAGCTAAGGAAACATGAACGGGAGTCCAACAGCCAAGGTTTTGCTGGTTCCCCAGTCTCCTGCTGCAGTTACCTCTAAACTCTGTGCTGCAATGGCGCCTGCGTCTGCCTCGGTCTGAGTGACCGTATTCAGTCATGTCCTCCCACTGGCCCGTAGCTGAGATGAAGTGAGGGCTGTCACAGGACAGACACACGGAATTTCACAGCGTCGAGTCGCTGAGATTTTGGAGTTACTTATTGTTGTTTAGTCGCTCAGTCGTGTCAGACTCTTTGTGACCCCATGGACTGTAGGCCAGCAGGCTCCTCTGTCCGTGGGATCTCCCAGGCAAGAACACTGGAGTGGGTTGCCATTCCTCCACCAGGGGACCTTCCTGATCCATGGATGGAACCTGTGACAGCTGCATTGCAGGCAGACGCTTCACCACTGAGTCTCCAGGGAAGCCCTATAATTTTGCCCACAGTAATACAAGAATGACAAAAACTGCTAGCTTCCCATAGGAAGAGGAGCTAACCCTCTGGTATGACTGACCTTCATGATGACTCCTGATGCTTCATCCAAAATTCATGCACCCCAGTTTTTTTCCCATGAGTAAGAATGGATCTTGTTGATCAGTTCATCTTTTTCCATTTCTCCTCAAAATTAACAGCACACATTTTTGAGATTAAAGACTAAAATAGCACTGTGCCCAGAGATGGACACGCACAGAGGGAGCGTAGACGTGTGCCCATGGAGGCAGAGATTAGAGTCATGCAGCTGCAGGCCCGGGCATGCCAAGGGATGTAGGCAACCCCTGGGAGCTGGGAGAGGAACAGGAGCGGGTCCAGCCTCCAGACCCCAAGAACAAGCCTCTTGCCGACGCCGTGATTTGGGACTTCCGGCCTCCAGGGCTACAAAAGATGGAGAGCCTGATGTTTTCTACCACCCAGCTTTTGGTACTTTGTGACAGCAACATTAGGAAACGCATACAGTGACTTTTAGCTATACTTTCTACCACTCCTCAACCTGCCTGGCATTTTTATGATGAGTCTTTACACAACGACCTGCACATTCCTGCATTTTTAAGCCTCATTTTCCAAGCCTCTTTTGAGTTGAATAAAATAGGTACAGGGCCTAAACTCTCCTTTAGCCAAATAAACCCCAGCAGGATCAGAAGCCACGTCTTGTTCATTTCTCCCTCTCTTTTCCTCTCGTTATATTCATTCATTTATTTATTTTTTAGATTCCACATGTAAGTGAAAACATACGGTATTTGTCCTCTGATTTACTTCACCTAAGCGTAATACCCTCCAGGCCGATTCAGGTTGTTTCAAATGGCAAAATTTCATTATTCATTTTTATGGCTGAGTAAATTCCATTGTGTGTCTATATACATATCTCTGTGTGTGTGTATATATATGTATCAGTTCAGTTCAGTCGCTCAGTTGTGTCCGACTCTGCAACCCCAAGGAATGCAGTATGCCAGGCCTCCCTGTCCATCACCAACTCCTGGAATTTACTCAAACTCACGTCCATCGAGTCGGTGATGCCATGCAACCATTTCATCCTCTGCCATCCCCTTCTCCTCCCGCCTTCAATCTTTCCCAGCATCAGGATCTTTTCAAATGAGTCAGTTCTTCCCATCAGTTGGCCAAAGTATTGGAGTTTCAGCTTCAGCATCAGTCCTTTCAATGAATATTCAGGACTGATTTCCTTTAGGATGGACTGGTTGAATCTCTTTGCAGTCCAAGGGATTCTCAAGAGTCTCCTCCAACACCACAGTTCAAAAGCATCAATTCTTTGGTGCTCAGCTTTCTTTATTATCCAACTCTCACATCCATACATTATGACTGAAAAAACCATAGCTTTGACTGGAAGGACCTTTGTTAGCAAAGTAATGTCTCTGCTTTTTAATAAGCTGTCTAGGTTGGTCATAACTTTTCTTCCAAGAAGCAAGCATCTGTTAATTTCATGGCTGCAGTCACCATCTGCAATGATTTTGGAACCCAAAAAAATAAAGTCTGTCACTGTTTCCACTGTTTCCCCATCTTATTTGCCATGAAGTGATGGGACCAGATGCCATGATCTTAGTTTTCTGAATGTTGAGTTTTAAGCCAACTTTTTCACTCTCCTCTTTCACTTTCATCAAGAGGCTCTTTGGAGGTCTTTGAAGCTTCATCAAGAAGTTCTTCTTCTCTTTCTCCCGTAAGTGTGGTGTCATCTGCATATCTGAGGTTATTGATATTTCTCCCAGCAATCTTGATTCCAGCTTGTGCTTCATCCAGCCCAGCATTTCCCATAATGTACTCTACATATAAGTCAAATAAGCAGAGTGACAATATACAGCCTTGACGTACTCATTTCCCAATTTGGAACCAGTCTGTTGTTCTATGTCTGGTTCTACCTGTTGCTTCCTGACCTGCATACAGATTTATAAAGACGCAGGCTAGGTGGTCTGGTATCCCCATCTCTTTCAGAATTTTCCACAGTTGGTTGTGATCCACACAGTCAAAGGCTTTGGCATAGTCAACAAAGCAGAACTAGATATTTTTCTGGAACTCTCTCGCTTTTTCGATGATCCAATGGATGTTGGCAATTTGATCTCTGATTCCTCTGCCTTTTCTAAATCCAACTTGAACATCTGGAAGTTCATGGTTCACATACTGTTGAAGCCTGATTTGGAAAATTTTGAGCTTTACTTTGCTAGCGTGTGAGATGAGTGCAATTGTGCGGTAGTTTGAGCATTCTTTGGTATTGCCTTTCTTTGGGATTGGAATGAAAACTGACCTTTTCCAGTCTTGTGGCCACTGCTGAGTTTTCCAAATTTGCTGGCATATTGAGTCCAGCACTTTCATAGCATTATCTTTTAGGATTTGAAAGCGCTCTACTGGAATTCCATCAAATCCACTAGCTGTGTTCATAGTGATGCTTCCTAAGGCCCACTTGACTTCATATTCCAGGATGTCTGGCTCTAGGTAAGTGATCACACCATCATGATTATCTGGGCCATGAAGATCTTTTTTGTATAGTTATTCTGTGTATTCTTGCCACCTCTTCTTAATACCTTCTGCTTCTGTTAGGTCCCTACCATTTCTGTCCTTTATTGTGCCCATCTTTGCATGAAAATTTACCTTGGTATCTCTAATTTTCTTGAAGTGACCTCTAGTCTTTCCCATTCTGTTGTTTTCCTCTATTTCTTTGCACTGATCACTGAGGAAGGCTTTCTTATCTCTCTTTGCTATTCTTTAGAACTCTGCATTTAAATGGGTGTATCTTTCTTTTTCTCCTTTGTCTTTTACTTCTCTTCTTTTCATAGCTGTCTGTAAAGCCTCCTCAGATAACCATTTTGGCTTTTTGCATATCTTCTTCTTAGGGATGGCCTTGATCACTGCCTCCATAATGTCATGAACCTCCATCCATAGTTCTTCAGGCACTCTATCAGATCTAACATATATATGTATTCCACATCTTCTTTATCCATTCATCTGTTGATAGACACTTAGGTTGCTTCCAAGTCCATCCATACATCGGCACCTACTATGTCACAGTCCATCAATGCCATTGCCATCAACGATGACATCTGAGCAACCAAAGGAACAGTCAATGAATGACTACAGACTTGGGACATTTGAAGTAACTAACCATCATTAATCAATGAGGACAAAACAAGAAACCTAAGACTTAAGAGGCAGAATTAAAAGTTAATCTGCAAGCGTGAGACTCCATGTGCGCACGGCCGCATCAGTGACCGCGGACACGTGCCACGTCCCTCGACAGGATTTCTGTTTATTCATTCATTTTTCATGAGTTAGCTCCCAGGTAAGGTGTCTGCTGGCTTTCACACATACTGATGCTTTTGAACTGTGGTGTTGGAGAAGACTCTTGAGTGTCCCTTGGACTGCAAGGATATCCAACCAGTCCATCCTAAAGGAGATCAGTCCTAGGTGTTCATTGGAAGGACTGATGTTGAAGCTGAAACTCCAATACTTTGGCCACCTGATGCAAACAGCTGACTCATTGGAAAAAACCCTGATGCTGGGAAAGATTGAGGGCAGGAGAAGGGGACAACAGAGGACGAGATGGTTGGATGACATCACCGACTCGGTGGACATGGGTTTGGGTGGACTCCGGGAGTTGGTGATGGACAGGGAGGCCTGGTGTGCTGTGGTTCATGGGGTCGCAAAGTCGGACACGACTGAGCAACTGAACTGAACTGACACATAGTCAATTTTCTTTCTAGGCACACAACACAGCCAATTTACTCATTTTGGCTGGGAAAGAATCCTATTTACCTAAGAATGAGCACATTTCAATCTCATGAGGACTTAAGTTTCACTGTATTAAGATGCAACCAAAACACAGATTTCTGTCTCACACACAGAGAAAACCAGTTGAAGGTCTTCTCCCAAAAGGCCTGAGAGTTTCACCAGTCAGCTTTATCATTTGAAATCAAACCCCTTACAGGCAAACAAATTAATCTTTCAGCATTCATCTTCCCAGTTTGCAGTGTTTGGAGGATGTTGTAATTAGCTCAGCTGCTTTATCCCTTCTTTAAGTGTCTGAAAGTATCTGTTAGCTTCCTACAGGTTTCAGTAATGGCCCCTTCCCTAGAGATGGCTGGGAAGTGTGTGTGTGTGTGTGCACTCAGTGTGTCCAACTCTTTGTGACCCCATGGACTCTACTAGAGTGGGTTGCCATTCCCTTCTCCAAGGAAGTCTATATTTGGTTTCAAAGTTGTGTGGCTTTCTGAAACTAACATTCTGTCTGTTACTTCCAACACTAACCACTGAATGTTGAAAGCTTTAGCTAATTCTGCATGCCTCAATCCACAATAAACCTGAAACCAGTGAAATCAACTGAAAAGTACCCTGTGGTCATTCCTGTCCCTGGAACAGGTCACAAAGGTAGAGAGTTGACGGTCTACACTGGCTTCCAGAAAGGGTCTCTAAACTTCTCAGCATTTCCCCTACAGGTCCCTTCTAAAAATGCAAATAACCTGAAGGATTATGAAGATTTGTTTCCCATAGCAGCATTGATCAGGGCACAGAAGTGATGGAAATTTTTGTACAGCCAGGAAGAAAGGGCTCTGATGGTGCCTGGGTCATGTAAGCTCAGAATATGGAGCAGGGAGAATCCAAGGAGGGCAGCGGCAAGACCCCTCGATCTCTGATCAGACATAACATTGTGGTCCCCACTGCAAAAACAATAAGACAACCGAGCCCTTAGAAGTGAGAGCAGTACCCCACTGACCAGCAAGAGAGCCCTAGATGTTTGAGAAGCTTCATGAGAAGAGGACAGAGCAAACAGGGCAGCGGGGTCAGTTCTGCCTGGAACCATCTCCGCTCTGTGACGTGTGGGCCACCTGTGAAGGTGACACTCTGCGTCTCCCCCAGTTGTGACCCTGAAGACCGAGGACGTGAAATAGAGGGGTCTGCACGAGGGAGGAGAGGTCTGGCCCAGAGGCGTCTAGTCGAGCACGAGCAGCGTAGGGGGCGTGGGGGGCTCTGAATACCTGTCTGAGAAAGAGCTGAGGCAGGGACAAAGCCCACCTGCTCACTCTGGAAGCTGGCTCTCGCCCTGATTTTACTCCCACATTCAGGATACAGCACTTGGTAGGGAGGTAGGGGAGAGAACGGTCAGAAGAGAGTCAAGGCAGGGTAGAAAGCGGGCAAAACCGAAGATTATCATGTAAAACCCAGTGTTCCAAAGCCTCCACGGTAACGTCTCAGAGAGCCACGAATAGAACTGGGCCTGGCCCGCATCATGGTGGACGCGGCCACGTGTCCACGAGGAGTCCCTCAGTGTAACAGCAGGACGCTTAATACGGTGGCCTAAGGGAAGATTTCTTTTTCTCACAAGCAAGAACTCCCGCGTTGCCTCAGGGACTCAGTGGTGCCAAGGCCAGCATCGCTACAATTCTCAGGTGGCAAGATGGCAGCAGGGCTCCGACGAGCAAATCTGGCTCTCCTTCAGGGCGGGGCGCGGAGGCCAGGCTAGGACAGGCTCCCTTCCAGACCTTCCTCTTAGCAGGGAGGAAAACTCTTTCCTGGGAGGGCCCCGCGGACTTCTTCCAGTCTTCCTTCCCTTAGACTACATGCCTTCCCTTAGACGAAGGACCGTGTCCAGATTCCCTACAGTTCATAGAGGCCCATCTGATGCGTAGGCTCCCCCCTATGGGCATGGCAGACGGGGCAGTGCCTTAAGGGCTTTAAGTTCTGTTGCTGATGAGGTCCGAGGGCAGACCAAGAGCGGCTGGATCAGAGCAGAGCTGAGCCCTCAAGAGCAGCAGAAGCAGGAGACTGCCAGGCCAACCCGCAGAGAGAAAAGCATCCAGCCCACATAGGCATGCTTCCTAAATTTAGAAGCAAGAGCCAGCCTTCCCAGAGGCTCCTTTGAAACTGTTAAGAAATCATCAGTAGACTCTGTGCCTCTGCTAAGCGTTTCATCCCAGGAGCTCAGGGCACCTCCCTGCACGGTCTCATTAATCTCCACACCAACCGAGGCGGCTGGCATCTATTGTCATCTTCATTTTCAGGATGAAGGAGCTGAGATGTAGATACAGGTTAATGACTTGCCCGATGTCATATGCTCAGTGGGTCACCAGCCAGCCGCAGATGGGACGGAAATTGATGGGGAAAGGTAGCTACGCCAGATCACTGAGGACCTCGGGCAAGAACGTGGCGCTCATTTACCTACCCAGATAGCAGGAGCCCTGCAAGGGGGCTGATGGAAGAGTGGGCTCTGGACCAAGGGGCAGGAGGAGCGAATCTGAGCGGGGACGCACGGTCCAGGAACCTGGGGCAAGTCGCCCGCACTTCGTGAACATTTTTCTTATTTAAAAGTAAGGAGCTACCCCATCTAATTCACTCAGCTATTTCGAAGACAAAAGGAATGTTTCACATGAAACCACGTGAGCAGGTTTGAAACCATCGTGTCAAGTCTAAGTCCACCGAGGGAGCTGGTAGAACCAGCATTTAAAATCAGCCTGTGCTCTTGGCTCACCGTGACGATCCCAGCTGGCAATCAGACGACGATCCAGGGCTCTTCCCTGATGACGACGGAAGGCCTTTCTGCCTTTTCAACGTGCTGCGAGCCTGCTTTCTGCACATCCTGCCGGGAACGTGCCGTGCCCCACGCAGGTACACCCGGGGCGTGACCTGTGTCCTCTAGGAAATCCAGGCTGGCGGAGGAGGCGGACAAGCGAACCACTTACTCCCTGAGACGCAAATGAAATAAGACTGAGAACAGACAAGGAGGGGTGGTCTCCAGAGAAGGTTTGAGCCAGCCAGTGGGCTGGGAGAATGCAGAGTGGGCAGACGGGCCAGTGGACAAAAGCTGAAACAGGAAAGACCCTTAGCTTTTACGTTCCCGCCTCAGCGCCCGTCATCGTCCCCGCTGAGAAACAGCGAGTCAAGGCGGGCGGGCAGCGGAGGCCGAAGCTTGGGTTCACCGCGTTTACATCTGCAGGAAAGGGAATTGGGAGAGAAAACGCTTTCCTGGACGCGCCTCTCTGCGCGCAGTCTTGCTTTCGGCCACCGGGGGGCGCTTCCCGCCTCCGCTGGTCCCTTGGCCGCGGCCCCGCCGCCCGCCTCCCAGCGGCAGCCCCGAAGCCCTGCGCCAGCAGCGGGGCCCGGAAGGCGGGGTCCCAGCACGCCCAGCCTCCAGCATTTTATCTCTTGGAAATCGAGATGTCGGAAAACAGTGTCTCCCATCCACAGCGTATGCTAACAGGGCAATAATCCCTAGAAAATTCTCAGGAAATGTTTTCGGAAGATTGTCTATGAAAGAACAGGGGATCAGTTTCATTCGGAGGTGGAATCAGTGTCTCTGGTGCTAAATGGGAAATCCTCTCCCATTTCCAGGCTTATAACGGGGTGATAGGGTGGTCCAGCCGTCAGGGCTCCGGGCTTTCGCTACAGCGGGCCAGGGTCCACTCCCTGGTGGAGCACTGCCGTAGCAGAACCTTGTCCCTTCCCAGGGAGACATCCCGTGCGTGCTGAGCTGGCCCAATAAAGGAGAGGAAAGGGGCTTCCGGGTCTGATACACGACCAAAGCGGGGGAGCATTCGCTTTTCATTTATTTTTGTTCTGACGACTAATTGTTAAAATACCTGAAGGAAGGAAACTATTGGGGCTGGCTCTGCACAGCAAGAATTCCTAAACTGCACGCACTTGGCTGCTCCCCAAACTCCCTTGGTTCCCCCCACACCCTCGAGTAAACATACCCGCCCACCACCACCCTATAGTATTTGTCTCCAGAGAATTAGCCATAAAGTTCTAAAATAAGGCCGCATGAAATACTGACGGCCAGCCAGGAGCCTTTCACGCAAACCTCCCCAGCAGAATTTTGGAAGACTGGTGCTTTTTTGTTGGTTTTGTTGCTATTTGTTTTCACCCCCTAAATCTACTAACTCACTCCATCATTTCCTGTTAAGCCCCTGGATTGGAATGACTCTTTGGTTAGAAGCAAAGTTCCTAAACTTTTTATGAACAAGAGCTATCACAGCATGTAAAAACAAGAATTACCAGCCTGCTAAAATTATCTCAGAAAGGAAGAGATGTCTCTGAGTATTTAAAAAGATTTTTTTAAAACAGTCTAATAACTATACAGTAACACCCAAAATATATCTTGAATAATCTGAGAGACACCTGGGCTAAAATCCCATAACTTGCTACAGAACGTTTGTCTAGCCACATGCCCCAAAGCACTGTACACAGTCACAGGTGCTGGCAATGGAGTGGATCACCATCGCGACCGTCATCACCAACATCGTTACCTACAGAGGAGCGCTTTATCAGCCGGAGGCTGGCTTGGACGGAACACAGAGTTAAAGGTTTCCGATCCAAATTGTTTTTCCTTTGTTTTGCTGAGCCTGGGTCCTGATACTTGGCACACTTGCTAGGTCATGGCTTTCATTACCGTTACTGTAGACATGAAGGAAAACCTCTTCATTCCCCACCACACAGCGGAACTCTACAGGAGAAATCTGAATCTGAGTGTGTGTAAGTGGGGCAGCATTTTCATCTGCAATATTGGGCAGTGTCCGTCTATTTGGGCGGATATATTTACGGATGGTGTGGATGAAAAACAATGATTCGTGTACTTTCTATACTTGGCCACACCTCTGCTGTAAGGCTTGGTGTCTGAAATCATACCAACATCACTCACTCCAAGGAGATTTGAAGCTGGAAACACTGAGGAGAACAAGATTGGAGAATAGGATTATGTAATAGTTAATTTTATGTATCAATTTTGCTAAGCTATGGTATCCTGGAGTTCGGTCAAACGCTAGTCTGGATGCTGCTGTGAAGGTATTTTGTAAACATAATTAAAATTACAATCCATTGACTTTGAGTAAAGGGAATTACCCTCAATAACGTGAGTGAGCCTCATCCAGTCCGTTGATGGTCTAAAGAACAAATACTGGAGTTTATTGTTGAAAGAATTCCGTCTCAAATCAAAAGTTACCAACCTCTCCCTGTGTTTCCAGCATGCTGGTTGGCCCTAGGGATTTCAGTCTTGCCAGGCTTCTCAGTGGAGCCAAATTCTTCAACTTGTATGTGTGTGGTATACGTGTTTATACACACTTTTGCTTTTGTTTCTCTGGAGAACACTAATATTCAGATTTCAAGTGAGTTTTATTATTATTTTTGAGTGCTATCTATAAATTAAAGCAATGAAGAGACACTCATAATGCCAATTTACATCACATTATGCACAACTTGCTTCCCTGGAGGCTTGGTCGGTAAAGAATCTGCCTGCAATGCAGGAGGCCCTGGTTGAATCCCGGGGTTGAGAAGATCCCCTGGAGAAGGAAATGGCAACCCACTCCAGTGTGCTTGCCTGGAAAATCCCATGGCATTCCGCCCGGAGCTTGGCGGGCTACAGTCCATGGGGTCACAAGAGTCGGACACGACTGAGCGACTAAACCACCACCACCACCATGCACAACTTGGACTCCTGATTCTGTTTGGGCGCCCAGCTCCCCTAAAAGCCCATACACCTCACTGGAAGCTGATCTGACTTTTAAAAAAATAAGGATAGTAACATGGGGTGGTCCTGACTGGTCTGAGGGTGAGCGGTCCCCTTGCCAATGTGTGTTCAGGTGGGGTCATGTGACTTAGTAAGGGTCAGTGAGATATGAGAAGAGATTTGTTGTGGGCTTTCAGTAAGGATTGTTCTCATTCTTCTGAGAAGCTTTGCAGGAGGAGCCTTCTCTCTGCTGTTGGAGGAGAATGAAACTCTAGCCCTGGGTGGGTACTGGCAATGACCCTTTGTGGGAAATAACCTCGGTCCCTGATGGGGTCTTGAACCAGCCAGCCCTAGAGCCGACACTGACTCTGCGCTTCCTTTTGAGTGAAGCAATACATTTTCTTGGAGAAGGAAATGGCAACCCACTCCAGTATTCTTGCCTGAGAATGCCATGGACAGAGGAGTCTGGAGGGCCCATGGGATCGCAAGGAGCCAGACACAACTGAGCGACTAACACAGTACATTTTCTATTATGCAAGCCAGTTTGAGCCTTCTCAAAGCTTCTTGTTAGTTACAGCCAAAGGACCAAATTTTCTTACCCTTAATTTTTACCTATAAACTGGGAGAGTAGAACTAGATAATCTAAGATCTCCTTAATCACTCAGGATTTGTGAATTGCACATTGGAGCATTAGCACTAACTGTATCAAATACTGTCTGGAGAATCTGAATGTTACTGCAGGTTTCTAAATACCTCTTCATTTTTAGAAATATGTATGTTGCCAGATACTTCTTTAGGGACTTCCCTGGCAGTTCAGTGGTTAAGACTCCTTGCTTACGCAACAGGGGGCATGAGTTCGATCCCTGGCTGGGGAACTAAGATCCCACATGACAGCCAGATGTGGCCAAAAATAAATACATAATTTTTAAAGAAAAAAAAAAAAGAAAGAAATACTTCATTTTAGAAACAGCAAAATGACATGACTTTTAAATTCTTAAAATATAGTTTGACAATTTTTTTCCAACAGCCTTAACCCTAGTCGACTACAGCAATAATAACTTTTACTAACTTTTTTAATATATAAAAACTCTAACAAATGAACAGTAACTAGAAAAAAGCCTAGTAAAGAAAGAAGGAGAGGATAAGAGTAGACAGTTCTCAGCCAAAGAAGTGCAAAGAATCTTAAATTGATGAAGAGATATTCAACCTCCCCTATATAGAAACGCAAATTAAAATGACAGTGAGATTTTTCATTTCACCTAAAAAAGTGGCAAGTTATAAAAAGTTTAACAACACACTACTGGAGAAGCCATAATAAAATTACAACCTTTATACCAATATTGTGAATTATCATTGAACATCAGCAATTACAGGTAAGGGGGGCAACAAAATGACTTTCAAAAAAGGCAATTTGGCATTATCTGTCAAAATTACAAATCCTTATACTCTTTGACATAAGCATTTCCCTTCTAGAACTTTATCCTGCATTTATATTTGCCCATATATAAAATGATATTATTTGTAATTGCAATAGTTAGAGACAACTTAAATACACATGACTAGAAAGAAGGCAATGGCACCCCACTTCAGTATTCTTGCCTGGAAAATCCCACGGACGGAGGAGCTTGGTGGGCTGCAGTCCATGGGGTCACTAGGAGTTGGACGCGACTGAGTGACTTCCCTTTCACTTTTCACTTTCATTCATTGGAGAAGGAAATGGCAACCCACTCCAGTGTTCTTGCCTGGAGAATCCCAGGGACAGGGGAGCCTGGTGGGCTGCCGTCTATGGGGTCACACCGAGTCGGACACGACTGAAGCTACTTAGCAGCACCAGCAGCAGCAGCAGAGAAAAGATTAAACTATCGTAGAGGCAGAATAACTTCCAGAATATACAACAGAATAACTTCCAGCTGTTAAAGAAATGAGGTATGCAATAAAAGTATGCAGCAAAATCTCTAAATTTTATTGTAAATAAAAAGAGCAAGATGAAGAACAATGAGAATGATATGCTGCCATTTGTATATATTTTAGTTTATTTCTATATATTTTTTGCCATGCTGCACAATTTATGGGATCTTAGTTTTCTGACCAGGAATCAAACCCATGCTTCCTGCAATGGAAGCATGAATTCTTAACCACTAGCCCACCAGAGCACTCCCTATACTTTTTGATAAGAATTAGCTAAACATGTTTTGGTGTAGGAATGAACTAGGAGACTACATGAGAAACTTGGCATCGTGGTTGTATCTAGGGACTACAGCGTGGGAATTAGAGCATGAGAGTGAAAGAGAAGTTGGTTCTACCCTGGATATCTTTTTAAAATGGTTTAACCTATGAATGTATATCAGTTATTTTTAAATTAATGAAGTTGGGGGGAAGTAAAGTTATTATAAATACATTTCCTGATTTGCTATTATGACAGTCATTCTGAAGCTAAATTACACTGCTTATGTTTTGGATAAATGATAATTAATGATCGGATATGAAACAATGATGTGGTACATTTGTTCTCATTTCCCTTTCTGTCTAAATAAGAGCAGTAAGGGGAAAAAAAGGATCTTGAATTAAGAAGAGGAAATTAATCTTATCTATATTATTTTTAAAACTGTGTTGCTAGGCATTTACTTTCCATGCATTCTACCCCTAAATCACCTTACCTAGATTTCTCCCAAGCCTGTGTCCTATTGTTCAATTATGTCCACTCATTTGACAAATATTTACTAATATTGGTGTGCCAGTCACGGGGGCCTCAGATGAGAATCAGACAGACAACTGCTATCCTTAGGAACTCAGTCTTTTCACTATTGTCATCCTTCCAGACAGGCAGAAGTGCCATGGTGTAATCATAAGACTGAAAGCTGCAGATCCTAAAATGTGGGGAACCCACAAGCAAGTAAAACCACCAACTGGGAAAGAAGACAGTGAGGATTCTATCAGGACACTATCAATCCATAGAAAACCATTCCAGAACGAACATTTCCACTGTGGGCTTTCAATGCCCCAGTAAATGCTTATTTTAGGAAGAAGAATAAGAAGGAAGGGAGGATGGGAATGACAAAGAGAAGAACAGGGCCTAGTTGACAAAATAATTCAGGAGAAATAACCTCCAAACCTGGGATTAATACCTTCATTAATTCATCCACTTTCTATAAATGTTTAATGTGAGCCTACCCTGTGACCTAAGACTCAGAGAGGAACCCAAAGCACTCCCACCTTGGGAGCTAACATGCAAGAAAGAGAGAGAGAGAAGAAATCACTAAATATGGGACTTTCCTGGTGGTCCAGTGGTTAAGACTCTGCCTTCCAATGCAGGGGGTGGGGTGGATCCCTCGTCAGGGAACTCAACTTGGTGGGTGGGTGGTGAGGGACGTTTTCTGTGAGGAGATGCTCCTTGAGCGGAGAATTGAAGGAAGTCAGGAGCCATGTAGGGGCCTGGGAGAAGCATTTTCTAGGCAGAGAGAGGAAAGCGCCCTGGCACGGAAATGCAGTAAGGAAGTGGGAAACTCAAGAGGCAAGACAAGGGAAGGTCCTCACGGAGTTTAGAAAAGCACAGCTGAGGAACAATGTCGGTGTTTCTTCCAGAAAGCACACCCAGCGGTTACGTAACTCCGCACAGGCAGCCCTGCACCCGTAGAGATAAACAATCTCATTTAGAGACGGGGTACGAATCTGCTCGCATGGGCGGGGATGGCCTGACGGAAAAATCCTGCCCCTCACGCTCACAGACCCTTGGCTTCCTTCTCAAAGAAGCGGGACACCAGACTCCATATCTTGAGGTGAGCTTCAAAGTGCAGAGTGCCTTAGAGAATGCTCAGATTTGAATTCATACCAAAGTCAAAATAACGTTCTCTCATACTTCTGTGAGCAGTATGGGCTTTCTGAATTCAGGGGAAGACAGGGCCTTGAAAAAATTAAACACATACAACAGGAAAGCTGGAAGCCCTCAAATCAGGCTTCAGCTGCTGTGCTCTTTTCTCTCAGACAATCACTGAACAGAAATATTCTTTCTCCCTAGAGAGAGAGAAAAAAAAAAAAAAGTATTTCTGTTAAGCTTCCATAGCTTTTTAGAAATATCCCTTAGGGACACACAACTCCCTTTGGAGTCTAATTAAATATTCACCCAGTGGTGTTCCGACCTGAATTTAGCTACCTGGGAAATACCTGGGAAGAGAATGCCATCTGCAGACAGTTGCACTAAGGAACGCCACATAATGAATTAATAAATGTATTCTGTTTTATACAATTCCGAGTCGGGTCGATTTTGCGGATATGATAGAGCCAAAGCCCCAAATCTGAAACAACCTCAGAAATAGATGGAAGGGTCCCTGAATTCAAAGCATCACTGTGAACCCCTTGGTTAGACTTCGTTGTGCTGAAACCTTCCCAGAGCTGATAACTCAGGGGTTTCATTTCCTGGTTATAGACCACAGAAGGAAGCCTCCGTTTATGCCACAAGAGGTGCAGATAAGTGGGCACTCTGCGCCAGGCGTCGGACAAGGAAGAGGAGGACCTGCCTCCTCCCAGCTGAGACCACACACATCCAGCTGCAGAGTGTGGCCAAGGCTGATTCATGCTCGCATGGAAGGTCCTCTACTGGCTTGGTGTTATTTTCACAAAGAAACTGTCAGTTAGGGGTTACTGGTCAATTCTGAACTCTGAAGCATCAGAGCTGACCTCTGTGTTCTCTATCGGGAGTGTCCCTCAGTGACTTCAATTTCAAGCTGGAACCACCTCTTCTCTTAGCACAAGGAGTACCGGGCAACCTAGGAGGAAAAACATGGACACCTCTCCCCTTTCTTGTGAAGATTTGAACTGGTGTTTTGCTCTCAGAGTTCTCCAGCTGAGACCAGATGCCAGACAGGAAGAATAAGGTTCAGGAAGAGAAACTCTGCAAAAGAAGGAAAGAAGACAGCTCTGGATATGTGGACGGGATCCAAATATCCAGGCCGAGATGTTTATATCAGGAGGCAGGATCTGAATGTGTCTGGTTGGTACCGATAGCCATGCTGACCCACCTGATGTTCCTGTAAAGTCATGACTTAGTACCCACTCAGAGAAGGCAATGGCACCCCACTCCAGTACTCTTGCCTGGAAAATCCCACGGACGGAGGAGCCTGGTGGGCTGCAGTCCATGGGGTCGCTAAGAGTCGGACACGACTGAGCGACTTCACTTTCACTTTTCAATTTCATGCATTGGAGAAGGAAATGGCAACCCACTCCAGTGTTCTTGCCTGGAGAATCCCAGGGACGGGGGAGCCTGGTGGGCTGCCGTCTATGGGGTCGCACAGAGTCGGACACGATTGAAGTGACTTAGCAGCAGCAGTAGTACCCACTGAGTGAGCAACAAATGGAGAGAACAGGAATCCAAAAGGAGCTCTCCACTAGGAACCATGGGCCCTCAGGACCCCAACAAGGCAGAACATGGAATGTTCCCATGAAAGGGGCCCAGAGTCACCCCTGCAAGAATGGCAGCCGTGTGTAAACAGCGGCATTCAGCCTCGTTCCCCTGCCGCGCTCCTAATGCAGACGCTTGCCACTCCCGGTGCCCGGCTTCGCTCACTGACAGTCCTCACACTAGCATAGCTCAGGCCACAGCAATTAGCTCAGAGTGACCTCAGGGTTGTTGGAAGGAGGTCAGGTAGCAAGCAGACTTCACCAAATGATTGAAGCTTGGGATTCAGACAATAGGCCGGAACCCTGCCGAGCTCCAGGCCAAGGTGTCATGGACTCCAAGCCCCGGAGGGCGTTGTTTCTCAGCTGCCGGCATCTTCCTGTCACCCAGAGACTCAGACCCAGGCTCGGAGGGTCAGCCTGGCAGAGCCGAAGGCCTGGTCCTCAAGCTGACTGTCCAGGGACAGAGGGAGTGTTCCCCAAGCTCAGGGTCTTGGAAAGAAAAGGACATTGCTTCCCTCTCCTTGCGCCCCATCTCCCATCCCGCAACACACAACGTGGGAGGAGACCCCAGGGGTAAGAAGTGGGTATGGTTTGGGGCAGCTGAAAAATGACAGCTGGGTGACAGCCGACGTTGGACATCAGAGAGGCAACAAAGAGCAAGAAGCAGACTGGGCCAACAGCTCCTCTCACAACCCACACAATTCACAGTCCGTCTTGAAATATGTAAGGACGCTGCAAAGAAAAGAACAACCCTGCGGACGTCCCTGGTGGCCCAGGGGTGAAGAATCCTCCTGCCAGTGCGGGAGACACAGGTTCCATCCCTGGCTCAAGAAGTTCCCACGCGCTGCAGGGCAGCTGAGCATGTTAGCTGCAACGATTGCCCACTTGCCCAGAGCCCGCGCTCCGCAGCAAGGGAAGTCAGCGCGGCGGGAAGCCCACACCTTCACGAAAACCCAGCGCAGCCCAAAATAGAGTGACCCTGAGATTAATCCCTTCTTGGTTAACTGTAAGGAGGTATTTCTATAGAAGAAACAAGCAAAGACAAACAAAAATGACATTTCTACCTGCCCTAGACAGTATTATTGAAAGATTCTGAGAAATAAGCTATCCAAAGTACACCTCAAAATTCTAAGTCAAACAAATTTAATGATAATTATATATTTAATTCCCTACTGGGCTTATCAGGTGGCACTAGTGGTAAAAAGCCTGCCTGCCAAAGCAGGAGATGCAAGAGACTCAGGTTCTAGCCCGTTGGGAGGATCCCTTGAAGAAGGGCATGGCAACCCACTCCAGGCTTCTTGCCTGGAGAATCCCATGGATGGAGGAGCCTGGCGGGCCACAGTCCATAGAGTTGCAAAGAGTTGGACACAACCAAAGTGACTTAGCATGCAAGCACTCATATATTTCTTACGGCTAGAAATTAGAAATGAGTCCAATTTATGATATAGTGAAGCTATATTTTTAATATAACATAGGTATATTCTATAATACATTAGTGCCTATTTAACAACCAATATTCACAGTGCATTTATGTCTATTTTATGACTTCAAACATAATTTTACTATTTATATGATTATAAAGGTTTATTGATGTTGTGGTTTTACATGTATTACATATTCTTGGTCTGGTCCATAATTCTTTGAAAGGAGAATGTAACATCCAAAGCATTTAAGATTGACCTTGCCTTTTGCAATAATCTGCTTTATAGCATAGTTTCCAGGGACACAGCAAAAACTAAGACCTGACCATTTGCTGTATTTTGTATAAAATTTGATTTATTGCTATAATAAAATAGTTACGCTTTTTGGCTGGGTTTTCCTTGAACCTATAACTTTACAAAATCACACACATCTATAAATGCTTTTCAGAGTTTTTTCATTTTCCAAAATAATATCTTCCATTAGTGTCTGGAGACTATGATGAACATTTCTACTGCCAGCAGAAAGGAAGAGGCTGAAGAATGCGCACAGAGAGGAAAGGCGGATGGAGAGCGCGCCTGAGGCTCCACTGTTCACCTGGGTTACTAGCTTGCACCAAGGCGGGTGGAGGATTTGGTGACTGGTCTTTTCCCAACACTGCTCACCCGTTGGACCGCCCCTGATCCCTTCCTCCGAAGTGTTCTCTACAAGCCCGATGCTCTGCTCAGCCCATGCCGTGCCTTTGGCGTGAGTTGGTTGATAAATGCAAGTTGAGGATAGAACTTATTGTGAAATATACATCAGATTCATTGATGAAAAACATGACTTGCATTTGCCTGATTGCAACAATCTAAAAATCTACATCCTGCTGTTATGGACTGAATGATGTCCACCCAAAATTCATATGTTGAAGACCTAAGGCCCTCAGAAGTAGATTGTGTTTGGAGACAGGATGCTGGTTTGGGCGGGGTGGGTTTGGCTTCGCTGGGTCTTCATTGCTGCCTGTGGGCCTTCTCTAGCTGCAGTCAGCAGGGAGCTGATCTCTAGCTGTGCTGCACGGGCTGCTGGTTGTGGTGGTTTCTCTTGTGGCGGAGCACAGGCTCTAGGCACACAGGTTTTGCTTAGTTGCCCCCTGACATCTGGGATCTTAGTTCCTGGACCAGGCATCAAACCTGTGTCCCTTGCATCAGCAGGCAGATTCTTAACCACTGGACCACTAGGAAAGTTCCGAGATAGAGTGTTTAAAGGAAAACAGTCTTGAGACGTGACTTTGCCTACAAAGGTCCATCTAGTCAAAGCTATGGTCTTTCCAGTAGTCATGTATGGATATGAGAGTTGGACTACAAAGAAAGCTAAGCACCAAAAAATTGATGCTTTTGAACTGTAGTATTAGAGAAGACTCTTGAGAGTCCCTTGAACTACAAGGAGATCAAACCAGTCAGTCCTAAAGGAAATCCTTTAGGATTTTAGTCCTGAATATTCATTGGAAAGACTGATGCTGAAGCTCCAAAACTTTGGCCACCTGATGTGAAGAACTGATTCCTTGGAAAAGAGCCTGATGCTGGGAAAGATTGAAGGCGGGAAGAGAAGGGGACAACAGAGGATGAGATGATTGTATGGCATTACTGACTTTATGCCATGAATTTGAGTAAGCTCCGGGAGTTGGCGATGGACAGGGAGGCCTGGTGTGCTGCAGTCCATGGGGTCGCAAAAAGTTGGACACAACTGAGTGACTGAACTGAACTGAGTCTTGTAGGACTGAACACTTAATCTGTGTGATCTGATGCTATCTCCAAGTCCACATTGTCAGAAGTGAGTCAAGTTGTAGGATGCCCAACTAGTATCAGAGCATTGCTTCATGGATGTGAGGAATTGTACACATACATTGGAATTGGGTGTCATAAGCCCAACACCAGCTCAATCAGAGCCCCAGCCAATCTTATGGAGACCTCTGGAGCTAATTATCTCATTAGAGTTATTCTAACTTGGGCCAAGGTAGCCAGGCCTTATAATTCCTCATGAATCAGGCTGGTCATTGACTGTTGGCCACCCAGATAAAAGGCATGATCTTGGGTTTTCTTGGATGTGTAACAAATTACCACAAACTTGTCAGCTTAAAACACCACAAATTTATCACCCCACAGTTTCCATAAGTCAGGAGTCCAGGAACAGCCCGACTGGATCCTCTGCTTATGGTCTCACCAAGCTAATATCAAGGGGCTTCCCAGGTGGTGCTGGTGGTAAAGAATCTACCTGCCAATGCCGTAGACACAGGTTCGATCCCTGGGTTGGGAAGATCCCCTGGAGTAGGCAATGGGAACCCACTCCTGTATTCTTGCCTGGAAAATTCCATGGACAGAGAAGCCAGGAAGGCTATGGCCCATGGGGTAGCAAAAGAGTCGCAACTTAGCAGTTGAGCACAGCAAGCTGATATCAGGGTTTTAGGCAAGGCTGCAGTTCTCATCGGGGCTTGGGGTCTTCCAAGCTCAGTCGAGTTAATGGCAGCAGTCACCCCTTCCAGGTGCATGAGTGCGATCTCTGGCTACTTGCTGGCTGTCAGCCAAGGACTGAGTTCTGTTCCTGGAGGCCCCTCCCGTTTCCTTGCCGTGTGGCCCCCACGTTCAGTTCACAGGGTGGATTTGTTTGTTTTCTTCCCCACCAACCAGGGCGTGTCTCTACGACTTCCCCCTGTGACTCCCGATTCCCCTCCAGACAGCTGCAGCAGGGGTCACCATCTACCCCATAGTGGACCCCGATAGGATAATCAAGGGAGAGACAGCCCATCGTATCCGCAGGCTCTACCCTCCCCGGGGAAGCAGCCTTCTTGAGGGGCATCTTGGAGTTCTGCCCACTGCCCAGGGCAAGGTGGCTCTCGGCCGCTGTGAGGGTCTCTGGAGGGGCTGACAGCTGAAGTCTGGCTACACAGTGCTGAGAGCATAGTTAATGCCACTGACTTGTACGTTTTAAAATGGCTAAAATGACAAGTTATTCTTTTGTTTTACCACAATTTTTCATAAAAATACACGGTTGTGTGGAAGAGTATAGGAAAAAGGAAGAGGTTTCTTGATGATCTCTATTTTTAAACATCAAAAATCTAATTAAAAATCAGCTTGGGGGCATCCCTGGCAGTCCAGGGGTTAAGATTCTGCGAATCCACTGCAGGGAGCACAGGTTTGATTCCTGGTGGGGAAACTAAGATCCCACAAGCCGCCAGTCAGGGAAAAAAAAAAAAGTCAACTTGGTCTCTGTCTATAGCCCAAAGTTTTTATTTTCTACACTTAAAGGGGAAGAATTGAGCAAAAGCATCAGAAATTCATTGGTCAGGAGAATCTACAGGCCAGTTCTGGTGAAATATTGCCCTCTAGTCAGTGGATTAGCCATTTGTGGTAAAAGAAAAACTCAGTGTGCTTCAACTATGACTTTCTTTTAAATATTCTATTAGGCAGTAGTCCATTAAATTAGATTTAACTGAAGTTGGATTTGACTGATAGACTCAGATCTCAGTCTTTCCAAAGGCCACTCAGTTTTGTGTCATTGATCAAAAACAACAACCCTCACCTTTTGGCAACCTTGTGGCAAAATGATTTATTTCCTTGGTAAAACCAAGCAATATTATTGATCTCAGGAAACCTCACTTCAGCCATTCCCATGTAGTGGAGGCTCCTAACTTATTAAATCAGCCGTTCACTGGCTGTCACAGCGCAAACTGAAACCGCACACACAAATCACACAGCTGAACGTGAAAAGCCAAACTTCTTTTTATTGCACTGTGGAAACTAGAAATGAGATTTCATTCTGCAGAGGTTATCACATGGAAATAAAAAAAATGCAAAACATCCCTCCTTTTAAAAATAATAAATGGCATAAATCATCTCGACAGCTGACCATTACACTGTAACATTCCAGTGAGTTTTGCATTAATAGGAAGCTGAATTAGATTAATAACTATGCATTCTACTAAACATGTCAAGGAAATTAATTTAGGTCTTCACATGTCTGACCAAAATGCTTTGGAAATATTAACTACCCGATTCTTATCACCAAAAACATTTCCTTTACACCTATTTGCACATGGGGCTTTACTAAGCACTTTTAAGCAACTCAAACTGATGGATTATATAATCTAAAACTGCAGTTTTTCTATTAGTAAGACAACCTGGAACTTGTTTATTTAAGTACCAGCAGCACTTTTTTTAAGTTGGATTATTTCTGGTTGTAAAATGTGGGGAGGTCTTATTTCATACAAAAGCTACATCTCACAAGACCTTGTATAATTCAAACTTGCATAATTCAAGGATGATTTTCTCAAGGGAATAAGTATAAAACAAGACAGATGCGTTCTCAGAGCACATTTACAAGTTGTAACATATTTTTGCTTGAAAGCCGCTTTTCCTGTTCCCGGTGTTATATCTAATATTTCACAGAGGCTGTCTCCCATATTAACTGCACTGTGTTTCATTGTGGCTGTTTGCCCTTATTCTTGGTGTCTTACCACTATAACTTCCTTTCAAAAGCTATTGATTTGGGGGCGCATTTTTCAGGATGAGCAGTTACATCGTTATTTTATGAATATTTGAACGACATTGTTATAGGTCATAAAAATAGTTTACATGATAATAGTGAATGCTAAAATAATAGCATAATAGAAGAAAAAAAAGAATCACTTGCAGGAATTGCATTGCATGTAGACAACAGCAGGCCTTAGAGGCTCCTGCAAAACCAGGGTAATGCTTCTGATAACCAGCTAAAGTGGCAAACCAAGTTATAAAACTGTAAACAGGTTTACGATATTCCTCCTTCGGAAATTTACTTTTCTCTTCCTTTTTTTTTTTTTTTTTTTTGGCTTTATTGGGTGTTAGTTGCTGCACACAGGCTTTGTTGCTCTGCAGCGTGTGGAATCTTAGTTGGCCAACCAGGGATCGAACCTGTGTATCCTGCATTGCAAGGCGGATTCACTGAACCATCAGGAAAGTCCCAAAGAATGTACATTTTAAATCACCAGTGTATATACAGTCAAGATTCATTGAATTATACCCTTTAAACAGAAGCAATTTTACTACACAAATTATATCTAAAATCAATTAAGAAAAAAACTCAATGATTAAAGCTATAGTTACTTATTATAGTGTCCGTGGTTGAGGACGGTTAGTCGCTTTAGGCTGCACTCATCTAATGTCAGCTAGGTTCACTCATTACCTGTCTGCAAGTTACCTGTCTACAGGTAAGCTGGGGATCTGTTTTTGTCTGGCTTGGCTGAGACCTCTTGGCTGGGAAGCTCTGCTCTAAGTCTCTCATCCTCCTCTGGGGACCAGAGGACTAACCTGGCCTAGTACTTCTCATGACAGGGGCAAAGCACGAGACAAAAGTGGAAATGCACACCCACTCTTGAACAGTAGGCTTGGAGCTTACACACAATGAATTTGGCTTCATTCATCTGGCAAAGCAAGTGACATGGCTAAGCCCAGACTCAGCAGGGGTAGAGGGAAGAGTAGACCTTGCCTCTTAAGTGACAGAAAATGTAAGGTCACATGGCAAACGGTGTGGATATTAATGCAATCAACCCCAGGATCCATATGGAGATATCAGATGGGCATTTGGAAATACTCAGTTCAGTTTAGTTCAGTCTCTCAGTCGTGTCTCTTTGCAACCGCATGGACTGCAGCATGCCAGGCCTCCCTGTCCATCACCAGCTCCCAGAGTTTACTCAGACTAATGTCCATTGAGTCAGTGATGCCATCCAACCATCTCATCCTCTGTCGTCACCTTCTCCCGCCTTCAATCTTTCCCAGCATCAGAGTCTTTTCCAAGGAAAAGACTGACTTTTCACATCAGCTGGTCAAAGTATTGGAGTTTCAGCTTCAGCATCAGTCTTTCCAATGAATATTCAGGACTGCTTTCCTTTAAGATGGACTGGTTGGATCTCCTTGCAGTCCAAGGGAAGTCCAAGAGTCTTCTCCAACACCACAGTTCAAAAGAATCAATTTTCGGCGCTCAGCTTTCTTTATAGTCCAACTTTCATATCCATACATGACCACTGGAAAAACCATAGCTTTGACTGGAAGGACCTTTGTTAGCAAAGTAATGTCTCTGCTTTTTAATAAGCTGTCTAGGTTGGTCATAACTTTTTTTCCAAGGAGCAACCATCTTTTAATTTCATGGCTGCAGTCACCATCTACAGTGATTTTGGAGCCCAAGAAAATAAAGTTTCTCACTCTTTCCATTGTTTCCCATCTATTTGCCATGAAATGATGGGAGCAGATGCTATGATTTTAGGTTTTCTGAATGATGAGTTTTAAGCCAGCTTTTTCATTCTCCTCTCTCACTGTCATCAAGAGGCTCTTTAGTTCCTCTTCACTTTCTGCCATAAGGGTGATGCCATCTGCATATCTGAGGTTATTGATATTTCTCCAAGCAATCTTGATTCCAGCTTGTGCTTCATCCAGCCCAGCATTTCGCTTGATGTACTCTGCATATAAGTTAAACAAGCAGGATGACAGTATACAGCCTTGATGTACTCCTTTTCCAATTTGGAACCAGTCTGTTGTTCCATGTCTGGTTCTAACTGTTGCTTCTAGACCTGCATACAGATTTCTCAGAAGGTAGGTCAGGTGGTCTGGTATTCCCATCTTTTTCAGAATTTTCCAGTTTCTTGTGATCCACAGAGTCAAAGGCTTTGGCGTTGTCAATGAAGCAGAAGTAGATGTTTTTCTGGAACTCTCTTGCTTTTTCAATGATCCAATGGATGTTGGCAATTTGAACTCTGGTTCTTCTGCCTTTTCTAAATCCAGCTTGAACATCTGGAAATTCACAGTTCACATACTGTTGAAGCCTGCCTTGGAGAATTTTGAGCCTTACTTTGCTAGCTAGTGAGATGAGTGCAATTGTGTGGTAGTTTGAGCATTCTTTGGCATTGCCTTTCTTTGGGATTAGAATGAAAACTGACCTTTTCCAGTCCTGTGGCCACTGCTGAGATTTCCAAATTTGCTGGCATATTGAGTGCAGCACTTTCACGGCATCATCTTTTAGGATTTGAAATAGTTCAACTGGAATTCCGTCAGCTCCACTAGCTTTGTTCATAGTGATTCTTCCAAAGGCCCACTTGACTTCACATTCCAGGATGTCTGGAAATGTTGGGGGATTTTTCCTGGTGGTCCAGCGATTAAGAATCTGCCTAGCAGTGCAGGGGACCTGGGTTCGATCCCTGGTCCGGGAGGATCCCACATGCTGTGAGGCAACTAAGCCTGCACACCACTGCTGCCACAGCCCGCATGCACGAGAGCCCAGGGGCTGCAGCGCGAGACGCCTCCCCAGCGAGACGCCTCCCCAGCGAGACGCCTCCCCAGCGAGACGCCTCCCCTGCGAGACGCCCGGGCACCACAGCTAGGGAGCAGCGCCCACGGCCGGAACTGGAGAACGCCGCGTGTAGCGACAAAGACCCATTGCGGTCATAAATAATACATTTTAACAAAATATTGTGTTGGCCAAAAAGTTTTCAGTGTTTTCCATAAGATGGCTCTGACAGCACTCAGCTATCTTTAATTTCATTCAAAACAAGTTCGCTGGATGTTATTACGACAGCTGTCTTAGTGTGCACTTAAAAAAAGCTTATCAAAATTGTTGAATTTTTGTGTAGACATTTTTATATTGAAGATGGTAGGAAAAGAGCAACATTTTTTGGCTTATTATGTTTTATTATTTCAAGAAAGGTGAAAACATAACTGAAACTTTTTGGCCAACCCAATACATGTCAGAATTCAAAGGTCTGGGCTGAATATATAAAATTGAGAGTGTTTGGAATAGGAAAGTGTTTGGTGTTATATGACTAGATAAATAACCTGGAAATGAATGTTGATAAAGATGAGCAGAGAGTCAAGATTTTGGAGAGATGAAGAAAGCCAGCAGAGGTTACTGAGGTAGGTAAAGAGAGACTAGTGTTCCAGAAGACAAGCTCAGAGCGTGTTTTAATAGGAAGGAATGATGTGTGTCAGTCACTGCTCCGTGAGATAAAGAAAACATCTTTTACCTGCTGCCAGGTAGGTAAAGAGTCATGTCACAGTTGGGTATATTACTGCTAAGCTAGGGTGCAGTTTGCCTGCTAAGTCGCTTCAGTCGTGTCCGACTCTGTGCGACCCCATAGACGGCAGCCCACCAGGCTCCCCCGTCCCTGGGATTCTCCAAGCAAGAACACTGGAGTGGGTTGCCATTTCCTTCTCCAAGGGTGCAATTAGCATCTAACAAAAAGTGTCCTGCCACACCCACTCCACCTGCAGACCTGTAAACAAACCAGTAAGGTCAGCTAAGCCCAGCCTGGGCTGCCAGGAGGCCCTGGGGTAAAGAATCTGCCTGCCAATGCAGGAGACACAGCTTTGATTGCTGGGTCAGGAAGATCTCCCGGAGAAGGAAATGGTAACCCACTCCAGTGCTCTTGCCTGGCAAATCCCATAGACAGAGGATCCTGGTGGGCTACAGTCCACGGAGTCACAAAAGAGTCAGACATGACTTAGCAACTACACAACAAAGCCCAGACTAAGCCAGATCTTTTGCTGCACATGCTCACTGATCGTTGCCAGGATGATTTCCAACATTCCATCAAGCTCTGCAGCCCGACTGTTTATGGAACAAACATTTATTGGGGGGCTCGTTTTGTCACACACTGCTCCAAGCAATCAGGCTACAATGGAAAGTAAGATAAGTAGGGTTCCAGCTGTCACAGAGCTCACATTTCAGTGGAGGAAATAAGAAACATAGATGGGTAAACGTATGAATTAGCAAGTAATTTCAGATAGTGGTGAGTGTTTTGATGATGGTAAAGCAGAACGATGACTAAAGGGTGACTGAGGAAATTACTTTTAATCCTATGGTCAGGTAAGGTTTCTCTGGGGAGGTGATGGTTGGCAGAAACCTGAGTTATTCAGATTAGACAACTTCTCAATGAGTTTCACCATAACTCTTTGACCTTCCACTACACCTGAGCTGCTGCACAGGAAGGAGAACTCCAGCATCATCTTCTGTTCTCCGTCTTGCCTCCTCCATGACTCCTGAGCACTGAGAATGAAAGAGGAGAACGAGGATGCAGGGGGAGGCATGTGTGTGCTCAGTGGTGTTGGACTCAGCGACCCCATGGACTGTAGCTTACCGGGTTCCTCTGTCCTCGGGATTCTCCAGGTAGGAATGTTGCAGCGGGTTGCCATTTCCTCCTCCAGAAGATCAAACTCCACGTCTCTTGCATCTCCTGCATTGGCAGGTGGGTTCTTTATCACTGCACCACCAGGAAGCCCCTAGAGGAGGAATATCAGATGTCTGCTGAACCATGTGACCACAAACCCAGTCTCCTCCGGCCAAAGAAGATTCTCTTTGTGTGTGTTTGTTGGCTGTGCTGGGTCTTTGTTGCTGCGCATGGGCTTTCTCCAGCTGCAGAGCTGGGTCTTTATTGCTGCGCATGCGCTTTCTCTAGCTGCAGAGCGGGGGCTATGCTCCAGTTGCAGCGCACAGGCTTGGCAGTTGGGACGCCTGGCTCAGTAGTTGCGGCGTACAGGCTTAGCCACTGTGTGGCATGTGAAACCTTCCCAGACCAGGGATCAAACCTGTGTTCCCTGCATTGGCAGGTGGATTCTTTACCACTGGACCACCAGGGAAGTCCAAAGAGGATTCTGTTTAAGGAGTTGGGCTGAATTAAAACCTTTCAAAAAGCAGAAAGGTCTCATTTGATTCAGCCACTGTGTTTTCTTTGTGGCAGGAAAAGAAGAAGGCATTACGTCTGCAAAAGAGAAAGTTATGATTGACCTAAAGTCCCCTTGACTGCCATATCTCTCCAGCATTCTGCTCTCAGAGAAGTAGAAGGTGCTGGATGATATATGTGTCACGTCTCCCTGAGACCCATCAGCAAACTCAGATGGTAGGAATCATTATCGGAATGAAGACACTGGCTCAGAGGGACTAAAGAACTTACCCAAGGTCATCCAGTTAATAGGAAAGAAAAAAAAACACAGAAGATAAACCAAGGGCTGGCTGCTTCTAAAGCCCATGTTCTTTCAACTAAATGACCCTGCCCGGCTGCCAAACCAGACATCAGAAAATATAAACCCTTACAAGACACAGGGCAGAACCAATCCATTTGTTAAATTCTTCTAAGAGGGAAAAAAAGGGAGACGGTGAGATCAATAATGCCATGTTGCATTTTTAGTGATGGGCAGTGAGTCTCTAGAAAAGGAGAGGAATTTGTATTCCCTGGGGCTGGAAAGTTGCTGGACATTAAGAGCAAGAAAATTGTTAGGAAGCTGACAAGAGGTAGAGGAAACGTCCTTGGTTTCTCCCCTGCAAAAACCTCACTGTAGGAAAGTGGGGAAGAACACAGGGTTGGAAATCGAAGCTGATTTGGCACAGAAACACACACACACACACAGAGGAGGGAAATACGAGAACGTTTGAAAGAAAACACTACGAAGTGACAGAACTCCAGAGTGAAAAGGAGAATAAGCATAGCTCTTGCTGAAGAGCAGGATGGTTAATTAACAAGGGGGATAAAAATGGCCTGCAGATAGGATTTACCATCCTTCCCACTTTTCCCATGGCTTTATTTGTGCCCATCTGTCAGCTCAATCTTTTCCAAGTGTCTGCTGCCACATACGCGAGCCATTAATTCATTGAAAATATTACTGAAATTAGATGGCTTCTGGCCTTCCCATTGTTTCATTTTTAACTTTTTTAAAAATTGTGTTTATCTGTTTGCCTGTTTTGTTTTTTCACTTGGCAAGTGGAGGTTTTACCCAGGCTCAGAAGCATGACCTTCCCAATTCATCACAAGAAAAAATACAGGAAACTTCCCCGTGTTCAGAAGCACACCCATCGAAATGTGCAAGACACGTTTGCCCAACGTCCCTGTGCACACACTCCCTTCCCCTGGGGTGAGAAGTCTAAACCTGCACATTCTGGCCAAAAAAAAAGCAAGGACAATATTGCATTGATTTGCTTTAGCAAAAAACATACGTAAATGAGTAGTTCTTATTAGGAGCACATCCAGTTTATGTCTAAGGAAAAAAATCCATTGGACTGAGAAACAGGTAGTGGTACATTTAGATTATACTCATTTTTATTTCAAAAACAGGGACAAAAGCCTTCCTGTTGACTGTGTCACGGGTTGATATTGAAGCCACACCCCAGTTGAAGCCATTATCCAAGGGAGGTAATTGTGACATTTTTAATGTTATATAATCATATTTTTTAATCAGCGTTGGAGTGTGTATTACAGGAGTTGTGATTCTTCACAGCAGCTCTGCAAGGGTCTTGACTTGATTCCTTCAGCTTCCCGAGGCTGCCCCAGAGGGCAGACAGGCCCCCAGATCTCCAGTGAGTCAGAGCGGCCTGGATCTAGGATGGGTTTCTGAGCGCTTCCCTTCAAAGCATGCCACCCAGGCTGGCTGGCTGCAAATGTGAACTGCCTGTTATTTCTCCTTGATTTCCCAGGAAGTCTGGATGCGAGAGCCACAGGCCTCCCGGGGGTGCCGCGCCCTGCCTTGTCACATGCCCCTCTCACGCTGAGCGAGTTTTTCACTGGAGAATCACAGCTGTTTCCACCCCCGGTTCACTGGCTGGCTGGCTGCTGTGCGTGATGGAAGGGGAGAGATGGAAGAACCAAGCCGCTTCTGGAGGTTTTGTAGGGAAGGGAAAAAAAAAATTTTTTTTTTCTCTCTACCCATCTTAGGTTCTCTGGTTGGCGCCAAATTGATAAAAGACGAATTGGAAATTCCCTGGTGGTTCAGTGGTTAGGACTTTATACTTTCACTGCTGAGGGCGTGGGTTCAATCCCTACTCTGGGAACTAAGATCCCACAAGCCATGCAGTGCAGCCAAATAAAAATAATAATAGTAAAATAAAAGACTGATTAACAAGAGGGGAAAATACACACACACACACACACACACATTTAATGATGTGTATGTGAATGCAAGTTCGTGTACCCAACACACAGTGAGGCCAAGCAAACTGAAACACTGGAATTTAGAGCAGAGAAAGGTTTACTGCAAGGTCAGGCAAGGAGACGGGTGAGATCAAGCCCTGAAGAGCCTCCAGCTCCCCCGAAGGATTCTGGCAAAGCGTTTTTAAAAGCCAGGTGTGGGCAGGAGAGTCACAGCACACTTCTGACTGTGATCAGATCGTGCACAGCTCTCTGATTAGCTAATGATGAGGTAGCTGGGTGGCGTCACAGGGGTTAACTTTATCAGTCCTTAGGTTCCAGGAGTCCTGGGACTATGTGTTCGGGCTCATCAAGTAGCTGTTGTTCAGCCCCTAAGTGGTGTCCACCCCTTAGAGACCTCACAGATTGCAGCACACCAGGCTCCCCTGTCCTTCACTGTCTCCTGGAGTCTGCTCCCCTGTCCTCCACTGTCTCCTGGAGTCTGCTCAAACCCATGTCCACTGAGTCAGTGATGCCCTCCAACCATCTCATCCTCTGTCACCCCCTTCTCCTGCCCTCAATCTTCCCCAGCATCAGGGTCTTTTCCAGTGAGTCAATTCTTCGCATTAGGTGGCCAAAGTATTGGAGCTTCAGCTTCAGCATCTGCCCTTCCAATGAATAGTCAGGGTTGATTTCCTTTAGGATGGACTGGTTGGATCTCCTTGCAGTCCAAGGGACTCTCAAGAATCTTCTCCAACACCACAGTTCAAAAGCAAGAAGTAAACATCTTCTGTTTGATGGGAGGGAGGGGGGCTTTCACATCTACAAAACAACTCAGGAAATGTGCATCAAATACTATTATCCAGGTACTTCAGAGAGGAGCTAGAGCAGAGGATGTGGGGGAAGGCCTGTCCCCATCTCCCTAAACCCCTTGGAATCCTGCTTGGTTACAAGCATACGTTTCCATGAGATTTCACAAAGAAAGAGGACAGCCAGATGATTAAAGTATATACACTATTCTAGGCAAAACAAAGGAAAAGGGATTTGGGACTTCTGGGTGGTGTGGGCCTGTTATGGAAAGATGACAAGGAAAAGTAGAGTAAATGAAAGGTCATTATTTAATAGGACGTATTACACAGGCCTACGTAGGTACCTTCTCCATTGGAGAGATGTTGAAAGTCCTTCTCTCCTGGTGCAGGCTGGGGAGATACTTTTACAAATGGAAATTTTCTTTATAAATGTACATTTCCTTTGTAAACAGATAACTAACGTATGCCTGTTTTTAGAGCTTTCCTTGCATCCACTGGTTCTTAACAGCCTTTAACTCAAAATAGTCCATATGTCAAAGAGAGCTATTTGGGGTGCTATACTCCCGAGGGAAGAAAAAATGTTTTAAAGACTAGAGGACTGAAGTATGTACTTCAGTTACAAAAGTTAAAAGAAAAAAAAAAATGAAGTGGCAGAAAGTACTGCAAGGGAGAAAAAACAATTTTCCCTCTATCCTTTTAGGTTCTTGGCTGAGATGGCAATAAACAAGAAAAGATTAACAGAAGACAAACAAACATGCCTGAATACCAGGAAAAGCGAGTGTGGCCCTGAAATGGCCCAGGCCAGAAACTTAAATAGCATCCTTAGCAGATGACAGAGAAAGATGTCGGGAGGTGGAGAAAGGCTTGTTAATGGGAGGTGACCAGGAAGAGCCTGGTAACAAGCAACAAGGTCATGGCTATTATGCAGATCAAAGTCTTTGCTTTCTCCTTTGATGAGCTGCTAGGGATTAAGTCATCTTTCTCTTTTTGATGTAGAAAGACACCCTTACAAATGCAGATTCCCTAATAAATGTAAATGTTGTTGTTGTTTAGTTGTTAAGTCCTGTCTGACATTTTTGCAACCCATGGACTGTGCCCAACAGGCTCCTCTGTCCATTGGGCTCTCCGGGCAAGACTCCTGGAGTGGGTTGCCATTTCCTTCTCCAGGGGATATTCTCAACTAAGGGAATGAACCCCAGTGTCCTGCGTTGGCAGGTGGATTATTTACTACTGAGTCACCAGGAAAGCCCAGACAAATGTGAATTTCTTTCACAAAAGGATAATTTATAACTGGGATCGAATCTGGCATTGCAGGCAGATTCTTTGCTATCTGAGCCATCAGGGAAGTGGTCTGGGGATTGGTTAACTGAACATACTGGGCATCTGGTCCAGCGGAACACTTACAAGCACACGAAAGCTACCTACGTTTCCATCTGTTGGTGCGGCACTCCAGGCAGGGGCAGCTTCACCATGGGCCTAGAAATGTATCCCAGAGGTAGAAGGGAAAAAGAAATTGCCCTCTCCGTGGTGTTGGAGAAGACTCTTGAGAGTCCCTTGGACTTCAAGGAGATCCAACCAGTCCATTCTAAAAGAGATCAGTCCTGGGTGTTCTTTGGAAGGACTGATGCTAAAGCTGAAACTCCAATACTTTGGCCACCTCATGCGAAGAGTTGATTCATTGGAAAAGACTCTGATGCTGGGAGGGATTGG
This sequence comes from Bubalus bubalis, assembly GCF_019923935.1. Taxonomy (NCBI): domain Eukaryota; kingdom Metazoa; phylum Chordata; class Mammalia; order Artiodactyla; family Bovidae; genus Bubalus; species Bubalus bubalis. The sequence continues at coordinate 2,080,229 of NC_059178.1, read as the reverse complement.
GAGCAGGAGGAAAAAGGGACAACAGAGGATGAGATGGCTAGGTGGCATCACCGACTCAATGGACATGAGTTTGGGTGAACTCCGGGAGTTGGTGATGCACAGAGAGGCCTGGCGTGCTGCAATTCACGGGGTCGTGAAGAGTCAGACACGACCGAGCTGAACTGAACTGAACTGATAGACCTAAAGAAAATAAAAATTAATTTCTAAGGCGTGATGTTTCTCCAGGCTCAGTTTTTTCACTGTCTTTATGGAGAAAATCCCCCAGATGGCTTCAGCACATCAAAAGCCTGCAGTTCATGACAGTTACTGCCTGACTCCTGCCCTGAAGAGGCTTTAGGAATTGACCAGAGGCCACCAGAGACTGCGGTCTGCAGGGAAGCCTGGAATCAGCCACAGGTCTGAATTTCAATTTCTGGTGGACTTAGCTAGAGGAAGAATTTTGATTTAAGACAGGAAAGGCATTCATTCAACAGGGAGACCAGGGGGGCTTTCTCAACATCTGGCACCAAGCCTTTTTTTCTAGTGGAATCCAGGTCTCAACCTGGCTGGACATCAGGATACCCTAGGAGCCTCCCTGGTGGCTCAGTGGCAAAGAAGAACCCGTCTGCCAGTGCAGGGGACTTGGGCTTGACCCCTGTGTTGGGTGTTACAGCCAAACGCTCCAGGAATCAAACTCACTCAGAAGGACAGCGTGGGTGGTGGAGGGCAGTTTATTGCACCAGCGGGTCCGAGGCAGAGTCTCCTCTTTAGCCAGGACCCCCGACCGACTTTTGTGAAAATCTTATATACCTTAACTGTACTGCTCAAGCCCACATCCCCAGATTCCTTAAACCTAGACTGGAAAGTGTTAAAGGGCAATACAGTCAGGTTACAGCCATGATTCATAATCGGAAGGGTCAGCTGGTTATACATTGTAGCCTACACCAATGGGGGCCATAAAGATTACAGAGGTGACTGACTACATAGGGGGGTTATTGCATTCTTTTTGGCAACGGGAGATCTTGGTATGGGATCTGGTGCTTATCAGTCTGGGAGGCCAGTTCGGCTGTAGGAATGTTACCAGGTTACATGGCTACCAGGCACGTAGTCCAAAGCTCACTGAAAGTGCGAGATGGAGTTTTCTTCTTTTTCAAGATGGAGCCAGCTTGGCCTGTTCCTTTCCTCCCTCGAGGAAGATTCTCCTGGAGGAAATGGCACCCCACTCCTGTATTCTTGCCTGGAGAATTCCATGGACAGAGGAGCCTGGCGGGCTCCAGTCCACAGGGTCGCAGAGAGTGAGACCTGACTTAGCACACACACATGTATGCGGGGAACTTTTATAATCTGTTGACAACCCACCCAACAAACCAAAACTAATTTGAATATGTTGGGGAAGAGCCCTGGCATGACAATCTTTTTTAACTCCCTGGGTGATCCTAACACAGAGCCAGCCATAGGAGAGCCCTGTGACATCTAGATCGGGTGTCCCCAAACTCCAGGATCTAATGCCTGATGGTCTGAGGTGGGACCAATGTCATAATAATAGAAATAGAGAGCAAATTCAACATAATGTGCTTGAATCATCCTGAAACCAACCCCCACCCTCCCCAGCCTCCCCTGTCTGTGGAAAAATGGCTTTCCGGAAAGCCAGTCCTGGTGCGAAAAGGGTGGGGATGGCTGAGCTAGCTGGCCCCGGGAGGAGGATGGGGCCCCTCATCCGAGCTTGAAGCACTCTCCCTCCCTCGGGCTGTTACAGAGTGCAGACAGGAGGCGGGGAGCTCCCAGTCTGTGGGTACACTGAAAGCCCGAGGATTCAGTGCGACGAGGGTAAGGTGACGAAGCGCCCTCTTTAATGAAACGGAAGTAGGCAGCTGCCTCCCCAGCCTCCCTTTCAGGATATTTCCTTGGAAAGATAACAGCTCCAGTAATAGGCCTGACCTTCTGATTTTACAGTGCAAGGTCGTGGGCCCTCTGACCCTTGAACCTGCAAACACGTCCCTCTGAATCGAGCTCAGCAGTCTCTCCTGAGGAGGACCAGAGACTAACACAAGGCCCATTCACGTGTCTCTGGAGGAGGTTAGAGAAGCATTGCTTGTCCTTTCTTCTACTCTACTGCATCAACGTGCGTGAAATTCCGTGCAGACCCAGCCAGCTCTCACAGATTGCCTGCCTGCGTGTGATCTGAGATGCACACTCGGGAATAAATTATGTTCTCTCTCTTCTGTACTGGTATAGAGGGATGTTTTGGTTGGCAGAATTTTGCTATTTCCCAAAGCTCAGGACAGGAGAAGCAGGTAAAGGAGGGGAGAATCAGGTTACCATGGAAGCAAAGGATGAATGAGGGTCATAGTCCATGGCTTAGGCCAAGTCCAAAAGCACAGAAAGAAAGCTGAGTGCCGAGGAATTGACACTTTGAACTGTGGTGTCGGAAAAGACTCTTGACAGCCCCTTGGACTGCAAGGAGATCCAACCAGTCCATTCTAAAGGAGATCAGTCTTGAATCTCCATTGGAAGGACTAATGCTGAAGCTGAAGCTCCAATACTTTGGCCACTTGACTCGAAGAGCTGACTCATTTGAAAAGACCCTGATGCTGGGAAAGATTGAAGGCAGGAGGAGAAGGGGGCGACAGAGGATGAGATGGTTAGATGGCATCACTGACTCAATGGACACGAGTTTGAGTAAGCTCTGAGAGTTGGTGATGGACAGGGAGGCCTGGTGTGCTGTGGTCCATGGGGTCGCAAAGAGTCAGACATGACTGAGCAACTGAACTGCACTGAACTGAAAGCATAGACTTAGGAGGAAAGGGCCTGGGACCAGGGCCAGCTGTGCTCTCCCATCCTTCGCTTTCGTCCCTCCCCTGAGCCTTCCTGTTCTCTGATGCTGGGCACACTGCTGCCTCTATCCTGCCCCTGGTCTCTGGAGACAGGTGGCTCCCTGAGCAAGGTGTTAACATGAGTCACTGTGCCCGATGCACAATGAGGCCAAACAAACTGAAGCATCCGAGTGTGGAGCAGAGAAGGTTTATCGCAAGACCATGAAAGGCCGTGAGGCAGCTCATGCGCCGCAGAGCTTCGAGCTCCTGGAAGGGCTTCAGCAAAGCATTTTTAAAGGGCAGGTTGGGGCAGGGAGGGCTTCCCAGGTAGCTCAGTGATAAAGAATCTGCCTGCCAATGCAAGATCCCCAGGGTTCAATCCCTGGGATGGGAAGATCCCCTGGAGGAGGGCATGGCAACCCACTTCAGTTTTCTTGCTGGGATAATCCCATGGACAGAGGAGCCTGGTGGGCTACAGTCCATGGGGTCGCAAAGAGCCAGGCACCACTAACACGCATACAGCACCTGGGGCGGGGAGGTCACAGGGCACGTGATCAGCTGGTGCACAGTTCTCTGATTGGCTGATGGCAAGGCTGCAGGGTGTTGTCATGGGGTTAACATCATCCACCCTTGTGCTCAGGGTCCTCAAGTAGTCAATGTCCTCCATTTGGTGGGGGTTTTTCACATCTGTGAAATAACTCAGGAAATGCGCATCAAATACTCTTATCTAGGTACTTCGGGGTCTCTAAGAGTCATACGGGACTGAGCGACTTCACTTTCACTTTTCACTTTCATTCATTTGAGAAGGAAATGGCAACCCACTCCAGTGTTCTTGCCTGGAGAATCCCAGGGACGGGGGAGCCTGGTGGGCTGCCGTCTATGGAGTCGCACAGAGTCGGACACGACTGAAGCGACTTAGCAGCAGCAGCAGGTACTTCAGAGAGGAGCTGGAGCAGAGGACGTGAGGAAGGCCTGTCCTGGGAAGACCCTACAGGATCCTGCCGGTGCCAAAGGGCCCGGCAACTCCCCTGCTCTCTTAGGGCTCTCGAGGGAAGCTGCAGTGTTTGCTGAGGCCCAGTTCAAGAGGTGAACACGGAAGAGTCGAGAGTGAGAAATGGGGCAGGAGCTGGCGCCTGGGGTCCAGATGAAGAAGCAGACTGCAGACAGGAATGAGAAGGAGCGTGAGACGCGAGAAAGCAGCAGCAGGACTTGGCGACTGGTTGGTGGCGGGCAGCAGAAAGACTCCAAACAAGGCTCTAAGGTTTCTGGTGGATAACTAGCCCAGGAGGACCCCTGAGCCTGGGACAGATGAGGAAGTCAAGGGAATGAGAAGCGTGCCGGGGCTGGGTGAGAAATTAGCATCAGAAATTAGTTTCGTTTCAGTTCAGTGGAGTTAGGAGAGCAGAGCAGGGGCAGGAGGGCGGAGCCATTGCCTTCAGGATGCCTGTGAGCCCAGAGCGATGCCGACGGCAATTCAGGGGCTGCTGGGAACCCTTCTGGCGCATCAGTGACACCTCGGCAGGTTCACCTCTTCGATTAATGTCGGAAGTGCTATGTTTTGTGAAGTTCATGGAGAGGAGTGCCAGGACCTCTCCTAAGAGAACTGTGAATTTTCAGATTTTTGGAAAGGAGTCTCCCAAATTTCCAAGTTAAAAAAAAAGCAGCAGCAGCAGCAGAAGCCAGAGGAGCCCCTAGGGGTCCAGGAGGGACTTGCTGCTGTCACTGCTGAGGCCTGGGCGCAGCCCCTGGTTAGAGAATTGAGATCCCACAAGCAGCTCGGCATGATGAACAATAATAATAAAAATTAATAAGGAAAATGTCATTAACATTTTTTGAAGAAAAAGAAGCAGAAAACAGAACTTCCAGCTTCCTTCCCTTTTGGTCTCTATTTGTAACTTCCCGCTTTATAGGTTTGTGCAGAGGAGTCAAGACTTAATATCTTAGATATTAAGATATTGTAATATCTTAGTGCTGACCCATATTAGCACTGATTAGATGTTAGCTATTACCATTATTAGAATCACTTTCTCTGATCATCCTGCATTAGTTAAGTAATGACCTTCTCCTCTTTAAAAGAACCTTCGGGATTGTTAGAAAATCAAAAAGGCTATGAGACTGACACCCTGCTTACTGCACTAAGGAGGCAGCCAGAAAATGAAAAAAAAAAAAAGCACAGAGGTCTAACTGGGCTTTGCTGTTCTTGGGAATCTCTTCCTGCTTCAAGTACAAACTTTTACATATGCATCTGCATTAAATTAGATTTTTTCCCCTTCTTCTCTCATCTACTCAAAAACAAATGAAATACATCTGTTGCCCTGCCAGAAATACCTAGGTTGACCTTGGACATTCAATTTGTCCAAGCAACATGCCTTCTCCACAGGTAGATTCGAAGGACAGATTCCAGGTACAGAGATAAATATGATGGAGATCTGTATTCACCCAAAATGTCTAGAGGGAAAGTTTAAGAAAGAATGTCCTCCTCTTGGAACTTCTCTGGTGGTACAGCGGATAAGACTTCGAACTCCCAGTGCAGGGACCCAGGTCCAACCCCCAGTCAGGGAACCAGATCCCACATGCTGAACTAAGAGTCCCCATGCCACAACTGTAGATATCAAATGCTGCAATTAAGACTGAAGATCCCAAGTGCCAGCACAGCCAAATACATAAATAAATACTAAAGAAAAGTAAAAGAATGCCCCTTTCTTGCCACGTCCAAGATCAAGAGTCACTGGGAGGAGTGAAACCCCAGTGGCCGGCCTCACACCTTGGCCCTGACCACACACCTGATCACTCTTGCCCATCTCTGCAGCCCGCCCTCCCTTCCTCCTTGCCCTCGTCATCTCAGGATCTTTCTTCCCTCCAGCACTCCTTTCCACAGGAACCCTATCCTTCCCACCTGTGCCTCCACAGCAAGCTTCTCTCAACTGTGCCCCTTTTCCTCCAAGTGGAAGGAGCCTTGGAAAAAAGAAACCCAACTAAATAGAGCTGCCAACTTGGGTCTCATTTTTGAAAACTGTACATGCATTTGTACACAGAACATCAAAGCAGGGGATAGAGCCACTAAGAATGATCTTCAGTGTAAATTGCAGCATCTTCTAGGCCTCGAACCAAAGAAATACATGAACTTGTCTTTTCATCCCTTCATCGTTCCTCGCCTGGGTGTCTAACATCCAACAAATGTCTACTGTGGAATTTTAATGTACACAGACCCCTTCATGTTATTAAAGGACTTCAAGTTTACACGCAAAAGCCAGAGTTTCAGCAGTTTTGCAGCCTTATTTAGTGCCAGTGTCTAAGCCTCCTTTCCCTCTGAGGCTCACAGAAAGACCAGCACTCCATCCTGGAAATGTAATGTCAGCTCACAATCTATCAAGCATCCAATGCTGTACTTCTGGAACACGCCAATGGGAGCAATTACTTGTGTTTCTAAGAAACCAGATTTGTCTTAGAAATCTTCTCATCTATTTTCTCACCTAAACATAATGGAAATAAATCTTGAGTGGAGAAGCAACCATTAGCTTCCAGTCTGCATCATCCACTTCATATTGCTACGTACTTACTCAGGCATGACTGTCACGAGGGCTGTTTCCAGTTTTATAGGAAGCAGTGTTATTTGTTAGCCATAACTTTAATGGGGAAAAATTAATTCTTATAGAAGTCACAGGAAAAAATCCATCAGTGATCTGGCCAGCTCATTACTTCAAGACAGAGCTTTATATAAAACTTACTCCACAACTTGCCAATGTAAAGTGCTTACAGTATTTGGTGCCCACTAAGATATTAGAAGACTACCTGGTTTGAATTAGTGCTTCCCTGCCCTAGAGCCTAAGTCTCTCTTCTGAGTATATTAGTTATTTATCAGTAATAGAGTAAGCTGAGTAAGCTTTCCTTAAGTCTAATTTAAATAAAGCAAAAGACAAATGAACTATGTCCTTGGATTTCATGCGATGTTGAATAAATAACCACATGCAAACCTTTGGGAATACAGTTAAAAATAAGGATGAATATGCATTCCCCCAAAAGATGCATGGTTGTCCTTGACAATCATCTCGAAAGATTAAGAGCACACAGAAAATCCCAAGACTCACCTGTCTGTAATAATTCAACTCGGCAAACCTTTATCAATCATTTACCTTGTACAAGTGCCTGGGCTTGTCATCCCAGCAGCAGAAAGATGACTAAGACATGCCACTTGCACTGGAAGGACTTATTCATTCCTTATCCACTGAGGTCTGGACACCTTCTCAGTACCCAGCTTTATTTTTTGTTCCCAGCAAGACTCACATTAGACAGAATCAAAGCAAGTCCTGTCCCATGTGGCATGAGTTTAATTTACAGTCAAAACACCAATGCTAAAATAAAGGAGGAGAAAAACAAACGTGTTTTTTTTTTCCACTCCCTGGAAAATCCATTTGTGTTGACTGGAATCTCTTTTTTTCAGAATAGTTTCAGCTCAAAAAATTCTTAGATGAATTCTCCAATGTTTGTTCTCACTACAGTTTTGCTTCTGTTGCTCTGAGATCCACAGGGAAAATCCTTCACTTTTCTTTAGTGTAGCTCCCTTCTCTTTAGCAGAACACGAAACCAGTGAGAAAGGCTGTTGAAGAAGAAGCTTCAGGTCTGTGTTATTTGGAGTGTTCCTCTTTAAGCCAAAATTTTGATCACAGATGAGACGCTGAATGGGTAATGCCCAGAGGCAATCAGTTTGTGTTTTTTTTTTTAACTTTTTATTGTCTTTTGGGGCATAGCCGATTAACAGTATTGTGATAATTTCAGGTGGACAGAAAAAAGACTCAGCCATACGTATACATGTATCCATTCTCCCCAGACTCCCCTCCCATCCAGGCTGCCGCATGACGCTGAGCAGAGTTCCATGTGTGACACAGTAGGTCCTTGTTGGTGATCCATTTTAAATATAGCAGTGTGCACATGTCCATCCCAAACTCCCTGATTATCTATCCCTTCCCCCAAACCTTCCTCCTACCCCCGGAAACCATAATTTCCTTCTCTAAGTCTGTGACAGAGACAACCAATTCCAATAAGCTCTAAGGAGATGTTGTGTTTGAACTCACCTCAGTGGTGTGAGATAAAGACAACGCTGCCCCTGGCGGGGACCTGGGTCCAGCTGACATCCCTGCAGTCCAGACTCAGGTCAGAGCGCTTTTCTCAAACGAGGACACGTTAGGCTGACCAGTTGCCCGGGGAAAGGACTTTAGGTTATCAAAGACATGATGTCAAAATGAGGACAACGATGAGAAACAGTCCCGTCACAAGAGAAGCTCCTCCCCTCCATAGGTTAGTCATTATACCTGGAGCTAACGTGAGTGCCGTGCTGAGCTCAGTCGCTCAGTCCTGTCTGACTCTTTGCGACCCCATCGATTCTCCAGGCAAGAACACTGGCGTACGTGTATGTATGGTAAATTATTTAATGGCCACCAGTCCTTTCCAGCCCAATGTGCTCACCACTTTGCAATGTAGCATTGCCAATCCTCCTATCCGGCAGGCAGAATTATGTCAGATTATTTATTTATCTATTTTTTGCTGTGCCATGCAGATGGAACCCATGCCCCCTGCAGTGGAAGCACAAGTCTTAACCTCTGGACTGGCAGAGAGGTTTCTTTTTTGATTATTTCCTGATCAACTAAATGTTATGGAGCTGATAACGTATGAATTCTGGAGTGTAGGCTCTAGGAGACCCTCTTCGAGCTGCCATATTTTAAAAAAGAAAGAAAGACTTTTCTATGTACTCTTAAACTGCTGAAAAGAAAGAGTCCAATTTTATTGATATTTGTGGAGTATTTCCTCCATGCCCAACCCCAGTCCATGGCACTGTGCAGAGTCCATCATAACACAGGAGGAATTCAATTAATGAGGACTAAACTGAATGAAGGGCTTCCCAGGTGGTGCTAGTGGTCAAGAACCTGCTTGCCAATGCAGGAGACGTAAGTGACTTAGGTTTGATCGCTGGGTCAGGAAAATGCCCTGGAGGAGAAAATGCAACCCCCTCTAGTATTCTTGCCTGGAGAATCCCACAGGCAGAGGAGCGTGGAGGGCTACAGTCCATGGGGTCGCAAAGAGCTGGACACGACTGAATCGACTTAGCTTGCGTGCGTGTGCAGAGTGAAGCACTACCAGGAAAGCAGGTCCCACTTGAGACCAGATCAGATCAGGTCCCACTTGAGATCAGATCAGATCAGGTCCCACTTGAGACAGCCTAGATAAAAATACTCCCCCAAGAGAGCACTGTAAGGTTTAATCCTTTCACTGAGGCTCTGAAATTCAGTTCTCTGGGATGGAGCCTGCTAAATGCATCTCCTTTCGATTTCAGACAAGGACCAGACCACTCTGCCTCAGTTCCAGGCCTGGCCCTGTGCCCACAGTGGTCAGAGACTCACCTCACACTCACGTGTCTCCTGCCAGGGCGGAGCTTCTGCTCTTTCCTTTCTGTTGCTCTTTTGTTTGGGAATTTAACTTGACTGGGGAAGTCAAACTTCACAGATACAAACTATGAAGGCTTGGAAGGGCTTAGGGAGCGCCGACTTTGTGGCCTACTGTTTTCCCCAAGTTTACATAGTAGTCTGGCCAGCATGGCTTGAAACATCCTCAGTCTTACAGAGAGGAGGGACCCTGCCCTAAATGCCCTTCCTTTCGATCTTCAAGCATTTCTTCTGCTGCTTTCTTCACTGGGTATCCTCTTCACCCCAGCTCTCCCCTTCTGCTGGACAGGATAGTAAAAAAACAGAGGATTTGAAGATGGTTTCTAGCCACGCCCCCTCGGGTTCTGTACGTACAGGGCAACTGGTTGCCAAATCTGATCCTTCCACCTCACTCTCTTCACAGGGCTTGGAAAGGGGCAGAGTCATCCACAGTCACAGAAAAAGCATGATAGACACCATCCTCCCATTATCAAGTCCAAGCTCGCTCTGCTCGCTATACGACAGGCCAATTAACCCAGAGCCAAGGGGTTGAGGCAAAGAATACGACTTTATTTGGAAAGCCAGCCAACCAAGAAAATGGCAGCTGAATGTCTCAGAACAGCCATCTTATGGGGTCTGGATGCCACTTTTTTATATAGAACAGAGAGGGAGAGGAGGTAAGAAAGTAAAAGGCTGTTTATCTTTTGTAATGGGGGGGATGTGTTAATTTCTTCTATTCTGCAGCCATTCACAGGTGGCCAGGCTCAGATGATCCCCCTGTGAACTGAACACAGGCACGTTAGTCTAACAGGCAGAGGGCTCCCCGAGGCAGGCCACTACAATAACACAGGCCAAGGTAAAGTCAGGTCCAACATGGAGTCAGAATTGGCTCTTCCATGTAGCGCTCTTTTATTTTTTCTTTTTGTCTCTCTCTAGGCATCCCGGCCATAGAGCGAACTCAGAGAAGTAAAAATATTACACGGGTCAGGAATTCAGGGGGTCCCTTTGTGTGGGTGCTCTGCTTAGGAGCTGACATTGACGAGAATAGGACTCGATGGAAAAACAGGACTGGGAGCATAAAACAGGCCCAGCAGCCCCCCAACCTTTTAACTCACAACTCCAGTGGGCGCCATTCCCACTGACCCCCAGAGTTAAGCAAGGGAGACAGAGCGTGCTTCCATGGAGAACTGCACAGTGTCTAGGTTCTAGAGGACTCCTCTCTGGGGGACACAATGTCATGAGGACTGTATATGACTGATGGCAATGCAAAATAATTCTTGGTGATAGACATGTAAATTCTGTCCTATCCCCAGAGGTTTCATGGCAGATCATGAGGTGGTTGGATGGCATCATAAACTCAATGGACATGAGTCTGAGCCAACTCAGGGAGAAAGGGAAGGACAGGGAAGCCTGGAGTGATGCAGTTCATGGGGTCACAGGGAGTCAGACACGAGTAAGTGACTGAACAGCCACAACAGCAGAGGTGTCATGGACTTCCTTCTCCTGAAGTCAGGGATTGGCTGGGGTTGCTTTTACTTACTGATTTCAACATTCCTGCATTCACAGGATGGTACTTTCTCTACTTTTCCAATGAACTGGTTTTAGCACCTCTCCAATTTGAATTAAATAAAATCTTTAGCATGTGTTCAGTTTGAAAAGCAGTGTACGAGTTGAAATTTTTACCTCTTGTTTTTTGAAAATGATTCTTTAAGAATCCATCATGGAATCCAGTCCCATCACTTCATGGGAAATAGATGGGGAAACAGTGGAAACAGTGTCAGACTTTATATTTTTGGGCTCCAAAATCACTGCAGATGGTGACTGCAGCCATGAAATTAAAAGACGCTTACTCCTTGGAAGAAAAGTTATGTCCAACCTAGATAGCATATTCAAAAGCAGAGACATTACTTTGCCAACAAAGGTCTGGCTAGTCAAGGCTATGGTTTTTCCAGTGGTCATGTATGGATGTGAGATTTGGACTGTGAAGAAGGCTGAGCACCGAAGAATTGATGCTTTTGAACTGTGGTGTTGGAGAAGACTCTTGAGAGTCCCTTGGACTGCAAGGAGATCCAACCAGTCCATTCTGAAGGAGATCAGCCCTGGGATTTCTTTGGAAGAAATGATGCTAAAGCTGAAACTCCAGTACTTTGGCCACCTCATGAGAAGAGTTGACTCATTGGAAAAGACTCTGATGTTGGGAGGGACTGGGGGCAAGAGGAGAAGGGGACGACAGAGGATGAGACGGCTGGATGGCATCACTGACTCGATGGACGTGAGTCTGAGTGAACTCCGGGAGTTGGTGATGGACAGGGAGGCCTGGCGTGCTGCGATTCAAGGGGTCGCAAAGAGTCAGACACGACTGAGCAACTGAACTGAACTGAACTGGGTTCTTGCCTGTGATACAGCCACAAACATCCAAAACTTGATAGAAAGGAGGTTATAGCTGAGAACCAAGTGTTCACACCTGCTCAGAGCCCATTAGCATAGCAATGGATGCTTCACTCAGGAGGTCCAGGCTGGTTTCCCGTCTTTCTCAGGACTCCCCAGGGTGAAACCCTATTACCCCAGGGATGGTGTTTTAATTCACTTCTAAGTGACTGGACCACAAGCTGGGTTTGCATCTTCAACCCATTGGATTCATTTGCAAGTAAATAAAATTTAACTCTCTTTTTCTAACAACCCTTATGGTCAGTAACCACAAGGAGCTACTATGAAATTTTCATAACTAAAGGGCAAGATTTGGCTTTGAATGCTAAGTAAGTCTCTTCAAAGATAAAAATCAAAACCCAGGCAGCTTCCCATAAAAACAGTCCCCCAGCTCTTCATCTTCCTGGCCTGCCCACCCTCTTTGGGAGGCACAGTATTCTTTGTATAGTCATCAAAATTATGTAGTATCCAAACACTCCAAAGCTCTGTCAGGAATCTTAAACTGTTGGAGCTACCTGGGGGTTCCTGGGTCTCTTATTTTGCTGAAACTCAGCGACTCAGAGAAGATACAAATGGTAAGTGAAGAACCAGACTCTAAAATTAGTGGTTCCAAATTCATTGTTTTTTTCCCTATTACATCCTGACAGCAGGACAGTGATCTCCAAAGGAAAGTGTCGAAAGCAATTATTCAAATTGCTTCAAGTTATTTTCCTTTATTTTTACTGAAAAATTATTTTATTTAATTTATTTTTAAACATTTTATATGTTTTACAATATAATCCAGTAGAACTATAGTATACGTTTAGGGTTTCTAAATGAATGAATCAATAAATGGCAGAGGTGTATACTCAAAAAATTGTGATGAGGACAACCAATCAAAATAATTTAGAGGCCTTTTCTTCAGTACCAATGTTGAACTTTAACCCTGTGTTTCTTACCACCATTTTGTATTCCCAGAAAACACGGGGAACAACAAAGATAAGATAACGGTGAAAGATGAGAGTGAAAAAGCTGGCTTAAAACTCAACATTCAAAAAACCAAGACCATGGGGTCTGGTCCCATCACTTCATGGCAAATAATGGGGAAACAATGGAAACAATGACAGACTTTATTTTTTGGGGCTCCAAAATCATTGCAGATGGTGACTGCAGCCATGAAATTAAAGATATTTTCTCCTTAGATGAAAAGCTATGACAAACCTAGACAGTGTATTAAAAAAGCAGAGACATTACTTTGCCAACAAAGGTCTGTATAGTCAAAGCTAAGGTTTTTCCAATAGTCGTATATGGATGTGAGAATTGGACCATAAAGAAGGCTGAGTGCCAAGAATTGATGCCTTCAAATTGTGATGGAGAAGACTCTTGAGAGTCCCTTTTACAGCAAGGAGATTAAACCAGTCAACTCTAAAGGAAATCAACCTTGAACATTTATTGGAAGGACACATACTAAAGCTGAACCTCCAATACTTTGGCTACCTGATGCAAAGAACTGAGTCATCAGGAAACACCCTGATGCTGGGAAAGATTGAAGGTGGGAGGAGAAGGGGACGACAGAGGATGAGATGGTTGGATGGCATTACCGACTCAATGCACATGAGTTTGAGTAAACTCCAGGAGTTGGTGATGGACAGGGAGGCCTGGCGTGCTGCGATTCATGGGGTCACAAAGAGTCATCACGACTGAATGACTGAACAACAAACTAAGGTAAGATCTACCTCTGCTATTCTCAGGAACAAGTAGAAAGAATTTGGAAAATAAGAACAAGCAAATGTTGGTTCTGAGATGATCAGACCTGGTTGACTCTTTGAATTGTGTTGTTTGTTGTTGTTGTTGATGGAACTGTTTCTCCCTAAATTTACACATTAAAGCCCTAATCCCTCAGTGGGAGTATATTAGGAGATACGGACCTCAGGGAGGTAACTAAGATAATAGAAGGTTGAAGAGGTGGGGCCGCAGTCCTATAGGACTGGAGACTCCATGAGAAGAAGAGACTCCAGAGATCTCTCTTCTTCCCCCACCTCAGGTACAAACACAGAGGAAAGGCCACGTAACCACAGTGAGGAGGTAGCCATCTGCCAGACAGGAAGAGAAGTCTCACCGGAAACTAACCCTGAGGGCACCTTTATCTTAGACTTGTAGCCTCCAGAACTAGGAAATGCTAAATTTCTACTGTTTCAGTGGCCCAGTCTACAGAAGTTTGTTATAGAAGCCCAAATGCACTAAGACTGCCCAATGCTTCATACATATGCATGCTGTAGGAATTAAGAGAGAGGTCAAGGAAGATGATGAAGTGGGATCTGAAGTATAGATGTGGAGGGGAGATGGCTGGAGACAGTGACAAACGCTGGCTTGGCTGGAAAATCCACCACTGAAGCTCCAGCATCGTCATGGTCTGCTTCCCAGTTCACAGCCAGTGTCTCCTCCCTGGGTCCCCACCTGGTGAGAGGCCCAGGGACTTTCTGGAGCTTCTTTAATAAGGGCACTAATGCCATACGTGATGAGTCCATCCTCATGACTTAAGCACCTCCCAAAGGCCCCCACCTCCTAGAGCCAACATGTTTGAAGGTCAGAATATTAACAAGCACATTTTGAGAAGATGCAAAGCCTTTCCATTGGCTTCATGGTTCCAAATAGAATCCTTGTAGACTGAGGAAAGGGTGTCCACAAAGACCCAGAGACGTGTGCTTGGGCAAATGACTGTACTGCCCTGAGTTTGGGCAAGAACAGGGCTTCTGGGTGATGAGAACTGTGAGGAGCCAGAGGTAGAGGATAAAGGGAGTAACTCCCAGACACGACCAGCTCATCTCCAGATCTAGTCCGCCTCCCCCAAGAACCTCGCTTTCGAGGACGGTGTGGAGTTCATTTTAGCAGCACTCAGTGTATTCACCTGGGCCTCCTTTCTTATATCCCATTCCTTCCTAAATTTAATCCTTTGGATTAAATTTTTCTTTATTCCATAAAGAAGTTTTCTATCACCAGTATAAAATACTAGGCTGGAGGCAAGGGCCCATACAGGCTGAGGACTTGTAGCTCTAGAAAGATGGTGACAGAAGGGACTAAAATCTTAAATGAGAGTCAAGTGCCTCACCCAGGACCCCTCTTAGGGGGAGTGAAAGTCACTCAGTCGTGTCCGACTCTTTGCGACCCCATGGACTATACAGTCCATGGAATTCTCCAGGCCAGAATACTGCAGTGGGGAGCCTTTCCCTCCTCCAGGGGATCTTCCCAACCCAGGGATCGAACCCAGGTCCCCTGCATTGCAGGCGGATTCTTTACCAGCTGAGCCAACTGAAACCCTCTTGGCGGTAATCACACCCAGTCACATGACCATACTGTACCTCGATCTTCTTTTTTTAATATTTACCTTATTTATTCACTGGGCTGTGTCAGGTCTCAGTTGTGGGTGCAGGATCTTGTCGCATCCAGTGGGCTGTCTTGCTGCCTCGCACAGACTCTCTGCTGTGCTGTGCGGGCTCAGCCAGTGCAGCACGTGGGCTCCGAGGCCCTCGGCTCCAATACTGTCAGCACTTGGGCTTAGCTGCTCCACAGCACGTGGGATCTTTGTTGTCTGACCAGGGATCGAACCCATGTCCCCTCCATTGCAAGGCAGATTCTTCACCACTGGACTACCAGGGAAGTCCCGCCTCAATCATCTTCTCCTTTGTCCTTGGACACGGGTAGCTTTTGTTGGTAGGTTCTAGCATCCTCCTGTCGATGGCTGTTCAACAGCTAGTTGCGATTTTGGTGCTTTCACAGGAGAAGATGAGTGTATGTCCTCTCACCTCCCCAGTCTTCTTATCCTTAAGAAAAGCACATTAGCTCTTGGACAGGAAGGGATTTTATAAGGCTTGGGTTAATGTTTTCATATGTTTTCCAGGGTCCTGGCTTTTCATAGCCATTGTTAACTGACAGAAAATATTACCTTGAAGGACCTACGTGTTTTACATTGAATTTTGAGCTTCCAAAGTGAAAGTTGGTGAACTGATGTTGAAATACTGCCCAAGATACTCAAGAATTTCCACTCCCAGTCTGCAAGAGACGTGGAGTACAGAACCTCCAGCTGGTTTATTCTGTCTCCCCTCACCCCCCTCCTTGGAGACAGGTTGCCAAATAGCCTTTGCAGAAGCCAGGCTGCCACGTGATGCCACTGCTGCGATGGCCATGACCTTAATTGCTATCGCCTATTATTCAAAAACACTAATTGAGTCATGGTCCCTCTGCAAATGTGACTTAACTTGCTGTTTTACTGCTTGCTGAGGAACTGCAAATAAAAAATAATGGCAGTTGTAATTAACTCAGAACCAGCTGGATAACCTGTCCCTCCATCCGTGACGGGTAAAAGTTCAATTAAAAAGTAAAGTTATTAACAGAGTAAGGTTTGGTCACACATCTGTCATATAGAGTGTGACAGGACACAAAAATTGCCCCATGCCACAGAGAGGGACTCACTAGGGCCCTGTGGTAACTTTATTTTCTGGCGTTCAGAGATAAATAGCTCCATATATAAAGCAATTAAATTACTCCATATATAGAGTCATATGACAAGTCACCTGTTTAAAATGTCTAAATAGAATTGTTTATCTTAGAGTCATAAAAGGTATCAGGGCAGTAAACTACAAAACTACAAGGAAAAGAAGAGTCAGGAAGCAATGCCAAGAAGCATGTAAGAGATGCACAGAAACATATGCAAACTACCCAAAAGGTTCGTTACTAGAAACCTTCAATAAGATATTTGACAAAGGACTTCCCTGGTTGCCCAGTGCTTAAGAATCCACCCTGCAATGCAGGGGACAGGGGTTCGACTTCCGGTCTGAGAACTAAGGCCCCACATGCTGCGGGGCCACTAGGCCTGTCAGCTGCACAGAAAGACCACACGTGACGCGGCGGAGATCCTTAGTGCCGCAGCTAGGACCCCATGCAGCCAAACACATAAACATTTTAGAAAATGAGCTCTGTGTTTTCAAAAAAGATATTTGACAACATGAAATACTGCTCGTGTCTACTAGTTAGCTATAATCCAAAAGCAGAACAATAACAAGTATTGACAAGGACATAGAAATTAGAAAACCTCACATTGACCACAGGACTGGAAAAGATCAGTTTTCATTCCAATCCCAAAGAAAGGCAATGCCAAAGAATGCTCAAACTACCGCACAATTGCACTCATCTCACACACTAGCAAAGTAATGCTCAAAATTCTCCAAGCCAGGCTTCAACAGTACATGAACCATGAACTTCCAGATGTTCAAGCTGGTTTTAGAAGAGGTAGAGGAACCAGAGATCAAATTGCCAACATCTGATGATCATTGAAAAAGCAAGAGAGTTTCAGAAAAACATCTATTTCTGCTTTTTTGACTATGCCAAAACCTTTGACTGTGTGGATCACAACAAACTTGAAAATTCTTTAGGAGATGGGAATACCAGACTACCTGACCTGCCTCATGAAAAATCTTTATGCAGGTCAAGAAGCAACAGTTTGAACTGGACATGGAACACCAGACTTATTCCAAATCAGGAAAGGAGTACGTCAAGGCTGTATATTGTCACTCTGCTTATTTAACTTATATGCAGAGTACATCATGAGAAATGCTGGGCTGGATGAAGCACAAGCTAGAATGAAGATTGCTGAGAGAAATATCAATAACCTCAGATACACAGATGACACCACCCTGATGGCAGAAAGCGAAGGAGAAATAAAGAGCCTCTTGATGAAAGTGAAAGAGGAGAGTGAAAAAGATGGCTTAAAACTCAACATTCAGAAAACTAAGATCATGGCATCTGGTCCCATCACTTCATGGCAAATAGATGGAGAAACAATGGAAACAGTGAGAGACTTTATTTTCTTGGGCTCTAAAATCATTGCAGATGGTGACTGCAGCCTTGAAATTAAAAGACACTTGCTCCTCGGAAGAAAAGTTATGACCAACCTAGACAGCATATTAAAATGCAGAGACATTACTTTGCCAACAAAGGTCTGTCTAGTCAAAGCTATGGTTTTTCCAGTAGTCATGCATGAACGTTAGAACTGGACCATAAAGAAAGCTGAGTGCTGAAGAATTGATGGTTTTGAACTGTGGCATTGGAGAAGACTCTTGAGAGTCCCTTGGACTACAATGAGATCCAACCAGTCAATCCTAAAGGAAATCAGTCCTGAATATTCATTGGAAGGACTGATGCTGAAGCTGAAACTCTAATACCTTGGCCACCTGATGTGAAGAACTAACTCGTTTGAAAAGACCCCGATGCTGGGAAAGATTGAAGGCAGGAGGAGAAGGGGACGACAGAGGATGAGATGGTTGGATGGCATCACTGACTCAATGGATATTAGTCTGAGTAAATTCTGGGAGCTGGTAATGGACAGAGAGGCCTGGCATACTGCAGTCCATGGGGTCAAAAAGAGTCGGACATGACTGAGCAACTGAACTGAACCGAACTGAACTGCTAGTAGAAAAGTAAAATTAAATAGCCATTTGGAAAAACAGTCTGGTGGTTCCTGAGAAGTTAAACATACAGTATCCAAATTATATAGTGTTTCCACTTCTAGGTATTACTCAACAGAATTAAACCAGGTCCACGTAAAAACTTGTACATGAATGTTCACAGCAGCATTATTCATAATAGCCAAAAAGTGCAAACGCCCTGAAAGCCCACTGATTGACAGATGGGATAAACACAAGGTGGTGGATCCGTGCGATGGAATGTTATGCAGCTACAGAAAGGAGCGACGCTCTGACATGTGCTGTGACGTGTATGAATCTTGTAAACGCTATGCAAAGTGCAAGGAACCAGACGCAGAAGGTCACACGTATGATTCCATTTAGATGAAAAGATGAAAAGAAGCCAAAGTGTAGAGACAGAAAGTAGATTAATGGGCTTCAGGGACTGGGAAATGGGGATGTAGAGAGGAAAAAGCTTTTCCATTGGCTAAGCCCACAAATAATATTTATAAAAGATGGGTCAACAAAGGAAAAAGTTAAATATGTATGTATATACAGGAGTTTCACAAAGAAATGAGACTCAAGGAGACAACCAGATGATTGCGCTTGTATTCTATGTTAGGTAAAATAAAAGATAAATTTATTTTTAGCCAGCTAAGACTCATTTGAAAAGACCCTGATGCTGGGGGAAAATTGAGGGCAGGAGGAGAAGGGGATGACAGAGGATAAGATGGCTGGATGGCATCACCGACTCAATGGTCATGGGTTTGGGTGGACTCCGGGAGTTGGTGATGGTCAGGGAAGCCTGACGTGCTGGGGTTCATGGGGTCGCAAAGAGTCGGACAGGACTGAGAGACTGAACTGAACTGAACTGAACTGAAGAGTGGGCAGTAGAGAGCCTTTCCTACTAGCTCTCAGTTGTCTTTAGCTCAAAATAATCTTTATGCCGAACATCTCTGTCACAAATTGGCCAATTCTTCTGTCAATCAAATGGCCCCTTATCATACTGACTCTCTTTAGTGTAGACAGCTACTGTCTTCAGGGAGTGGTGGATGCTTGAAAAGCAAGCAATTGAGACAATAAAGACAAAGCACAGAGTGAAAACTGAAGAACCAATATGGGATTGGTCCTTGATGTTGAAGGGCTTCAGAACAAGCCCCCTCCAAATATGTCACTTTTGCATGAGGATTATTTTTTAATTTTTATTTATTTTTTAAAAAGTTTTAGTTAAGTTTGTTTCAATATATGCTTCCGTTTTGTGTTGGGTGTTTTTTTTTTTTTTTTTTTTTTTGGTTTTTTGGGCAGAAGGCAAGTGGGATCTTAGCTTCCCAACCAGGGATTGAAATTGCACCCCGTACATTGGAAGGTGAAGTCTAAACCACTGGGCCACGAGGGCAGTCTCAACAGTCCTCATTTAAGCATTTAAAATTCAAGTTGGGTAAGGCAGATGCAGTCCTGTCCTGTGTGTGTGCATCAGAGCTAAGACGAAGACCTGCAGTAACTCATTGTCCAGAAACATGATCAAGATGTCCTCTCTCAGGGAAATCCTCGGTCAGCAGTGCATGGCTTCCGCGTGCCAGCCAGGCTACCCTGTCAGAAACGCTGCTCCTACTGGCATGCTCCTTGGCCGGCACTGTCCAATCAGTGGCCTTCCAGCTCCATCCGCAGCTCTCCCTGTACCCCAGGTCTTCAGTCCCCAGCCCTGAGGACGACTGTGGGACTGAGTTCCTGCATCCACGATACACACGGGAGCAGTGTTGGCACTTGGGCTTTCCGGTGATGGGGCTTTAAAATTGAGCCCAGAAAAGAAAGGGAAATGAAAATAATGGAAGGCAAGGAAGGAGGGAGGAAAGAAAAGAAGAAGGAAGGAAAGAAGGAAAAGAAGTGTGGCGTGAGAAGGACTCAACACAAATTGTAATGTTTTGGCTCAGATTCTGGATGGGGTGTCCCTGGGGGCTCAGTGATAAAGAATCTGCCTGCCAATAAAGGAGACTCGGGTTCGATCCCTGCGTCAGGAAGATCCCCTGGAGGAGAAAATGGCAACCCACTCCAGTCTTCTTGCCTGAGAAATCCCATGAACAGAGGAGCCTGGGGGTCGCAGAGAGTCAGATATAACTGAGTGACTGAGCAAGCACGCACACCAAGTTCTTGACATGAGGCAAAGCCTGGGATGAATCCACCCACGTGCATAGCGGGGAAGAAGGTCTGATGTGGGAGAAAGAGTGGGAGACCCCCTAAGGCTGGAGCCCACCTAGGAGGGTGAGCTGAGTGCCCCCCGCCACGGGAAGGCTCTTCACGCTCAGGCACGCAGGGCCCAGAGCAGCTCTGCCAACACCCTGTCTGCCTTTTCGCTGGGCCCAGGATGTGGCTTGCATTCCTCTCTGGCTGGAAGCAGTCTCAGCCACTACAGCCTGACAGGTTTCCTCTTTTCTGAGCCAACTGCAGAGTGAGCCTCGTGTCCCAGCTACCACACCCAACCCAGCCCACAGCAAGCCCACAGTCCATTTTCTTTCTAAAACATTTATTACCAGGAAACAGATAAGAGGCAACAAAAATAAGCAGAGAGAGAATTACCAAGATAAAGGCGGTCCTGCACAGCCCCTGCAGCCAACTTCTAGTTATTCTCCTTTCACACGGAGATTAAATGAAAGGCTCTGCTTTTCCCAGGCAGAGAGCTCAGGGGACTACAGGTGAGGGTTTCCCAGGACGGACAGAGTCCAGGGACGGGAGAACGCCAGTGCTAAAGCTGGGAGGAGGTGGCAGTTCAGTCACCAAATCATGCCCAACTCTTTCGACCCCGTGGACTGCAGCCCGCTAGGTTCCTCTGTCCGTGGGATCCTCCAGGCAGGAATACTGGAGTGGGTTGCCATTCCTTCTCCAGGGGATCTTTCCAATCAAAGGATGGTAACCGCGTCTCCTGCATTGGCAGGTGGGTTCTTTACCGCTGAGCCACCACAGAAGCCATAAAACTGGGAGAGTCCTGGACAGATCAGAGGAGTTGGTGCTCAAAAGTGCCCTCTCTTGGCCTCCAGGTGGAGCTTCCTGACTCAAACCCATGGGCCTGAACAGGCCTGAATCAGGCCTGAACATCAGGAGGCAGGTAGGGTTCCTCCAGGTGCCATTAGTCTCAAGCGCATGGCTTACATTTCTCAAGACCGTTACTGAGCTGTCATTCCTGATTCCAACTCCTAGGACCCCGCACATCATGTTTTCTCCTGTTCAGCTTCCCAGGCTCTTTCTGGGAGCTTCCCTGGGCATATTTTAGGGACTGCTTGGCTTCCCTGGTGGCTCAGCTGGTGAAGAAACTGCCTGCAATGCAGGAGACCTGGGTTTGATTCCTGGGTTGAGAAGATCCTCTGTAGAAGGGAAGAGCTACCCACTCCAGTATTCTGGCCTGGAGAATTCCGTGGACTGTATAATCCATGGGATATATTATGGGCTTCCCTTGTGGCTCAGCCGGTTAAGAATCTGCCTGCGACGCGGGAGACCTGGGTTCAATTCCTGGGTTGGGAAGATCCTCTGGAGAAGGGAAGGGCTACCAATCCAGTATTCTGGCCTGGAGAGTCCCATGGACTGTATAGTCCATAAGCTCGCAAAGAGTCAGACACGACTGAGTAACTTTCACTTTCACGTTACCATTTCAAACCCAGGAAATCCTCCCGTCTCTGACCCCCCTCAACAACATTTTTCAAACTGCTATTTCCTGGAAGACTAATTTACAAACCACCTCAAAGTGAAACCTGTTCCATTTCTGTGGGACTTCCAACATGGTAACATGCTGTAAGGTGGGAAATTTTCCTTCTCTCCTTCTAGATTCTTTGGCTGGTCTAGTAATTCAGTTGACACATGACAGATTAACCAGAGAAAAACAAAATTTTTATTTTGTACATAAGTGCATGTGCGCTAAATCAATTCAGTCGTGTCCGACTCTTTGCAACCCTGTGGACTGTACCCCACGAGGCTCCTCTGTCCATGGGATTTCCAAAGCAAGAACACTGGAGTGGGCTGCCGTTTCCTTCTCCAGGAGATTTTCCTGACCTGGAGATAGAACATGCATCTCTTGCATCTCCTGCACTGGCAGGAAATTTCTTTACCATTAGCACCACCTGGGAAGCCCCATTTTGTACATAAGTATCCCCATAATATTAGGAGACCCAAAGACAGCCAGGCAACGGAGGCTCATGTGCCATCCTGAGCTACAGGAGGGGACAGGCCTGGGGCTTCTGGGAGGAAGATAACTCCCAGGGCCATCAGAAGAACAGATTTTGATAATAGACACTTGGCCTGCCATACCGATAGGTCAGTCAGATAAAAAGTTATTTCTGGGTCAAGTCCCCTCTCTACACTGTTTGAGATTGGTGTGTGTGTGCACATGTGCACACGAATGATCACAGAGTTATCAGGTCTTCTTGAGTCAGCTGGCCACCTTGATGGACTTCAGCTCAAATAATCCACAAGCCAGTTCAGTTGCTCAGTCGTGTCCGACTCTTTGTGACCCCATGGACTGCAGCACTCCAGGCCTCCCTGTCCATCACCAAGTCCCAGAGTTTACTCAAACTCATGTCCGTGGAGTCAGTGATGCCATCCAACCATCTTATCCTCTGTTGTCCCCTTCTCCTCCCGCCTTCAATCTTTCCCAGCATCAGGGTCTTTTCAAATGAGTCAGTTCTTCACATCAGGTGGCCAAAGTATTGGAGTTTCAGCTTCAGCATCAGTCCTTCCAGTGACTATTCGGGACTGATTTCCTTTAGGATGGACTGGTTGGATCTCCTTGCAGTCCAAGGGACTCTTGAGTCTTCTCCAACACCACAGTTCAAAAGCATCAGTTCTTTGGTGCTCAGCTTTCTTTATAGTCAAACTCTCGCATCCATACATGACCACTGGAAAAACCATAGCTTTGACTAGACAGACCTTTGTTGGCAAAGTAGTGTCTCAGCTTTTTAATATGCTGTCTAGGTTGGTCATAGCTTCTCTTCCAAGGAGCAAGCATCTTTTGATTTCAAGGCTGCAGTCACCATCTGCAGTGATTTTGGAGCCCAAGAAAATCATCTGTCAAAGTTTCCATTGTTTCTCCATCTATTTGCCAGGAAGTGATGGAACCGGATGCCATGATCTTAGCTTTCTGAATGTTGAATTTTAAGCCAACTTTTCACTCTCCTCTTTCACTTTCATCAAGAGGCTCTTCAGTTCTTTGCTTTCTGCCATAAGAGTGGCATCATCTGCATATCTGAGGTTATTGATATCTCTCTCAGCAATCTTGATTCCAGCTTGTGCTTCATCCAGCCCAGCATTTTTCATGATGTACTGTGCATATAAGTTAAATAAGCAGGGTGACAATATACAGCCTTGACGTACTCCTTTTCCTATTTGGAACCAGTCTGTTGTTCCAGGTCCAGTTTTAACTGTTGCTTCTTGACCTGCATACAGATTTCTCAGGAGGCAGGTCAGGTGAGTTTCACTCTTTGTATTATCCCATGTCACTGGAATTCTCCAGGTAAGGATAATGGAGTGGCTAGCCATTTCCTTCTCCAGAGCATCTTCCTGATCCAGGTATCAAACCCAGGTATCCTGCATTTCAGGTAGGTTCTTTACAATCTGAGCCACCAGGGAAGCCCATTCACAAACCAGAATGGCACATATTGGGAATGACATGTCCTGCTCCCCTTCAATGCCAGGAAACATTTCTTAGAGGGATGCAAAGGATGCAGCCCCTCCCAAATTATTAAACCACAGATTTTCCTCTCTCCTCTGTGAGGAGTTACTTTCACAGCCGCCAGAACCCGTGTTCTGAGGAGCACGTGCCCCTAGCATCTTTGATTTCACTAAGCAGCTCTGGGCCTTCTCTTGGTGATATCCATTGCTGTTTTCATGGAAAAATCATGTGGAGTGCTGGTGGGCTGTCACTGAGGTGGACCCAGCCCCAGACCAGCCATGCCAAATAAGGTACAAGGTGTGCATGTGTTCAAAGTCTGCCCAACTCAGTTCTTTGCACCTCAAGCCAGGTTGTAAATGCCATCTCTGTTGGCTCGGTGGGGCAGCAGGGCATGAGGAGGGGGAGAGTGTTGAAAATCTCTCCAAAGGCCACTGTGCCTGCATAATTTCTTGTACTTCCTAAAAATTATGAGGTTCAACAGGTGCAAATTCCAGCCAGTGTAAGTCTTGGGTCATCCCTTCATGTGGCAGCGTAGGTAGGATTCACCATAAACAAACGGTCATTTGGTTATTTTTTTGCTTATATGTACTATTATAATACATATGCATGTGTTAGGTTTTCTAGTAGCGTAAAGACTGTTGAACCGAGATTGCTGTGCTGTGCTGTGCTTAGTTGCTCAGTTGTGTCTGACTCTTTGTGACCCCATGGACTGTAGCCTGCCAGGCACCTTTGTCCATGGGGATTCTCCAGGCAAGAATACTGGAGTGGGTTGCCATGCCCTCCTCCAGGGGAATCTTCCCAACCCAGGGATCGAACCCAGGTCTCCCACATTGCAGGCGGATTCTTTACCGTCCGAGCCACCAGGGAAGCCCGTTGAACACACATGTCTTCATTCTTTCTTCCAATGATGCATTTTTAAATTTTCTTCCTACATTCTGTTTTTTGAAATTTTCGAAATGGCAATAAAATCAACCAGTGCTGATTCATAAACTGAAAACAGGCCCTCTGAAATTAACTGGGGAATGGAGTTTGAATCCCTGAATTTATTTATTTTCCCCTGAAGCTAGTGTGGCTTGTTTATTTTTCTGGGTCTGAGTGCTGATTCGAAGAAAGAAGAAGGTGTGACGTCCCGCTCCCAAGGGGAATTTATCACCTGTCATTTTCTAGGAGAAGCCCTGGAAAATCCCTGAATTCGTTTCCTCTGGCACAAATTGACTCTCTCTGAGGTGAGTCTGGAGCTGAGTCATTTGCAGGTTCAGAGGGGAAGCCTGAAAGCCAGGAGGATGAGCCCACCGCCCTGTGGGTCCCACGGGAGGGGCGCGGTCTTCTGAGCCCACCGCCCAGTGCTGGCTCTGTGGGCGGTCATCACTTCAAACACAATCCGAGTTGTTTAATTAAAAGATGTGCAGCTCCTTATTCTTTAGTGGAACAGCATGGTGAGTGGCCTTCGGTACAGTGAATAAAGGAAAGCGTCTCCTCTCGCGCATCCTGGTGAAGGGAATTGCTCTTGGACAAGCTGTCAGCTTCTCCAAGGCAGCACTGTGGGCTGAGACTCACACATACGCGCTATTAAAGCTGATTTCTGCCAACTGCCATTCATGATGATTTATTCAAAGGAAGCCAAGTATTTAAATGGACTTAAAGCAAACAGGTTTCTCTGCTCTCCCCAACCACGACCTTTGGTTCAACCTTCTCTGAGTTTTTTAAAAAACTGACGACACCCTTTAATAAATCCCTTCTTCTGTACCAGCTGGTCTCAGCTGGCATTGGAAATGCTGAAATGCCAAAGAACACCACTGAAGCTGCCTCAGTGGCAGCTTTCAGAGAAAAATTAACTTCCTTTAATTTCCTCCCTGGGTTTTAGACCAACCGAGATCACCTGTTTAAGAACAGCTTGTCTCCTCTTTCCGCTTGCAAAGGAGGGTGGTGCCTGCCCGTGGCTCAGGAGACAGACTGGCAGCTGGGCCAGGGGTTCCGCTGGCCTGGGGGCAGGAATGGAGTCCAGAGGGCACAGGAACTATCACATGTAGAGTGGGCAACAGCAAGGTCCTATTGCATGGCCCAGAGAACTATAGTCAGTACTCTGTGATAGACCATAATGGAAGAGCCTGTGCGCATATGTATAACTGAGTCACTTTGCTATACAGCAGAAATTAACCCAGCACTGTAAGCGAGCTATGTGTGTGTGCTAAGGTGCTCCAGTCGTGTCTGACTCTGTGCAACCTCATGTAGCCCGTAGCCCGCCTGACTCCTCTGTCCGTGGGATTCACCGGGCAAAAATACTGGAGTGGGTTGCCCTTTCCTTCTCCAGGGGATCTTCCTGACCCAGGGATCGAACCTGTGTCTCCTGCACTACTGGCAGATTCTTTACTCTCTGAGCCAGGATTCCCAGGTGTGTATATATATATATGTGTGTGTGTATATATATATATATATATATATATATATATATACACTATCCTTCAATTAAAAAAGAAAGAAAGGAAAAGAAAATGAGGGCACAGAGAGTGTGTGTTGGAGAATGGGACAGCCAGAAGGGACACTGGAGAGAAGGAATTCCTGCCCTGACCCAAAGAGGAGGCAGAGGCCTAAGCCCACAGAGCAGCCGGCTGAGTGGAAAGGAAGCAAGGGGCTGCTTGCTCCTGGGGACCCGTTTCGACCATCCAGAGGACCCACTCCTTCTCTGCCCCAAGCCTGGATTTCCTCGTTGCAGGGAAGGAGGCCAGAAGGCTCAAGAGGACAGCCCAGCTTCCAGACGATCGATCACCAGCTCTGCCGGGTGAGACCAGGGGGACCAGAAAGGACTGCAAGCTGAAAATGGGTCTTCCCTGCCTCCTGCTGTCTTTCCTTTTTATTTTGGACTTAATGTTTACAGATTTGAGTAGTTATTCTCTTCAGTTCATAGCACATTATCATCTTTGTCCTTTCAATGACTTTTATTTATTCTCTTTATCTCCAAATCCCATTCATTTCCCCTCATTGGCAACCATTCTCAACTGTTTAATCTATATCTTTTTATTTATATGTGTCTAGAAAAGTGGTATTATTGTGTGGTATGTATGGATACATGGACGGATAGATAGATCTCTATTTGTGATATATATGAGATTTTTTATTTTGAACAAATTAAAGACACAAGAAGTTCATTTTTTTTTTTTTAAGGTACACAGGCACATGTTCATCTTTGTTACTCACTAGAGAAATATAAATCAAAATCACAGTGAGGTGCAGCTTCATTTGCATTAGGATGATTATTGTTAAAAAAACAGAAAACCAGAAAATAGCAACTGTTGGTAAGGATATGGACAAACTGGAGACCGCCCACATTGCTGGTAGGGTCATAAAACTGTGCAGCCGCACCAGAGGACAGCTCCGTGGTTCAGCGAAAAGTTAAACATAGAATTGCGTGGAATCGAACAGCTTCCCTCCTAGGGCTGAACCCAGAAGATTTGAAAGCAGAAGGGTGCAGGACTTGTACATATGAACGAATGTTCATAGCAGCGTACGTGCAACGGCCAAGCGGCCGAGACAGTCCCCGTGCATATAAGTAGATGGAAATGGATTTTTTTAAGTGTGTCATATGCCCTTGTGCGTGTGTGCTCAGTCAGTCGTGTCCGACTCTTTGCAGACCCATGGACTGTAGACTGCCAGGCTCCTCAGTCCATGGCATTTTCCCAGCAAGAGTACTGGAGTGGGTTGCCGTTTCCTTCAGGGGTTCTTCCCAGTCCAGGGATCTAACCCCGTGTCTCCTGCATTGGCAGGCGGGTTCTTTAACACTGTGCCACCTGGGAAGCCCACTGTATGCCCACAGTGAAATATTATTGGACCAAAAACAGGAAAGGAAATTTGACCCACACCACAGCAGATGAACCTTGGAGAAATTATATGAAGTGTCAGTCGCTCAGTCAGGTCTGACCCCTGTGACCCCGTGGACTGCAGCCCACCAGGCTCCTCTGTCCATGGCATTTTCTAGGCAAGAATACTGGGGTGGGTAGCCATATTCTTTTCCAGGGGATCTTCCCAAGCCAGGGACTGGACGTGCATCTCCTGTGACGTCTGCATTGCAGACAGATTGTTTACCTGCTGGGCCATCATGGAAGTAAGCCAAATACAAAAGGATAAATAACGTGTGGCTCTATCTCTGTGGTGGGCCTTCCCTGGTGGCTCAGATGGTAAAGAATCTGTCTGCCATGTAGGAGACCCAGGTTCGATTCCTGGGTCAGGAACATCTAGAGAAGGGAATAGCTACCTACTCTACTATTTTTGCCTGGAGAATCCCATGGACAGAGGAGCCTGGAGGGCTACAATCCACGGAGTTGCAAAGAGTTGGATACGACTGAGCAGCTAACACTACTTATATGAGTTACGTAAAATAGTCAAATCCACAGAGACAGCAAGTAGAATAGTGGGTAGCAGGCAGCAGAGGGAGTGGGTAAGGAAGAGCGGTTCTTTCGTGGGTACAGAGTTTCAGTCTGGAGGGGGACGGGGGGATAGTTGCACAACAGTGTGAATGATCTTGACGCCACTGAACTGGACACTTAGAAATGGTTAAAACGGTACAGTTTATCACACACACAAAAAGATGTGTAAACTCTTCCCTGCCACCAAAAATAAGAGTATAGTACATCCCTCTGCTCTGTTCCCATGATGCCACTGTGTGAGAAAGTCTCCGGGGTATATTCCTAGAAGACAAATAGCTGGGATGTTTTTCATTTAACCAAGTTAAATGAAAGCAGCTCGCACCTCCACTCCCTCCCACCAGCAGAGCACAAGTGTTTCTCTGTCCTCACTTTCCCGCCAACGCTTGGCATTACCAGCTTTCTAATTTTTGCAAGTCTAATACAAGAAGAGTGCTATTTTGATTGGCATTTCTCTAATCACAAATGGTTTCACCCATCTCTCCATAAACTGATTAGTTTTTTTTTAATTTTATCCTCTCTATAATGGGTTAAACATGTCCCACAAAGATATATTGAGGTCCTAATCCCCAGTGCCTCAGGATGTGACCTTATTTGGAAATAGGGTTTTTGCCGATGCAATCAGGTTAAAATGAGGTCATTGGAATGAGTTTGAATCTAATATGACTGGTGCCCTTTCTGAGAAGAGGAAATTTACACACGGAAACAGATGTGCACACAGGCAGGCCAGTGGAGAGATACAGAGGGACCAGTGGAGAGATACAGAGGGACCAGTGGAGAGATACAGAGGGACCAGTGGAGAGATACAGAGGGACCAGTGGAGAGATACAGAGGGACCAGTGGAGAGATACAGAGGGACCAGTGGAGAGATACAGAGGGACCAGTGGAGAGATACAGAGGGACCAGTGGAGAGATACAGAGGGACCACGTGACGACTGGGGAGGCACTGCCACAACCAGAGGGACATGCGGCTCTGCCAGAAGCCAGCGGATTCCAGAAAGCATCCTTCTTCTCTAGGCCTCTGAGAGAGAGAGAGCCCGTCCCTGCAAGAGGAGGGTGAAGAAGCTGGCTTAAAACTCAACATTCAGAAAACTAAGATCATGGCATCCAGTCCCATCACTTCATGGCAAATAGAAGGGGAAAAAGTAGAAACCGTGACAGCCTTTATTTTGGGGGCTCCAAAATCACTGCAGATGGTGACTGCAGCCATGGAATTAAAAGACACTTTCTCCTTGGAAGGAAAGTGAAGACAAACCTAAACATCGTATTAAAAAGCAGAGACATCACTTTTCCGACAAAGGTCCGTATAGCCAAAGCTAGGATTTTTTCCAGGAGTCATGTATGGATGTGAGCGTTGGACCATAAAGAAGGCTGAGTGCCAAAGAATTGATGCTTTTGAACTGTGGTGTTGGAGAAGATTCTTGAGAGTTCCTTGGACAGCAAGGAGATCTAACCAGTCGATCTGAAAGGAAATCAACCCTGAATACTCATTGGAAGGACTGATGCTGAAGTTGAAGTTCCAAAACTTTGGCCACAATGTGAAGAGCTGACTCATTGGAAAAGAGAAGGCAGGAGAAGGGGACAACAGAGGATGAGATGGTTGGATGGCATCACTGACTCAATGGACATGAATTTGAGCAAACTCCAGGAGATGGTGAAGGACAAGGAAGCCTGGCGTGCTGCAGTCCATGGGGTCACAAAGAGTCGGACATGACTGAGTGACTGAACAATTTATTTTAAAACGTTTTATTTTGTACTGGAGTATAGTCAATTACCAATGTTGTGATGGTTTCAGGTGAACAGCAAAGGGACTCAGCCATACATGTACATGTAACCATTCTCCCCCAAACTCCCCTCCCATCCAGATTGCTACATAACATTGAGCAGAGTTCCCTGTGCTATATACTAGGTTCTTGTGGGTTATCCATTTTAATTATAGCAGCATGTATATTCGATCCCAAACTCCCTAGCTATCCCTTCCTCCCAGACACCTTGATTTTAGACTTCTAGCTTCCTGCTCTTTGAAAGAATAACTTTCTGTTATTCTAGGCCACCAGTTTGGAGTGTCCTGTTATGGCGACTGTAGGAAACTAACACTCTCTGAACTGCCCGTCTGTATTTTTCAGTGCGGATCCTGCATCTTCCTGTAAAGCCCAGAAGTTCCTTGTTGGCTCCAGATTCACCTTCATTTCTCGCTGTTCTTTCTCACTCCTGCTTGACCCCCTGGGGCCACTTTGAAAGCAGAACTTCAGGTGGAAGGGAAGGGCGACTCAGACATCCTTCTCAGAGATGAGAAGGAAAGAGGGAGCGGGAGTATTTTTAGGCAGAAGAGCCTTTGTGCTCCCCCTAAAGTGGGAAGGCAGGTTAGATTGGAGGATCCACCTGAAGACATGGAAGAATTTCTGGTTCTCTAACTGCCTGAACCCTTTATCCCCAAAGCCTTTGGTGCCCACCTATGGCTAAGGTCAGCGAGTGAGTCTCGGGTAGACCCCCAGGCCGTTTTGGGACTAGGCTTACAGTGCCCGGGGCCACCAGCACCCACCTTCAGCGAAGCCAGCAGCTTGCCTCGCACCCAGGCCGGTGAGAGCTGGTGCAGAAATCACGCACTGACATGTTAGCCTCCGGCGACGGCCCTCTGATGTGGTTTCTCTGAGCCCTGCAGAGCATCCAGGGAGGATGCCCACGACACATTTAAAAGGTCTCTGCTTTAGAAAGACGCTTGGCAGTCGGGAAAGCCAGTTGACGGGCGTGAGAAGGCTGAGCCGCTGGAGGAAGGCGGCTTGCTCAGGCGCAGGCAGCGCGCGGCGGCAGAGCTGGGTCTGAGAGTGCTTCAGACCAGGGTGAGGCTTGGAAATCGAGCCAGTTTCATCCGTCATTACTTTTTACTTCCTTGGACAATGGCATCTCTTGCTCTCTCACAGTATCTTTCCTGAGAGGCCTCTTCGGCTCTCACACGAGTCCCCAGACACATCCATCTGGAATTTCCGTCGAAGCTTGAGGGTACTGTCTAGAAATGCCCTGCCCTCGGTGCGGGGACTAGACGCGGAGTCCTGCAACAGGAAGCCCGACATCGCCTCGCACACGCAAAGCCAGAGGCTCCGTCTGTATGCCCTTTGTACAACAGGACTTTAAGACAACTTTTTGTCAAGTTTTCATGTGAAAACGATCAAATGACATGACTGAGAAGACTCACAGAGCTATTGCACGCCTGGAGAACTCAATCTATCGTAAATGTTTTGGTAAGCAAACCTCCTTTTAAAGGATGTCATTTAACAATTTGACAAATATGCATGGCCTGTTCATTCAAGGCCTACCATGGCTATATGTTTTTAGATAAAATTTTTCCACCTGAACCAAACTGAATCATCCTTATATATGAGAAGTCTAAGGTTCTGTGTTTGAGTTTATCTTCTCGGGGTGGGGAGGGTGCCTTCACAAACGAGACATGAAATTCAGAAGCCACAAGGGAAAATGTGCATATGTGCACATAGAATGATAATTTTTTAAAAGGTGTCTGCCTGGCAATGACAAAAATGAGGCAAAAATCAAATTAAAAGAAACCAAAGGTAGACTGGGCTTGTTACACTGGACTGGGTTGCCATTTCCTTCTCCAATGCATGAAAGTGAAAAGTGAAAATGAAGTCGCTCAGTCATGTCCAACTCTCAGCGACCCCATGGACTGCAGCCCACCAGGCTCTTCCGTCCATGGGATTTTCCAGGCAAGAGTACTGGAGTGGGGTGCCATTGCCTTCTCCGATAAGATAGTAGATCAGGAGCCATACTACTTAAAGACTTTGCACAAACTTAAGAAAATATCAAAGAAAACACAGGGAAAAAAGATGAGGGGGTAGGTACAGGGAATTCAAGAGAAAATACAAATGGTAAAAGAACATGAGAGAAGATATTCTATCCACTAAAGAAAGAAAAGTCTAAACCGTAACACCTTTTTTTTTTCATGCTGTTAAACAAAAGCTTAAGTGGGGGCAGGGGCACTAGAATTTGTACATACTGTTAGTAGACAGATACTACTGACAAAAACACTGATTCAGAATTTTTTTGGAAGGCATTTTTGCATGTGTCCGCTTAGTTTATGCATACCCAGTAACCCAATAAATCCAGTCTAGAAACTTATTCTACGATAAAGCTTGCATATGTATACCATTATGTATACAAGAAGAACAATCAATTAAATTATGGTGCATCTATTTAACAACACCATGTACTCATTCAAAAGAATGGAGAGTTGTTATGAACACTAACCTGAAAAACGTCTGTGACACATTGTTAAGGGAGAGAATCAAGTTGTAGAATAAGATATACATATGTAATAATTCTATTTATGTAAAAATTATAAAGACAGACAAACAGGTGGTAGTTTAGTAGAATAGAATGATACACACCAACCGATTAAGTGGTGAGATTATCAGCTTTCCTGTACTTCTCTGTGGTAAGCGTGTGTGCGTTCAGTTGCTTAGTCGTGTCCGACTCTGTGCCCCATGAACTATAGCCTGCTGGGCTCCTCTATCCATGGGCTTTTCCAGGCAAGAATACTGGAATGGGTTGCCATTTCCTCCTGTAGGGGCTATTTCAGACCCAGGGATCAAACCTGCATCTCCTTCATTGGAAGGCAGATTCTTTACCACTGCGCCACCTGGGAAGCCCCATTTTATGGTATAGAACTTTGCATAAAGTAACTTGTCTTTTGATCATCACTTTAAGTCACAGATCATGGGGCAAGCTCTTCAAAGTCATGATCTGGGACCTTCCCCTCTGTATTCCCCAGATGTAGCTCAGTGGCAGACACCACAGGAAGTCCAATGGCCATTTGTTGATTTTATAGGGCTTCGCCTTCTCCCACCACAGGCAGCTGCAGAGGTTAATGTGGCTTTATCCTGATTCAAGGTCAGCTTGAGTCTACTCTCAAAGCCAACTACAAGGGAGTTTGGTGAAAGCAAAAACCTAAGGGCACAGGAACTGCCACCCAAGCCTGGTCTGGCTTGTCTTCACTGGTGCTGCAGCCAGTGGCCAGCCACCATCCCAATCTGAAGGCTTTTAAATCAGTTGACAAGGAAAAGCTCAGTCTGCAAGGAAAGACACAGTGGGATGAAGGGCTATCTGGTAAGGTGACTAGAGGGCAATAGAGGGGTCGGAGAAGCGAGAGAGAGGAAACGGAGGGAAGGCAGGCAAAGGGAGTCAAGTGACACCACGAGAAAGTCACAGACAGCAATCAAGACAAAAAAGCACCAGATTGTGTATTCTCAAAAAGGCCAGATGACCTGAGTTTGTCTTTTAACTGCTCCTAACTCTAGTCTTCAAGTCCTCTTTGAAGATGACCACAAATAGAAGAATCTTGCCTAAGCGAGAGAGTCAAACATTAATAAAATCAACTCCTTGAAATAAATCTCCAAGCTGGATTTGCAAGCTTCAGCTCCCAAGAATGTACCAGTCTCTGAGCTGGCCCTTCACACAGGTGTCGGACATCCCAATGACTTGTCTTTCTCTTTGGTCTGGTGTCATATTATCAAAAGCTAATATTTGTCAAGGTCTTACGAAATGCTGTGATTCTAAGCTCTACATGTTTATTGGCTCTTTTCCTCTTCCCAACAGCCCTTTAAAGTACAAATAAAGTAGAAACCCCACCTCGCAGTTGACATATCTGTGTGGCTAAGTCATTTGCCCAAGGTCACTAGGTTAGTATATATGGGATCCTTACATTTTAATGTGGATCTGAGTCAACCAAACAGCTTATTAAAATGAGTCAGAGGCTGGGGTGAGGCCTGAACTTCTGCATTTCTAATAAGCTCCAAGGAATGCCAGTGTTGCTGATCCCACAAGCCACATTTTGAGTAGCAGGACTCTAGAACTCAGGTCACGCTGGTTACACTTTCAGAGCTGAGCTACAGTACCAGCTGTGGGCTCCAAGGGAGTAGATTAACCTCTCTGTTTAAAAGAAGAGGTGGCGGAGGATGGTCTCTGGATGCTGTAAAACTCTACAGCTTAAAACTATTGCAAAATCCTCGTAGGAAAAAAAGTTACCACTGCCTTCCTAGGCCACCCTCAGGGCCCAGGCCCCACATCCTATACTCTACTGTAGAGAAAGAATGAGACTCACCATGGACAAGTCTTTCCATAGG
This sequence comes from Bubalus bubalis, assembly GCF_019923935.1. Lineage (NCBI taxonomy): Eukaryota > Metazoa > Chordata > Mammalia > Artiodactyla > Bovidae > Bubalus > Bubalus bubalis. The sequence continues at coordinate 2,045,952 of NC_059178.1, read as the reverse complement.
AAATGACATCAAAATACATCATCCCAAAATATGCCCCTTTGGCATTTGGATTATTTTGAGCTAAAGGCAACTGAGAACCAGCAGATGCAGGAAAAGCTCTTCACCTTCCGCAGCTGCCTAAAAATAAGGTATAAATTTCCCCTTTTGAACAGGAAGTTCACATTTATCATGTAATTTTCCATTTGGAAAGATGTCTGTACCAGGAAGAGAGCTACTCAAGAAACAACTCTTACGTGCATAACAAGAAGATCCTTTTTCACCCTGAATTTCCTCTCCCCCTATGTTGCTTCCCAGCCCAGAAGCCCCAAACCCCTTCTCCTTTGTTTTTCTCTAATCTGTTTTCAGTGTGATTCCCAGGCCCTAGACAGGAACCTAGGAGGGTGGAGAAAAGTAGCTTTTTCCTCCCGTTACGTCTAAGCTGAGACATCATGGGCACCTAGGAGCTCACCTAGTGAAAGCAGATGGGGAAGAGAGGCAGGTGGAAGAGAGAGCACAAGAGAAGACGCAGTGGGCTGGGGTTTGATCCCTGGTCGGGGGACTGAGACCCCACGTGAAGCACGGCACTCACAATGTGTCTCAAAGACCCAGCTTTTTTAACATGACCAGTGAGCAGGGGCTGATGCAAAGCCTCTGAGGAGTTTTAAACAGAAAATGGATAAATGGATTGGGATTTTAGTTTAAGGAGCTCTAGTGTGTAGAGCACCACGGGAGGAGGAATGTGTGCGCCTATCTGTGCTAGTCTCCCAACCGGGTCCGACTCTTTGCGACTCCATAGAGTATGGCCCCCCAGGCTGCTCCGTCCGTGAGACTCTCCAGGCGAGAACACTGGATTGGGCTGCCATGTCCTTCTCCAGGGGTCTTCCCACGCCAGGGACTGGACCTAGGTCTCCTGCACTGAAGGAGATTATTTACCGTCTGAGCCCCAAGGAAGCCCTGGGGGCAGGACCCAAGGTTGGAGACAAGTGTCAGCTAGGACGCGGTTCCAGTGATCACCGTGAAAAATGACCGTGAGGGTCTCAGGGGAAGAGACACACCCGAGAGATATTTGGAAAGAGGACAGAGGGAAGAAAGTGAAGGATAAGAAGGAGGCGAGTGAGAAGCCGATGTTAGAAGATACATTTTTTTAAAAAAAGGTAAAATCATGACTCATAAGGACATAAAACAAACACAAGCCTAAGATTTTATTCCACTCATAAAGAAGGAGCCAGATGTTATAAGTGGTTCAGGGCAGAAGTTGAAAAGCAGACACATTTACGGAGGAGGGACATGGGAGTGAGTGTGCAGATGGAGGCAGAGGGGAGGGGCCCTGCGCGTCCATGAGACAGGACAGGCTGGGCTCGCCCAGGACTCAGAGCTACGCTGCATTCCCGGCATCTAGCCATTCCCTTCTCCAGGGGATCTTCTCAACCTAGGGATCCAACCTTGGTCTCCTGCACAGCAGACAGATTCTCTTACTACCTGAGCCACCAGGGAAGTCCTGTTCAAAGGAAAAGAGGGATTTCGGCTAGAAAAGCCAACCATCTAAGGCCAGTGGCCCTGACTTGGGCAAGGTGGCTCTGTTTTGGTTTCAAGGAAAAGTACCTCCAAGGCTCAGTGGCTCCAGTCTGGGGGGAGGCATTTGACATGGCTTGAACACCATTTCACCAAAGGTTCCGTGTATCTTGAGACCGTGTATTCCAAATAGATCTTACCTGGAAGGAACTTCCAGTGTGGCTATTTTAGTCTGGAATTCAGTTTTCATCACAGAAGCAGCTCACCCACGTGGCCACTTTGCCATCATAACAACACTCTTTCTAAGACTCCCTAAAACAGGAACTGGTTTCCAAACCTGCAAGTGGAAAATGGGCAAAGGATTGTCTTCAATTTGTCAATTTATAGGAAAGGACACATGAAAATTATTTTAAAAAATCAAGTTGGTTTTATGTCTTCTGTGTATAATGTTTTCAATACATGGAAGCCATAAAACCAACTTCAGCTGAGGCTTGGGGCTGCCTGGGACATTCCGGATCATTTTGGTCAGTGGGTACAGGGAATAGTTTTAATAGTCTGTATTGGATTTCTGGGTTTTTACTAAGCAAAGCAATATGGGGTACTGCTGCTGCTAAGTCGCTTCAGTCGTGTCCGACTCTGTGCGACCCCATAGACGGCAGCCCACCAGGCTCCCCCGTCCCTGGGATTCTCCAGGCAAGAACACTGGAGTGGGCTGCCATTTCCTTCTCCAATGCATGAAAGTGAAAAGTGAAAAGTGAAAGTGAAGTCAGTCGTGTCCGACTCTTAGCAACCCCATGGCCTGTAGCCCACCAGGCTCCTCCGTCCATGGGATTTTCCAGCAAGAGTACTGGAGTGGGGTGCCATTGCCTTCTCCAATATGGGGTACTAGTACTAATTAAAAACAACTAGAAAATAGGAAGATGAGATGAGTAGATATTGTGCAGATTCTAGAAGGAATCCTGCTATTTCCCAGCCTCTGAAACTCTCTCTTTCTCCAAGCAAAGTGGTCTGTGACCCTTACCTCCAGGTCCAGCTCCACCTCCAGTCTGGGAAGCCCTTAAATAGAGATATTTGGGTCCTTTTAAGTGGCCTTGACAGGTTCTGTGCTGCGGCCACAGAGACCCGAAATTTGGAGGGACAGGAATTCCAGGTCCGCAAAGCAGACCCGCCGTGCCCTGAGCCTCAGCCGGAGGGGAGGGTCTGCGCCCGTGCACCATCCCTGTGGGCAGCCCGCCTGGCTGCACTTGGAGGCCCGCTCTGCCGCGCTCCCGCCTGCTGTCAAATGTCCAGCTCGCGGGGGGTCAGGCCACCCACTCACCCGACACCCGCGCTCAGGACTCGGCGCTCACTGTCCTTCAGACGTGCTGCCCGCTACCCCACCCCCGGACCCCGCACAAACCTCAGCTCGGGTCCAGGAGGCACTCCCTCCAAATGGCCAAGCTGCTACAATGACCGTATCAGCTCTGGCCTGCTACCCTGCCCGCATCCACCAGGCCACGGCCACCTCCACGCAGAAAATCCAGTTACTGCTGGGTTGCAGCGCTATCTAAATTTACATCAGAACTGAAATCTGTCTTTTAAAGCAGATTCACGTGGTATGGGAGCATCATGGGACACTAAGGGCCTCTGGTTCAAGTTCGCTGATTCCCTGCTGACAAATTGAAGTTTTCATCTCCAGATACTGTCCTACGAGGCCCACCACCCTCTCTCCTGCTTCCATCCGAAATCCCTGCTCTTGTCTGCAGCAGCAAAACTGTTACTGAGCTATACCACTTGTATAGAAGATGTATGGTTTAGTTTGTTAAATATAATTATATATATTCACCCTTCTTCTCCCCAACATTAAAAATCACTATGTCCCTTGCACAGATGTGTATGTTTGTGAATATGTATGTGGGTGTTAGTTGCTCAGTTGTGTCCAACTCTGCCACCTCACGACTGCAGCCCTCCAGGCTCCTCTGTCCGTGGGATTTCCCAGGCAAGAATACTGGAGAGGGTTGCCATTTTCTACTCCAGGGGATCTTCCTGACCCAGGGATAGAACGGGCATCTCCTGTGGCTTTTGCATTAGCAGGCAGGCTCTTTACTGCTTGAGCCACCTGGGAAGCCCATCATTTATCCCAGGAAGCGTGTCCTGAGGGCTCACAATGTACCAGGACTGTGCTAAGGGCTGTGTGTGCACCCTCGTTCCATCTTCCTAACAGTGCTCCGACTAGCCCTAAGTATTGAATGAAAAGCGCAGGCGGCTGTGACGGGCACGCTAAGCACAGCCGAGAGGAGCCACCCCACGTCCGAGATCAGGGGCAGAAGCCGGGAGGACCCCATGCCCCAAGGGCGGCGGCCAAGAGGAGTTACCCCACGTCCAAGGTCAGGGGCGGTGGCCGCGAGGAGATACCCCACGCCCCAAGCCCGAGGCCAGGGGTGGGGAGCGGGAGGAGCTACCCCATGCCCAAGGCCAGGGACGGTGGCTGGGAGGACCAACCCCACGTCCAAGGAGCCGTGGCTGCGTGGGGGCAGGAGGGCCTAGAGGAGCTATCCCACGTTGAAGGTCAGGAAGGGTGGCGGTGAGGAGATACCCCTCGTCCAAGGTAAGGAGCAATGGCTGCTCTTTGCTGGAGCAGCCGTGAAGAGATACCCCATGCCCAAGGTAAGAGAAACCCAAGTAAGACGGTAGGTGTTGCAAGAGGGCATCAGAGGGCAAACACACTGAAACCATACTCACAGAAAACTACTAAATCTAATCACACTAGGACCACAGCCTTGTCTAACTCAATGAAACTAAGCCATGCCCGTGGGGCAACCCAAGATGGGCGGGTCATGGTGGAGAGATCTGACAGAATGTGGTCCACTGGAGAAGGGAATGGCAAACCACTTCAGTATTCTTGCCTTGAGAACCCCATGAACAGTATGAAAAGGCAAAATGATACGATACTGAAAGAGAAACTCCCCAGGTCAGTAGGTGCCCAATATGCTACTGGAGATCAGTGGAGAAATAACTCCAGAAAGAATGAAGGGATGGAGCCAAAGCAAAAAGAATACCCAGCTGTGGATGCGACTGGTGATAGAGGCAAGGTCCGATACTGTAAAGAGCAATATTGCATAGGAACCTGGAATGTCAGGTCCATGAATCAAGGCAAATTGGAAGTGGTCAAACAAGAGATGGCAAGAGTGAATGTCGACATTCTAGGAATCAGCCAACTAAAATGGACGGGATTGGGTGAATTTAACTCAGATGACCATTATATCTACTACTGTGGGCAGGAATCCCTCAGAAGAAATGGAGTGGCCATCATGGTCAACAAAAGAGTTTGAAATGCAGTACTTGGATGCAATCTCAAAAACGACAGAATGATCTCTGTTCGTTTCCAAGGCAAACCATTCAATATCACAGTAATCCAAGTCTATGCCCCAACCGGTAACGCTGAACAAGCTGAACGGTTCTATGAAGACCTACAAGACCTTTTAGAACTAACACCCAAAAAAGATGTCCTTTTCATTATAGGGGACTGGAATGCAAAAGTAGGAAGTCAAGAAACACCTGGAGTAACAGGCAAATTTGGCCTTGGAATACGGAATGAAGCCGGGCAAAGACTAATAGAGTTTTGCCAAGAAAATGCACTGGTCATAACAAACACCCTCTTCCAACAACACAAGAGAAGACTCTATACATGGACATCACTAGATGGTCAACACTGAAATCAGATTGATTATATTCTTTGCAGCCAAAGATGGAGAAGCTCTATACAGTCAGCAAAAACAAGACCAGGAGCTGACTGTGGCTCAGACCATGAACTCCTTATTGCCAAATTCAGACTTAAATTGAAGAAAGTAGGGAAACCCACTAGACCATTCAGGTATGACCTAAATCAAATCCCTTATGATTATACAGTGGAAGTGAGAAATAGATTTAAGGGCCTAGATCTGATAGATAGAATGCCTGATGAACTATGGAATGAGGTTCCTGACATTGTACAGGAGAAAGGGATCAAGACCATCCCCATGGAAAAGAAATGCAAAAAAGCAAAATGGCTGTCTGGGGAGGCCTTACAAATAGCTGTGAAAAGAAGAGACGCAAAAAGCAAAGGAGAAAAGGAAAGACATAAACATCTGAATGTAGAGTTCCAAAGAATAGCAAGAAGAGATAAGAAAGCCTTCTTCAACGATCAAAGCAAAGAAATAGAGGAAAACAACAGAATGGGAAAGACTAGGGATCTCTTCAAGAAAATCAGAGATACCAAAGAACATTTCATGCAAAGATGGGCTCGATAAAGGACAGAAATGGTATGGACCTAACAGAAGCAGAAGATATTAAGAAGAGATGGCAAGAATACACAGAAGAACTGTACAAAAAAGATCTTCACGACCCAGATAATCGCAATGGTGTGATCACTGACCTAGAGCCAGACATCCTGGAATGTGAAGTCAAGTGGGCCTTAGAAAGCATCACTACGAACAAAGCTAGTGGAGGTGATGGAATTCCAGTTGAGCTATTCCAAATCCTGAAAGACGATGCTGTGAAAGTGCTGCACTCAATATGCCAGCAAATTTGGAAAACTCAGCAGTGGCCACAGGACTGGAAAAGGTTAGTTTTCATTCCAATCCCAAAGAAAGGCAATGCCAAAGAATGCTCAAACTACTGCACAATTGCACTCATCTCACACGCTAGTAAAGTAATGCTCAAAATTTTCCAAGCCAGGCTTCAGCAATATGTGAACTGTGAACTTCCAGATGTTCAAGCTGGTTTTAGAAAAGGCAGAGGAACCAGAGATCAAATTGCCAACATCCGCTGGATCATGGAAAAAGCAAGAGAGTTCCAGAAAAGCATCTATTTCTGCTTTATTGACTATGCCAAAGCCTTTGACTATGTGGATCACAATAAACTGTTGAAAATTCTGAAAGAGATGGGAATACCAGACCACCTGACCTGCCTCTTGAGAAATTTGTATGCAGGTCAGGAACAGACTGGTTCCAAATAGGAAAAGGAGTTTGTCAAGGCTGTATACTGTCACCCTGTTTATTTAACTTTTATGCAGAGTACATCATGAGAAAAGCTGGACTGGAAGAAACACAAGCTGGAATCAAGATTGCCGGGAGAAATATCAATAACCTCAGATATGCAGATGACACCACCTTTATGGCAGAAAGTGAAGAGGAACTCAAAAGCCTCTTGATGAAAGTGAAAATGGAGAGTGAAAAAGTTGGCTTAAAGCTCAACATTCAGAAAACGAAGATCATGGTATCTGATCTCATCACTTCATGGGAAATAGATGGGGAAACAGTGGAAACAGTGTCAGACTTTATTTTTCTCGGCTCCAAAATCACTGCAGATGGTGACTGCAGCCATGAAATTAAAAGAGGTTTACTCCTTGGAAGAAAAGTTATGACCAACCTAGATAGCATATTCAAAAGCAGAGACATTACTTTGCCAACAAAGGTTCGTCTAGTCAAGGCTATGGTTTTTCCTGTGGTCATGTATGGATGTGAGAGTTGGACTGTGAAGAAGGCTGAGCGTCAAAGAATTGATGCTTTTGAACTGTGGTATTGGAGAAGACTCTTGAGAGTCTCTTGGACTGCAAGGAGATCCAACCAGTCCATTCTGAAGGAGATCAGCCCTGGGATTTCTTTGGAAGGAATGATGCTAAAGCTGAAACTCCAGTACTTTGGCCACCTCATGTGAAGAGTTGACTCATTGGAAAAGACTCTGATGCTGGGAGGGATTGGGGGCAAGAGGAGAAAGGGACGACAGAGGATGAGACGGCTGGATGGCATCACTGACTCGATGGACGTGAGTCTGAGTGAACTCCAGGAGTTGGTGATGGACAGAGAGGCCTGGCGTGCTGCGATTCATGGGGTCACAAAGAGTTGGACACGACTGAGCGACTGATCTGATCTGATCTGATTACATGAAAAATCTGAAGCTCAGAGAGATAAAGTAATTTGCCTAGATTCACAATTAGAGTGGGGCAGAGCAAGATTTGAACCCAAATTTAGATGATCCTGGATGTTCTAAATCTCAGCATTATCTTTGCATCCCAGTCCCTGACATGGCGCTGGGCACATAGAGGGCCTTCAATACGTATTTTTCATTTTTAAAAAAATTAAAAAAAATTTTTATTGGAGTATAGTTGGTTTATAATGTGTTATTTTCTACTGTACAGCAAAGTGAAACAGCTATATATATACAGAAACCAACACATTGTAAAGCAATTATCCTCCAATTAAAAAAAATAAAATGGAAAAAGGAGGGGATATATGTATTCAATACAGGTTTGTTGAGTAAATGAACACTTAACCTCTTTTTACTTACATTAAGATAGATTAATTAAGATAATCAATTATCATAGATTAAGTACCTACTTTGTACCAGCCACTGTGCTTTGAAATGAAGAAGCAATTACTGGTTTATCTAAGATAATGTCCATAATTAGGAATGAGAGAGACTTCCTTGGTGGTCCGGTGGTTAAGGCTCCATGCTTCCAACGCAGGAGGCTCAAGTCTGCTCCTGGCTGGGAAACTAAGAGCCCACATTCTGAGAGGCGCAGCTGAAAAATATAAAGCGCACCAAGCAAAACAGTGTTTTTGATCAGTAATATGGCAGAACCAAGTCTAGAACAGACTTGTTTTCTTTATAAAACTGCTTCACCGACTCTTACTTTTTATTATCGTTATTATTTTCTTTGACTCTTATCAGTTATGATCACTCAGTTATCCATTTCAGCTTGGAGAGGGAATGATTAAGACAAAGTGAGGAAGAAAAGGATTTCTTTTCTGATATAACTGAGGAAGACTACAAAGGAAAAAAAAATCAAAGAGGATGTGTAGTAATACACAGGATGTCAGACCTGGAAGAGACTAAATTCAACTGGGGTGCCAGGGAGGAAGTCACCGCTTCCTCTTTAGGTGGCTTAAAATGCCCCTCCACTTGGCAAAGCACACGGCGATCACAGATCACAGAGAGAATGGCCGCCACGGAAAACCTCAGCCGGAGGACTCAGGCTACAGGGAGCCTCCCTCAGCCCCAACCCCGAGGCAACAGCCACGAGCTAGGGTTTTATAAAAAAAAAAAAAGAACAAAGTAAAGCCATTTTGCAGCACCATGGATGCAACTAGAGACTATCACACTAAGTGAAGGAAGGTAGAAAGACAAACACCATATAATATCACTTAAATGTGGAATCTAAACTATGACGCAAATGAACCTACCTGTGAAACAGAATGGAGAAGGCAATGGCACCCCACTCCAGTACTCTTGCCTGGAAAATCCTATGGACGGAGGAGCCTGGTAGGCTGCAGTCCATGGGGTTGCTGAGGGTCGGACACGACTGAGCGCCTTGACTTTCACTTTTCACTTTCACGCATTGGAGAAGGAAATGGCAACCCACTCCAGTGTTCTTGCCTGGAGAATCCCAGGGACAGGGGAGCCTGGTGGGCTACCGTCTATGGGGTCGCACAGAGTTGGACATGACTGAAGCGACTTAGCAGCAGCATGAAACAGAAACTAAATAAGGGATTTAGAGCACAGACTGGGGCTGCTGGGGGGCTGGGAAGTGGGCGAGCATAGGAATGGGAGTTTGGGATTGGAGACGCAAACTGGTGTATATAGAATGGATGAACATCAAGGGTCTAATGCAGAGCACAGGGCACATGGTCAATAACCCTCAATAAACCCCGTGGAAAAGAATATGGAAAAGAGTGTATACATATGTGTGAGTCGCTTTGCTATACAGTAGTAATCAACACAGCATTGTAATTCAACTATATTTCAAAAAGACGAACAAACAAAAAGAGTTAGGGCTTTGAAACCAGCTCCGTCTGGGTTCAGACTCTGTCTCCACTACTAAACAACCTCATGACTTTAGATGAAAGAAGCTGAGTCCCCATAAACTGTTTCTTGGCATTTGCTACGTAGTACCTATTATATTTGTTATTAATTGTGATTTGTTACTAATAAAATAATTACAATGAAATCTTAAAAGAATTTTGAAGAGAAACAAAGCCTCCTGTGAAGGTCAGTTGACAAACACCCATTATTCAAAGTGCACTTGACATTCTTTGCCCAAGCAAAGAGAGAAGAATCATTCCTACAAGGCCAAAAAACCAGGAAATGAATATTCCTCCCCCAGATGTCCTGGGGCAAGACAATATGGTACCTCCAACCAAACAGACAAAAATATCTCCAGACCTGGAGGAGAAACAAGTTCCAAGCCAGAATACTTTGCTTGTTGATACTAATAAAGAGTTCAAGCCAATTCTTTCATGAAGAGGAATTGCTATTTATAACCAAACTCATTTTATATTTCTAAGAGTTCATGAAGCATAATATAAAACCTGTAACTAATCACTGTTACAGAGTGTGGCTCCAGCCGCTTCCAAATTATTTTATTGTTTTTATAAGATCTTGAATTAAAGGAAAAAATAATCTTCAGGTAATTATTCTGCCAAAGAAACCTCCTGTGGAGTTGACCTGCCTCTCCCAGTCAAGGTCCCAGAGGGAAACAACTAGCTCAGCTCATTCCTGCCTGGGAGTAAGACAAGCTACACAGCCAGAGGAGAAAGGCCAACTAAAGTGAAATTAACTCAGCCGTCAGGGCACAAATCAGAGGAAGAACGAGTCATTTCAATACTTCCCTCCTTGAGATTCCCGTCCAGTCCATCAGCAGGTTCCATCAATTCTCCCATCAAGACAGAACTTGAATCCCTCCCCCTCCCTCTCTGTCACTCCATGTTTGCGGCCAACACCTTTTCCTCAAATCGATCCACATGCTGGACGGAGCCTTTTCAGCCTGACCACATCCCACTGCACTGCAAAGCTTTAACTGTTCAGTTATGGAACCTCCAGAGTCCTCGCATGGCCGCGGGACCCCTGCTTCCTCTTATCAGTCACCCTGGACTTTCTCAGGTTCTCACGTGACACAGAGGGCATCAGCAAGGACATGCTGAACATTTGAACAAATTAATGTGCACGGTTGACTTGAAAAGGAGAAAAGAAGAGGCAGGGATGAGCCGTTCTGAGCCTTAACCACCAAGATAATGATTTTCCTGGGAGAGGAGACAATATTTTAACAAGTTGTAAACAGGTGCAGGAAAATGCAAAGCTAAGTGTTTTTATTTAAAATAGAAATTCTGCTGACTAACTGGTATACTACTCACAGGGCTTCCCAGGTGGCGCTAGTGGTAAAGAACCCGCCTGCCAATGCAGGAGACATAAGAGATCAGGGTTTGAATCCTGGGTCGGGAAGATAGCCTGGAGGAGGGCATGGCAACCCACTCCAGTATCTTGCCTGGAGAATCCCTTGGACAGAGGAGCCTGGTGGGCTACATCCACGGGGTCGCAAAGAGTGGACACGACTGAAGTGACTTAGCACACATACCACTCACAATAGAGATTTAATGGAGGAATGCTGGGACTTCAGTGGTGATCCAGTGGTTAAAATTCCATTTTTCTGATGCAGGGCGAGCAGGTTCGATCCCTGATTGGGGAACTAAGGTCCAGCATGCTTCAGGGTATGGCCAAAAAAGAAGAAAGAAAAAAAAAATGTTGTTTTTAAAAAAGTGGAGGAATGTCATCACAATTCACAGGTAAAAATCCTTTTTGTGCAGATTCTTCCTGTTTGTAAACGCAAAATAGCAGGTGATTTGCAGACAGGGAGAAGGAAATGGCTATTGCGACGTAGCTACGTGGTCGCTTTGTGTGTTTTCTGGGCTTTCTCAGGAACAATAGGCTGTTTTTGCTTGAGCTTGTGAGTGCTGGCCAAGCACCTTAGATCTCACTTCTGTTAACGGTTGACTTTGTTGCTCGTTCGCTTTTCACCTCTTTAAACGCTGGGCTTGGACCGCAGCAGTGGTAACATCAGGCAATGTTTAGGAGGCAGGTCTCAGATCCACTAATGAGTTAACAAAGAGTCTCTTCCAAGAAGAACCTTAGAAAAGCGAGATTGCTTTCCAACATCCTGGCTCAATTGTTCTATATTCCAGAAGCTATTAATTTTCTCTGCTCCCACCACAGGAAAATGTTTGGTCTCAGGGGAAGCAAGCCAATTAAGCGGTTGCTTAAGGGGCAAACCAAAATAAGGTAGGAAATTTGAATGGAGCCATTAACTATTCTTCCTGAAATCTAACGAGGACGACATTCAGATGGCAATCCAGCGGACAGATTGCATCGATGTCATGCAATGCAGTGACTGCCGTTGAATGTAATTATTCAGCTGTCCCAGACAAGGGAGGAGGCAGGCCTTTGATGATGCTTTGGGGGACAGAAGGTTGAAGGTGTCTTCAGCTGCAGAGGGCATGGTAGGTAAACTCTGAGCATCTGGGCTGTTGGAATCCAATAATCCAAACCCACCCTCCGCCGTCTCCTTTTTGTAATGGGGTGTCACAAGGCAGGAGTCTTTGGCCCACTTTTCCCTGGAACATTCTCTACCTATGGTACTTCCCATTACCTTTACTGGTTCCCTCAAAGTCCAGCCTTGCCCAGGCTCTGCAGGGGTGAGCATCGAAGTGGGAGGATATGTTCAGAATTTGATGCAGTAAAAAGCAGTGCAACTTTCTAAAATGTTCCAATGAAGTGGAAAAGAAAATTAAAAATTTAAGCCTCTTAAAATGTAAATGGTGCCAGTGCGCTGTGAGATTTGGACTCTCGCCCGTTAAAAAAGGAAAAAAAGAAAGAAGAAAGCCAGAAAGCTGGGGGCTTATGAGATGAAGTACTAAGAACAGTAGGAGGGCGGTAGCTCAGCCGTGACCCGGGCCTCCCTGTCCTCTCTGGGTTTTACGTCGCCCACCCGATCTTTCCCACACGGTTGCTCATGCTGATGACCCTAACCGTTTGTGAAAAGTAAGAAGTACTTCTGTGAGTGCCTGATATCATTAATCAATCTGCTGTCTATCGAAAATGGAAGGTGAGGAAAGAGTCATTTTTGTCGGAGGACAGTGTTTCAGGATGCTTCCACCGGCCTGCTCACAAAAGGCACACGTTAGCGTCTCTCTGATGGGTGAGAAGGAAAACGCCTATGCTGGTGGCTGTCCACGGAGGGCGGCGTGTCTCGCCAGCCTCGATTCAGCTTTCTCGAAATAACCGATCTCGGAGACGCCTCTGGTGACATGCTCTCATCCCAACGGAGCAGGTGCCCTCCCCCACCAGGGCACCCCCAGAAGTCTTTAAAGGCAGAACCCAGGTGTCTTCACTTTCACGCAGCCCAGTCAGAATGAAATGTCTCCCCTATCGCAGCCCCACAGCCTGGGTCCGAGCACCTCCTTAGCATGTCATTTGTCCGGCCTTGTGCATTCAAGTCCTGCTAGGCTGGGTGGCCCGGGCCGCCAGCGCGAAGTCTTCTTTGACTTGGTTGCCCTCCAGTGGACCAGCCCAGCGCCCACCACATGGCTGGGCCTTAATCACATTTCCCCCTGACCGAACATTAATTGTCTCTTTCTCTCTCTGTTTTGTTTTTTTTTTTTTTTTACATACCTCTTTTGAGTTCTAGTCATAACAGCTAAAGACAATATTTTGCAACTGCACAACCGGAAAACTGGGAATTTGCCATGGAGGTGGGCAGACATTTCCACAGGGTTATTTTTCTTTCTCAACATACAGAAAGCATTTCCTGACAAATACTGTTCTCCTGGGTGATGAAAGAATCAGAGACGCAGAGCAGGACTGTGTGGGGGTGCACACTTGTTACTATGACTTTACACAAATCACAGAACTTTTTCAGCCTCTCTAAACCAAGTGGCTTTCAACTGCTCACGTGTTAAATTAAATGCTTCTACAACCAGAAATGTTGTCATTGTGTTGTTTAGCTTTTCCACATTCATTCAAGAATTATGTAATTTCCAAAATCTTCATTGACTTCAGAGTAAAAAAAAAAAAATGGTTGATGAAAATCTTAAGTAAAAATGAAATTGTAGGCTATGTGTAACATAATCAGTTTATTGTTGTTTAGGAGTAGAAAAGGTTTGGAAATACAGATTCTCAGACAGGTATCAATTAGGTGGAAAGACAATAAGATTATGTGTACATTTTACTTTCTGATTATTTGCATGTTTTTGCTGCTTAATAATATTAAAAACTAAAGTAATCAAGGATTTAATATGCACTACATACTGGTCCAAGCTTTTGCATGTGTTGATTCTATGTTAGGTTTTTTATTATCCCCATTTTATAAATAAGGGACTGAGGGACAGAGGGTGGGAACTTGCCCAAAGTCATACGGTTGTAAACGCAGGGCCATACCCTGACCCTGTACTCCAGTCCCTGATCCAGACTCTTTTATTTATTTGTTTTATTTACTTATTATTTTGGCTGTGCTGGGTGCTGGCTGCTGCCCGGGGGCTTTCTCTGGTTGCTGCGAGTGGGCGCTGCTCTCTTGTCCCAGGCACAGGCTTCTCACTGCCAGCTTCCGTGTCGCGGAGCGTGGGCTGCTATGGTGGAGGCACGGGCTGACCTGCTCTGCGGCGTGTGGGGTCATTCTGACCAAGGGTGGAACCCTCTTCCTCTGCCCTGGCAGGCAGATTCTTAACCACTGGACCACCCGGGAAGTCCCCAGAATCCCAACTCTTAACCACTATGTGAGACTGCTTCTGTACTGATGATTAAAGGCTATGAAGAATTACTGAGTTGTAACAATTTAAATATTTTGGCTAAGCCATATGACTTGGATTGAGTCATTTAACTTCTCAGGATAATGGAAGATAGAATTTAACCTTGCTTAAAGAGCTCTGGACTTCAGCCTTGGCTTCTAAGAGGTAATTCCTAATAGCAGTGTTTTTGTTTAAAGTGATGACTGGCCAGAAAGACCATTGATGTCGTTTAGGGTGGGGTCTCTGGGTCATGCCTGGAGGGATCTGGAGATAAGAAACTGAGGTCCACCACATGGGCTGTCAATCAATCATACCTGGGAAATGGCTCCCCCAAACCCTCCAAACCCCAAGACTTGGATGAGCGTCCCTGGTTGGGGAGGGATACGCCTTGTGTATCATCCCCCATCGGTACCAGGAGACTGAAGGTCAGCTCTGTGGGAAGAGAAGAGCAGACACTTTGCCTTTGTAACCCTCCTGGGCTCTGCCCCGAGTCTCTTCCTTTGACTATTGTATCCTATCTGTATCCTTTCTCCATAGTCAGCTATAACCATGAGAAAAATAGCTTTCAGTGAGTTCAGTGAGTCTTTGTAGCAGATGATCAAATCTGAGGGTGACTGCGAACCCCTTGAATTTGCAATTGGAGTCAGAAGCACAAGGTGGTCTTGGATGGTGACTGCCTCCTATAATCTAAATCCTCAGAGTTCTTCAGCCTTCTCCTCAGTTAAATGATGATATTGAAAGAAATGATCTTTTAAGTCTCCCGTAGCCCAATAGTGTTATTCTGTCGAGGGCATTTGCAGTTGAGCAAGGCTTCTCTGGAGGCTGGGAGACTTAACCTGAAGGAGCCCATAGTGAGGGGCTGGGGAGACGGGTGAGAATGGGGGGCTGACGCTTCTTTGCATAAAGCACGCCACGCGAGCCACTTACAGGTAAAGGGAGCTCATGGCGATGATGGCGGTAGTGGCAGGGGGCGTGGGGCCGGTCCTCTCAGTTCTGAGTCAGTGTCTGTATCTAAATGAACTAGCCAGTCAGTGCTGTTCTGCAGGCTGTCTGGCTCAATGGAGCCCATGCACTCAGAATCTGTATCTGCTCCAGCTACAGAAGTGAGAGACTCTGTGCTAGCAGGCTTCCAACATTCTGAGAGCTAAAGCTGCAAGTCTGGGCATTATTGAAGGCCTCGTGGTGTCCTTTGATTTTTCCTGCATTCAACTGTTCCCAACCTTTGGGGGACCTCCAGGAAGGGGTCTCTCTCAGCTTAAATGCTTCACTCAGCTTTTCATAAAATCTTCGGAATGCTTTCAGGCACAGGAGGAAAATGGCCTTGGTAGAGCTGTAAAGCCTTTTGTTTCCTCGGTTTTGCCATTTTGTTCCCCAATCTGCCAGAACTCCAGAACTAAAAGATAATAAACTAGTGTTGTTTGAGACACTAAGTTTCAGTAACTTGTTGAAGCAGAGAAGAAACGACGCACAGAGCTGTCGCCAGCCAGTTGTTGAGCGGGGATCTGAGCCTAAGTGGTCTGCGTCAAAGACCAGCCCTGCCCTCAGCGTTCCCGCCCCGTCAGTATTCCCCCAAGTCGTCAGCCCCATGGGATCTGGAACCCCTACGGCTGATCATTTTCAGCATCCAGCGGTCACAGCTCCACTTCGCTACAGGTTACAGGGAGACACAGACATGAGGAGTCCTGCAGCCAACACAGAGGCCAAGAGCTCGGCGGCGTAAGACGGGCCAGCGCTAAGGCTTCCTGAACCTCAGCTCCCTAACCTGTACTTTGGCCCCCTGATGCGAAGAGCCGACTCCTTGGAAAAGACCCTGATGTGGGGAAAGATTGGGGAACAGGAAAAGAAGGGGACGACAGAGGATGAGCTGATTGGATGGCATCACCAACTCAATGGAATGAGTTTGAGCTAGCTCTGGGAGATGGTGATGGACGGGGAGGCCTGGCGTGCTGCGGTCCATGGGGTTGCAGAGGTAGACACGACCTGCTGCGATTCATGGGATTGCAGAGGTGGACACAACCAAGTGGCTGAACAACAACCACAGAGAGTGTGGACCGTGGCGGCACAGGCTTTCCAGGGATTTTAAAAGGGTTCAATGAAATAGTCCAAGTAAATCACTGACTGCAATGCTGGGCACAGAAAACCACACTAAAAATATATCATTCTCTTAAAACTTTATTGAGTGCTTAATATTACCTTCTAGACTTTTGCTACGGAGTTTTAACTTCAGAATTGCAGCTTTGCAATGGACCATCACAAGCTTTCTTAAATAGAAAAAAATGATCTCCTCATTTTTATATAAAACTTACAATTTAGTATCTAGCTATTAGCTGTTATTTTAGAATAAATGATCTAGTGAGTTGAATAGTGTTGCTCCAAAATTCAAGTCCACCCAAAACCTCAGATAGCAACCTCATTCAGAAACAGAGCTTTTGTTCATAGAGAACAGACTTAAGGACACAGCAGGGGTAGGAGAGGGTGATGAGAACTGAGAGAGTATACTGAAATATATACAATACCATATGTAAAATATTATAGACAGCTAATGGGAGGTTACTGGGTAACACAGGGAGCTCAGCCTGGTGCTCCGTGACAGCCTAGAAGGGTGGGGGTGGGGGGCAGGTGGGAAGGAGGGAACATGCGTGCAGAAAACCACGTGGTGACTCGTGTTTGATGCGTGGCAGCGGCCAACACAACAGTGCGAAGCAATGGTCCTACAATTAGAAATAAATCAATTTCTAAGAAAAGAATGAGGGTCTTTGCAGATGTATTCAAGGTAGGGATTGACTTAAAATCATCCTGGATTTGAGTGGGCCCTACGTTCAATGATGGCATTGTTATAAGAGACAGAAGAGTCCCCATAGAGACAGCGAGGAAGCAGAGCCTGGAGTGATGCAGCCACAAACCAGCGGATCCAAGGGTCGTGGGCAGCCACCAGAACCTGGGCAGAGGCAGGGAGGATTCTCCCCTAGAACTTCCAGAGGCTTTGATTTCAGAGTTCTGGCTTCCTGAACGGTGAGACTAGATCTCCTGCCGTTTTAGGCCACCAGCTTTGTGGTAACTTGCTAGGGCAGCCCTAGGAATCTCACAACAGTGGTAATTCGGGGACCCCTCCAGTCACCCCACGGCGGGAGGAGCCCCTTCATCTACTTCTCCAGGCTCTCCCTCTCCCCAAAAGGAAGAAATAGTTCACGCAAGAGAATGGTTCTTCTCTGTCTCCACTTTGCAGCAGGAAAGCCAAGTTGAGTCAACAAGTGTTACTCTTGGTATAGAGCGCGCCACTGGGCGTAAGAGCAGACGCGGAGACTTCCCTGGTGGCCCAGTGGTTGAGAATCTGCCTTCCAGTGCAGGAGACGAGGATTCGGTCTCTGGTCAGGGAACTAAGACCAAACACACCTTGGACCAGCTAAGCCCGCGTGCTCCAGCCGCTGAGCCCGTGTGCTACAACCAAAGATACCACGTGACACAGCGCGGATCCCTCGTGCTGCAGCTAGCCCCCGGTGCAGCCAAATATTAACAAAATAAAGAAGCAAAAAAATTTTTAAAGAATGGCAGGAGTATTTTTGTGCTGCTAGTTAACTGCATGATCTTGAGGGGCAGACGTGACCCTCTGAGACATCCATCTCCTCCAAGTGAACTGGGGGCACAAAATACCCTCAAGATCTCGAGCGTAGAATTCTTTAGCAAATAATGGTCTTTAGGTCGAAGGGAAGAGAAAAGTGGAAAATATGAAGAACCCTTGGCAACTTGGGTACCTCCTCCCCAAGACGAAATAGCTCACATAAATGCCTAGACCCCTGTGTTACCTAGGGCTTCAGTCATACTGTGATTTTGCCCCTACAGTGCCCTACTATGAAATACATGGGTTGACAGCAGATTGTCTTTTTAACTGTAGATGTACCTGGGGCTTCCCAGATGTGCCAGCGGTAAAGACCCTGCCTGCCAATGCTGGAGGTGTAAGAGACGCGGCTTTGATCTGGGGTTGGGAAGATCCCCTGGAGAAGGAAACAGCAACCCACTCCAGTATTCTTGTCAGGAGACTCCCATGGACAGAAGAGCCTGGTGGGCTACAGTTCACAGGGCTGCAAAGAGTTGGACAAGACTGAAGCGACTAAACATGCACGAATGCTCCTGTTCACCTAGCAGATTGAAATTGCCCTTAGGGCTACTTACATCAACATCGGCATCTCAGGAAAAAAAAATGCTCTTGATGTGTTTCACTCTCTGCCTCTGCTAACCTATATATTTATTTATTTATAACTTCTTATTTTGTATTGAGGCATAGCTGATTTATATGTGATCGTTTCAGATGATCAGTGGAGAGACTCAGCCACCCACATACATGGATCCATTCTCGCCCACACTCCCCTCCCCGACAGGCACTGCTCATTTATACAAACAGGTAGCCGCTGTTTCAGTAACTCCTGGTGCTAACCATGACCACAGAGGTCTTCCCTCGGCAGGACGTGGCCTCTCCCAGTCTCTCTGGGAAGCTACCTCACCCAGCAGGTTGGATCTTGCCTACTCACCTTGCAAGCATGCGATACAAGGTTAGAGGAAATTTAATTAGACAGAAAAGATCATCTTTCAGTCTTTAGATTGCATATCGAGGATCAAAGTCTGCAAAACCTCTCACTGGCCGCTTGCACTTTTGCCTAAACTCACTGATAACAGGGGGGCAACCAAGGTTAGGAAGAGTTAATTTAGGTTCTAGGCCACATTAAAGTTTCTCTCCTGCCTCGTCCATGACCTTCAGCCCCTGTTTACTTCCTGCATTGCCACGACATTACCCTCCCCTTTACCCTAAATCCTTCCATCCACAGCAACCGTGAGGTGTGAATTTTTTGTGTTCTTTTAGGGCTTAACTATTTCATGTCCATTCACATGTCCTACTTAAAGTATCAAAGTCACCAGCATATTACTTTCTTGTAGATCTTTTTAAAGTTTTCCACCATAATTTTCTTTTTAAGGAAAATAACCAATAATGTGCCTGCTTACATGGAAGAAAAAGTGAGGGTATTGATACTGATAAATTGCTCCAGGTGAACTCGTATGAAAACCTGAAGACTCCGGAAAATCAGAAAAAGGAAGACCTTTGGAAAAGGGTGCTGTGTGCTGTGCTTAGTTGCTCAGTGCTGTGCTTAGTCGTTCAGTCATATCCGACTCTTTTCGACCCCATGGACTGTAGCCTGCCAGGCTCCTCTATCCATGGGATTCTCCAGGCAAGAATACTGGAGTGGGTTGCCATTCCTTTGTCCAGGGGATCTTCCCAACCCAGGGATCGAACCCAGGTCTCTCACATTGCAGGCAGATTCTTTACCATCTGAGCCACCAGGGAAGCCGTAGAAAAGGGATTCAATTGTTATTACTAATTCCTTGAATCTTTAACATTTTATTTATTCATTTTTGGTTGCGCTGGGGCTTCGTTGCTGCGGGCAGGCTTTCTCAGTCCTGTGAGCGGGGGCTCTTCCTGGCTGCAGAGCGCGGGTGTCTCACTGCGGTGGCTTCTCTTGCTGCAGCGCACAGGCTCTCGGGGCTCGAGCTTCAGCAGCGGCCTCCGGCAGGCTCAGCAGCTGTGGCTTGGGGCTCAGCTGCTCCACAGCACGTGGGGTCTTCCTGGACCAGGGATAGAACACACGTCCCCTGCATCAGCAGGCAGATCCACTGCACTGTCGGGGAAGTCCTAATTCCTGGAAGATTTGAACCCACAAGACAGCACTGAAAACAGTTTCATGTAAAAGAAAAATAGAAAAATAAATGGTCTAACAAAACCACTTCAGAAGAAAAGTATAGAATGAGTAACGATGGGACAACTCCTTCTAAGGGATGATGGGGGTGGGGAGGTGGGAAGCTTGGGGTCGAAGATGTCAACTCTAGAAAGGGCAGAGGATGTCTTCGAAGTCAGGATCGCTTGCCCATCCCCCTTTAAGTGTGAGTGACTAAACAGGGGTAACTGCAAAAGAGCCTCTCTGGGAAAAGCAAGAGCTTCGCTGATGGCGAGGTCCCACCCAGCTCTCTCTTGCCTCTCGAGATGTCCCTCTCAGCAAGATTTCAGAACCAGCGTGTTCTCCGTGCAGCCCAGGACCCACTGAAGCTCAGAAGTAAGCCCAGGTCACACTAAGACCCCCACGGTTCTCAGGTCTAGGTGCCAAAGCAGGTCATCCAGCAGCCAGCTGTGCCCAGGGACTCATCTATCAGCACTCAGAGGATTATTCTTGAAGGTATAAATGAATGTCACTCTTTGAGCCCCAGGAACACAGCTCCCCAAATATGAATCATTGTGCTAATCCAGCTCGGTACCCTGTACGGCGTGGGTCGTATTGTTTGCTCCGAGCCCGAGGGAGAAAGCCATGATATATTTAAGGCAGGGTGTTTTCAGAGAGAGCATTATTAGCACAGTGAATAACAGGGAGAACGCAAATGAAAGAGCGGTGAAAGTGACCTTGAGTTTTGCAGTTCAAACTAGTTCCCTGTTAGCTAATAGCCAAGCTGATTGAGAACCTCAGGAGCAGAGGTTACAGATGTTCTGTTTATTAAACAGAAAACATTAACAACTTGGTTGTACCTTGAAACACACCAAGACATGAAAATAAGCAGAGGGCAAAGGGGAAAAGTTCAGTGAATTTTTCCTGACCGTTTCTTTTCTTTTTTTTAGTGCCATCTCAGCCCTGGCATTTTTTTTTCCCAAATATATGTCAGGAAGAAAATAATAAAATAAATTAAAAAAATATATATATATGTTTTGACAAAGCTGTTTTTGGTTCTACAAAGTTGACAATTTCAGCTCAGTCCACTCAAGAAACCTCCTGTTGAAATACAGAGCTGTAGGTTACATCTGAAGTAAGATTGTAGTACATTTCCTTTGGGGCTTCCCAGGTGGTCCTATTGGTAAGGAACCCGCCTGCCAATGCAGGAGACATAAGAGATGCAGGTTCAATCCCTGGGTCAGGAAGATCTCCTGGAGAAGAGCGTGACTACCTGCTCCAGTGTTCTTGCCTGGAGAGTCCCCTGGACAGAGGAGCCCGGAGGACTATTGTCCATGGGCTTGCAAAGAGTCGGACAGGACAGAAGGGGCTGAGCATGCACACACGTCCTCTGGGCTGGCAGTGATGCAGTGGGGAGTATCAGCTCCCCAAGGGGTGTTTCCATCTTACAGGACAGGAAGTGGAGAACCGAGAAATACAAACGACTTGTCTGAGACAGTGGGGGAGATGAATCTTAGACTCCTGTCCGCACACAGGCCACATGCCTTAAAGCCACACGCCGTCACTCATCACCCTTATAAGTCTTGGGCTAGAGGCAGAGCCAGCGGAGGAACACCCCTGCAGAGTCACCTCTGAGGGCCTGAAAGCACGTGCCGCTAACAAAATCCCGACAGACGTGGTCTGCAAAATCCACACTTCGTGCTGGACTGACAAAGCTCCCCGTGCCCCCTGAGACGCCCACCGCTGCAGGCTGAACTTGCTCCTCCCGCTCCTTCACCCCGACCATAAAGTCCATCTATGAAGTTTGCTTCAGAAGGGCTCAGTGAGGTGCCCTCAGTGAGGTGCCCTCAGTGAGGAGCCAGGTCCACGCTGGCTCCCCAGCTCCTTGTCCTCTGGAGTGAATCTTCTCCCTTCTCTCTGGTGACTGAGTGCCCGTGGGCAGCTCAAGCCGGGCGGGCAGCCCTAGCCAGGCAGACTCACAGGACTAAAGCACAATCGGCCCACAGGAGTTGACACTCAGCTCCTTCGCTTTTCAGTGACAGATACAAATCAGGCCCCTGGCCAGCCTGGAGGTACCCGTCGCCGGCCGGAGAGGCAACGAGCTTTTGTCCTTGATGGTCACACGGCCACTGAAGGGACCGAAGAGACTGAGAGTATGGACCACACTGTGGAAGTCGCCAATTGACTTAGAAGAGGACAGCAGAGCAATCCAAGTTTGAGGTCGCTTTTCCCTCTCTATAAAACCCTTGCTAGAGCTGAGTCAAGAACAAAATTCCAAAAAATAGCCAGCATCTCCCTGGAGAAGGTAAACCACAGAAATGGGTGCTAGTATCTAGAAAAGGGGTTGTCTTCAGAGCAACGAGCATTACCGGTCTTGAGGGTTCTCAGAGGGTTGTATGCCTTCTACCTAAGCCCACCGGCACTTTGAGGATGCAAACGTGTTGGACACGTGGGTGCCCTCAGATGGCTCCTGTGAAAGCTAGATAATTAAGTGCAGGCCGACAAGCTTGCTTCACATGAGATTCAAATCATTATGCCCTTCTGGTCACAGACAAAAGGGATTATATTCCTGGTGCCTTAGGGAAGGAAATTTTATAGCATCTCATATTGGTACCACTGGTTAATAACCCTCTGTAGCCAAAAGAGAGAGAGAGAAATTAGGAAGAGATACCCTAGCAGACCTAGACAACTTGCCAGGCCTCCAGTAGGTAGAAACCAGGAACCAAGAGACTGGATTAGACTCCCAGTTTCACTTCCAAGCAGCAACACGAATTCAGACAAGTCCTTGAGCCTCAGTTTCCTCATCTGTGAAACAGGACTATTACTTTCCCTACTTGGAGAAGGAAATGGCAACCCACTCCAGCAGTCTTGCCTGAGGAATCCCATGGACGGAGGAACCTGGTGGGCTGCAGTCCATGGGGCCGCAGGGAGTCGGACACGACTGAAGCGATTTAGCACACACGCACTTTCCCTATATATACCTCATGGAACTAGTGTGAAGCTCATAAGACACCTTGATACATATGGATTTTGACACGTTCCCTGTAAACAAGAGAAAGACATTCCAATTAAGGAGAAACCATCTCCCCCTTCCTCTCACTGGTGTGTCTAGGGATCCAGTGGGGTCCTGTAGTCAGCGTGGCTATTACTCATCTCTCCAGGACATAGCAGCTCCCAGAAGCCGAGGGATCCGGCAAACCAAGCAGCTGCTGAAGCAAGAAAAAGTAGCTGCTGAAAAGGCATTTCTTTAGGAGGTTAACACTCAGAAAGCCCTGGGTCGGAAGTCCTCTCTCTAGGCTGGTGATGAATTGAGGAGCAAGCATACATTTCCTTTGGTTAAAAAGGTAAAAATCTTACACTGATCTGAAAAGAAGACCCTGCTGTTTTCCTTGTGCAATTGCTGATTCAGACTCCAGGTTTACACATCGATCAGATGTGTCTGATTTTGGAAACAGAATGTGCTTCACACAAAAATCAGGTCAACAGCTAGCAATTAGAGCTGTGCATTAAGGGGTTCACCAGGCCTGCATTCAGCTGTGTGATGAGATTGAGAAAGACCTGATTCCTACCTGGACTTAATCAGACCCACTCTACCCTCTTGGGCTTCGCAGGTGGCGCAGTGGTAAAGAGCCCACCTGCCAGTGCGGGAGACGCAAGAGAAGAGAGCTTGATCCCTGTGTTGCAAAGCTCCCCTGGAGGAGGAAGTGGCACCCACTCCAGTCTTCCTGCCTGGAGAATCCCACGGACAAAGGAGCCTGGCGGGCTACAGTCCACGGGGTCACACAGAGTTGGACGCGACCGAGCACGAGCACCCGCTACTCTCTTCCAAGAAGCTAGCTCCCAGCTCCAAGTACCTTTCTCCTGTTTATTTCTTCTTCTGCCGAGCTGTAGTGAGAGCCTGAGCTGTAGACCAAGGAGTGAGTTCTGGAAAGCTCCTCTTCCCACAGAGCTTATTTGAACTGCTTGGCTGTTGAGAGACTACAAGAAGCTTGGAGAGGATGAGTTCCTCTGAACAGGATGAGGAATACACATTTGGATTGGTTACCACTGCCTGGTGGAACACAGAGAAGACGAGTCAGGTCTTCGAATCTTACCCACTGCTGTGCAAGTTCCTGAAGGGGACGTGTGGAAGGGACAGGCCAGTGGTCGGCATGCCACTTGCTGGCCGGGTTTTTGGCCTTACACCCGCTGCTGCCTCCCAATCTGATATGCTGGTTGGGACCGCGAGTGAGCAGGAAGTCTGCTCCTGCTTAGGTCATGTGAAGACTTAAGCTCCACTCATCCTGTATGTTTCTTTCTCTTTAATACCTTGAAGACTTTTAAAGCATGGGTGTCCTCCCAAGTAAGAGAGTCCGGGGTCCAGCATCGAATTAAGAAAAAGAAGTGGTAGGAATAGAGATACAGCAGATTGTGTTGAGTTGTGTATATGGAAGTGTGTGTGCATGCTCAGTCCTGTCTGACTCCTTGTAACTCCATGGACTATAGCCCACCAGGCCTCTCTGTCCATGGGATTCTCCAGGCATGAATACAGGAGTGGGTTGCCATTTCCTCCTCCAGGGGATCTTCCCAACCTGAGGATCAAACCCATGACCCCTGTGTCTCCTGCCTTGCAGGCCAATTCTTTACCACCAACCCATCGGGGAAACCAATATGTATAGAGAAGGGATATAGAATTAAGAAAAATAGCCAACATATATGTACACATACACTCCAAAGATATATATATATATATATATTTATATAGATACTCCAAAGAGTCCAACACGCAAGAGATGACGTGCGGCAACAAAGCCAGAGCCTGCATTTCTGCTCTTGTCTTTGCTGCCTCACACCTCCACGCCATGGTCTAACCGTGTCCTGAATCCACATCAGAGCTTCTCAGTAGAGAATTTCAGGGAGGAGGAGGGTGGTAGGGATCTCACTGTTTGAGAGACCCCAAGAATTTGGCCTGATTTCTAAGAGCAGAGGAGCCCTGAGCAGGGGAAGGAAGATGAGCTTGTTTAGTACCCAGAGGAGGAAGACAAAAGCGCCGTCCCTGGCGGTTCCCATCGGAAGAGACCTGGTGAAAGAGGCAGATGGGAACGCCAGCAGAGCAGGAAACTAGAGTCCTCAAGGAGACCTAAGTAGGCGAGAAAAAGACTCATGAAACCGAAAGTATATAATATGAATTTTCATTTAAAAACTAAGCGTTTTCATTTAATTTTACACTCAGTCGCTTAATAACTTGTAGCAGTGAATGATCCCAGTCAAGAGTAACTTCAGAGGAGCTGCGTCGTGGCACAGATAAAACTCAGAAAGACAGAAATGACAGGGCAAAGTGCAGAAACTTGCAGGCAGGTCCAGAGGGCCTTGCACGTGGAGAAGAGGAGGTCTAGATGGAGAAGGAACGGAGAGAAGGGCGTCAATAATCAAATAAGTAGTAGAGAAAACAGCTCCTTGTCTGAGGAAGGACTTGAGTCGGCAGATTGCAAGGGCGCACTGAGTTGCAGAGAGCGGAAAAGACAGTGCTCCTGGCGAAACCCCTGCATCCCAGGGACAAAGCCGGGGCGGTCAGTTAACTTTCCCATCAAGGTCCATGCACTTTAACAACCTCAGAACCAGGGAGCTTGTTAAAAATCGGATTCCAGAACTTCTGAATCATATCCTCTGGTAGGTTTGGGGAAACTAAGCAGCTCAATGTGTGGAGCCCTAGGAGGAGGGCGAGAGGTGGTGGAAGGGTGCTCTTGGGAAATGTCCTGAGTATTGAACGATAGGTGACCCCGCCCACCTGAGTCTAAGCGCTCCTCCCCGGTGAACTGTTGCAAATTCTCAGGCACGTGAACACACACACACACACACACAATTGCACTCCATAGTACTGTTCTATTTAGGGAAACTCGCGGGAACTGATATAAATAACTTCACAGCTCTTTTTTCTTTATTTAAAAAATGTTCCAACCTTGGCCCTGAATTTTGAAAAGTGAAAGAAAAACAAAGCTGAATAATCTAACAAAACCTCTTCCCTTTTTTTAACGTTTCTTTCTGTGGGCGCGCAGCACGCAGCATGTAGTACCGGAGTTCCCCACCAGGGGTCGAACTCGTGCCCCCTGCTGTGGACGCACAGTCTTATCCCCCGGAGCCGGGGAAGACCCCCAGACCACCTTCCTCACTGTCACCGACCCAACGTCCTTACAGGGTACAAAGCCGAGGCAGCTGCCACACAACTACACTTTGACTCTCAACTGCGCTGACACCATTATGTTTCTCTGGAAAGAGTTGATCAAAAAAAACTTGAACCCATAGCTGGTCTCATAGCCATCTTCTCTACTTACAAAGATCATCTGGATTTAGGCAATAGCCATTTAAATCTCAATAAATGAGATATAATTTATGTGCAATAAAATACACCTATTTAAAATGTGCAATTTGATGAATGCATTCACCTGTGAAACCATCGCTAAGTCACTTCAGTTGTCTGACTCTTTGCAACCCCGTGGACTATAGCCCACCAGGCTCCTCTGCCCATGGGATTCTCCAGGTAAGAACACTGGAGTGAGCTGCTGTGCCCTCCTCCAGGGCTGAAGTCATTACCACATGTATGCATGGAACAGCTTCATCATCCTAAAGGTTTCCTTGGCCCCTTTGCAGACCACTCCTCTCTCCATCCTTCAGTTCAGTTCAGCTCCATCGCTCAGTCATGTCCAACTCTTTGGGACCCCATGAATTGCAGCACGCCAGGCCTCCCTGTCCATCACCAACTCCCGGAGTTCACTCAAACTCATGTCCATCGAGTTGGTGATGCCATCCAGTCATCTCATCCTCTGTCATCCCCTTCTCCTCCTGCCCCCAATCCCTCCCAGCATCAGGGTCTTTTCCAATGAGTCAACTCTTCGCATGAGGTGGCCAAAGTACTGGAGTTTCAACTTTAGCATCATTCCTTCCAAAGAACACCCAGGACTGATGTCCTTTAGGATGGACTGGTTGAATCTCCTTGCAGTCCAAAGGGCTCTCAAGAGTCTTCTCCAACACAACAGTTTAAAAGCATCAGTTCTTTGGTGCTCAGCTTTCTTCACAGTCCAACTCTCACATCCATACATGACCACTGGAAAAACCATAGCCTTGACTAGATGAACCTTTGTTGGCAAAGTAATGTCTCTGCTTTTGAATATTCTGTCTAGGTTGGTCATAACTTTCCTTCCAAGCTTAGGCAAACACTGATCTGCTTTCTGTTACTACAGATTAGTCTGCATATTCTTTACATAAATGGAATCATACAGCATACTGGTTTTCTAGATCTGCAGCAACAAATTCCCACAGACAGGATGGCTTAAAACAACAGAAATTCCTTCTCTCACAGCTCTGGAGGCCAGAAGTCCTAGGTCAAGGTGTCCCTGGGGCCTGGATCCCTCTGGAGTTTCAAGGGCTGGTCTTTCCCTGCGTGCCGGCTGTCTGGGGCTCCCACGGCTCCCTGGCTTGGCAGCATCACTCCATTCTCTGGCTCCATCTTCACACGGTCCTCCCTGTGCATCTGTGCCCAGTGTCTTTTCTGCTATGACACTCTAAATCCAGGATTACGACATCTTGAGATCCTTAATTACGTCTGCAAAGACACTGTATCCAGATAAGGTCACCAAAGAGAAAATCCCAGTTCTCCTCCTGTTTCTCCTTTCTGACATGACCCCACGCTCACCACACCTCTGACAGCAGGTGTGTGGGGGCTTTTCCTCGCTAAAAGCAATTCTCCACAACACCAGCTGGGTGTTCTACAGTTCAGTTCAGTTCAGTCGCTCAGTCGTGTCTGACTCTTTGCGACCCCATGAACTGCAGCACGCCAGGCCTCCCTGTGCATCACCAACTCCCGGAGTTCACCCAAAGTCATGTCCATTGAGTCGGTGATGCCATCCAGCCATCTCATCCTCTGTCGTCCCCAGTGTCACGCAATTCTGACACTCTCTGCCTGGATCCCACAGGTTAAGGTCAGTCCTACAAGACCACCCACTTCACATGCCAATCACAGGTTCAGACTACCACCTCTGCTCTGACCAATGGGCTAAAAGTCAAAGGCTCCAGCGAGGGACTTCTCCGGTGGTTCAATGCCAGTGCAAGGGACACAGGTTCACTCCCTGGTCCGGGAGGATTCTGCACGCCTCGGGCAACTAAGCTGGTGTGCCCCAACTAGTGAGCCCGTGCTCCGCCACCAGAGAAACCACAGCTAGAGAGCAGACCCTGCTCGCTGCAGCTAGAAAAAGCCTAAGTGAAGGAATGAAGACTTGGACAGCAGTTGAAAAAAAAGGCTCCTATGACCTCTCCTTTGGTTTGATGAGCTGCTCAGGCAGCTCACAGAACTCAGTGATCCCATTTACTCACTCTCTACCAGGTTATTATAAAAGGATGCAGCAAAGGATACCGATGAACAGCCAAGTGGAAGAGACACAGCGGGCAAAGTGTACGGAGAGCGGGTGGAGCGTCCACGTGCTCTCCCGGCGTCTCCAGCCCCGGCCCTCCATGTGCTCAGCAGCCTGGGGCCCCTGAAGCCTGTGCCCTGGGGACTGCTATGGGGGCGTCATCACATAGGAATGGTTGATTATCCGCTCCATTGTGAGCTCCTCTCTCTGGAGACTGAGAGATGGGGCTGAAAATTCTAGGCTTCTGAGGACGGCTTGGGGTTTCTGTAACCAGCCCCAATCCAGAAGCCCACCCAGGTCTGAAAATTCTAGGCTTCTGAGGACGGCTTGGGGTTTCTGTAACCAGCCCCTATCCAGAAGCCCACCCAGGTCACCTCATTAGAGCAAAAGACATTTTGATCATCCAGGAAATTCCAAGGGATTTCAGAGCTCTGTGTCAGGAACAGGGTCAGAGATCAAGAAGAACAAAAGATGCTCCATTTTTTAATACATTATACATACTATATATATATATATATATATATATATATATATATGAAAGATTTTCTTCTACGCTTCATAAAGAACACAACAACAAAAAGAGACAGAGAAGTTGGAAAACATAAACTAAATGAAATGAGACCACGGATTATGAAATAGAAAAAGTAAATAAACTAGATAAAAGTGAAAGATCATCATGTGGTCTAGTTGTTCTTTAACACGGCTGTTCACTGGAAATGCAAGAAGATGTTCCAGTTTTCTTTTCCTTGCTTGTGCATAGCAACATGACTCAGGTAATATATGTATATATTAACTGAATTATGATATATATATATTATTTTTCAGATTGTTTTACATTATTTGTTATTGCAAGATATTGAATATCGTTCCCTGTGTAATACAGTAGGTCCCTGTTATTAATTTTATACATAGTAGCATGTATCTGTTAATCCCAAACTCCTAACTTACTTCTCCCCCCAACCCAGGGCTCTTATCAGTTAGGAAATTACAAAGCTTTTAGGAGCTTTGTGCCAGAAGCCAGAGCAGAGACCAATATATATGTTCTATTATCTCAGTCACATCTCCAGGCCCCAGGGGTGAGGCCTGGGACATAGCCTTGCTGGATATGGTCAGTCTCGTTACCTCCTCCCCTGCGGATGGGCGCCTGGATTCTTTTCAGTTTCTGACTATTTCTAATAAAACAGCTATGACCACGTGTGTACAAGCCTTTACACACATATGTGTCCATTCCTTTTGGTAAACGTGCTTTGCCTAAGTGTGGATCTAACTTTAAACAAAACTGCAAGAGCTTTCCCAAACTGATTGCACTATTCTCCCTCCCATCAGCAGGGCATGAAATTCTACTTGCTTCACACCCTAACCCAAACTTGGTGCTTGTAATGTCAGTCTTTTTAAATTTAAACCATTTGAGTGGGTGTGTAGTGATGTTTTCATTGTGGCTTTTATTTACATGTCCCTGATGACTAAGGATGGTGAATATCTTTCATGAGCTTATTAACTATTCATACATTTTATGAAAGCTCTGTCTAAACCCTTGGCCTATTTTTAATCGAAGTTTGTCTTCTTAGTATTGTAAACATTACTTTTTGAATTTTTTTTTCCTAACAAGTATGAACAAAACTATTGTTTTAATTTGGGAGCTTAGAAAGCTCTGCCAAACAATTAACAGCTCAGCAGAGACGTTATCTGAACCGGAGAGAAATTCTGTCTTGAGCACCACTGGTAATACCGTGAACAGAAGAGCTGCCCATCTGTGATCAGAGAGCTGGAATACAGGGCCTCTGCTGTACTCCTGACTCCCTCAGCTCTAAACAGGTCACACACATCCTTGGACCTCCATCTCTTCATCTATAAAATAAGGAGCCCGCACTAAAGTAATCAAGCTTTCTTCAAGGCCCAGCATGCATTGCTGTTGTTCAGTCGCTCAGTCGTGTCCGACTCTTTGCGACCCCATGGA
Source organism: Bubalus bubalis (assembly GCF_019923935.1). NCBI lineage: Eukaryota > Metazoa > Chordata > Mammalia > Artiodactyla > Bovidae > Bubalus > Bubalus bubalis. Next base: position 2,015,846 of record NC_059178.1, on the reverse strand, counting down.
CTGCAGCACACCAGGCTTCCCTGTCCTTCACTATCTCCCGAAGCTTTCTCACTCATGTCCATCGAGTCGGTGATGCCATCCAACCATCTCGTCCTCTATCATCCCCTTCTCCTCCTGCCCTCAATCTTTCCCAGCATCTGGGTCTTTTACAACCCAACATGTATTGGATTGGCCCAAAATTTCACTCAGGTTTTTCTGTAAGATGTTATAGAAAAACCCGAATGAAGTTTTGGGCCAACCCAAACAAGTGGTTCCTTCTGATAAATGTCTAAAATAGCCACAAAGGTCCTTCAAAATATGTTATATTTGAAAGCTAAATAAACCATTTTTAAAAATTCATTGGGCCTCCCTGAAGTCTGAAAAAAATCGAATTCAAGAAAGATGAAAGAGTTATCTGTGTGGAGTGGCAGATATCAACACGTTTAGATGATCCTTGTGAAGTTAGTCTCTAATGAGTAAGGTCCGTATCAGTGAAAACATCAAGCCAGCAGTTGTGGTGTGTCTTGCAGCCTTTAATTACAGCCCTGAACGATGGATTGGAGCACGTCACACACCGTGTCCCAAATGGTAGCAGCAGCATATTCAAGCATGAGAACAGACGAATACATACAAGGCACGAACACACTTAACGTTTCTAATTGTACAGAGTCTTTCCTCTGGAAATATTTCTGATGTCTTTCAAATATACTGTCTCAAGTGAACTTACAAAACAGAAAGAGACTCCCAGACTTGGAGAACGAGTTTATGGTTGCTCGGGGGATGGATCGGGAGAAGAACTAGTTAGGGAGTTTGGGATGGACAGGTACACATTGCTATATTTAAAATGGATCACCAAAAAGGGCCTTCTCTATCCCCTACTGTACAGGGAATTCTGCTCAACGTTATGTGGCAGCCTGGATGGGAGGGGAGACTAGGGGAAGACAGATACATATATGGGTTTCCCTGGTGGCTCAGATGGTAAAGAATCTGCCTGGAATGCAGGAGGCCTGGTTTCAATCCCTGGGCAGAGAAAATCTCCTGGAGAAGGGAATGGCTACCCGGGAATACTCAGTATTCTTGCCTGGAGAATTCCATGGACTGTACATATATATGTATGGCTGTGTTCCTTCTCTGTTCACCCGAAACTATCACAGCATTGTTTGTTAATCAGCTATACCCCAATACAAAATAAAAAGTTTAGAGAGGGAAAAAATACTGCCAACTTTTGAAACATTTTATTAAAATATTCTCCTTTAAAAAAGAATGTTGTTTACCACTCAGATGAGCTCACATAAGCCTGGGAGGTTAATGCTATTGAATATCTCCTATGGCCATAAGTGAACTGCTTTTTCCGAAAGTGGTGATAAGCATGGTTTATGTAGACTTGCTCTCTGCTCCCCTTTGTCACAAAGGACGCAGCTGCAAATGACAGCTCTAGGGTCAGGGCTGTATTTTTGGCCACTGGATAATGGTTCATATGAAGCAACTGATCTGGGTGATGACTGGACCCGTAATTCTGATATCAAGTCAGAATTATACCACTTAGGTTAAAGGCCGTTTGGCCGACACTCCCTGGATCTCATTAGCACCATGCTCGACTCATCAGAACTTGCCAACTGAAACTACGAAGTTAGATATTATATGATGATAAAGTGGACAATTCAAAACACATCTCCTCTGATCAGCCTATCAGGAATCTGACCTTCTGCTACGGCAATAAGAATCCATAGCATTTCCTCCTTGTTAAGCGCCCAGGCCATGGTTTGGGAGCATTTAGTTTTGAGCTCAATTTAGATCTTGTCTTAATTTTAGGTTTGAAGGGCAAGTGTCAGAAAGAGGCAACCAAGTGTACCCATAGCTATAAGGATATAGCAACAACTTCAGAGTCTTTAGGTGAAATCTTAAAGTCCACAAAAAGATGTTTCTCCAAGAAAATTTGAGTGACAATGTCTTTCCTGGGCTTGTTTTGCTAATCAATTTATGTCTAGAAACATTATTTTCTTTATTTCTGTCTTTATCACCACAATCCTCATTTTTTCCAACATTGTACTATGAAGAATTTCAAACACACAGTAAAATTGAAGGAATTTTAGTAAATACTTATCACCTAGATTGTACTATTAATGTTTTACTCTGCCTGCCTTATCACATATCTATCCACCTAACCATTCCTCTATGCATTCTTCATATTTTTTTATATACTTCAAAGTAAACTATAGACATGAGCCCATAACCTCTTTTTTGGGAGCCTGTAGAATCTTAGTTCCCTGTCCAGAGATCAAACCCACTCACCCGGCAGTGAAGCATGGATTCGTAACCCCGGGACAGCCAGGAAGTTCAATACCCTCATTTTTAGGTCTTCTTTTTCTCTTCCCTGTCAAGTTTTGGTCACTTTTCATTGAAGGGTTGTTTTGTTTTTTTTTTTCCCTCTCTAAGAATAATTTTTAAAATGGATTTACACAGAATTCTAGAAGTAGAAAGTTCTGTCTATACCAATCCTGGTGCCCCAGTTCTGAGTTTGAGTTGGTTACTGCACGTTTTCTCCTCTTTGCCTCTCATCCAAGCGAAAAAGAAGCCCCCGCCACTGACACTTGGTTACTTTTATCTTCCAAAAATGAGAAAGCTGAACAACCTTCCAAAAGAAAACAGAAGTCCGTCATCTGCCCTTGCTATTAAAGATCTATTTATACATCTAAGAACATTCCTTGTCAAACAATAGCATTCTGTTTCTCCCCTTATTGTTTTCCCCAGTTTCGGATACCAGTTCATTGCTAGGAGCAATGTTGACATCAAGTGTTAGAAAGACTTCCAGACACTAGTTAAGAATTCTATTTAAATGTGGCAGAGAGAAAAAAAATGTATCTCTGTCTCCTCCTGAAACACCATCAATATATAAGCAAAGGTATTAAAAGAAGAATGAAGTCAGAAGTACACGAAGAGCAGGAGAAAGGAGGAAAGCCGACAATAGATGCCACCAAGCTTGGGAGGATTAAAAACGAACCGAGGGAGGAAATCCATTTAGCCAAACGGAGGGAGCATAAATCCACCTGTCCTGAGAGAAGGCAGTGATGAGAAACAAGACAGTTTGCTTTGCAAACTCAGGAAAGATCCGGGCGTGGGTGCACAGGGCGCCTCAGAAAGCTGTGTGAAGCTTAAGCCACTGGAGGTTTATTCCAGGTTTACACACGTGTTCATCGCAAGTCAGCCAAGGGCTCACGTCTCCTCACTCAGGATGCAGGCTGGTGGAAGAGCCACGACCTTCACCTCTGCTAGGTAGAAAGGAAGAGAGCTCTGATGTGTCTCACAGTAGCAGCCCATAAGACACTCTTCCCCAGGACCAGGAGAGGCTGAAGTCCCCCTCCATGGAACCACGTGGCTAGTGAAATCAAGTTTCTCCCTTAACGTGTATGTGGGAGATACTTCATAGCAATGTTTTAAAAATTGTGTGTGTAAACAATGGCAGTTGGAAGTGACGTTTTTGTTTGTAACTAGTGAAATCAGACATTTATTTAACATTCACTGTTCTAAGGAACATGCCCACCACTATAGAGGAAAAGGATAAATAACTGCCACCAAGATGAGCACGTGTTGCTCTATAAAAGATCAACTGGAATTTTCAAAAACCTGCTGTAAGAGAACAAAGTGATTAAAAGATCAGGAGGTAGTTTTATACATTTGAATTCAAAAGCATGTTTTCCTGTTCCTGTCCCAGGGTGACGTTTTTGCCGGTAACTCCCTGGAATCTAGTCCTAATTTACATTTGTGCGCAAAACCACCAAGCACAGCAAGCTTAATAAAGCTGGAAAAAGACAGCATGGCCTGTCTTAAATGGACTCAACTTTGTATTGAGTCATGTCTCTGATGAACTTTTTTTCAGCCTGGTGGAAGTCCACCTCAAGTGGCCCGCTGCTCCCCTCCTCTCCCTCCTAATGCGCTGGGTGTGAGTTCACCTGGTGAAACTTGCCTTAAAGGTGTGAAAACAGGAAAGTTGTTCTACTGGGAGAAACAAAGGAAAGAAAGAAAAGTAACATTGAAGGGATATAGAAGAAAACGACTTTCAGCTTCAAATTAGAAAAAAAAAAAAAAAAGTGGGTTCAGACATGAAATAGTGTTTCCATTTCCAGCCCTGGTGGTTTAACTTGGGTAGATTAATGTACTGGGAGTGATATCTTTGGTTTATCATCCATGGAGAGGTAATTTTAAAAATCTTTGACCTTGTCAGTTTGGGGGTCGCTTCAAGTTGGAAGTGTTGCTTCCGCTATGTCACCTCCAATTTTCAGGAATCTTTCTTGCCCAGGTATGTTGCCCTTGCAGATTTTCAGTATTTATTGCAGGTCGTTTTCTTCCAACTATGATTCTGCCATCCATGTGAATCTTTCATCCATTTTCCCACTTGTAAAATACATCCTCTTTTTCACTAAAGGGACTCTACCTTTTAGATAATAGTGTAAAGCGAATGGGAAGAGAACCAACATCAATTACATTTAGCGTGCTCTCAACAATGCCCTAGGCGCTTCAGGCAGGAGCTCGCTTAACACTTATCACAGCGAACACGCAGTACAAACCAGCGAGGTTAACAGAAGATACACAGGACATCACGTACCAATGCATATATACGGGAGCTAGAAACGCGCGACTGACGCACCGACTTGTAGGGAAGGAATGGAGACGGAGAGGAGAGAACTGACTTGTGAGCAAAGCAGGGAAGGGAGAGGGTGGGACGAATTGAGAAAGTAGCATCGCCACATACGCACTCCCGAGTGTAAAACAGACAACCAGGGGGAAGCTGCGGAACCACCGCGGAGCCCCGCCCTGTGCTCCGTGACACTCTAGAGGGCCGCGGGGCTCAAGGCGGAGGGGCATGCACACATATATGTGGCTATGGCTGACTTCCGTTGCTATATGCCAGAAACCAACACACTGTAAAGCAATTATCTTCCAATTAAAAAAAACAAACAAACAAACATAGAGCAGTGACTTAAGCCCAGGTTCAATTTCAAAGACTTTCATTAGAAAAAACTTTTTTTAAAAAAACCTATATACCACACTTGTCCTATGAATATTTCTAAATTTAACATCCTTGAGAAAATATACAGCTGTACTGAAAATATTTTGCATTCACAACAAGGTATTTTCCCTTCATAGATTATTTTTCCAGCAGCATTTGTTGAAAAGCTACCCTTCTCCCATTGATTTGCCTTTTCACCTTTGTCAAAAATCCGTTGATTACACGTGTGTGTATTCCTGGGTTATCTATTTTGTTCCATTGATCTAAATGCTTATTCCCTTACCAATACCACACTTTTGGTGTCTGTAGCTATATAATAAGTCTTGAAACTGGCAAAGTGATTCCTCCAAATTTATTCTTCTCTTTCAAAATTGTCTTAGATATTCTAGTTCATTTGCTTTTCCATACATATTTTAAAATAATCTTGTCTGCATATCTACAAAAAATCTTGCTGGATTTTTGACAAGAAAAGTATTAAAACTATATGTCAATTTGGGAAGAACTGACATTTTTCTTATATTATACCTTCCGATCCATAAACACAAAAATATCTCTTTCTTTGGTGTTTTGTAGTTTTTAGCATACAAGCCCACAAGTCCTTTACATATTTTGTTAGATATAAACCTAAATATTTCACTTACTCTTGCTTCTTTAATAATAAATTATTGTTAGTATAACTTTATCATCATTAATTTAGCTGTGGTTTACTTAGTTACTCCTTAAGCAAAAATCATAAATTGGACTCCCTTTGGGAAAAATTCAGCCTATAGAAAATTTTAATGAGGAGAGATTTTCCATTTTAAAAGTCCACATTTCTATCTTCTCTTGAGAACTGTGGAAATCTGATAACACTGGGCCTCATTTTTCTACTCAGCAACAATTAGCTGGAGCTGTATCATGTCCCAAGTGGTGCTAGTGGTAAAGAAGCTGCCTGCCAATGCAGGAGACGTAAAAGATGAGGGTTTGATCCCTGCGTCAGGAAGATCCCCTGGAGGAGGGCATGGCAACCCTCTCCAGTATTCTTGCCTGGAGCATCCCATGGACAGAAGAGCCTGTGGGGACAGAAGAGCCTGTAGTCCATGGGGTCACGAAGAGTCAGATGCTACTGAAGTGACTTAGCAGGCATATCGGGTCCATCCCTACGAGAGGCAAGCTTTCTAGTTAACCACAGTCTCCACCAAGGCCAGTGAATGTGTGTGCACTTATGCTTGGCCTAATTTCCTTGTTTGTTACTGTCCTGGCTCTGGTAGCCTACTGAGATTCCACTTCTGCATTAAATTGAGTGGTGATACATGTTGGCATCAACAATACCTTTGGTTTATTAATTGGCTTTCATAGGTTACTTACAGGGCACAGAATGTGTTAATCATCCATACTCTTATGTATTTACTAAGCTACTGTGTTTATATTTATTCTCCTCACCCCCAAATCTCCTTATTTCATGACACTTCATCATCACCAACTATTTCTCCCAACAGGGAAAGCAGAGTAAGTGTGGTCTCAGAACAGATGAAAGACTAGAGTGGAGGGACTTTCCTGGTGGCCCAGTGGTTGAGAATCTGCTTTGCAACACAAAGGACGCAGGTTCAATCCCTGGTCGGTGGATTAGAGCCCACATGTCGAGGGGCCCCGGAGCCTGAGAGCGGCAACCACTGAGCCTGCGCTCCAGAACCCGAGTGTGCAGGGAGAGCCAGCACAAGAAAAAAGACGAGCGGAGACGGAGGAGCCCGCCCTAGGAGTCTTCCCTGTGTGAGCTCTTCTCCAGGGGCTGATGTTTTGTGAGAGAGACTTGCCGGGCAGAGGTGAGCCCCTTGTAAACGAAGGCCATTTTTCTCAGAGTGCTTTTTCAGCTCTGAACTCGTACTTGTGAATGTACTTGTGAATTTCCCAAGAATTTATCTTGAGATAATGGGGTTACCCTTCAAAGTTGCATTAAGAAGATTCTCAATTGTTCTCCCAGAAGTGAGAAAAGTACGTTCCCTCCGCTTACCTAGACTGTTCATTCAAGCAAGTGACAGGGTTAGCCTAGTCCCCATTCAACCTCTCAGCACCATCCACGCACAGCCAGGGAGGAGAGTTCAGTTTTAATATCCCACTTTTCCTAATCCATTATCCATGATAATCCACTGCGTCCCCTGGGTACTTAATCATCAAAGCACCGTAAACCTCTTTTTGAAGATCAAATGGTTCTTTAATCCATTTACTTACAGTACCCTCAGTTATAGAAAATTAATCCGAAGGGTAAGTGGGCCACTATTCCAAGTTTCTTATGGCTCCTGTTAACAAGGTAACAAATCGGTAATGGCTTTTGTGCCAGGTGAGTCAGAATGAGGTGCAAATCACCTTGGTTGGTTGCTTTTCCCTGCACTCTTCAGTCCGACTTAGCTCTTACTGCCTCCTTGGCCTTGCCTGCCTTCCCAGAATCCCATCGATGAATTAACGACACTCAGCCAGCCTGAGAGCTAATTGGACTTTCAACCTTCCAGTGAGGGTGCCATTAATTCTCATCTTCCCTTCTGCATCAGGTTAGCGGAAACCGTTTAGAGACATCACCCTAGGTCTTTGAACTCTTAAAGAAGTAAGAAAGCAGTAATTTTCATTAAGCAAAGCACCGTGTTCCAGGCTAATTTTCCTCATGTCCTCTTCCCTCAGTACTGAGGAACTGTATCAGGTGACCCCCAAGTGGCCACAGACACCTCCTACTGGGAAGCCTCTCACCCTCAAGAATACTCCACAGTCATTACTACAACTCCCTCTACATTTTTTTAGTTACTCGGTTTAAGAGAAAAAAATAATCATTTTTGAGCCACTCAATAGTAGAAATTGAGATTTCATATTAACTAGAAATTCAATGTTCATATTATCCTTTATAAGGCTTTTCCTTTGCCAGAGGAGCTGGTTTAACTTGAACATTAAAAAAATAATAATAACACCTGACTCTGATCACGGGAAGAGGCCATTTAATTATTCATTATGCAGTAACTAAGTGTTCTTTAGTTGTGAAAAAAATGCCTTCTAAATAAAAACCTATTCACAGGATGGATAAAACCACTACATTTTCCCTGCCCTTTCCGAGTGTGTATTCAACACAAGGTTTCTTCATGTGAATTACATATATATAAGCACATTTATGGGCTCCCCTCTGGCACTAGTGGTAAAGAACCTGCCTGCCAATGCAGAGATGAACAGATGTGGGCTCGATCCCTGGGTCAGGAAGATCCTCTGGAGAAGGAAATGGCAACCCACTCCAGTATTCTTGTCTGGAAAATCCCACGGACAGAGGAACCGGCAGGCTACAGTCCATGGGGTCACAAAGAGTTGGACATGACTGAAGCAGCTGAGCATACAAGCGCATTTATACATCAGGTCAGATCAGATCAGTCGCTCAGTCGTGTCCGACTCTTTGCGACCCCATGAATCGCAGCACACCAGGCCTCCCTGTCCATCACCAACTTCCGGAGTTCACTCAGACTCATGTCCATCAAGTCAGTGATGCCATCCAGCCATCTCATCCTCTGTTGTCCCCTTCTCCTCCCGCCCCCAATCCCTCCCAGCATCAGAGTCTTTTCCAATGAATCAACTCTTCGCACGAGGTGGCCAAAGTACTGGACTTTCAGCTTTAGCATCATTCCCTCCAAAGAAATCCCAGGGCTGATCTCCTTCAGAATGGACTGGTTGCATCTCCTTGCAGTCCAAGGGACTCTCAGGAGTCTTCTCCAACATCACAGTTCAAAAGCATCAATTCTTCAGCACTCAGCCTTCTTCACAGTCCAACTCTCACATCCATACATGACCACAGGAAAAACCATAGCCTTGACTAGATGAACCTTTGTTGGCAATGTCTCTGCTTTTGAATATGCTGTCTAGGTTGGTCATAACTTTCCTTCCAAGGAGTAAGCGTCTTTTAATTTCATGGCTGCAGTCACCATCTGCAGTGATTTTGGAGCCCAGAAAAATAAAGTGTGACACTGTTTCCAGTTTCCCCATCTATTTCCCATGAAGTGATGGGACCGGATGCCATCATCTTCGTTTCTGAATGTTGAGCTTGTATAAATTCATATTTATATATATATGTATAAGCACATTTATACTTACATAATACATATGTATAACTGCATGTGTATAAATGGGAGGAAGACAAAGAATGATAAACTCAGGGACCTAAGAAGAAAGAATATGTGTGAGAGTAAAGCAGCCCATGGGAAAAATGCTGTAGACTGAGCAATGAGTTTGGTGGGTGATGGGAGTAGGCAGGGGGCAGGGCGCTTATCAAGATGAACTGACTTCTGTGGACTGAAACCCAGGCAGTTAATCATTCAGCAGTTGTGTCTCCTGCCAGAGATGGGCTCAGTCTAGCTCAAGATGCAAGCAGGACACAGAGAAAGAAGAAATGATGCTTTTTCAGCAAGAAAGTCAGTTATAAACTCTCCTCGGAGCTGATGGGAGAATCAGGAGAAGCCAGATGCAAACACAAGGACATACGAACTGAACTGAATGTTTTTGTCCCTTGGACATCCACGTGTTGAAATCCTTTCCCCCAACGTGATAGTATTTGGAGATGGGGTTCCTTGGAAGGCCACTGGGATTCGATGGGGTCACGAGGATGAAGGCTCCAAGATGGAATTAGTGCCCTTATAATAAGAGACATCAGAGAGCTTGCTCCTTCTCTGCCATGAGAGGAGAAAGTGAGAAATGCACCGTCTTCAAGCCAGGAAGAGAGAATTCACCAGGAACTGAACCCTGCCAGAACCTTGATCGTGAACTCTCTGACCTCCAGAACTACAAGAAAATTAATTCCCGCTGTTTAGGTTCCTTGTCCATGGCATTTTGTTATGGCCACCAGAGGGGACAAAGACAATGGCTCATTTCTGAGAAGGGGTCATGATATAGGAGGCACGTGTGGGCAGAGACAAGGAAGCCACCTGGGAAAGCAGGGCTGATGAACGCACATTCTGGCTAAGATGCAAACCTCTGTCTAGGACTTGCTCTTCTCAAGTTTAAACTCCAGTCCAGGGAGCCAGACTCAGTGAGAACTTCCGTAAGGGAAATGTCAAAGAGATGATGGAGGAGGAGCACAAGCCTACATATATTTCCTGGTGGGCCCACTGCCCTCTGTCTCTACATGACCTTTGTTTCTGCACTGCTGATGCCAGTGTGAAATCAGCAGTCACATTGGTAGCCTTCACACAAGTCCCTCTTCACTCTTGCAGGGAGATTCTAACCACTTTTGCCTTTTTTTATTTTTTTTGACAGAGTGTTTCTCTGTTACTCTGTGACTTACAAGGATCTGGTTCAGATCCTACTTTCCACAATTTACTAGCAGTATAACGTTGGATGATGCTTAATGACATCAGTTTAGGAAATGAGTCATAATACCTTCCTCCTTTGATCTGTGCTGCTAGAGAAGAGTCCTGAGAATCCCTTGGACAGCAAGGAGATCCAACCAGTCCATCCTAAAGGAAATCAGTCCTGAATATTCATTAGAAGGACTGATGCTGAAGCTGAAATTCCAATACTTTGGCCACCTGATGTGAAGAACTGACTCATTGGAAAATACCCTGATGCTGGGAAAGATTGAGGGCAGGAGGGGGAGGGGACGACAGAGGACCAGATGGTTTGATGGCATCACTGACTCAATGGACTTTGAGCAAGCTCCGGGAGTTGGTGATGGACAGGGAGGCCTGGCGTGCTGCAGTCCATGGGGTCACAAAGAATCGGGCATGACTTTGTGACTGAACAACAGCAACAATCTTCCACTTAGGCTTGTAGTGAGAATTCAATGAAATGATGTGCAGAAAATATCTGGGCAAAATGCTTATGTGATGTCCCCCAAAAGGAAAGGGAACCGGAGTGCTAGGTGTGCCTGGGGGCTTCAGCCTTCCTAGGGTGGAGCAGAAGCTCTGGAGGTCAGTTTAGAAGAGCGGCATGGTACCTCCCTCTTTTACGAGTGAGATTCTGGCTCAGTCATCATGGCTGTTTCTTGTGGACCCCAGTAGCATCTCCAGCTGCTTAGAGCACGTCGGCTTCTACTCTTGATTAAACAGTCAAGAGTAGTTTTTACCTAAAAGCAACAATTTTTTATTATCGCTACTTCCCTTCCGATCGCTAGTGCTTTTAATGGAATTGCAACAGTGATGTTGTCCCCAGGTGATGAGCCACTATGACTGAATAATATTCTATTCCTTTTATTCAAAAACAAGCAGGACACAGACTCATCTCATGAATGTTAATGTGATCAAGATCGTTGCCCACTGGAAAACTGTGTTCTAATTGAGTCGTGTGGAAGCGTGCCTTGCTACATCAACCAAAAGGAAATCAATAGTCTTCAAAGGATTAGAGTTCTCAGAGGCTAAGGGGACAAGAGAAGTCATACAATTTCAAAAACAGTGTTTTTGAAAAAAGGTGTTGTTTTTTTTTTCAAAAATCTCTCCTTCCATTTACAGGATGGATTCAGCTAAGCATTTTATTTTTCTTATCAGTGAAGTGTCAAAGCGATTCGACCAAACGTTGAGTAAACAGCTTGGTTTCAGTCTCATTACACACACTCTGCAAGCTTGCTTTTTTTCCTTTTTAAATATTTATTTATTTGGCTTCACCAGGTCTTAGTTGTGGCAAGTGGGATTTTCCTTCCTGACCAGGAATAGGACCTGCGCCTCCTGCACTGGGGGCATGGAGTCTTAGTCACTGGACCACCAGGGAAGGTCTTCTGGAAGATGCTTAATGGTCAAGCTAGGTATTTTGCTCAAAGACTTGGCATCTTCTCAGGTGGAGACTCAGGGCATTTCTTTCATCTTTGCAGGCCGAGCTCTCACCACCCTCCCTGTGCATGCCCTCTTTCTCCCTCCATCACCACCACTTTGGCATGCTTGGGTGCCCCTGCCCTGTGTCACATGCCCTCCCAAAGGGAAAATCACATCCCTGCCTCTGTTCTCTGCCCTTCCACCTGAGCCTCAAGAGGAAATCCCTACAATCTACCTGGATTGTGCAAAATGAAAACAGCTCTGGTCAAAGCAAGTCAGCCAGCGCCCCCCATGTTAAGATAGACAATTCAGTGGCACACACAAGGCAAGTGCTTTACCAGGATCCGAAGTGAGGTATTTACACTGGATATATCGACAATACAGTCCTTCCAGTGGAAGCCAAACAATGGCACCGCAGCCTGGAGGATCCTCCTGTCATATGCAAGGGATTGCTTTTTAGCCTTGGCCTGTGACCCGGGTGGCAGAGGGGGGCAAGTCAGAGAGGAGAGGACTGTGCCCTCGCTCAGTAACGCACTCACGGAGCGCTGCCCTGTGCCAGCTGGTCGCCACTGGGCGTTCCACTAATATTTGCGTTTCAGTATAAGAATAAAACCAAGTCAGGCTTCCATCCTATGAGGACAGGCTCTTGTGGGCAAGACAGTGTTTATGTTCATTCCTCTTGACCTCTAGGCAGTAAGGCAAGAACTACAAAAAGTTGCATCGTTCAATTGACTACACCTGGGCTTAGAGGTAGGCGTTTTCTGTGGCCGCTGAGATGGATGTGACCAGATACGAGGTCTTTTTTTTTATTTCACACATTTCCGTTGATTATTAGCATCAAATTACCCAGTTCCCTGATACTCTGTAAAAACACTTCCAACTGGCTTCCTGCACATAGACAAAGGAAATAGTTTAAAAATTCAGCCAGAGCTTTGCAAACAAGAGTGACAAGGGGCACATGGAATTCCAGAAATTACTAGGGCAGGCTCTGTGGATTGGAAATTCAAAAACCTTTCACAACTCTTTGTCCATTGCTTCTACTCTAGAGGCTGGAAAGAGGAAATGTTTCTTTCTAGGCGTACGTGTGGCTAGGTAACAGAGTTCAAGCCAGTGAATAAAGAAAAGCTGTTGGACAGCTTTCAGGAAAGTTTCTGTTTGTTTGTTTTGTTCTGGGCTGCACCGCCTAGCTTGCAGGATCTTAGTTTCCTGGCCAGAGACTGGGCCCACGCACGGCAGGGAAGCACTGAGGCCTGGCCGTGGCCCCAGCAGGGAGCTCCCTCAGGAGGGTTCTGGAGAGGCCAGACTCTGCTAGCACCGCTCCTCAGCTCCCTGTCCTTCAGCCTGGCTTCTTCCCTCCTCTCCCCTTAAAACAAGTGTGAGAGCCGAGGGTGTAGCAGCCCTCTGGAGACGGTGAAAATGAGCACTACTTGCTGAGAAGGATGGAGAGGAGGAAGATAAACAGAATGGGTCCCTGATGACATCTGGAACTGCTTTCCTTGTCCAGGGTCATCTACCCCCGGACTTTCTGTTGCATGTGACAAACGTGGTAAACAAACCCCTTGCGTGATTAAGTCTTGTCACTTTGACATTCTGTTACCTGCAGCTCAATGCAGTCCTAATGGATTTGCTTAGAGCATTCAAGGTACGCTAGCTCGGCTCTGTCCTACTGCCACTTATCCTGGTGACGCGAGTTTGCGTCTGTCTTGGCTGACACCTCCTAAACCAGCGCTGCTTCTGCCGTAATAGGAAAAAGAAGCTGTGTTGTGCCAAACTTCTTGAAAATAGTGGATTGCAATGGTTATTCCAATTGATTTAAAGTCTTAGTTCAGTTCTCTAAATTCTGAAATCTCCATCTCTGTTATTCCTTAGTTTAGTGAGATTTGTGGGGGTGGTATTTGAAACCCCTTTTCTTCCTAATACTCCGCGTTACTTTTGGAAAACGAAGTTCTTACAGTTTCCACCTGAAGACCGCCACAGGGGCCAATTCCATCTGCTCTTTCAATCACAAAGCTGAAATATCTTTAAAGACCATCTTCTGCACAGAACCTTTTCAAAGGCGATAGTTTTCATCCAGAGCTCTTACAATGGACTCCACAAGACAGCTGAAAGACAGCAGCCCCTGTTAAAGGCCATAAATATTTGATGGCCCCATCTTCATGGTTTACAAAGATGAACTACTTTATACAGTATCAAATTGTCCCTAAAGACTCTTTGGTCTGAATAGTTGGCTCCAGACACTTTACTTGTCATTTGTGGCATCCCACTTTCCCCTTGGGAACCCAACACAAATCAATAGGAAGCAATTTGTCAAATGTGTAACATGCTGCTTATTTGTAATTATCTTACAACCGCACGTGAGCGTGCTCTGTGTGTGGGAAAGACTGAGAAGCACCACTGTCCTCTCGGAAACAAGGATAAACCTCGTGCAGCCCGACCTCTAGAAACAGCATCACCGAAGAAGAAGAGTAGAGAGCTAACAGTCCCATGGCCCTGTTACAAGCCAGGCAGTTCTGAACACTTTAAATATGGTAACCCATTTTACTCTCACAACAAATCTGTAAGATAGGTACTATTATTATCCTGGCTATACAAATGTAGAAACTGAGGCATTGAGAAGCTCAGATGCCAAATGGTGGCTTCTTAGTCACTCATTCGTGTCTGACTCTGCAGCTTCATGGACTGTAGCCTGCCAGGCTCCTCTGTCCTTGGGATTTCCCAGGCAAGAATACTGGAGAGGGTTGCCATTTCCTCCTCCAGGGGATCTTCCGGACCCAGGGATCGAACTCATATTCTCCTGCATCTCCTGCATTGGCAGGCGGGTTCTTTACTACTAGGGCCACCTGGGAAGCCCACTAAATGGTGGAGCATTTAGTAATTAGAAAGTTAGAAATCTGAAAGCAGGCAGGCAGCTCTAAAATTCAAGTCCTGACCACTCTCTTTTACTGCGTGTGATGACAGATTCTGAGCTGGCCCCCATGATCCATAAATCCTCGCATATGCAGGTCCTTGTATAAGCCCCTCCTCTTGAACATCAGTTGGACCTAGGACTTGCTTCTTTAAGGACTGCTCGATTGATCTGGCTGTGCCTGGTTCTTCGTTGTGGCACAAGGGATCTTTCAGTTGCAGCATGCAAACTCTTTAGTTGTGGCATGTGGGATCTAGTTCCCTGACCAGGGATCAAATAAGGGACTGAGGCGCTGGCAGCATGGAGTCTTAGCCGCTGGCCCACTGGGGCAGCCCCTCGCTTTAACCCTCAGAAAACAGCAAAGGTGAAAGGATGCTGCTTCCGTGACTGCGCCATGCAAGGAACTGAGGAGAGTCTCTGGCCAATGACCAGCAAGGAACTAAGGCCTAAAGTCCAAGAACCCTTTAGGAACTGAATCCTGCCAACATCACAGGAGCTTGGAGGTAGATCCTTCCCCAGGCAAGTTTCCAGAGGAGACTGAAGCCCTGGTCCACATACCATGTGAGAGTTCCTGAAGCAGAGGACCCAGCTAACCCAGCTCTGGACTCCTGACCCACATAAACTGTGAGACAATAAATATGTGCTGTATGTTGCTATAATAAGTTTGTGATAATTCGTTACACAGAAATGCATGTGCATGCTTAGTCATGTCTGACTCTTTGTGACCCCATAGACTGTAGCCCTCCAGGCTCCTCTGTCCATGGGATTCTTCAGGTTGCCATGCCCTCCTCCAAGGGCTCTTTCTGACCCAGAGATTAAACTCATGTCTTTTGTATCTCCTGCACTACAGGCGGATTCTTTAGCACTGAACCATCTAGAAGCCCTACACAGCAATAGATAACTCATAGACTACTCTCTTAATAGGTAACTCATAGTTTGGAAAATCGATCTGATCCGTTAGGAGTTGCTGCTAAATGAGAAATGATTACCATTGTTTGGTTAAAAGCCTGGGGACAGGACTTCCCTGGTGGTCCAGTGGTTAAGAATCTGCCTTTCAGTGCAGGGGACATAGGTTAGATCCCCGGTTGGGGGAGTAAGATGCCACATGCCATGTGGCAACCATGCCTGCCCCTCAGTCACTGAGCCTGTGCACTCTGGAGCCTACATGCCTCAGTGGAAAAGATCCCATGTGAGTGGGAAAAAAACAGACTCTGCATGATTTCAGTACCTTAAGACCATGAAATTTTTGCACACTGTTTTATGTCCCTGGATATGTTCCAGGGACTCATAGTTTATAGTCTATGGAACTTGAATAGAATTTGTATCCTACTGCTGTGTGAAAATTGTATAAACCCTAATAGTGCTGAATTGGTTCATGGTGCTTTTCAGGTCTACTATATCCTTCTACTTTTCTGTATATTCATTCTATTAATTTTTGAGACTTTGATATTGAAACTCCAACTAAAAATCTTAATTTACCCACTTACAAAAATAATTGTGACATCAGTTCAGCTCAGTCGCTCAGTCGTGTCCGACTCTTGCGACCCCATGAATCACAGCGCGCCAGGCCTCCCTATCACCAACTCCCGGAGTTCACCCAAAATCATGTGCATCGAGTCGGTGATGCCATCCAGCTATCTCATCCTCTGTCGTCCCCTTCTCCTCCTGCCCCCAGTCCCTCCCAGCATCAGGGTCTTTTCCAATGAGTCAGCTCTTCACATGAGGTGGCCAAAGTTTTGGAGTTTCAGCCTCAGCATCAGTCCTTCCAATGAACATCCAGGACTGATCTCCTTTAGAATGGACTGGTTGGCTCTCCTTGAAGTCCAAGGGACTCACAAGAGTCTTCTCCAGCACCACAGTTCAAAAGCATCAATTCTTCGGTGCTCAGCTTTCTTCACAGTCCAACTCTCACATCCATACATGACCACTGGAAAAACCATAGCCTTGACTAGACAGACCTTTGTTGGCAAAGTAATACCTCTGCTTTTTAATATGCTATCTAGGTTGGTCATGACTTTCTTTCCAAGGAGTAAGCATCTTTTAATTTCATGGCTGCAACCACCATCTGCAGAGATTTTGGAGCCCCCCAAAATAAAGTCTGACATATAGTGGAACTGAAGCTGAAGTTGAATGGCTCTATGAAGACCTACAAGACCTTCTAGAACTAACACCAAAAAAAGATGTTCTTTTCATTATAGGGGACTGGAATGCAAAAGTAGGAAGTCAAGAGATACCTGGAGTAACAGGCAAATTTGGCCTTGGAGTACAGAATGAAGCAGGGCAAAGGCTAACAGAGTTTTGCCAAGAGAACGCACTGGCCAGAGAAAACACCCTTTTCCAACAACTCAAGAGAAGACTCTACGCATGGACATCACCAGATGGTCAATACTGAAATCAGATTGATTACATTCTTTTCAGCCAAAGATGGAGAAGCTCGATACAGTCAGCAAAAACAAGACCGGGAGCTGACTGTGGCTCAGATCATGAACTCCTTATTGCCAAATTCAGAATTAAATTGAAGAAAGTAGGGAAAACCACTAGACCATTCAGGTATGACCTAAATAAAATCCCTTAAAATTATACAATGGAAGTGAGAAATAGATTCAAGGGATTAGATATGAAAGACAGAGTACCTGAAAAACTATGGACAGAGATTTGTGACATTGTACAGGAGGCAGTGATCAAGACCATCCCCAAGAAAAAGAATTGCAAGAAGGCAAAACGGTTGTCTGAAGAGGACTTACAAGTTGTTGAGAAAAGAAAAGACGTGAAAGGCAAAGGAGAAAAGGAAAGATATAACCATTTGAATGCAGAGTTCCAAAGAATAGCAAGGAGAGATAAGAGCCTTCCTCAGTGATCAATGCAAAGAAATAGAGGAAAACAATAGAATGGAAAAGTCTAGAGATCTCTTCAAAAAAATTAGAGATACCAAGGGAAAATTCCATGCAAGGATGGGCTTGATAAAGGACAGAAGTGGTATGGACCTAACAGAAGCAGAAGATATTAAGAAGAAGTGGCAAGAATACACAGAAAAATGATACAAAAAAGATCTTCACGACCACGATAATCATTATGGTGTGATCACTCACCTAGAGCCTGACATCCTGGAATGTGAAGTCAAGTGGGCCTTAGGAAGCATCACTACGAACAAAGCTAGTGGATGGAATTCCAGTTGCACTCTTTCAAATCCTAAAAGATGATGCTGTGAAAGTGCTGCACTCAATATGCCAACAACTTTGAAAAACTCAGCAGTGGCCACAGGACTGGAAAAGGTTAGTTTTCATTCCAATCCCAAAGAAAGGCAATGCCAAAGAATGCTCAAACTACCACACAATTGCACTCATCTCACTAGCTAGCAAAGTAAGGCTCAAAATTCTCCAAGCCAGGCTTCAATAGTAGGTGAACCAAGAATTTCCAGATGTTCAAGCTGGGTTTAGGAAAGGCAGAGGAGCCAGAGATCACATTGCCAACATCCACTGGATCATCAAAAAAGCATTTGAGCTCCAGAAAAACATCTACTTCTGCTTTATTGACTAAGCCAAAGCCTTTAACTGTGTGGATCACAGCAAACTGTGGAAAATTCTTCAAGAGATGGGAACACCAGACCGCCTGACCTGCCTCCTGAGAAATCTGTATGCAGGTCAGGAAGCAACAGTTAGAACTGGACATGGAACAACAGACTGGTTACAAACTGGGAAAGGAGTACATCAAGACTGTATACTATTACCCTGCTTATTTAACTTCTATGCAGAGTGCATCGTGCAAAATGCTAGGCTGGACAAAGCACAAGCTGGAATCAAGACTGCTGGAGAAATATCAATAACCTCAGATATGCAGATGACACCACCCTTACGGCAGAAAGTGAAGGAGAACTAAAGAGCCTCTTGATGAAAATGAAAGAGGAGAGTGAAAAAGTTGGCTTAAAACTCAACATTCAGAAAACTAAGATCATGGCATCCAGTCCCATCGCTTCATGGCAAATAGACCGGGAAACAATGGAAACAGTGAGAGACTTTATTTTTTTGGTCTCCAAAATCACTGAAGCCATGAAATTAAAAGACACTTGGTGCTTGGAAGAAAAGCTATGACCAACCTAGACAGCATATTAAAAAGCAGAGACATTACTTTGCCAACAGATGTCTGTCTAGTCAAAGCTATGGTTTTTCCAATAGTCATGTATGGATGTGAGAGTTGGACTGTGAAGAAGGCTGAGCACTGAAGAACTGATGCTTTTGAAATGTGGTATTGGAAGACTCTTAAGAGTCCCTTGGATTGCAAGGAGATCAAACTAGTCAATGCTAAAGAAAATCAGTCCCGAATATTCATTGGAAGGACTGATGCTAAGCTGAAACTCTAATGCTTTGGCCACCTGATTCAAAGAAATGAGTCATTAGAAAAGGCTCTGATGCTGGGCAAGATGGAAGGCGGGAGGAGAAGGGGGTGACAGAGGATGAGATGGTTGAATGGCATCACCTACTCGATGGACATGAGTTTGAGCAGGCTCTGGGAGTTGGTGATGGACAGGGAGGCCTAGCGTGCTGCAGTCCGTGGTTCAGAACGAGTCAGACACAACTGAGCAACTGAACTGAACCAAATAGTGGAACTATACATAACTTAGTTCTGGACTTTCCAAGCCTTCTGTAAATGTGTTATCATACTCTCGTAATTTAAAAAAAGAGGGAAAAAACAGATCCCATGTGCCACAACTAAGACAATGCAGCCAAATTATTTAATTGACTGAGGAAAAAAAAAGCATGGGGGAAAATGCAGCAAAGAGAGGGAGCCGAGGAGGAGGTGTGGAACCAACACAGTGCTGCGACGTTTGTGAGAAGAGAGTTGACTGCTCTGGACCGCAGCAGGCGCCCTCCGACCTTGTTAATGCCTGACCTTGATTCTGCAGAGAAAACCGCAGGAACAGAGCAGGCCAATGAAGAGCAGAGCCTTATATACTTCCCAGACAATCTGCAACATCTCAGTTTCTGAAGTCGTTACTTTTAGGAATCCCACGATTTTTGTTGTTAGGTTATTATGTACAATGAGTGAGCATTTGGGATCTAAGAACTAAGGAAAGGCTGACAACCCAGGCTGAGGGAGAAACACAGGAGTAAGTCACCCAGACCCCGGGGCTGTCACATGGGCGGAGGTGAGCCGCTGAAAGCAGGACCCCAGGGCAGAAACGTGGGATCCGGGCTGGCTCGGTGGGTCAGGAGGTAGCAAAGGCTGAATTAAGTCCTCGGTTCAGAATCCAGGAGGAAAGTCTATGAGTGAGGACCTGAAGACAAAGGAAACAATAAAGCAATGAGCTGGTTAGAGAATTGAATAGGAAGTCCAGAGCACCCTCAAGGAAAGCCCTTAGTCTTGGTGACTGAACGAACTCCTTGTCCTCAGGCCTGGCAAGGGTATGCAGTTCAGGCCACATCTGGAAAGAGTGTTCTAGAAGGCTGGCTGAAAGGATTCCCTGGCGGTTCAGTAGTGAAGACGCTATGCTTCCATCCACTGCAGGGGGCACAGGTTCGATCCCTGGTCAGAGAACTAAGATCCCTCAAGCCACAAGGCACGGACAAAAATAAGAAGAATAATAAAGGCTGGCTGAGAGTCCAAAGAGGAAGGAGCGATTCTAGCTGGGGAAGAGGCGAGGGGACCGTGATATTTTGCCCACTGACAGTGCCCTGGCATTGATTCTCGTGGCCAGTGTTCTGGACAGTTCTTCTCCAGGTCACAGAGGAAAGGCATGGGAGGACCAGTCGTAACTCACTGGGCTGGAATGGATCTTCTCGGCCTGTCAGCCCGTTTGACAAACTAAGAGGAAACTGCCCCTGGAGAGCTTAGGAGCGGGTCTGCTCATGAAGCCGGTGAGCGGCGGCCAGAACAGGGCTCCAGCGGGCGCTTTCCCCGTCCTCCCTGCTCATCCCGGGGATCTGAGCGCCTGCCGCTGACTCTGAGCTGAGGCTCCGTGCGAGGCCTGGGGACTCGGAGCGTGCCGGGGACTCGGAAGGCGCCCTGCTCTCATGAGCCTCGCAGCCAGGCAGGGCGCATGTCAGACCGAGTGCGGAGTGAGACGTGATGACGCAGGGTCGGATTTAAAAGCGCATTAGAAGCCTCATAAGAGGCTTGATTTGACTTCCTAAAAACACCAAGCAGCAGGATTTGGGGGCATATGGATTACATACTGGAAGCCATGTTTACGAATGAGAGTTTGGGACTTCCCTGGTGGTCCAGTGGTTAAGACTCCAAGTTCCCAATGCAAGGGGCCCAGGTTCAATTCCTGGTCAGGGAACTAGATCCCACATACCGTCCGAACTAAGACTCCGTGCAGCCAAATAATACATATAAATAAATTTTTTTTTTTTTTTAAAGAAAGTGGATTTGATAATGGAAACCTAGAGGTAAGGCATCAGCTAGGAGCCAGTGACATAATTCTTGATGTGCCTTGGAAAGTACAGATTCTTGTGTCTTGTCCCGGTATCATTATTTGTAGTATCGCTTTTCACTTTCAGTGTCCTGTTTGGGTGATCGATGACCAATTCACCTAGCTAGAAGGCTGAGAACGTGAGCTTGTTGCGGGTAGGGCCTATGGTCTCTTTGTCTTTGGACGTCAAACACCCAGAGCCTGACACATAGCAAACATCTCACTGTGCCCAAAAAATGAATGATTCTAATGCTGGGGTCAGAAAGAGCAGTTACAAAAGTAGCGAGAGCCTGAAGCTAATGAAATTTTTATGAAACCAGAACTTCAGGGAGGAGGCTGTGTCGAACGAAATCCAGCGTTCCAGGGAAAGCTAGGAGACGACAAGGAAGGAAACGAACACGGGCTTCTTGTCCACGTGACTAATCCCAGGTAGCGAAAAGTACAAGAGCAGCGTGAAGCATCTCGGGCCAGAAAGCAGGAGCGTGCTGAGAGACTAAGTGGGCCTGTGTCAAAGGACACACACGGGCGCTGGCTTAGAGGGGCTCCCACTGGCCACATTTGTGTTGATTTGAGCATCAACAAGAATAATGACAGCCACGGGTTATGAAACAGAAGAAAAGGAAAGAAATCTTCAGTCTGTAATGGCACTGAACAAAAAAGGAGTGGGGGAGGCTCTCTTACCTAGAAACTGGCGGGGGCAGAAGGAGCCAGCAGAGTGCCGCTCTGCAGCCACCAACGCAGCGTGCGTGGAGGCAAGGGTAGTCCCTGAACA
This sequence comes from Bubalus bubalis, assembly GCF_019923935.1. Taxonomy (NCBI): domain Eukaryota; kingdom Metazoa; phylum Chordata; class Mammalia; order Artiodactyla; family Bovidae; genus Bubalus; species Bubalus bubalis. The sequence goes on along the minus strand of NC_059178.1, from coordinate 1,994,033 downwards.
CGAGAGCTGCTGATGAAAGGCTGCTGGAAACACGACAGTCACCCGGTCTCAAAAGAATACTTGCTAATTACAAACAGGAAAAAGTACTACTACAATGGAGAACTTTTGGCAGACAACACGGTCACCAAACAAATAATGGGACAAAATGAAACGTACCTCCTGATGTGATGCAACTGAAAGTACACAATGCCGTTTGGGGGGTATTCTTGCCAAAACACAAAACAAAACAATGCTCAATCTGGATCTGAACATGAGGAAACAATCAGACAAGCCCAGAATGAGGTAGTCTGCAAGACAATTGGCCTGAACTCTTCAAAAATGTCAACTATTGTCAAATTTCACAAAAGAGGGTGGGACTTTCTAAAATCTAGATTAAGGGAGTTTGAAGAAACAAAACAAAGAATGATGCAGGAAATGTATTTGGGTCCTAGATTTAAAGACATTAAAACTTCAAAAGACATTAACAATGTTAAATCCCTTGCAAATAATAGCGGATTATTAGAGAAGGAAATGGCAACTCACTCCGGTATTCTTGACTGGGAAATCCCATGACAAAGGAGCCTGGTGGTCTGCAGTCTATGGGGTCACAAAAGAGTCAGACATGACTTAGCCTGGCAGCAACAACAATAGTGTATTGTAATGAGTGACTTAAAAAAAAAAAAAATTAGGCAGTATATGCTTAAGTATTCAGGCTGAAATATTTGGATGAAATGTCCTGATAAACGCAACAGAAGAGCCAGCATGGCAAAATGTTAGCAATTTGGTGAAGCAAAATGAAGTATATGTGGGTATTCATTGTATTATTTTTTAAACTTCTCTATGGGTTGGAAATTTCAAAATAAAAAGGGAAATGGGAGAGTTAAAAAAAAAAGGGGGGGTGGGGGGGAATAAAGCCTGGAGGAAAAGTCCTGGGAGACTTTTCAATGAAGAGGGCATCTACCAAGCTCCAATGGCGCAGTGATTTGGAGTGGGCTAGAGAAATCGATTGCCACTGGTCACAAAGGTGACAGAGGACAAAGACCCAAAATAAAGACTCAGTAAGAATGAGGTTGGAGAGACCAGACAGTAGCAGAAGGAGAAAACAGGATCAAATGAAAGTCTTTTCAGTTTTTTTTTTTTCTTTTGGTTTTTGGCTGTTTTCTTTTTAAACAGGAGAGTTGAGTAACAGCTTGAAAGTAGAGGCACCGAGTGGCAGTGAAGTGGCTGATGCCAACGGCAGGGGCTGAGCAGCTGTGGGGAGACCTTACCTCGGCGCCTCCACTGGGACTGATGGTGGAGAGCTGTCCTCCTCCCCAGCCCCTGCTCTTCAAAACCCACACTGGTGTTTCCTCCATGGATGCAGAGAGGCCATTTCTTACTCCCCTGCAGCCACCCGACCCTCCATCTTTTGAAGACTTCTACAGAAATGGATTAGAGAGACCTCTATAGACTTTCACCTGATGTTCAGTTCAGTTCAGTCACTCAATCGTATCCAATTGTTTGAGACCCCATGGACTGCAGCACGCCAGGCCTCCCTGTCCATCACCAAGTCCCAGAGTTTACTCAGACTCATGTCCATTGAGTCGGTGATGCCATCCAGCCATCTCATCCTCTGTCGTCCCCTTCTCCTCCTGCCTTCAATCTTTCCCAGCATCAGGGTCTTTTCCAATGAGTCAGCTCTTTACATCAGGTGGCCAAAGTATTGGAGTTTCAGCTTCAACATCAGTCCTTCCAATGAACACCCAGGATTGATCTCCTTTCAGATGGACTGGTTGGATCTCCTTGCAGTCCAAGGGACTCTCAAGAGTCTTCTCCAATACCACAGTTCAAAAGCATCAATTCTTCGGTGCTCAGCTTTCTTTATAGTCCAACTCTCACATCCATACATGACTATTGGAAAAACCATAGCCTTGACTAGATGGACCTTTGTTGGCAAAGTAATGTCTTTGCTTTTTAATATGCTATCTAGGTTGCTCATAACTTTCCTTCCAAGGAGTAAGTGTCTTTTAATTTCATGGCTGCAGTCAGCATCTGCAGTGATTTTGGAGCCCCCCAAAATAAAGTCTGCCACTGTTTCCACTATTTCCCCATCTATTTGCCATGAAGTGATGGGGCTGGATGCCATGATCTTAGTTTTCTGAATGTTGAGCTTTAAGCCAACATTTTCACTCTCCTCTTTCACTTTCATCAACAGGCTTACCTCATGTTTATTTAATAATAATTCCCTAAAGAGTCACTTACACCAGAGATTCACAGAGGGATCTTAGACACTGTTCCCCTGGACCCAATTTCTGCTCATCTGTTCTTTATCTTTCCAAGGTAGCCGTCACCCTCAGCAGAGTGGCCCCAGCGCTAAACCCTAAAATCCATTCTTTTGGTTCTGCAGCCATGAGGCGTGATGGAAAGCCAGAAGCACTGGGCATGAGGGCAGGTTGCAAAGGAGGCAGCTTATCTCTGAAAATGAGCGGCCCGTTGTCATCTCCAGCAAGACTGTCAGAGGCTTCTGATGCCGTGATTGATCAAATGAGATTTAACTTGAGTAAAGGTTTAAGGTAGCAGTAGCGGCATATGTTTATGCTTATCTTTAAATTTTTTATTCATGGGTTATCTTTGGCTGCACCGGGTCCTCGTTCTTTGCATGGGCTTTCTCTAGCAGCAGGGCCCGCACCCTTGTGCAGAGCACCGGCTCTAGGCGCCGGCTCAGTAGCTGTGGCCCGAGGGCTTAGCTGCTCCTCAGTATGGGGAATCTTCCCAGACCAGGGACTGAACCTGTGTCCCCCACATGGGCAGGCAGATCCTTAACCACTCCTATTCAGGAGCAGAATATTTTTAAATTAAATGTTTACCCCTTACCCAACGTAATGTATGTAATGATACATGTACATTGTGAAGGTCACATTATCACCCACATTACTGGTCAGCACACCTTGAGTGACACCAGAAACCTAGGTAGATGGCAATATTAGACAGTAAACTTCAACAGTGTGGAATTATCAGCCATATTCTTGGCAACAATGGACAATTTTCAATGTTTCTGATTGCTATGGAAACAAAACCAGAATACCAGTAATCATCAATAATTTCTCACCCTGAAACTCAAACCCAGCTCTGATTTCCATAATAACCGAAAAATGTTTTCAACAAATGCTCAGCATTCAAGGATTTTGTTACACCAAAAGCAAAGTCAAATCTGAATGCCTCTGGGTACCTGCCCGCCTGTGGTGCCTTGGCTTGGTCTTGGGACTCCCACCCAGGAGAGGAAAAAGCACTCATTGTGCTGCAAACAGTGCTGGGAAAAGAGGAAGCGTTGCATCACATGTCAGAGCCGAGGGGCACCTTACCCTCCCAGGCAGACCTGGTGTTGAGCAAGGCTGGTTCTTAAATGAAGCAGGTGGAAAGCCATCTTTCAGAATAAGGGTCCTGTGTCGCTTAGCCCTGTGCTCCTTCACTTAAAGCTAAAGACAGAAGGAAAACATGCCCTCAAGACTCCGTTCCTCCAGCTCCACCAGGTTTGCCTCTGGAGTTCAGCATCCCCCTGGATTCCTGTAACAGAGAATTCCGTATTGCTCTCTGTCAGACACTACCTGCACATCCAGGCTCGAAACACTGCCATGGTCAGAGCACGCCCTCTTTCTCTCACTGATTTGTTGAGGCTTCCATATGGCTCTCTGCCCTCTACAGTCATGCGTCCTCGGATTTTTGCCCCCAGTAGTGACAGCCCCCATGGCGTCCAGCCCTCTCCTGTGGCCCCCACGGCGTCCTTTCTCACTTCTCATCCTTTCGCTGTCTCGTCTTCATGGTCAAGCATCTGGAAGCGGTAATCAGTGCTTCCTATCCACCTCCTCACCCCCACTCACTCCTAGACCACAGGATCACCATTCCTCATCACTGCACTAAAATCCCTTTGATAACACGACCAGGACTTAGTCATCAGAAACAGGACAGTTGGTTTTCCCCAAGTCTTACTGTTTTTCACCTTTGTATAATAACTGAGATGCCTTGTTTTGAAAACGTTTTCCCAGTTAGCTTGCACACTACCATTCTTCCTTCTGCCTCTGGCCCTTCATCCTGCTTTTTCTGCTGACTCTTCTCTTCCACTTGTCTCCCACACAGTCTTGCCTCTTCTGGTTTATATTGGCACAAGAATTTTAATTGCAAAATGCACATTGGTTTATATCACTACAGGCTTTAAATCACTCAGGGACTCGCCTCTGCATTCAGTACAGAGTTCAAAGACAATCAAGTCCTTCATGACTTGACCCTTACTATAGATCTGATCTCGTATCTCAACCCAATGCACACCTGCATTCTAACCAAAGAGCTACTGTCCACATCTTCATGTTTTTCAATGTCTTCTGCCTAGAACACACATGACCAGTTTGTCCTGGCTAATGACTACCATCTTTCAAGACAGCTTAAGTGTTACCTCCTCCTAGAAGCCTTTCCTTTGACCTACTCCCAGGATGAGGTAGTAGCCTTTTTTTCTTTTTTCTTTTCCAGCTTTATTGAGATATAATTGACATATAACATTATGTGCTTTTAAGATTTACAACATGTTGATTTGATTCACTTAGCCATTGCAAAATGATTACCACCATAAAGTTAGCTAACACCCAGTCACATCACCTAATTACCATTTCTTTTCTTTTCTTTTTTGTGGTGAGAGAACATTTAAGACCTACTCTCTTAGCAACTTTCAGGAATATACTATTGCATTATTAACTACAATCACCATCCCATGCACTAGATCCCCAGAGTCTACTCATAACTGGAAGTTGTACTCTTTGACCAACATCTCCCCATTTCCTCCACCTCCCAGCCCCCTGTTTCTAAGAACTTGACTTTCTTATATTTCACATATAACTGAGATCATATAGCAGTTGTCTTTCTGTGTCTGACTTGTTTTATCAGCAGCAGCCTTGGGAGCCATCAGGCATCCTGACCCACCGCTATGGAATATTCACCCTAAGCTGCATTCACCGTTTGTCCTGACTTTCTTCTCCCACTAGATGGTAAGCAGCTTGAGTGCAGGTTTGCCCATCTGTCCACTACTGCCTAGCCCAGTACTCGACACAGAGAGGTGCTGAATAGATCTTTATTGAATACATGAGCAGAATAAAAAAGTAAATATGGAGAAGTGTCAAAAGGCCATGGTTCTAAAGACTATAAGAAAAACAAGGAGAAGTTCCCACAGAAGGCTGTGTTTAGGCAGGAGTTTAAAGTTCAAGCTACTAGACCCAGTGATTACGTAAAGTTCATTACGTAAATAGACTTATAAGATTGCGGTAACTAGGTTCCTTGGCTTTCATTCTATACATATTTAAACCTTAGCATAAAAATTAGGCAGTCACTGTGCTAGCAGAGTAAACAAAACAGAGAATTCTGCCCCTCCCCAACCCTCACACCTTGTACACGAAACTTACGGTTGATTATTTCACTACCGCCTCCCTATATTCCAGGGACTAGCCTTAGTGCTTTATAGGCATTTGCATTTAATCCCCATAAAAGCCTTGTAAAGCTGATGTTATTCCCATTGTACAGAGAAAACCAAGTCTCAAGGAGGTTAGGTAAATTGCTAAAGGTCACACGGGAACTGGTAGAGCAAAGATTTAATTCCAAGGATATCTGATTAGTTTTCCTGCACGTAATCACACTGAGAACACCACAAATTTAACTTGAAAACCATTCATCCTCTATTCAGATATTTGGTTATTGGAGTTTCCACATAATTCTTAAAATAGTGTAGGAAGTTTATTTCAACGTTCTTAGTACAGATATACTATTAGTGTGGGGAGAAAGATTTGTTATAGAAGTTGATCCAAGCAGATACAGTTTTGCGAGTGAGTTTTTATGTTCCAAAGCCATGAAACTATGCCTGTTAGTGTGATTTCCCACCCACTTCTGGTCTTTGGAGCCTGGAGACTGGGGCAGAGGAGGAGAGGATGACTGTAAGGTGTACGAATGTGGCATTTCCCTGACAGTCCAGTGGTTACGACTTCACCTTCCAGGGCAGGGTTGCTGGTTTGATCCTTGGTTGAGGAGCTAAGATCCTACACGACTTGTGGCCAAAAAACCAAAACATGAAACAGAAGCAGACTCAACACAGATTTTAAAAATGGCCCACATCAAAAATATCTGAGACAGCTCCAGTCCCCAAATGCAACTATTCCTATGAATTAACAGAAAAAAATACTTAAAAGCTGTTTCCCTTAACTCTCTATTTTCAAAATAGGCTGCGTAGTTTTACACATCTGGAAAGGCCACACACTTCAAATAAAGATTTCAGCTCGCCCTCCAGACGCGCACGCAGTGACCCTGACCACACCGAACGCCACACACAGGCTGGTCTCACACACCACCGAGGCCCGAGGGATGCATCAAACAGTGAACTGCTTGTGATTACGCATGCCTTTTGCTTCTTGTGTTTTTCGCTTTCCTATCATGCACATGTTAACTTTTAAGAAATGCATATTATTTTTAAAACCTTTAAAAAACCTTTAAAAAAAAATAAAAAGGTAAGAACTTGACCTTGAGCACATGCTGTGCATTGAGCGGGCTCTTCCCTCGTCATTCTCACAAAGGAGACACCATTCAGAAGCGGCAGCACGAAGACAATTATATGATTGGGACCCAGAGGCCACCTGATCCTCAGGGCAGCAAAGTTATCCAAGGCGTTCAGAAAAATAAATCTCTATTCCATTGAAGTGTTCTTTAGCAGTGAGTTCTGCAGGGGAAAAGGCATCTGACTGCAGCAGAGACAGAGGCTGAGAAATAGAAAGGCAGCAACAAAAATCCACAACCAAAAGGCAGCTACCTCTCCCTGTGGTTCCAGGAAGCCTTTCCAGAAACCCTGGGAAGGAAAACCCTTTCAACAGAAAACTAGATATTGTGTATAGCGCACCCTTCCTCAGAGATCTGAAAGCTGAACCTATGGGAAATATTCGGCAGCTATGACATGTGTGGGTAACCAAAGAGGCTCTCACATACAAAAGAATCCTGCCTGGTGGGTGAGTGACCCTCCTCCTTGTGGAAAATCCAATTTGCCTCTCTTTGCACCTTCATTTCAACATTCCTTTACTTCGAAAATTTTTTCTTTATCTTATTCCTTACCACTTATAGCCAGTGAGCTGCCTGGTTTTCCTATTATAAGAAAAAGAAAACCTTTAATTTAGTTCAGGCTTATACCCTTTTTAGGATATATCCTTTACATATCCTTTGGAATTTATCTTTATGACCAAGAATTCACCAGGGAGGCCCTGCCTCCAGTGCCCTTTTCTCCTTGACTCAGCTCGGTGCCTACTTCCAAGGTGTGGGATTTTCTGAGCGCCAAGCCTCAGCTTATGATTCTTATGCTTGGGAGCAGACAGTGTCCGCCCTCTGCTAGGTTGAGGGTCCCCAGAGGATGACAAGTGTCTCTCCTTTGACGTCCTATCCAAAAGTTGTCAAGTATCTTTGTTCAGAAAGCTACAACATTTTAATCAGCTTTATTAAAGCATAATTTATACACAATAAAATTCATCATTTAATTGTGCTGTTTGTTGAGTGTTCACAGCTGATCACGGTTGCCTACCGTTACCACAATCAGGACATGGAACATTTCCACCCCCCCAGAGTCCCCTCGCGTCCCTGACAGTCAATCCCCTTCCCCTCCTGAAGCCCCTGGCATTCACCAATCTGTTCTCTTACATTCAGGTTTGTCTTTTCTAGAATCTCACATAAATAGGATCACGCAAGGGCTTCCCTGGTGGCTCAGCTGTACAGGATCTGCCTGCAGAGCAAGAGACATGGGTTGGATCCCTGGGTTGAGAAGATTCCCTGGAGAAGGAAATGGCAACCCACTCCAGTATTCTTGCCTGGCATATCCCATGGACAGAAGAGCCTGGCGGGCTACAGTCCATGGGATCACAAAGAGTCAGACATAACAGAGCAACCAAACAATAACAACAACAACAGGATCTCCCAACGCTTAGACTTTTGTGTCTGGCTTCTGTCACTTGGCGTCACTCATGAGATGCGTCCACGTTATTCTGTGTATGAATTGTTCATGCCTTGTCATTGCTGAGTGATGGTCCAATGTATGTATTTGCCACAAAGCAGTTAACCATTCACCAGTTGATGGACATTTGGCTTGTTTCCTGTTTGGAGTTGTTATGAATGACAATAAAAAGTGGGATTCCTGGGTCATATAGTGAGTATATGTTTAACTTTAGATGACACTTTCAAACTTTCCCAAAGCGGCTACCATTTTCCATTCCCATGGATGGCATGTGAGGGTTCCGCTAGGTCCACATCGACACATCGCCAACTTTTCTGGTTTTAGCTCTTCTAGTGGGCGTGCAGTGTTAGCTCAATGTAGTTTTAATTTGCATTTCCTTAATAATTAATGGTATTGAACATCTTTATATGTATCTATTTGCCACCTATACTTCTTCTATGGTGAAGTTTTTATTTAGATGTTCTGCCCATTTTTTAATCAAGTTGTTTATCTTCTTATAAGGGAGTTTTTAAAATGCTTTATAATAATATTCTGAATACAAGTCCTCTGTGAGACATGCATTTTGCAGTTATTCTCTCTCAGTCTGTGTCATGAGAAAGCCATTACATTTTGACAAATAAGGATTTTCTCATTCAGAATCCCTGGAAATGCAAACCAGCACACCGTGTCTATTGATGTCTGCAGGGTAGTGGCCTGCCTGTGGGCGGGTGGGGGCGGGGAAAGCATATAGCTCCAGAATTCACCCTTAAAAGAAGCTGCTCTCTGCTTTGAGCCCCATCTCTTGATTTTCTTGCATTTTACTGATTTCAATTATTTTCTCTCCTATGTTACTTGCTTTCTGTAGCTGCTGCAATTTTAGGCAAAAATGTACTTGGAAGATTCATCTGTTTCTTTCCTGCTGCAAATGAACACCGCAGCTTCCACATTTCATGGTGAGCCCCAAGTAGCAAGAAATGCGATGAAGCTGCTCAATGAAGCTTTTCAATTAGGAAAGTGTTCCTAATTGCCTCCAGTTCCATCTCTGGATGCTACACTGCTCTCTCTAACTTCTAGGGACCAGCTTCTCTGACTTGCTCAGTCTTTGGGAAGGAGATGAGGAGGAGGAGATTCCCACCGAAGGGAATCTTTGCATGTCCATAACCCTGACCCAATAGAAAAGAATTCCTGCTGGATAGAAAGCCAAGGCCCAATGTTCAGCAGTGCAAGAAGGACACGCTGACCTCCCCTGTGTCCCCTGAAGAAGCTCATGAGACCCTCATGGGAGAGACGCCCTCCATATACACAGAGGAAGAGAGCACCCTCATTTCTGAGGCTGAAAGAGGAAAAGCAGAGCTGCACCAGGGCTCCCACTGCTCCCCACTGCCCTGAGCACACAGCCTCTCACTCTGCTTTCCCACGACATTCTGCTCTTCAGCAGGATTCCTCCTGGCCTCCCCGTGCTCCAGTCATTGCGATGGGGACCAGGTCCACTCCACTTGGCCCAGCTCCCCATGGACATGGCTCAGGGAAGCCTCATCCTCAGCCTTCTCCCCTAAGCTCCTGTTTCCAGCCCTGGGGCTCCCCCGATGGGGCTACGCGACGCTCACCAGGCACCCAGAGTGGGCTGGGGGGAGTGCGGCCCCGTGGGCAGTGGCAGCTGGACTCTGGGAGAAGTCCATCCCTCCTGGCCGCTTGGGCAGCCAGTTCTAAGAGGGTCACAGGGGGCTTCTCAGAAGGTTCCAGCAGGAAGGAGCACCAGATGCTTGAAGCATGGCTGGCTGGGTCACGCATCTTTGTTCTGACGTTCCCCGCTCTGTCCCCTTGCTCTGTCTCACATTTGCTCTGCAGTATTGGGGACGCTCCCAAGTAATGACTAGCAGGCAAGCAAGCCCCTTTTAGGCTCCTCTTTCAAGAAATTCAGGCTAAGACAGAAGATGTTAAATAGCTAAGCAAGCAAACAGACACGTGTGTGCATGTGTTTATGTAGGATTTTTTCCTACCCTCCCAGTTCTGGGTTCGGTCACCGATACATGGATGCATTCAATCCCAGTCAACCACCCAGAAGCTGAACTGTAACATCCTAGCTTATGCAACTGCCCCACCCAGACAGGTTTGCACAACTCAGATTTTGCAAAAGTCAAAACAACTGCTAAACGAGCATCCTGGATGTTAAAGGCACGGAACCTGGACCACAAACACGTGTGGGTATAGTATACTCCCAGATAGTTTTTACAGTGGAAGTCACCAAAATGTTTCCACGTGGGATGGAAAAAGGATGCTCGCCCCTTCCTACAGGCTCAGCATTTTATTTTTTACTCTAAATCGGTCGTCTGAGGTTTACAGCCCTCCACTCTCGTTCTCGCCTGGTGGCTTTGGGGGCAGAATTGGAAGGAGACGAGAGTAAAGACAGACACCCTGGAAATAACCCCACAGGAGCCCCATAAGCCTGAAAACAAAAAGCCTTTCTCCTGGGAGCTGTCGGCTCCCCCGCGGCCTTGCTGCGTGGCATTAGCTTAGCTGTGTTTTCATGCATAATATGACCTGTAACACGACCTCGGCCAGGTCTCTAATGCTGCTATCAGCAGCCCCCGGGACAATCTGTACGGGTCAGATCCGCGTTAGTTAGACTTGGGGCACCTGGGGAGCAGCTGGGCCTGATCAGGAAGGGAGCCTGGAGCCTTGCTCTGCATCTCTGCTCAGCCTCTCTCCATGATACCAGAAACGACTGGAATGTTTCATTCCTCGGACTTTTTCCGAGACTTATCAGCGGCCTTATGAAAAAGTACCTGTTTGCCTGTTTATTTTTAGCTATCATATTAAACATTCCAGCCGAAAATTACAAGATCAAAACTCCCAAAGGTCGGCTGCCTGCTTCCTAGCTTGCTTTTGAGAACTGCTTAGAAGCTGCAAGCCACCAAGTCCCACACGTGACTATCCTGGGAAGGTGCAGAGGCCGCCGTCCCTGGGGGAGCCTCCCCTGGGTTTGGAGGCGCTGTGCGCTCGGTCAGGCGAGAGGAAACGCGCATTAGCCAAATCCAGGCAGGCCGCTCAGATGCTGTAAAAGATTCCCAGTAGACCTGCTTAACGCTTTTCTGACTGATCTTCTGCTTCAAGGTTATTATACCCAAGCTGACTGCACATTACTAAAGTACATTACTAAATTACTTAGTAAAGCTGGTATATTCCGACAACGCTGGCCACACACCAGAATCAAACCAGTCTGGACCATGGACAGATCTGACCCCCTGGCCAAGAGATGAAGCCTGGGGCTGGAGCTCAAAGTGTCTAAACCCAGCCCAGGTACTCCTGGGACTCCTGGCTGGGTCAGAGGCTCGGGATGGGAGGGGAGACTACCTGGGACTCATTTCTCCTGTGCTGACTGCCATACTGCCATTCCTGCTATTTTCTGAACTCTCCAAGCTGCAGCTTAAGTAAAAATCAGCATTAAACCAGAAGGATGAGATTCTGTTTACATGCCCGGCGAGGTCATTGCCGAAGGAGATGCAACGACCTGACGCTGACTCATTTCTGCGTCCATGGCTCCTGATACCTTATCCATACTCCCGCCTCTTAAATCCCTGAAAATTCAGTGGGGTCTGGGCTCACAGATTTGCTGGATTTACTGAGAAAGAGGGCCTGGGAACAGCCTTTCAGATGGCCTAAGGAAAGTCCCCCCATCCCTTCCATGCCAGAGCAAGATGGAGTTGTTGTTGTTATCATTATTTAGTAGCTAAATCATGCCGACTCTTTGTGACCTGGTGAACTGCAGCCCGCCAGGCTCCTCTGTCCGTGGGATTCTCCAGACAAGAATACTGCAGTGGGTTGCCATTTCCTTCTCCAGGGGATCTTCCAGGGATCAAACCCAGGTCTCCTGCATTGCAGGGATTCTTGACCACTGAGCCACCAGGGAAGCCCTTAAGATGGAGAGGTATCAGCAATTCCTGAAAACCCCTACCCTGAAGGACTTCAGCTGGGAACAGAAAAATTAAGAGGACTTTGGACAATTGCTACCAGGAGAAGTCTGGGAAATGACCAGGTCAGGTATTTGCTGAGCTATTTAATGAGGCTGCATAAGCAATAAGAAGAGGTTGATAGGGTTTTAGTGTCACTGAGGTTTCCAGGCGAATTAAAGAAAGCAGTGAAGTAAGAGGAGACTGGATTTAAAAATTAACCCATGTGTGAATGTACTATGTTCGGAACAGGAATTAAAAAGCAAACAAGGATTAATTGACCCCCCTCCTTCCCCCAGAGCAGGGCGCTGGCATTTCAGGAGCAAAACTGATTGGTTGAGAACATGCTCAGCTAGGTCATTAAACCAGGAAGCTGATCAATTACACAGTAGCTAGGATTTAGATACCCATTGACAAGCTATAGAAGAATCCAGAAGGGAAGCTGAGAATGTGTGTTTGAGTTAGACACGATTGGATCTCAAAGGTTTCTGAGTTGAAAAAAAAAAAAAAGTAGTGCTTTGCTCTCCCCTCTTGCTTTAAAAACTCCTTTGATTCAGTATTAACCCCAAATAAGGATCCTCAGTCAGAGCAGTCCTCCTGGTGGAAGACGACAGATGGAAAGGGCCCAATTTGTGATTACGTGGTTTACTTATGCAAGTGCAGTTAAGCTGCCTGTGAAATTCACGCAGCTAAACAAAAATTACAACCAAGTTACTTATTAGCTACCTTGAACCTGCCTCCCTGAGAGATGGCAGGCTAGTCAAAGAGCCGGTTTCCGAGCCAGCTGGGGTGGTCTGCCTTGCTATGTGTTGTGGTTTTTAGAGCAAGTGGGTCCTGAGCATGCGGTGTGTGGCTGAACGCCTGGCGTCGCCCAGCGATGTCTCCAGACTGATCAGATTAGCAGACCCACCAGTCACCTGCCAGCAATGTTATTGTCGAGTTGCTAAGTCATGTTCGACTCTTTTGGAACCCCACAGACTGTAGCCCACCAGGCTCCCCTGTCCATGGGATTCTCCAGGCAAGAATACTGCAATGCATTGCCATGCCCTCCTCCAGGGGATCTTCCAGGCCCAGGGATCCAACCTGGGTCTCCTGTGGCTCCTGCATTGTAGGCGGATTCTTTACCTCTGTGACACAGGGGAAGCACAGGAGGAAGGTGACCCTGTAGTAAAGGAGTCTTGGAGACACAAATGGTCAAAACACAGGAAAACCCACCAGACAGAGCAGGCAACTCATTTTATCCAAGGAGAGAGAGACACTCTTTGGGTATAAGCATGTGAGCTGTATCTTCAGTTCAGTTCAGTTCAGTCGCTTAGTCATGTCCAACTCTTTGCGACCCCATAAATCCCAGCACGCCAGGCCTCCCTGTCCATCACCAGCTCCCGGAGTTCAGTCAGACTCACATCCATCGAGTCAGTGATGCCATCCAGCCATCTCATCCTCTGTCGTCCCCTTCTCCTCCTGCCCCCAATACCTCCCAGCATCAGAGTCTTTTCCAATGAGTCAACTCTTCGCATGAGGTGGCCAAAGTACTGGAGTTTCAGCTTTATCTTAGAGGATCCATATTATAAAATCCTGGCATAATTCATAGGCACAGAAAGAACAGTGGTTCCCAGGGGCTGGAGGGAGGGGTGATGGGCAGTTAGTGTTTAATGGACACAAAGTTTCAGCTCGGAAAGATGAAAAAGTTCTGGAGACAGATGGTGGTGATGGTCACGCAACAGTGTGAACCTACTTCATGCCCCTGAACTGTGCACTTAAAAGTGGTTCAAATGGTGAATGTTGTGTTAGGTCTGTTTTACCATAACAACAATACATTTGAATTTCCTATTTAATTCTATTCATAAACATAGAGTCTGTGGCTAAGTCTTCTCCATGTTTTTTGCTTTTTTAAAAAAATCACTGCTAAATCAGGGGGACGGATAAATCAGGAGTTTCGTATTAGCAGAGGCAAACTATTGTTTTTATAAGATAGACAAGCCACAAGGTCCTACTGTACAGCAGAGGAAGCTATCTTCAAACGTTGTCATCAGTTATAATGGAAAATAAAAACAAACAAAGACATCGCTGATGGGGACTTCTCTGACAGCCCAGTGGTTAAGATTTCACCTTCCAGTTCACAGGATATGGTTCCATCCCTGGTCGGGGAACTGAGATCCCACATGCCTCATGGCCAAGGAGCCAAGACACAGAATAGAAACAATATTGAAACAAATTCAATAAAGACTTTAAAAATGGTCCTCATTTAAAAAAAAAAATCTTTGAAGAAAAACATTACTGGGGGACACGAGAAAGATAAAGACCTCAAGGTGTTGAAGATGCTCCTGTATCCACTCAAGTTCAGGGCTTTCGTGTAAAATGTTTCCAAAGAACATGTCAGCCCGGGTCCCAGTGCCCTTAGCCTGCTGGGAGCGCATCTGCCTCTACACCCCGCGCCCTCCCCGTATCAGGCACGGTTGCCAATGAGCCAGAGTTTGTCTTCGGGGCCCCTCGTCCCCCTCGCCCTTCCTGCTTTTCATGTTCAACCATCGTTCTCTTTTCTTTCCTGATTCCAGGAAAGGACCCAGTGTTAATACATTCATTCACACTGAGGTATAAGGGCCTAAGAAGATGTATGCAGACCCACCCACTAACAGCCACATTTCACCTAAGCCAAGCTTTGAGCAGGCAGAGTTAAAATACAGAAACAGGAACAGAGTTGGCAACCTCTCCAACTCTTCCCCCAGGCTGCATTTTTATGCCTCAAAATCAGATTCTGCCTGCGTGTCTCAGAAAACCTTAGAAATGTCTTCTCCGAAGTCTCGTCCCACGGTCAGTCTCTGTCACGCACTGCATTCGGAAGCCTAGACCGTGCTCTCCCCATCAGCCCTCTTGGCCAGAGCCCTGCGCCAAGTCAGGTTGCTCACTGGGCACAGAAATGTCTCCAAGGCACCTTCTAAACCTGCCAAGGCCGATTCAGAAACAGAAGGCTGAAGCCAAATGGAGAAGCTGGGGGAGCCCTCGTGGAGAGCAGAGCTGGCCTGGGCCCGAAGGCGGTTTATTACTAACGCAGTGAGAGGCTGCAACCAAACAAGACCACATGGACATTGGCACAGAACACACGGAAAGTTCTATCTTCACTCAAGCCTGTGGCCTGTCCTAGAACAAAGGAGCAAAGGTTCCTTAAACATAAACACAGCTGACTCTCCAGTGGGAAAGACAGTCTCTCTTTCATAGTTGCAAAACCAGAACCGGGGGGTGGGGGGGCTGGGCCCAGGAATCTGTATTTTTACAAGGCTCCCTGGGAGAGCAGATGGTCTCAATTAAAGTGATGGCAAATAAAAAGCCAAAATAAGGTGGTTTGTGTTCTCTTTTGTTTGATGATGTTGTGGATATCAACAATGAGGAGTGTGATATTCATCTTTATTTGTTGACTTATTTCTTAAAACAGCAGGAAGATGCTGAGACAGGAGATTCTGCTCAACGAGGGAGCTCGAAAAGATCACAAAGGGCCTGTTGTTTCACAATCGAGGAGTCCCCAAGTGTCAACGGTGACGTGTCCAACAACAATACCTTCTATGGCTGTGGTTTCCCTTTACTTTGCCCTGATGCGTAGAAAACCCTTTTACCAAAGCCATGTTATAGGGCAGAAGATATATTTGTTTCTAAATTGGGATGTTGGGGATGCTCTTCTGGGTAAAACAGGAGGCTGCAAATGGAAGGCAAGCTCCCAGGAAATGCATGACCTGGAGAGTAAGCTATGGGGACAGCTTGGACGTCTACACAAACTTGCCCTCAGATTTAGGGGAGAGTCTGCTTCTAGGACAGAGAAGCCATGCCTCTTCTCGTGCAGGGTCAGCATCAGTGCCTCTCTCCATCTCCTGGTGCTGCTCATATAACAATATCACAAACCAGGCGACTTTCTGTAAAAAACAGAAATGCATTTCGCATGGCTCTGGAGGCTGGCAATCCAAGATCAGGGTGCCAGCATGGTTGGGTGACAGCCCCCTTGTAGGTCACAAACTTCATGTACCCCACAGGGTAGAAAGGGAGGAAAAGCTCTCTGGGGTCTCTTGTATAAGGGCACTGGGACTTCCCTGATGTTCCAGGGGCTAAGACTCCACACTCCCAATGCAGGGGACCCAGGTTCAATCCCCGGTCAGGGAACTGGAGCTCACATACCACAACTAAGAGTTCAAACGCCAAAACCAAAGATCCTGCGTGCCTCGACAAAGATCGACAATGCCGTGTGCAGCAACAGCCCCGCCGCAGCCAAATAAATAGATAAATGTTTCAGAAAAGATTCACCCTATATAAAGGCATGGATCCTGTTCTTGGGGGCTCGTGCCTCGACAAAGATCGACGACGCCGTGTGCAGCAACAGCCCTGCCGCAGCCAGTAGACACGTTTCAGGAAAGATTCACCCTATACAAGGGCACGGATCCCACCCTTGGGGGCACCACCACGCAATCAGCTCCCAAAGGCCTCGGCTCCTAAGGCCATCACCTTCTCGGGTTAGGATTGCAATGTGAATTCGGGGGGTAGATAAACATCCGGACTGTAGTACCCATCGCACCATAGCCACCAGGTCCTGCTGATTCTGCTGTCTTCTGGGTCCCGCCCATACTTTTTTTTTCTTTTCCATTTTCATTGCTACTACTGCTTCCTAACCTGCTTGTCCACGATGACCTGAGCCGGTGGCTGCTCACCATCACGGTATCGCACTTATCCCTCCGCAGGCTTCAGGGGTGGGGGGAAGTGAGGGCCATGAGCATCCTCTCCCTCTGCCTCTCAGCCTGTTGCAGAAAACGCAAGTCTCGGGCCGAATTCTGACACCCAGAGATGCTCATCAGCCAGCAGGAGCAAGCATCAGACCGCCTGGTTAGTGAGCTCTCCAAGCCCCGGCTCTCCATCCTTTCACTCGAGAAAGCAGATGTGACAAGACGCTAGCGGCAAGATTCAGCTAATTGGTCAGATGACAGCCTTCTCTTTAAGCGATAGACGCAGGACCTAGTGGAATTCTAAGACCTGGAGGCCGTTCCAAAGGACATGAGTTGCTTATGCTCTCCTCATGGGAAGGCAAGGATTCCGAACAACTTGTCTACCAATCCAACAAGTACGGCTCACTCCACCAACAAAACAATAAAATCTGACACCCAGTGTGCTAATTAATACACCTTCTGATGTTCACTGAAAATAAACATAACCAACGTATTAATGTCAGCCTCTGGAATATAATAGTGTGTGTGCTAAGTCGATTCACTTGTGCTCAACTCTTTGCAACCCTGTGGACTGTAGCCCAGCAGGCTCCTCTGTCCATGGGACTCTCCAGGCAAGAATACTGGAGTGAGTTGCCATGCCGCCCTCCAGGGGATCTTCCCCACCCAGGGATTGAACCTGTGTCTCTTTTTGTAGCCTGCATTGGCAGGCAGATTCTCTACCACTAGAGCCCACCTAGGAAGCCCTGGAATATAATAGAACTACCCTTAAATAATCTAAGAATTCTAGAAAACTTCAAATGTTAAATAACTATGCTGAGGGTAGCAATTAAGCTCAAAAACACATGATCATCACCCTGTTTAAACAGAGTTCTTTAAAAAATATATATATAGATAATATATCAAAACCTTCACTTCTTATCTATCCTCACTTCTTTTTATCAAATTGTCCTTCCTTCTTTGAACATAGTCCACAAGTATTAGTCCCTTTTGCCTCTTCCTCAGACCTGAGATAAGCCCTGACTATCTGTAACAATCATTTATCCCTTAAACTATGCAATATTGCCTTTCTGTTCATTTACCCAGCAAATGCTTAAACCCCTAACATGACCAAAAGCCACGCAAGCTAGGAGGGGAAGCGTTAAGTAACACAGCGCCCTGACTTCAGGGAGCTCTCAGTCTGGCCAAGAGACAAGTACTAGAGTTGACCATAAAAACAAAGGTAGTGAATCCAAGGACGAAGTGTTCACAGGCTACAATGAAAGCACAAAGGAGGCATTTATGAGTGGGGAAACGTCCGTGGAAGCTTCCTTTCAGAGGAGTGTCATACTGACTGAGCCTTAGAGAAAGGGTGGAGGGTTATGTTTGTGTTCTAGGCAGAGAAGACAAAAAAAACAAAAGCCCAATAATAATAGTTAAACTCTGTTAAACTTCTGCTGTGTTCCTGGTACCCTTCTAGATATACAACCTCCACTGTTTCATTTACTCCTCGTACTAACACTCAGAGATGGATACTATATTATCTCCATTGTACAGATGAAAAGCTCAGGCTTAGACTAAATCGCTTACCTGACTCAGGTCATACAACAGGGTGTGGCAGGGCTGGGATTGGAACCTGGGGCTTTCTGACTCCTAAGACCTGAGCTTATTCTCCATTCAGGAAACGCATGCGTGCTCAATCATGTCTGACTCTTTGTGACCCATCATGGACTGTAGCCAGCCAGGCTCCTCTGTGGAATTTTCCAAGCAAGTATAGTGGAGTGGGCTGCCATTTCCTCCTTCAAAGGATCTTCTCAACCCAGGAATCGAACCTGGATCTCCTGAATTGGCAGGCAGATTCTTTACCACTGAGCCACCTGGCCTTCCCTCCACTCAGGAAATACATGAAAGCGATTGACTGGGCTTGAAACAGAAGCTCCAGACCGCGTGGCTCGGTCAGGTTGGCCAGGTAAGTCAGCCACAAGTTGGTTCCTTTTCTCATCTCGAGTTAAGAACCTGTGAGTCCCTCCCATTTTCCTGTTTCTACCAGGGTTACCCACACATTAGGAGCTCAAAGAAGTGACTGGGTTTGGAGGGAAAGAATTTCTGGAATAGCTTGCTGCACCAAACCCTGCCTGGGTACCGATCCACCCCTTCTTTATAAAATGAGCTGGTTTCCCTTTAAAAATAGAGCTTCCACCATGCCTGGCATGAACGGACATTTGTGTGTCTTCCATGAGGCGTGCTCTGCTTCGAGCAGGAGGGTTCTGCAGGGAATACAGCAAACAAGATCCCTTCTGTCTGGGAGCCTGAAACAACCGTCCCCTAATTTGACCTCTCTGGTTCCTGAAAAATGCCCAAGAATACCAACCAGCAGTCAGACGCAGGCACGCCTGGGGCGGGCGGCGAGGTTCCAGCACCAGGAGCCGCTGCTCAGGCCGCCTGAGCTCCCAGGCCCGCAGCCTCCGTCATCGCAGCCGGGCCCCCACCCCATGGGGCCCAGACAGTCACCTGTGTGGCCCCCAGGGCTTGTCCGGGGCACATCCTCTGACTCTCTAAGGTGGCCCCTGTGATTCCACACCGTCATCCAGATGCTTTGGCCTAAGAGCCTGGCCTTGGGTGGGGCTTTGTTCCCTGAGAAGAACGCCCCTTTCTTCAAACTCCACTCTGCAGGAATGCCTGCAGCACCAAAACCCAAACAAACAAAAAGATTCAAACAGAACACACGATGTGAAGTCCAGTTGTCAGATAATATTGTATTTCTTTAAAAAATAATTATTTATTTGGCTGCATCGGGTCCTAGTTGCTGCGTGCGAGACCTTCACTGCCTCATGGGAGGTTTTTCGTGCGGAACGTGCGGCATGCGGGATCTTAGTTCCCTGACCAGGAATCGAACTCGCGTCCCCGGATTGACAAGGGGGATTCTTAACCAGTGGACCACCAGGGAAGTCCCTCTAATGTCTTTCTTACTCTAAACCCCAGATGTGCTGCCTGTGGAGATGGGAAACCTCCCCCAGGTTGTGTGTGGATGAAGGTGGCCTTGGGGAAGCCTGTAGCCTGGGTGTCCTCTCTTTTCCCAGCAGAGTGGTGGGGAAACATGAGCAGAGACTGAAAACGAAGAGCTCAGACGCAGGAGGGGCAGAGGCAGGCCACTTACACATGGTTGAGGTAGGATCTCACCTTCCCCAGTGGCTCAGAGGTAGAGAATCCGCCTGCAGTAAAGAAGAATCCGCCTGCAGTAAAGAAGAATCCTCCTGCAGGAGACGGTTCGATCCCTGGGTCAGGAAGATCCCCTGGAGGAGGGCATGGCAACCCACTCCAGTATCCTTGCCTGGAGGATCCCATGGATGGAGGGGCCTGGCGGGCAGCAGTCCATAGTTTCGCAGAATTGAACACGACTGAAGTGACTGAGCACGCAAGCACGCACACATGCGGTAGGATCACACCGACCCAGAGCGCTGGTTTCTGGAGGAGGTGGCCCAACTCCCCACTCACCCGGGGCTCAGCCCCCAGGTGGGCTACCCTCTAAGCCTCCTCCCCTCCCCAGGCCTACATCCCACCTCCCGCCTCCCTGACAGACTTGACCATCCCCAAGGGGCCCACTCCAGCGCCTCCCGTGGTGGAGCCAGCTGCTCCTGCCAGGATCTCCCTCCCGGCTTCCTGGGACAGCGGGTGGTGTACCTGCCATGCCAGCATCTGCCCGGGCCCTCAATCAGCCCTGGCCTCTCTGTGGGGCCCCGGGAGGGGGACTCGATCCCAAGCCCTCCGTCTGGACCAGACTGAGTGCAAGGTGCATCCCTGGACTTGGAGCTACTCAAAGTGTCTGCAACACCCTCTCTCGGGGACCCCCCCCTCCTCTGGGCTGGGGGATCTGCGGCCAGCATGGGCTTAACCCTCAGGGCTGCAAACTTCCTGTGGAAGTTCAAGTGGTCAACATTTGGGGGCTTTGTTGGTCTCAAATGATCTCTGTCTCACATTCCTTGTTTGTTTTTTTGGAGGGGGCTTCTGCTTTTTTAATCCTTTAAATATTGTGTGTGTGTGTGTATTAGTCGCTCAGTCATGTCTGACACTTTGCGACCTCGTGGACCATAGCTTGCCATGGAGTTCTCCAGGCAAGAATACTGGAGTGGGTGCCATTCCCTTCTCCAGGGGATCTTCCCAACCCAGGGATCGAACTCGGGTCTCCTGCATTGCAGGCAGATTCCTTATGGTCTGTGCCTCTGGGGAAGCCCCATTTAAATCTTACCAGGCCCACGAACCAGATTTGGCCAGTGGTTGGCCAACGCCTTCGCGAGATTCCCTTGGCCTTTGTCAAGTCCAGGGCAAGTAGGAGGACTACCTCCTTGGGAGCTGTCCTGACATCCAGACAAGCTCCTCCCAGGTGGTGGCCCTACCTGGGTCATGATGGTGTCATAATCCAACAAGCAAACACCTGTGATCATAATTAACCAAGAGGGAGCAGGATTTTTTATTTTATAAAAAATGGAATTCCTTATCATAGTAGACAAGCTTGGCAATTTAAAAAATCAGAGTCTTCACTAATAACCACCACTTTAATCTTGGTTTCCAATCACTGAGGACCTACTAAGTGTCGAGTCCTGTGTGCTGTGACTCACAGGTGTTTTCTGCTTCAATTGCTGCAGCTGCTGGGGTCCCTGTGTCAATGGGATTGAAATTAAATTGGTGTAATGCCTCGATCTTAAGTTCTGTGGAAAGGTCAAGATTCTGGCAAGTTCTCAGGCAAGTTCCAGCAACTCCTCAAGGCTCTTTGGGCTGTGTCTCCACAGTCTCCCTCTGTCCCCTTGTAGAGTGGTCCTCTTGCCCTAAGACCTGGGATGCAGCTCTTTTCCATGATTTCCTTCCAAATACATTCATGCAGTCATTTTTTATTGAAGCTGACTTCACTAAAGGTTTGAGACAGTGAAAAGACCGGTCTTGAAGCAGCACAGTCTCAAAATTACTTGTATCCATAAAACCAAGCGTGAGCTTCCCTCGTGGCTCAGACTGTAAAGAATCTGCCTGCGATGCCAGACACCTGAGTCCAATCCTTGGGTCAGGAAGATCCCCTGGAGAAGGGAATGGCAACCCACTCCAGTATTCTTGCCTGGAGAATCCCATGGACAGATGAGCCTAGAGGTCTACAGTCCATGCGGTCACAAAGAATCGGACACAGATGTGTGACTAACACTTTCGTTTTCATAAAACTGAGCTTGAGACTCCTTGTTTTCCAAGCCTTTTGGCCATTCCATCAAATATCAGGGGTTTCCACTGGTCACATTTCTCCCAGCCTCCCTCCCTCACAAAATGCTCCATGCTTTGCTGTGATTCCCCTGGTAAAGTGAAAAGTAAAAGTTTCTCAGTCATGTCTGACTCTTTGCTACCCCATGGACTGCAACATGCCAGGCTTCCCTGTCCTTCACCAACTCCCAGAGCTTACTCAGACTCATTTCCATTGAGTCAGTGATGCCATCCAACCATCTCATCCTGTCATCTCCTTCTCCTCCTGCCTTCAATTTTCCCCAGCATCAGGGTCTTTTCCAATGAGTCAACTCTTCGCATGAGGTGGCCAAAGTACTGGAGTTTCAGCTTTACCATCATTCCTTCCAAAGAAATCCCAGGGCTGATCTCCTTCAGAATGGACTGGTTGGATCTCCTTGCAGTCCAAGGGACTCTCAGAGTCTTCTCCAACACCACAGTTCAAAAGCATCAATTCTTCAGCACTCAGCTTTCTTTATAGTCCAACTCTCACATCCATACATGACTATTGGAAAAACCATAGCCTTGACTAGACGGACCTTTGTTGGCAAAGTAATGTCTGCTTTTTAATGTCCCTGGTAGGGGAAACCTAATTCTCCAGATTTTCATACAGTCACATGACTCTGGATTTTTCTACTTCACTTCCACCCTTTAGAGCAGCTGCATGGTCCTCTGGCCATGGTGGGACATGGTTATTTATTGATGCTGAAAGGTCTCCAGTAGGGGCTAAGGTGCACTCACCACCTTTTCCTCAGTCAGAAGGTGCCCTCAGTACATACAACTTTGGGAAGCAGACCTGTCAATCCCCTGAGGAAGTTCGCGTATGAACTAAAATTGAATACAACCATCCTCTTGGCAGCTAGGAACTGTCAACACAGAGACTACTGCTGGAAACAATCTCCTCAAAGTACCTGTATCTCTTCCTGTACAAAGCATTTTAACCTTCACACTCAAACACACACACACACACACGAATAGTCCAGTGTCTCCTAACAGTCTCCTAACAGACGTTGAGGGTGCCTTTCAGACAGCTCATACCTCTCCATCTGCAGCAGAGCTTAGCACAATTTCCAAGCAGCAGAGCAAAACTTTCCAGGAAGCTTAGACCAGCTGCAGCCAACATGCAGATTCCCTTCTCTTCCAGCCTCTACCATGAGAGCGGGTCCATCCGCCTGGGGCTCACTCAAGAACATGCTGGGCTCCCTCCCAGAAAGCGGGAAGCTCCTTTGGCCTTCTGGGCAGGCTGTCCCATGCTCTTTATTAGAGCTCTTTAACAACCAGTGCCAGAACTTGCCTGGTGGTCCTTTGGTTGAGAACCCGTCTTCCAATGCAGGGAACGTGGGTTTGATCCCTGGTCAGGGAACTAAGATCCCACTCAGTGAGGGGGAACTAAGGCCTCCAGCCACAACGAGGAAGATCCACAGCTGCAACAAAGATCCCACGAGCCGCAACCAAGACACAAGACAGACAAATAAATATTAAACAGCAGCAGCCAGTGCAGAGGCACAGACCTCAACAACAACCAGTCATTTTGCTTCTGAAGAGAGGACAGATTTCTTGGCCTGGGTAGTCATTTTCTAGCTCCCATGTGAGAGTCTTAGGTTCAGAGAGTCGCCACAGTTTTGGCACCAGAGAAGGAAAACCATCTGGCCCATCTTGTGAGCCTTGGCTTGAATTTCTGGGGCCATCATGAGTGTCCTTCGGGAGGCCTAACACAAAGGTATGCCCTAGAGACTGAGAACAAGAGGAGGCAGCGAATAAGTCAGAGCTCGTAAAGAGAGAGCACAGGTTGGCATTCAGAATGCTGATCCCAGGGCCCGGATGTGTGAGGGGCTGGGCCGTAAGAACTCTGGTCATTGTCTGGCTAACGGGAGCCTCAGTGTTTACATAGATTTTTCTGATTGCCTTGCTGTCTTAGGAGGTGATTCGAGGCCCGTGCCAAAGTCCTTAAAGGGGCAACTGTTTTCCCAGTAGGGAGAGAAGAGAATACATTTCTGTGACAAAGCAAGGGGCAGAAAGGACTTTGGAGAAGTTAGATCCTCAGGGGCAGGGGTCTGCACACAATTGGTTTAGTATGTTGGCAATTAGCCAGTGCAGAAAAGCTGCTACAAAGGATGGCATTGCCTGGCACACATAAGTGGTATTGTTTTAGGTGACGGTTCCCTGAAAATCCACTGTATTTCTTGATCGCCAGGGTCCCTGCAGCGGAGAAAGGAAGTATCTCCCTTCAGCAGCACCGTCCCCAGGGGTTTTTAGAAACCAGCATGGATTTGTTTCTCATTTTCTTTGATGAGCTTTCTTTATGTGCTTCCCAGACGTAGCCAGGGTTGGTTCTGGAGTGGACTCCTGGTTATGGGCAAGTAAAAATAAGCTGATTCCATCTGCTGTGACCCTGAGCTACAAGAGGGCCCTCCTGATTCAAACTCCAGGTGGGTACCAGGCACCATGATGAAGAGCCACCCCGCTCACCCAGAGCTGCGACTTTCTCAGTCAGAGAGAAACGCAGAGAAAATGCCTTGTTCAAGGATATGGTTCTACCAAGTGCATCTCTGCTCGGTGATCTAGGGGCTACCGCTGCTTGTGAAGTGCTATCGTGCGTGCGTCCTTTCTCCTCGCTCATCAGATCACACGTGCAGAACCATGGTCCACACGTGGGCATCGTCACCTGGGCTGGGGCCAGGGAGATCGCATGTGCCGAACCATGGTCCACACGTGGGCATCATCACCTGGGCTGGGGCCAGGGAGATCGCACGTGCAGAACCCTGGTCCACACGTGGGCATCATCACCTGGGCTGGGGCCAGGGAGATCGCACGGGCAGAACCATGGTCCACACGTGGGCATCATCACCTGGGCTGGGGCCAGGGAGATCGCACGTGCAGAACCCTGGTCCACACGTGGGCATCGTCACCTGGGCTGGGGCCAGGGAGATCACACGTGCAGAACCCTGGTCCACACGTGGGCATCATCACCTGGGCTGGGGCCAGGGAGATCGCACGTGCAGAACCCTGGTCCACACGTGGGTATCATCACCTGGGCTGGGGCCAGGGAGATCGCAGTGC
Organism: Bubalus bubalis; assembly: GCF_019923935.1. Classification (NCBI taxonomy): domain Eukaryota; kingdom Metazoa; phylum Chordata; class Mammalia; order Artiodactyla; family Bovidae; genus Bubalus; species Bubalus bubalis. Next base: position 1,969,137 of record NC_059178.1, on the reverse strand, counting down.
AGAACCCTGGTCCACACGTGGGCATCGTCACCTGGGCTGGGGCCAGGGGAGTCTGGCCACAGCTGTAGTTATAGTTCAGACTGGTAAACAGGTCGGGAGAGCAGAGAATGGGAGCGAGTCTTTACAGGGTGTCCACACATGCCGGGCTGGTGTTTGATGAGCAGTACGTCTTTGGGGCTTCAGCACAGAGAAAGAAGTAGTGAAAGTGTCAGGCACTCAGTCATGCCCAACTCTTTGCAATTCCATGGACTGTCGCCCTCCAGGCTCCTCTGTCCATGGGATTCTCCGGGCAGGAACACTGAAGTGGGCAGCCATTCCCTTCTCCACGGGATCTTCCTGACCCAGGAATCCAATCCAGGTCTCTTGCATTACAGGCAGATTCTTTACCATCTGAGCCACCAGGGAAGCCCGTCATTAGCATAACCACTCCCCCTAAACACAGCACCAGTTCAAGGACACCCAGGAATAAGGAAGGACTGCACATGCAGAATTCCAGCTGCTTTTTAGAAAAAGTAAAAAGATGCACCTCTACCAAACTGACTGTAGAAACAATGATCAGTCTCTCCACCCTCAGAAAGGTTACAGTGGAGCTGGAGGTACTCGGGAGGAAGAACAAATATTTTGCAGACTTTCACAAAAAGAGTTTCCTAAGTGGTATCTTGTGAGAGAGAAAGTGAGGGCCGCAGAAGTTTTGTACCCAGTCAATGATGGCTTCTCCTGCCACCTGCCAATAGTGGCTTCAAAGCAGGAAGCGATGGCAAACACTCAAAAAGCATGAACTGAAATAAACCCAACTCACCTGAAGGCTCACGATGTACTCTGCATTAAGTGCTTTGTGTTATTAATTCATACGTGCAATGCTAAGTCACTTCAGTCCTGTGTCTCTCCAGGCTCCTCTGTCTGTGGAATTTTCCAGGTGAGAGGACTGGAGTGGGTTTCCATGCCCTTCTCCAGGGGATCTTCCCAACCCAGGGATCGAACCCAGGTCCCCTGCATCTCCTGCATTGCAGGCAGATTCTTTATCACTGAGCCATCAGGGAAGACACTGACTCATATAACCTTCACAAAAACTCTATGAGACAAGCACCATTAGCAGCCCTAAGTTATAGACGAGGAAACTGAGGCACAGGCAGGGTTCGCCAGCTGCCAAAATCATAAGCAGAGCAGCAGAGCCCGGACTGACATGCCAGCCGGCTGCAGGGTCCACGCTGTGTAACTGCTCTGCTTTGCCCCCTGCCTAACTGACTGAGCAGTTTCACCACAAAGAAATGCAAAGCTCACTTGACAGGCCAGACTGAACGAGAAAAGGCAGCTTCTGCCTCATTCACCTTCTCTTGTCAGGACCAAGAAAACCTAGAGTGACTGCTGTGAGCACCAGGCGACATGGGAGACATATGTCTAATTAAAACAGCTGATCTTTTCAACCCAGCGCAACATTCTCTTTGCAGGGCTCTGCGACGGTAATTACACAAGGAAGGCCACCAGACGAAGTGGCCTCAGAGGGGGGTGCGCTGCGGGTCCCGTGGGTGGGGTGCTGGCGACTCCTTGCAGACGGGTCCACGGGGCTAGGTGGGGTGCAGGGGTGCGGGGCGGGGTGCGGGGGCGGGGGTCAGGGTGCAGGTGAGGGCGGCAGGGGTGTGGGGTGCCGGGGGAGGGGGGTAGGACGGGTGCGGGGCGGGGTGCGGGTTTGGGGCCAGGGTGCAGGCGGGGTGCAGGGTGGGGTACAGGGTGGGGGGCAGGGTGCAGGGTGGGGTGCAGGGCGGGGTGCGGGGTGGGGGGCAGGGTGCAGGGCAGGGTGCAAGGTGGGGTGTGGGGTGGGGGTCAGGGTGCAAGGTGGGGTGCAGGGCGGGGTGCGGGGCAGGGTGCGGGGTCCCGGGTTGGGGGGGAGGAGGGCAGGGCGGGCTGAGGGTTGGGGGGCATGGTGCAGGGCAGGGTGCAGGGCGGGGTGCGGGGTGGGGTGCAGGGTGCAGGGTGGGGTGCAGGGGCTGGTTGGGACCTGAGTGTGGCGGGGCTGCCTCAGCGATGCAGGGAGGAAGTGGAGGGCTCTGTGGACGTGGACTTGATCCCCTGCAGTTTATCAGGCGAGGACACCAGGTGGCGTCCCCAGGCTTAAGCCCCTTTAATATGGAACACAGCACCCCAGGAGGCTCAGTTTCTCTTTCTGACCTCTGGCCTCCAGGATCGTGAGACAATGAATTCCTCTTGCTTTGAGCCAGCTAGCTTGTGACCCTTTCTTACGGGCACCCTAGGAATCACTGTTGGCTCATCCCCCAACATCCAGGAGCAGCACAGGTCAAGATGGCCCTCAGCACAGCTGTGCCTTGCTGAGTCGATTCAGTTGTGTCCAGCTCTGTGCAAGCCTATGGACTGGAGCCCGCCAGGCTCCTCTGCACACAGGATTCTCCAGGAAAAGGTACTGCAGAGGGTTGCCAGGCCCTCCTCCAGGGAATCTTCCTGATCCAGGGATCGAACTTGAGTCTCCTAAGTCCCCTGCATTGACAGGTGGGTTTTTTACCACTTGCGCCACCTGGGAAGCCTTAACACAGCTGCAGAATCTAAAAACCAGACAGTTACAACCACTGTCTTGGTCCTGGCTCTCTCTGCCCATCCTCTGCTCCCTGTGTTCCCTCTCACCTGTCTCTGCTTGCTAAGGCTTTATAGTCAACCTAGAATGTGCAGAAGTGTATCCAGATCCTGTGGAAAGCCATCGCATGCTGCCGTGTACTGGGCTATATGCCTGAGGAAACTCCATGCTTCACACGTGTGCGGTTTCCCTAGCCTGGTGGAGTGGTTTCTAGGGTGGCCACAGGAAAGGGTCACAAACTGAGTGGCTCAAAGCAAGAGGAATTCATTGTCTCACAGTCCTGGAGGCCAGAGGTCAGGAAAACAAACTGGTTTCTTCTGGAGGGCCCTGAGGGAGGATCCGTTTTATGCACCTCTTCCAGCTTCCGGTGGTTGCTGACAATTCACAGCATTTCGCGGCTTGTGCAGCACTTCAGTCTCTGCCTCATCTTTACATGGCCTTCCCTGTGTGAGAAGGAGGCATGGGCTTTTTGTGTAAAAGAAACGTCTAAGTCTTAACCTTTGGTACCTGCAAAAGTGACCTTGTTTGGAGAGAGGGTATAATATTTATCCAGGATAACCAATACCTGGATAATGAAGACCCGGATCCAGAGTGATTTCTACACACTGAGCCAGCGACCTGCTCTGAGGCTGTTTAACCTTCCTGTCCTGCAGTTTTCTCACTTGTAAAGGGAGGAATAAAATTAGATCATTTCTTCTGAGCCTAAAGGTCTTAACAATCGCTTTTCTTTTTAATTGAGTTATAATTAACATCCAATATTATATAAGTTTTAGGTCAACAACAGCGATTCAATATTTTTATATACTATGAAATGATCCACGACACCCTCCTCTGATACTTCCTCTGCTTCCTTCCTGGACTTGGAGGTTCGGGGAGGGAGGGGGGAGGAACTCATGGCCTCATGACTGCCCTCCCTCCCTATCGATGTGGTTGGAGTCTTACAGCCGGCAAAGGCTTTTTGTCCAATATTTCCGGTCTGACCCTAAATTTCTGGTGTAAGAGCAGCATAAGCGGCCCCTACATGCACCCGAACCTCCTCAGCTCTCTCCCGCCCGCGGCCACTCCCCAGGGCGCCCACGACCCTGAGCAATCGGTCTCCCTGCTCCCTTGATTCGTCTCTCACCCTTTCTCTTGTCTCACCTACACCAGGTTTCCGGGCTCCCTTTCCATCCACTGTCTGGCTGCCAGTTGGCCTAACCAGTCTAGTTTCCGCTTTTCTCCCCACAAACACCTTTGTTTACATAGGACACATGGGTTTGGCATCTTGTCTGCAGACAAACAGTCCACGGCTGCAGGTGGGGTGAGCAAGCTCCAGGCTGAGCGCAGAGACCCGTGTGCAGTGTGCTGCCCGGGTGCAACGTCCCAGGACCCGCTTGCTCCATGGATGCTGAAAGGATGGGACTCGAGGGGGTCACAGGCTCCAGGCGAGCCACCAAGGGTGAGCAGAGGATGTTAGATGCGCTTTCTGCCCAGGTGGCTCAGATGGTAAAGAGTCCACCTGCAGTTCGAGAGACCCCAGTTTGCTCCCTGGGTTGGGAAGATCCCCTGGAGGAGGGCATGGCAACCCACCCGAGAACTCTTGCCTGGAGAATCCCATGGACGGAGGAGCCTGGTGGGCTACAGTCCATGGGGTCCCAAAGAGCTGGACATGACTGAGCGACTAACACTTTCATTCCTTCACCTCTTTTCTGCCCACCTCACGTGCCCCACTCACTCCAGAATATCCAGAGCAATTAAACAAATCTGGGGCTCCTCCGGGCTGTGAGGATGCGGCCAGGGCTCCCTGCCATTAATACAGCGCGTCCCCTGAGCGTTCACGGAAATAAAAGCGACTCAGTCTGTCCCACGCCCCACCCCCAGGGGTCTTCAGAGCTCTGCGGACCCTGAGTCAGAGTAGCTGGATTTTCTGGGTAAACTTGGCCAGGACCCAGCAAGAAAAGCCAGAAAGGAACCTCATGGCTTGACACCTGTTAGAGAAGAGGCCAGTCTGAGGCTGTGGAAAGATCCCGGTGCGAGGCTTGTTTGCAAACCATCTATGTGGGAAGAGGTCTCTGATCCTGGTCTGCCCTCCTCCCCCCTCCCCCGCAACTCCTCCTCTTGGTCTTGAAGGCCGCTGGTCCCCTTGCGGCAGACCCCTTCCCCTCGCTGACAAACGCCCCAAGGCCCCAAGGCTGCGGCCGCTGAGGCAGCACAGGCAGATCCCGCACTGGAAGCAAAGCAGCCGCTCTGTTGTGACTCTAAACTGCAGGAGGCATTCTCGGCGCTGCTGTGTAAACAGCAAGAGATTCTGCTGCGTCATGGAAACCGGTGCTGGCAGGATTCCGAGGCGGGGGCAGTGTTTATCCTTGCCACACGGCAGAAGGTCAACAGACACTGGTCCTTCCAGGGCCCGCGGCCGGGCCGGCGTGAGGCCGGGGCTCGGCGGCCCCGGCCTCGTCTCCGCGTCTCGGCTGTGAGAGGAGGCGGCCTCGGGCTCCTCCGAGTGCCCGCTCCTGGCTGGGCACTTGCATGCCCGCCCTCTCTCAGCCTCCCTAATTCTGGCTGGCGTTGCGACCACTGCTTTGCGTTGCTGTTTTCTCTGAGTGGACAGAGGGGAGACGATGTCCCCGGTAGAGAGAGAGGCGAGGTGTGAGTCTTCCTCCTCCACCGAGTGAGGGGATGGACGCAGCACGCCTGTGCTTGAAGGGGTGCCGGGGTCCCTTTGCGTAATTGCGCTTTTCTGTTGGGAAAAGAGCGCTGCGCATTTGTCAGCGAGGGGAAGGGGTCTGCCGCAAGGGGACCAGCGGCCTTCAAGACCAAGAGGAGGAGTTGCGGGGGAGGGGAGAGGAGGGCAGACCAGGATCAGAGACCTCTTCCCACTTAGAATGGTTTGCAAACAAGCCTCGCACCGGGATCTTTCCACAGCCTCAGACTGGCCTCTTCTCTAACAGGTGTCAAGCCATGAGGTTCCTTTCTGGCTTTTCTTGCTGGGTCCTGGCCAAGTTTACCCAGAAAATCCAGCTACTCTGACTCAGGGTTTTTTCTTTTCTCCCCATTACTACCCACCTCTGATACCCCAGGTGAAGGGCCCGTAAGAACAGAGGGTGATCCGTGGCATGGAAGCCAACAGAGGGCATAACCTGGACCAGTTCTGGTATGAAACACTTGGGAAAGTGTCACATTTGTGTGTCTGATTTCTCTGCCATCAGAGTGTTGGTCATCCTTACAAAGCCCTAGAGCCCCCGAGATGGCGCCTCTTATTCCTGAGTCTCCGGCACGCCCAGGCTACCACCTGATGGATATTGCTAGCTTCACTTCAGAGATGGGGAGACTGAGTCAGGGAGAGAGAGAGCGCCAGCCCTGTCTGAGCTTCCTAGGGATAAGTAGGCAGAAGAAGGCTGAAGTTCAGCCTTGCAGTAACCGGCTAAGGTGTATTCTTTTGTCTAGAGTAATAAAAATCAGAATTTTAAAGTCTATTGCCTTACTTACCCCAGAGGGCTCAGGAAGTCTTTCTTCTTGCTTTTTATGACTCTGGTTTTGCCTCGAGAAGTAAGTGGCACTATAAATCCCAAATAGCTTCCTACCTGCTGTTCTTCCCCAGTGAGACTTGAAGTGATTACTAGACACGGTTTCAGGCTCTGCCAAATGATAGGAAACTTAGAGAGTTTGCTTTCTGCTCAGATTTACCAGGGGGAGAGGGTAATTTAAATGGCATTTCATTATCTCAAAAGAGGTGGCAGTAAACACGTTCTGTTACCGAGAACAGACCCTTAACTAATTTCTATTACTGGAAATCTTTCTATTGGAATTAGAGTAAAACTTCTGGGTTCAAACGCTCTGCCTTTCCTGATTAGACAGTCTTCTACCAAACTGTCCCTCTGGAAGACCAGTTGCAGTGGGAAATTGTCATCCCTTTGAACAATGAGTGGCGGCAGAGAAGAAAAAATCAAGCACCTTACTGCCCCAGTTCTTATGCAGCCCCACTCGGGCTTGGACCAAGGAGGGCCGCCGCCTCCTTTCCAAATGGGGAGAAACTGGTTGACAGTCTGAGAGCTGTCTTTTCAAGAGAACAACACCTGCTCCGGGGCCCACGTTACTGAGAAGTACACGTCACTGAGGAGTACACGTCGCTGAGGAGTACACGTCGCTGAGGAGTACACGTCGCTGAGGAGTACACGTCGCTGAGGAGTACACGTTAAGCCAGAATCTCACTACAGCTGTCAGAATCACAGTGATTGACGTCTGGGAAATCTCATTATGCATTTCCGCAAGATCGCAGCAAAGCTTTGATTAGTATTTAGACATTCACATTTGCAGGGGCAGCATTTTTCTTTGCTCTTAAAGAATATTTGATAATGCTCGGGCCCAGCATCGAATCTCTGTAATGTGCTCAGGATGAGGCCGGTACCACACAAAACTAAAGATGTGTTTGGGTTTGTTTCTCCTCAGTTTCTTCTTGGCTCCATCAACTCCACTCTTCCTTCTCTTGGACAAAGAAGAAACAGAACAGAAGTTCTCCCGCCTGCAATTTGTTTCCAGGATATGACACACATTTGCCCTTGACCTCTGAAGAACATTTTCAAATTCTTATATGTAGTAGGAATGAAGGGTACAACTGGTAGTTTTAAGGTATATAAATCTAAAAAGTGTTAAAGTGTTAGTCGCTCAGTCATGTCTGACGCTGCAGCATCATGAACCATAGCCCACCAGGCTTCTGGGTCCATGGAATTCTCCAGGAAACAATACTGGAGTGGGTTGCCATTCCCTTCTTCAGGAGATCTTTCCAACCCAGGGATCGAACCCAGTTCTCCTGCATTGCAGGCAGATTCTTTACCATCTGAGCCACCACGGAAGCACAAATAAATCTAAGTGCTACCTTTATTTGCAACCAAGCCAAAGTCACATTTGCATATTTGGTTAAATAAAACTCAGTGGTGATAAGAAAATTTGCATGTGGTCAGGAGGGATATTTCCAGAGAATCTTAATGGTTAAAGTCATAGGTGACTAATGGTAAAAAGTGAGAATTTTAAATTTTTTTCCAAAACAACTCCTTGCAGTATAGCATATGGTGTCTTTGTATCGCAAAGATCATGGATTCCACTCATTGGAATAGTTTTTTGAAAATAGTGGTTGGGTTGGTTTTTAAACTGTTGCTTCTCTGCTCTGCATCCACTGTCCTGTACGCTGCTTTGTGATTCTGGGGTTGGGTTGCTATAATCCCCATTTTCCTTTTTTTTTTCCCCCCCTACTCTTCTAAAATAGCCTTGAACTGCCACAGAGTTTCATTTTACTAATACCTATTCCAAATAAAAAAAGCACTTTTAAATCCATTATTTGGAGCATTTCATTCCCATCAAAATTCTTCCAAATGGGGTACTTTATGGAAATGAAAGGTTTAATGAAGCCTCTAGGGTCAGAGATCGTAGCCTCGTTAAACTCCTGCCAGCAGTCAGGAGGATGCAGCAGACACAGATGTAGTGGATCTATCTGAGAAAGACCTGCTTAATTCCACTAATTTCACGGCAGATGGAAAGTACAAAAATTCCGCAAGGCTGCATAGAACTGTCTATTCCCTGCAGTACCACCTGCTATGGTCTGAATATTTGTGTCCTCCAAAATTCGTATGTTGACACTTAACTCCCAAAGATGAGGGAGTTAGGGAGCAGGCCTTCGGGAATCCTGAAGAGAGGGTAGATCTCTCCTGAATGGAATGAGTGCCCTTTCATGAAAGTGGTTCCAGACAGATCTCCAGCCCCTGGACGCAGGGAGAAGTTGCCGGCTATGAACCAGGAAGAAGGTTGTCACCAGTAAACTGTCGCACCGTGATCTCAGAGGTTCCAGAGCTGAGAAATAAACTTCTGTTGTCTATATCTATCCTATCTGTGGTATTTTGTTATAGTAGCCTCAATGGCCACTGCTTCAGCTAACCATGCAGAGTAAGGAAGAAGTGACCACCGGGAGCTGTGGAAGCCTGCAGGTCCAAGAGGAATCTCTCTGAAGGTTTAGCACAAACAGCATGACTGCTCAAGTTCCAATAAAAAGCAACCCAAGCCAGAGCCATGTGCCCCTTTCCAAAAATAAACTCAAAATGGATTAAAGATCTCAACGTAAGACCAGAAACTATAAAACTCCTAGAGGAGAACATAGGCAAAACACTCTCTGACATACATCACAGCAGGATCCTCTATGACCCACCTCCCAGAATATTGGAAATTAAAGCAAAAATAAACAAATGGGACCTAATTAACCTTAAAAGCTTCTGCACATCAAAGGAAACTATTAGCAAGGTGAAAAGACAGCCTTCAGAATGGGAGAAAATAATAGCAAATGAAACAACTGACAACTAATCTCAAAAATATACAAGCAACTCCTACAGCTCAACTCCAGAAAAATAAATGACCCAATCAAAAAATGGGCCAAAGAACTAAATAGACATTTCTCCAAAGAAGACATACAGATGGCTAACAAACACACGAAAAGATGCTCAACATCACTCATTATCAGAGAAATGCAAATCAAAACCACTCTGAGGTACCATTTCACACCAGTCAGAATGGCTGCGATCCAAAAGTCTACAAGTAATAAATGCTGGAGACGGTGTGGAGAAAAGGGAACCCTCTTACACTGTTGGTGGGAATGCAAACTAGTACAGCCACTATGGAGAACAGTGTGGAGATTCCTTAAAAAACTGGAAATAGAACTGCCTTATGATCCAGCAATCCCACTGCTGGGCATACACACTGAGGAAACCAGAAGGGAAAGAGACACGTGTACCCCAATGTTCATCGCAGCACTGTTTATAATAGCCAGGACATGGAAGCAACCTAGATGTCCATCAGCAGATGAATGGATAAGAAAGCAGTGGTACATATACACAATGGAGTATTACTCAGCCATTAAAAAGAATACATCTGTATCAGTTCTAATGAGGTGGATGAAACTGGAGCCTATTATACAGAGTGAAGTAAGCCAAAAAGAAAAACACCAATACAGTATACTAACGCATATATATGGAATTTAGAAAGATGGTAACAATAACCCTGTGTACGAGACAGCAAAAGAGACACTGATGTATAGAACAGTCTTACGGACTCTGTGGGAGAGGAAGAGGGTGGGAAGATTTGGGAGAATGGCATTGAAACATGTAAAATATCATGTATGAAACGAGTTGCCAATCCAGGTTCGATGCACGATACTGGATGCTTGGGGCTGGTGCACTGGGACGACCCAGAGGGATGGTATGGGGAGGGAGGAGGGAGGAGGGTTCAGGATGGGGAGCACATGTATGCCTGTGGCAGATTCATTTTGATATTTGGCAAAACTAATACAATTATGTAAAGTTTAAAAATAAAATAAAATAAAAAAAAAAAAGCGACCCAAGCCAGAGCCACGTGCCCCTTTCCTGAAGTGAGTGAGTGAGAGTCGCTCAGTCGACTCTTTGCGTCCCCATGGACTGTGGCCCGCCAGACCCCTCTGTCCATAGAATTCTCCAAGCAAGAATACTGGAGTGGGTTGCCATTTCAGAGGCCAGTAGAAGAGGCTCTGGTGAGTCAAATGGCTGAGAAGATGTGAACCTCGAGGAGATCAAATTCCAACTCCAAATTCCCAAACAGAAGCTGTTCATTTCCAAGTCAGTAAATTGTATTATATTGACATTCATGATGGACAATGCCTGAGATATTTTCATGAGTTCCAATATTCCTAAATACTATTAATAATGGGTAGGCTACTGTATCATTTTTCCTACAAAATATGTAAATGAAAACATAGAGCTACACTGAGATGCAGCTACTTGGTAAGACACTCTGAACGTAAGGGACTAGCCCCATACCCTGGCCTCATATGGGAGCGAGTCAGTAGATTCTGTATCAACAACGTAAATCCCTAAGTCATGGCTTTTCCATGGCATTTGCTAATGGTGCCCAAGAATAGTCTAGCAAATATTCAAAGCCGTGAAAGTTAAGTCCTGCAATGCCAAGGGTCTATATTGACTTTGGTTGGTCTCGTTTGATTAAAATCTAGTAACTAAAGTTCACACAAAGTGCAAATACAACTTCCCTGGTGGTCCAGTGGCTGAGGCTCCTGTGTCCATGGAATTCTCCAGGCCAGAATACTGGAGTGGGTTGCCATTGCCTTCTCCAGGGGATCTTCCCAACCCAGGGATGGGACCCAGGTCTCCTGCATCGCAGGCGGATTCGTTACCATCTGAGCCACTACCATACTTAGCCAGAGCAGCTAACACACAACTGAGGTTCATGTAAAGTGTGAATACAACTTCCCTGGCAGTACAGTGGCTGAGACTATGCACTTCCAGTGCAGGAGGTCTGGGTTCAATCTCTGATCATGAAACTAGATCTCACATGTCACAACTAAGAGTCCCACATTGCAACTAAAGATCCCTCATGCCAAAGCTGAGACCCAGGCACAACGAAATAAATACATATTAAAATTTAAAAAGCAAGTCATGGGTCCAGTTGCCATTCAAGAGAAAGGGATACAACAGCATGAATATCAGACAGCAAGGGTCTTGGGGGCAGGTTTTACATATAGGTCCTTGGGCAGAGCATTTGAGCTCCTTGAGCCTCGGTTTCCTCATCAGTAAAATAGAGCCAATAATTATATTTACTTCCCCACATCGTTGTGAAGACAAATGCAGCATTTCATACCAAACATCCTACCACAGGAGCAGCATTTGATCTCAGGAGCCACTTTCAGTTCAGTTCAGTTCAGTCGCTCAGTCGTGTCCGACCCTTTGCGACCCCATGAATCACAGCACGCCAGGCCTCCCTGTCCATCACCAACTCCCGGAGTTCACCCAGACTCACGTCCATCGAGTCAGTGATGCCATCCAGCCATCTCATCCTCTGTCGTCCCCTTCTCCTCCTGCCCCCAATCCCTCCCAGCATCAGACTCTTTTCCAATGAGTCAACTCTTCGCATGAGGTGGCCAAAGTACTGGAGTTTTAACTTTAGCATCATTCCCTCCAAAGAAATCCCAGGGCTGATCTCCTTCAGAATGGACTGGCTGGATCTCCTTGTAGTCCAAGGGACTCTCAAGAGTCTTCTCCAACACCACAGTTCAAAAGCATCAATTCTTCGGCGCTCAGACTTCTTCACAGTCCAACTCTCACATCCATACATGACCACAGGAAAAACCATAGCCTTGACTAGACGAACCTTTGTTGGCAAAGCACTGTCTCTGCTTTTGAATATGCTGTCTAGGAACCACTTTAGAGCTCTTAATAACCCCTGTGGCTAATGCAGTGCCTGGCATGTAATAGGTGTTCAAGAAATGTTCACTGACAACTGAATGAATGAACGCACTCTGTAACTTATTGAAAAATCCTGATATCACCTTTATGCACAAATTTGTGCAATGCACAAATTTATATGGTCTTAAAAGAGTCTGTGTCATGGAGAAGTGACCCAGACATTGGAAGGATCTGTACCATTTGTTGTAATTCATTTAAATGTGATCCTTCTCCTGCAGAGCTTTAAGAACTTTCAAGGAAGTACATCATTACTCACGAATCCTTCTGAGAAGAAACAGTGCAAGGAAAAAAAAAAAAAAAAGCATGCCGTCTATAGCAGCTGTATGACAGCCCTAGAAACTGAAGCACAAGCTGCTTCCGTGGTCAGATCCCCTGGGCCCTGGGCCTTCTGGTACTCAGAGATTGGCTGTTCCCAGAAATCAGGGATAAAGAATGGCAAAAATCTGTTGTCTATATGTAACCTAATCACATCTCCGATGGCAGGCCATATTCTTGTTTCTTCTTCCCTCTTCTGAAAAGGAGAAACATTAAGTGATGTTCTCTTCTGATTCCTCCCATGCATAGCCTGGCTGTGAAATTTACTTGCTAAATATAGTTGCAGGTTCTGGATTTTCTAAAACACAGCCTCGATATTCAGATAAAGTGGGACATAGAGATCATTTGAGCAATAGCCACTAAATTCTCTTATTAACATCTGTTCATTAGAAGCGATGTGGATTTTTTTTAAATATTTATTTGGCTACACCAGGTCTTACTTGATCTTTAGTTGCAGCTGTGAAGTCTTGGTTTCGGCATGTGGGGTCTAGTTCCCTGACCAGGGACCCAACCTGGGCCCCCTGCATTCGGAGTGTGGAGTCCTAGCCACTGGGCCACCAGGGAAGTCCCGGAAGTGCTGTGCTTCCAATAAAAGACGACCCCACAGCTTAGAGCACTGCAGAAGATGTGCTCGTGGCTGACTTCCCACCACCTCAGCCCGTGTTCTGACTATCTGACACTGATACATTACAAGCATTTCCCAAATTCTATCAGTGAAAATGTCCAGGAATCCAAAGATGCTTGTTATATTGCTTAATGCACCGGGGATTACATTGAAATGTTAGGCACAGGCTATAAACAAAGCTCAAGCATTATTTATATGCAGCATTATTCTAAAACACCAAAAGAGATAGCCCTGCAAGGCCTTCGCAGCACCAGGAAAGGATAATTCAGTCTCATGCCACCAGAGGCTCTTCCGGAACATGAGATGCCGTATCAAGATGTTTCTGTTGGAAACAGAAAGTAGTAAGTAAACTGTGATGGCAAAAGTTCAGAAAAAGAGTTTTTTTCTGACTAACCAGGACACCACCAAGGATGTTGAAGATACGAGTCTGAGGGTCATCTCCCATAATCACTAGAGATTCCCCCAGTGGCCGGGGCTTCTTTTCTCTCTATGTGATTCATTCATTTATTCTGTGCTGAGTCTCTGTGGCCGTGCGGGCTCTCCTCTAGCTGCGGTGTGAGGCTCCTCCCCGCGGTGGCCTCTCTCGTTGCCAAGCGTGGGCTCTGGGGCACACAGGCCCCAGAGCACAGGTTTAATAGCCTTGGCACATGGGCGCAGCTGTTCCCGGGCATGCGGGGTCTTCCTAGATCAGGGACTGAACCCGTGCCTCCAACAGCAGGCAGATTCTTTACCACTGAGCCCCCAGGGAAGCCCCAGTGGTTCTTAATAATGTACTAAATCTGTGGCTGCATCTACCTTCATAAGGCACGATGTTACAATGAATTGTCTATATATCTGTCACTCCCCTTGGCCATGAGTTTCTTGAGGACCTAACATGTAGTAGATGCAGGGAGAGCGAAGGGAACGGTTAAGAAATTTCCAGAAGGAGCTCTCCATGGGAGCGCCTCTTCTGAAGCTGCAGAGGGCCATCAGACAGGTGGGAAGAGCGGCTGGGAGGGGCCGCCAGGGCAGCAGGGACACTTCATCAGGTCCGCACCCTCAGAAGAGGGGCTCAGCAGCCAGCTCGGGACCAGGCAATAAACGACAGGGAGATACATTTACGTTAAACCAGCATCTATCACTAACCCCAGCAGAGTGTTAGTCCTTTCAGGCTGGTGTCTTAAATACCAGCCTGTGTTTGTCACAGTTCTGGAGGCTGAGAAACCCCAAATCAAAGAGGCAGCACAGTGGCTGTCCGGTAAGGCCCGCTTCCTGACTCATAGACAGTCACCTCTCTGTGTCCTCAGTGACAGAGGGGGAAGTCATCCGGGGTCTCCTTTACTAGAGCACTAACCCCACTCACAAGGATTTCACCCTCCTGATCTGACCACCTTCCAAAGGTCCCACCCACTAATAACCATCACATTACGGGTTAGGATTCCAACATATAAATTTGGGGTCCACAACAACCATCCTTTTCAGGTCTTGCCCATTGATAACCAGCTCCCCCAGGACTTCAAGACCTGGATGTGTCTTTTGGCTATGCTCAGGCAGAGCCCAGTGAATCCCCACAGGGTGCCCTGGAGTCCCAGCTCTGCCGTTTGTTAGCCATGAGAACGTGGAGAAGTGTATTCATCTCCTTGAATTTCATTTCCTCAACTGGAAATTAGGATACTAACAACTACCTGGGGGTTGGCAAAGACTAAGTGTCCAAGGGGGTCACTACCATATTTGTGGCATTCAGACACTCAATCAAAAAAAAACACTAACGGATATATGCTGTGTTCTAGCAACTTCACACTGCTCCAGGGCTGACAGCTGTCAGATTCTGTAACGCACTTGGGATGAGTGGGAAGAAGGGTGGCCCACAGGTGTTACAAAACAGGGGTCATTGCAGTGCAGCATGTATCATCTAAATACCCAGACAGCCACAGTTCTCACTCAGCGAGTATCCGTTTTTTCCTTCCTCAATGACAATAAGTGATTATTGTCAACTGTGACTTTTTAGGGTCACAGAGTGGTGATTCATCAGAGCAGAAGACTCATGGGCACACAACAGCCCCATCTCTCCTGCAGTAATTCAGATCAAAATCTGGCCAGTCTCATCTAGTATAGACAAATAAAAGAATTATGCATGAGAAGCTTCTCTAATATATAGGCTCATCACTTCTTTAAATAATCTCAGTGGTCTGTTGGAAGCACTGGAAGTACAGCAAGGCTCTGAGGGGTTCATGGGAAAAATCCTTCATTCGGAAGCAGGAGGAGCAGCGTGGTACAGGGGGAAACGCCGGGACCCTAGAGACAAGGCTCCTCAGCCAGCCCGCTCCTTGACGGTTGTGTGAGTGTAGGCAAGTTCCTTAATTCTGCCTCAGTTTCTGTCTCTGTAAAGTGGAGCCATTAACGTGTACTTTCAAAGTCGCAGGGAGAACTCAATGAAATGAGGCTCATCAAGCCGCTGGCCCATAAACATTTGTTTTTCTTCCTCTTGAATTCCTATTAAAATAGTATATCAGCTTTATGCCATATCATCACAACCAGCTTATTCCACTCATTATAATATAGGCTGAAAATATGTATCTCTACTCATAGACACTATGGACAGTAAGCAATTTGTCCAAAAGAATTAATGAGATCTACAGTGATCTCAAATGCCTTCTATGAGATAAGTTTCTGACGGTGAAAGTGTTAGTCGCTCAGTCACATCCGACTCTTTGCGACCCCATGGACTGCAGCCCATGAGGCTCCTCTGTCTGTGGGATTCTCCAGGCAAGAATACTGGAGTGGGTTGCCATTTCCTCCTCCAGGGGATCTTTCCCATCCAGGGATCAAACCAGCCTCTCCGGCTCGTCTCCTACAGTGCAGGCAGATTCTTTATGGCTGAGCCACTGGGGAAGGCCTGCTACCCCTATTAATTGTATTTTTTTTTCATTCTGCTTGAAATTTAAATTCTAGAGCAGGGACTTCCCTGGTAGTCCAGTGGTTAAGACTCCACTGATTCAGCCTCTGGTCAGGGAACTAAGATCCCACACGCCATAGGACCAAAAAGTTTTTAAATGTATATATAAATAGTCCAGGGTAGCTTGCATCACTATTCCATCTTTTGGCTAGGAGAAGACTAGACTTCTCGAGTAACAGTCTTACCAAACTTTCTTAAATGAAAGAGAAATAATTTCCCACAAGGCATGTGAAATACTAGTACTAAAATAGATACTGAATGTTAGAATGAAAAGTATTCTTACTGCAATAAAATATGCAGTGTTACCACATCCCGTCAATTAAGTTATAATCAGAAACAAATACATTTAACATTTTTGTTAGCCTGGATAAGCTTATGATGGATGATTTTCTCAAAACAAAACTCTATTTTAACTCACTTTAAATTTAGCCTTGAGAAAGAGAAACTCAACAGTAGGGACGCAGGAAACACGTGTATTTTTCCTGCTCACCTTCTGAGTGCTTGCTGCCCATGCCTTTTGGATGAACCCTTGGCAGATTTTGTCTTTGTCAGGCACTCTGATAAGAAAAAGTTCCCCAGTCACTTTCAGAACCAAGGGCAGTCTCCATTCAGTAACTAAATTCCTTCTTCAGTTTAACAAATAAAACGACAAACTTCACAGGAAGTTTCCACCGACACAGATGCGCTTTGCTTCTGGCTGGGTGTCTGCGTGGGGCGGGGCGGCGAGGTGAATCACATTCTCATTTCTCTCTTTCTGTTCGTCTCTCTAGCTGGGCAGCCTAGATTTCGGAATCCTTCAGGACTGCATTTGAAAACGGGATTTGGGGGCCAGCTCTTGGGGAGATAAAGGAGCACTGAATTACTTGGCTGCGACTGTCAGGACCTGCCAACATGTTCTGTGATTGTGGGGATTCCTTTGTTGACCGTCTCATGAGGCACCTACCGGAAATGTCCATTTGTAGCTCTCTTGACTGAAAGGGTAAAGTCTCTCCTTTGGCAGTCTGCTTAAGACATCCCTATCAGCTTTTTCATCCCTGCGTTCTTGGCAGGATCTCATCTCTGAGTGACCTATATTCATATTTGGTCTACAGGGTACCCCTGCCTTGCCATCAGCGGAAGTCCAGTCTTCTCCCAACAGCACCCTTGGTGAAGGGAAAAATGCTGTAGCCTGTTAACCACCACATTCAGGGAAATTCTCTTGACTTCTTCAACCTCAATCTTTTTCAGGGCTTAAGGTCACAAGATAGGCTTATAGAAACCTCATTTTCAAGTCCCCTATAAGCGGTCTAACACCACACTCAAGAACATGAGGGTACTCGCCATCTCATTTGGCTCTGAGTCTGTGAAAGAGCCCTATTTCAAAATGTTGATGTGTAAAAACCTAATATATTTTCTGCAAGTTAATCATGCACCAGACACTGCTAAACACTGGAACGTCAAACAAATTAAGCTTCCTGCCCTCTAGTTCATAAGAAACATTTCAAGGTAGGAAGAAGCATGTTTTTAAAAATGTATGGTCATCAAACACTCTTGGTAAGAGTGCTCTTGAAAAATAATTGATCCTTTTTGATCCTTAGTTCCCTTACCTTAAAAAATAAGAGCGTTGATGTATGGCAGACACCAACACAATATTGTAATTATCCTTCAGTTAAAAATAAATTAGGAAGAAAACTAAGAGGCTGATTCCTCAAAAGGTTAAACACAGAATCACCGTAGGACCCAGCAGTTCTAACCCCAAGTACATGCCTCAGAGAAGTGAAAGCAGACTCTGGTACCGGTGCGGCAGCATTCATAACATATAAGAGTCAAAGAAAAAGCGGGGTCTTTGGCTTTTGTAAATAATGTGTCCATCAACAGATGAATAAACACGTGTACAATGGAATATTATTTATCTGTAAAAAGGACTGAAGTTCTGATGCCTGTTACAATGTGAATGAACCTTGAAAACATGCTAAGTGAAATAAGTCAGGCACAGAAGGACTACATTTCCTATGATCACACTTATATGACATGCCTGGAATAGTCAAGTTCCTAGCAACAGAAGATAGAATGGTGGTCACTAGGGACTGAGATGGGCCAGGAAATGGAGAGTTATTGCTTACTGAATGCAGAGTCTCTGTATGGAATGATAAAACATTTCTAGAACTAGTTATTGGTGATAGTTGAAAATGTTGTAAATATATTTAATGCCACATTATTTACTCTTCAAGTGGCTGAGAAACAGTAAATTTTGTTATGTGTATTTTATCACAATTTAAACAAAAATGAGCTGGGCATGAGAAATCCTCTTAAGTTCATTGGATTCTAACTCTCTAATTTCTCTAAGTATGGAAATGCCTGCTAGAAAAACTTATTTTGGGTTGACTAACTATAAATATTAATTTTCAAATTCTAATGGAAAAAAAAGGAAACTGTATTCACCTACCAAGTTCATCTCCACCTAAAAGGGAAGAATGGGAAATAGAGTCAGATGACTGAGGAAAAATGTTTCTTCTTCTCAGAAACCACAGCTGGCAAGGAGCTCTTTAATTTATTCATTTATTGACTGTGAAAACCATGGCTAAATGTCTGAGGTGCAACTTCTCATCCAGAAAGTACAATTATGTAGTGTGAAGTAAAGTGAAGAAATGCTGTGTTTTGGTGGGTGGTGGGGTGGTGGTGGGAGAGCCAAGTTTTAAATGGATTTGGGGAAGTCAGCAGATCTCAGAGAGTGAGACCTAGAGACTGAAAAACTAAGAATGCCACCAAACTGCCACCTCGGATCTAGGGAATGAAGTGGCTGTTTTATTTTGAAGGAAATTTCAGGAGACAGTAGCAATGAGAGCCCAGGAATTCAGCTCACCATGGAACCTGGAATTTTTACCACCCTGATAATGCAGGCGAGCAGCTCCTTGGAAGATTTGATGCTGAATATTTAGCAAGTCTCATTTCAAAACCTAAGTGTGTCAAGGCCACGATTTGGGGAAATGTCACACCTCCCCTCCTCCGTGCAAAGCAAGTTCAGAAGAGGCGGCTATTGAAAGTAAAATAAGCCACAGAGGGAAAAGAAAGTGGACAGACTTCTGACAACATTCTGTTCAGAGTAAGGCCTGCCCAACGGGAAAAGCATTTGCAATGTTTGCAGTAAACACACCACAGCAGAAATCTCTGCTTCTTGCCCAATTCTTAGGCCCTAAGTCACCTCTGCTAAATTATTTTGATCCCAGCTCACCACTGAAAGATTAAGTTCTGAGAAGAGCTTTTCTCCTAAATGAGTCACGTTAATTGGCCGGGTCTGAAAGGAAGGGGTGGGCTGGGGCCACCTGCACTAGCGGGCTTCCCTGCGCAGAGCAGCCTCTCAGGACGGCAGGCAGCTCTGCCGTCCGTCTGCCTGCAGCATCAGCTGGGTCTGGCCCAGGACTGGCTCTAGGAGCAGCATTACTCACCTTGGAAGTTCCACAAGACCCGTTTGTTTGCTTGCTTGTTTGCTTGTGTGTATCTCCACTTCCTCCCTTGCAGACTGAGCTCTGCTCTGTTTGTTTTGCCCATAGGTTATCTCCTTTGGGGTCTGCACACATCTTTTTGTTTTTAGTTTATTTTTAATTAATTTATTTTTACTAAAAAAAAATTTTGGCCACACCCCTCACATATGGGGCCTTGGCTCCCTGATCAGGGATCGAGTGTGCAGCCCTGCTTCGGAAGGTGAAGTCTTAACCACTGGACCGCCAGGGGAGTCCCTGCAGGCATCTTCTGGGACTGAAAATGGCCTCCATTTTCCTTAAGGCTGCTTTCTCCTCCTGGGGTTCTGCCCTTTGCAGCAGCTGCGGGGCCTTGCTCTATCTGTGTCTGGCTTCTCTGCTGATTAGAAAGGGGTCCAGGGTCCTCGACGGCGTAGAGGAAATGCTGGTCTCAGCTTTCTTCACCTGATTTGTTTTTAACTTGATGAGCTGATTTGAAATTTTAAATCAAAGAACAAGGTTTCAGAACACAGGTTTTTGCCAGTTTTGGAACATGAGATAGCTGGAAGTGAATTCCCATTCTATCGTTTACTGCTTTTTACCATCAAGCCACTTAAACTTTCTAAGCTTCAGTGTTCCTTTTCTATAAAACAGGGTAATCAGACATATCCTCAAAAGATACCGGAAAGAATGTAATAAAATGATCTATGTCAAATGCCAAAAACAATGCAGTATATAAATGGTGGGTCAATCTTAGTCAAGGCCTGTCACTATATTGCCTGCTTTGGCAATTATTTGAAACTTTTATTTTTGTTGTTTGGTGTCTGGTTTTCTTTTTTGTTGTTGTTCTTTTTTAATTGCTAGACTAAATGCCTGTATATACACCAAACTATTTCTATGCATAAGGTATAAATAACAGCAACATAATAATTCACAAATCAGTTTAAGAAAAAGAAAGCCACCATTAAAGGGAAGCACATTAAATCCCCGCCCATCTCATCCCCTCCTCCAGATAAAGGATTATTTTTAATTTGGAGATCACTCTCTTGCTTACTTTTGGGTTTATGCTTTTAAATTCTTATTTGTATTCCTATGCAATAGGCCTAAGTTAGTATTTTAAAGTTTTATATAAATCTAACTGTACTGAGGGTATTCTGAGATTTGCTTTCTTCATTCAGTATTACAGGTCATCCATATTATTGTGTGGGTTTCCCAGGTGGTGCTAGAGGTAAGAACCCGCCGGCCAATGCAGGAGACATAAAGGCGTGGGTTCAGTCCCTGGGTTGGAAAGATCCCCTGAAGAAGGGCATGGCAACTCACTCCAGTGTTCTTGCCTGAAGAATCTCATGGGCAGAGGAATCTGGCGGGCTACAGCCCAGAGGGTCGCAAAGAGTCAGGCCCAGCTGAAGGGACTGAGCACGCATGCACACATATTACTGTGGGCAGCTGTAATTCAAACGTGCTCACGGCTTTACGGCCCTCTATTACGCGAATATATCACAATGTACTTAACCATTCCACTGTCATTGGACACGCTGATTGCTTCTGGCTGTTACAGGGCTACTATAAACAATGCCATGAGTTCCTGTTCCCCTATGAGTAGAATGACTAGGTTATTGGATATACACATTTTAAGAAAGAAAGTGAAGTCACTCAGTCATGTTCGACTCTTTGCGAGCCCGTAGACTGTAGCCTACCAGGATTCTCCGTCCATGGGATTTTCCAGGCAAGAATACTGAAGTGCGTTGCCATTTCCTTCTCCAGGGAATCTTCCCGACCCAGGGATCGAACTCAGGTCTCCTCCATTATAGGCAGACACCTTACTGTCTGAGCTACCAGGAAAGGCCTTTTTACCAAATGTCCGTTATGCTCTAGTGTAGTTACAAGAATTTACATATCCATAAGCAATTTAACTTCCCTGATGGCTCAGTGGGGTAAAGAATCCACCTGCAATGCAGGGGACACAGGAGACATACATTTGATCCCTGGGTTGGGGAGATCCCCAGGAGGAGAGCATGGCAACCCACTCCAGTCTTCTTGCCTGGAGAATCCCATGGACAGAGGAGCCTGGCAGGCTACAGTCCATGGTGTCACAAAGAGCCGGACATGACTGAGTACACATACACATACACACATATATATTTGGAAAGAACTGCCTTCTTTGCTAATTTACCCCCATCCATCAATACAGCATGTCCTTCATTTACTGGCATCTTGGTAGACATGTTTCAATAAAGTTAAAAAATTTTGTTCACTAAGATCTTGCTCTTCAACAGTTTCCTTCCTGGGTATTTTCAATGTTATAATATTGATATCTCTTATTAAATTACATTCTTTGAATATTTACAGCTGATGTATACAAATTTAATTTTTGTACACTCATTCTGTATTAGGCAATCTTTCTAAATTCTGATTAACTCTAATGATTATTATGGATTGGGGGGTTCTATGTGCATAGTCGTATCATCTGCATATCCTTTCCAAATCTCACAAGAATCACATCATCTTCATAAAAAGAAAATCGTGTCTCCTCCAAATCTGACTAGGATCCTCAACATCATCTTCTTTCTACTGTTAAAGGGAACAGAATCAAACCTCATTATTCGTGACATCGTATTTGCAAATTCACTTGCTTGCTAAAACTTATCTGTGAGGCCAAAATCAATACCGTGCTTTTGCAGTCCTTTGCAGACATGCGCAGGCGCAGAGTGGAGAAAACTGAGTCACCCTACCTGCAGGTCCAGAGCAAGGGCAAACCAGTGACCTCTGGCCTTCTTGTTGCAGCTCTCATACCGTAAACAAGCATTCTTTCTGTGGTGGTCTGTTCAGTGTTTCGCTTTTCACATTTTTGTGATCTTTGTTAATGACTCCACTGCTTAAAACGGCCCCCAAAGCATGATGCTGACGTGCTCTCCAGTGTCCCCTAAGGGAGAAACACACGTCACATAAGCTTTCAGACTTGCATTGTATTTTGAGTAAATTACATTTTCCTAGGAACATGTCTATCTTAGGTTTTCAAATATAGTAGAATTAAATTTTTTACAGTATTTCCTTACATTTTTAGTCTTCGAAGGACCTACAGTTATGTTCCCTTTCATGTTTTCAGTACTGTGCTTGTACCTTCTCTCCTTCTTATCCTCCATCAGTGTGATGAGTGCCAGGTAATTCAGTAAAGAATCCTCCTGCAATGCAGGAGATCCAGGTTCATCCCTGGGTTGGGAAGATCTCCTGGAGTAGGAAATGGCAACCCACTCCAGTATCCTTGCCTGGAGAGTTCCATGGACAGCGGAGCCTGGAGGGTTACAGTCCATGGGGTCACAAAGAGTCAGACATGACTGAGTGACTTCCTCTTCACTCCCCTTCAAGGACCCAGGCACACAGGCTGTACCAGAGAAAGAGCCTTTCTGTTTCCGTGGTGTCTGTGTGTACCCACCTCAGCGTCTCTGAGGACCCAGAGGCCCCTTTCCCGGTGGGGAATCCAGCTTCTCAGAAGGTCACAGATGCTAACGCTGTTGATCTCTGACTCCTCCCCAGCCTTGGCCCCTGCCATGAAGACTGCAGTTCCCTAAGGAATGATGCTAAAGCTGAAACTCCAGTACTCTGGCCACCTCATGCAAAGAGTTGACTCATTGAAAAAGACTCTGATGCTGGGAGGGATTGGGGGCAGGAGGAGAAGGGGATGACAGAGGATGAGATGGCTGGATGGCATGACCGACTCAATGGACGTGAATTTGAGTGAACTCTGGGAGTTGCTGATGGACAGGGAGGCCTGGCATGCTGCAATTCATGGGGTCGCACAGAGTTGGACACGACTGAGTGACTGAACTGAACTGAACTGAAGTCCTCCGTTGACTGCTCACTCAACACTTTGCTCACACTTGCTGTTACAAGATGGAAGACTTGCAGGTATAGCATGTCCCACATGGTGACCGCTGCCTCCATTCACCCAGCCGTCCGCTAGGGAATTACGGGAGACCAGGAACAGGGCACAGAGAAGGCAACGGCACCCACTCCAGTACTCTTGCCTGGAAAATCCCATGGACGGAGGAGCCTGGTAGGCTGCAATCCACTGGGTCGCTAAGAGTCGGACACGACTGAGCAACTTCACTTTCACTTTTCACTTTCCTGCATTGGAGGAGGCAATGGCAACCCACTCCAGTGTTCTTGCCTGGAGAATCCCAGGGACAGGGGAGCCTGGTGGGCTGCCATCTATGGGGTTGCACAGAGTCGGACACGACTGAAGCAACTTAGCAGCAGCAGCAGGAACAGGGCGATGACCCGAGGACCGCGGGAAGCCTCTAGCAGCAGCAGCAGGAGCCTCCACAAGGAACACAGCCCCGCCCCTGGCGTGCCGCTGCGCATGCTCAGTTGCTCAGTTGCGCCTAACTCTTTGCGACCCCATGGGCTGTAGCCCATCAGGCTCCTCTGTCCCTGGGATTTCCCAGGCAAGAATACTGGAGTGGGTTGCCATTTCCTCCTCCAGGGGATTTTCCTGACCCAGGGATCAAACTCGCATTTCCTGCATCTCCTGCAGGTGAATTCTTTACTGCTGAGCCACCGGGAATGCCTGCCGATGGCTTGATTTTAGACCATTTTGGACTGGGAACTCCAGATAATAAATGCGTGCTCTTTTAAGTCACTAAGTTTGTGGTACTGTCTCATTAGAAAACTAATACAACATCTTACTGCTGCTATTTTGTCCACTTTTGTAATGTTTCTTCTCTTTTACTTCCTTGTGATTTTGTTTTAATTATTCCATCTTTCTCTTTATTGGTTTGGAAGTTCTATATTTATATTCTTTTAGGGGCTTAAATTTATCTAAAGATTAGATTATTCACTCACCTTACACTCTTAATGAATAATGTACGGAGCTTGAAATGACCATGTACCTACCACCTCTCTCCTGAATTGTGTGCCACTGTCTATTCCCCAAAATAAATAATATGATTCTTTTCTTTATTCAATTAATGATTGCTTAATTTACCCAATATTAACCACCAGCTTATTGTTTGTTAATGCACCTCATGCTGCTGCTGCTGCTAAGTCACTTCAGTCGTGTCCGACTCTGTGTGACCCCAGAGACGGCAGCCCACCAGGCTCCCCCTTCCCTGGGATTCTCCAGGCAAGAACACTGGAGTGGGTTGCCATTTCCTTCTCCAATGCATGAAAGTGAAAAGTGAAAGTGAAGTCACTCAGTCGTATCCGACTCTTCGAGACCCCATGGACTGCAGCCCACCAGGCTCCTCTGTCCATGGGATTCACTCTCCTATCCAAAATAAATTTTTAAATTTTTTAGAACCTTCTTTAGTTAAGTTTAGCTTTTTTTTGTCTTAAAATAATTTTTTGGCTTTGTTATGTTTTTTTTTTACTTACTACTTGGGTATAATTTAAGTTTAGTAAATTACACATATTTAAAATGTACAATTCAGTGAGTCCAACAAAAGTAAAAACCTGTGAAACCCCCGCCCACAATCAAGATGCAGAACATTTTCATCACTCCATGCCCCTTCGCACTCCACATCTGTCTCCTTCCATCACTGTCTCCAAGTAACCACCGATCCGTTTATTGTAACTATACATTAGCTTCCTTTTTCTGGAATTTTATATAAGTGGAATAGTATAGTAAAGAGTTGTTTGGAACCAGCTTATTTCACTCAGCATAATTATTTTGAGATTGATTCATGTTATTGCATTTATAACAATTGATTCTATTTTATTATTGGTTGGTATTCAACAGTATGAATATGATACAATTTGTTTATCTCATCAATTGTTGCTGGACATTGGATTATGTCTAGTTTTTGGCTGTTATAAATATGCTATGGACAATCAGTACAAGTCTTAGTGTAAACATAGGCTTTCATTTCTCTTGGGTGCATATTTAGAAGTGGAATGACATATACTAGGTTTATCTTTAACTACTTAAGAACTGCCAAACTGTTTTCCAAAATGTTTGTACCATTTTACATTCCCACCAGCAATTCCAGTTGTCTCACATGCTTTCCAACTTCAATATAGTCCTTTAAAAAAAAAAAAAAAACACCTTATTTGGTTCCACAGGTCTTAGTTGAGGCATGTGGGATCTAGTTCCCTGCCCAGGGATTGAACCCAGGACCCCTGCCTTGGGAGCATGGAGTCTTAGCCACTGGAACACCAGGGAAGTTCCCTGGCCCTTTTTAAAATTTTAGACATTCTAATAGATGTGCAGTGATATTTCATTTTGGTTTTCATTTATCAAGTCCAGCATCCCATCAGAAATGGAAAGGCTACTTTAATCTGTGCAGGTTTCTAATGAAGTAGAATTAACTTGACAATGTTCAACCATGTATCTAGCAAAATAATTCACAGGAATTTGCCTTAGTGACTTCAGACTGCTAAGCAGAAGACTGTAGGCTTGATAGCTTAAAAACAGAAATTTATTTCTCATGGTTCAGGAAGCTGGGAAGGTCAAGATCAAGGCTTCAGCAGATCCCATGTCCGGTGAGAGTTTCTTCCTGGTTTGCAGGTGGCTGCTTCTTGCTGCATCTTCCCTCCTATTGCAGAAAGCAGAGAAAGATCACCTCTCCCAGGCCTCTTCAGTAACTAACCCCATTCCTGGGAGCTCCACACTCATGACCTGATCACCTCCCAAAGGCCCCACCTCCTAATTCCATTGCACTGGGAATTAGAGCTTCAGCAGATAAACTTGGGAGGACATAAACATTTAGTGTGTAGAAAGTTTATTATTTTCTAGTGACCTTTAGATTTTATCTTTAGGTTTTATCTCAAACAGCTGCATGTGAAGCTCTAAGTTAAGAAAATGCAAAAGGTGAAAGTTCAAGTGTGCTCTCTTGTCATCTTGTCATTTTGAGTAAACTTTTGGTAAGATGTCACGTCCTATCCCTCAGCTTCACCCTATATCTATCCCTAGACAGAGGGACTGTTAAAATAGCTTCAGACATCTGAACATGGATGGAATGACTGTAAATCTCTTTGCTTCTCGAGAGGTGAACCTACCCAGGAAAATATAAAAGATACTAGTCTAAACATCTTTTTCCACTCCCTGTTTCCCAGCCCCACTAGTCTAAGCATCTTTAGACGGCTTTTCAAGAAATCTGGCTAACTATATCGTCCTCATAAAGCCCCTTCAGGTTATGGAGTCATGGAGGTTTAGAGTTGGTGGTTGTCACTCCAACATCTCATTCAATAGCTAAAGATGCTGAGGTCCCAGTACCTCAGCTGGCACTAAATCTGCCCCTTGTACATTGCCTTGCTCGTAGGAAGCAACTTGGTGTGATTCAAGTGCACTGAACCCCTGTCCATTCTCTTTCCTCCAAGCCCCATTGCAAATAGCACTATTTATATAACCCAAGACTTGCTCTCTGAAGCTATCATGAGGGCTTTGTAATACAAACATCCCTCAGAGAAACTTCTTTCCATTACCTAACAAAACACATAGAAATGTTGTGAATTTATGATTTAGAGTGGATTTCAGCTCTACTTTAGCTCACACCTCTGACGTGGCCACTCGTAATTTTTATCTGCTATTAGCGCGCTTTATAGCCATCGAGAGCCTGCTGTATAATGTGCACTGTGCATTTATGACCCATTTATAGGCACTGCTATTTTAATTAATTGTAGAGGTTAATAGTTTTGTATATTTGAGTTTATAGCACATATTTTGCCTAGCCATTATTTATTTGATATTACATTCTGGATCAAAGATGGAACCCCCAATTATAACATGGTTCCTGTGGGAAAATATAACTTGCTTTATGACAGTCACTTTATGACAACAATTTCTAAAAGTGAATTATGGTCTATATATAATGTGTAGCATCAAGTTTATGAGTAATGGGATTAGAACATGTGGCCTCTGTGCTATCATTTGAGAGACAGTGTCAATAGCAGCAGGATCTTGGCTGTTTTCACTGAAATAACTAAGATTTTGTGAGAGAGCTGCTGAGCTGATGTCTGGATATAAGCGACACCTGCCGAAAAAGAAGTGATCTTGTTGTTCAGTTGCTAAGTCATGGCTGACTCTTTGCAACCCCATGGACTGCAGCACATCAGGCTTCCCTGTCCTTCACTATCTCCTGGAGTTTGCTCAAATTCATGTCCATTGAGTTGTTGATGCTGTCTTACATCTTATATACCTTCTTACATACTCAAAATAACCAAAAGCAGGGACTCGAAGAGATATTTGTACATCTGTGTTCATAGCAGCATTATCCACAATAGCCAAAAGCTGGAAACAACTCAAGTGTCCATTGAGAGATAGATGGATAAATATAATCTGGTATACACACACAGTTAGACATGGAAAAACAGACTGGTTCCAAACAGGAAAAGGAGTACATCAAGGCTATATACTGTCACCCTGCTTATTTAACTTATATGCAGAGTACATCATGGGAAACGCTGGGCTGGATGAAGCACAAGCTGGAATCAAGATTGCTGGGAGAAATATTAATAACCTCAGATATGTAGATGACACCACCCTTATGGCAGAAAGGGAAGAAGAAATAAAGAGCCTCTTGATGAAAGTGAAAGAGGAGAGTGAAAAAGTTGGCTTAAAGCTCAACATTCAGAAAACTAAGATCATGGCATCCAGTCCCATCACTTCATGACAAATAGATGGAGGAACAGTGGAAACAGTGGCAGACTTTATTTTTGGGGGGCTCCAAAATCATTGCAGATGGTGACTGCAGCTATGAAATAAAAAGACGCTTACTCCTTGGAAGAAAAGTTATGACCAACCTGCTGCTGCTGCTGCTAAACCTCTTCAGTTGTGTCCAACTCCATGCGACCCCATAGATGGCAGCCCACCAGGCTCCCCTGTCCCTGGGATTCTCCAGGCAAAAACACAGGAGTGGGTTGCCATTTCCTTCTCCAATGCATGAAAGTGAAAAGTGAAAGTGAAGTCGCTCAGTCGTGTCCGACTCTTCGCGACCCCATGGACTGCAGCCTACCAGGCTCCTCCGTCCATGGGATTTTCCAGGCAAGAGTACTGGAGTGGGGTGCCATTGCCTTTTCCGGACCAACCTAGACAGCATATTAAAAAGCAGAGACATTACTTTGCCAACAAAGGTCCATCTAGTCAAGGCTATGGTTTTTCCAGCAGTCATGTATGGATGTGAGAGTTGGACTATAAAGAAAGCTGAGCGCTAAAGAATTGATGCTTTTGAACTGTGGTATTGGAGAAGATTCTTGAGAGTCCTTTGGACTGCAAGGAGATCCAACCAGTCCATTCTAAAGGAGATCAGTCCTGGGTGTTCATTGGAGACTGATGTTGAAGCTGAAACTCCAATACTTTGTCCACGTGATGTGAAGAGCTGACTGACTCACTTGAAAAGACCCTGATGCTGGAAAAGATTGGGGGCAGGAGGAGAAGGGGACGACAGAGGAAGAGATGGCTGGATGGCATCACCAACTCAATGGGTATGAGTTTGAGTAAACTCTGGGAGTTGGTGATGGACAAGGAGGCCTGGTGTGCTGCGGTTCATGCAATCACAGAGTCGGACATGACTGAGCGACTGAACTGAACTGAACTGATACACACAATGGAATTTTATTCAGCCTTAGAAAGGAAGGGAATTCTGGCATACACTACAAATAGATGTACCTTGAGGACATTATGCAAAGGGAAGTAACCCAGTCTTAGAAGGATAAATATTGTATGATTTTATTTACATGAGGTACCTGGAATAGTCTAACTCATAGAGACAGAAAATAGAGTGGTGGTTTCCAGGGGCTGGGGAGAGGAATAAGGAGGGAGTTATTGTTTAATAAGAAGAGTTTCAGTTTTGCAAGATGAAGAGAGTTCTGGGCATGGGTGGTGGTGATGGTTGCCCAACAACATGAATGTGCTTACTGCCACTGAGCTGTACACTTTCAAATGGTTAAAATGGTAACTTTATATTAAGCGTATTTCACCATTATTTTTTTAAAAAGCAAAACAAAAGAAAGAAAGAAAAAGACATGACCTTAGTCCAAGCCTCTGAATCCCAGTCTCTCGTCTTCTCAGGCTTTAACTGCATTCATCATTCTGTCTCTTTCTTTCCTGGACGTTCAAGCCCGTTTTTTCTGTTTTTTTGTTTTTCTTTTCTTCCCCCAGCTCTCTCTCTCCACTTTCCAGTCAATATTCTTCAAACAGCTTTGTGCACTTTATAGAAGCTGTTTTTTCACTCCCCAAACACTGTCTTCAGACTCACATCTTCTCCGCTCAATCAGCAACCGTCCCTTTCCTAAAATGCTTTTGAGTTCTCACTGGCTGGCCCACCGAGCAGCCGTCTCTCCCACCTCACCCCTCCTCCTCCTTTAGATTGTTTCTGCCCCTCTTCTGGTCACACCAGACCCCCGTTCATCTGCTACCGGAGGGCTCACCCCACTACTCCTCTTCAAGGTATTTGTGGCCGCTCCCCCTGTGTTCATGAGCGCTGGGTCCCCCACCCCAGTGCCACCCTGAGTTCTCTTTTATTCCCACTCTGCATGCTTTCTGAGTGATTGCAACCATTCTGGCCTTTTCCATCACACGCAGCAGAGATCTCACGCCAGATCTTGGCACCCAGAGCTAATGGTCTTCTGGACTGCTCCCCTTAGATGTTCCAGATGAATTTCAAATTCAACATGCCTACATGTGAACTCATTTTGGCCCCTCCTCATCACGCATATACAAACTCCTTCTCCTACGTACCGTTGGTTGAAATGTCAGAAAGGCCATTAAATATTCCAGCCAGAAAGTCCACGTTATCTTCTACTTCTCCCTCTCTCTCATGCCCATTTCTCACCAGTTATAATCAGGTCCATGTTACTGATCTGGGGAAAGAGGAAATCCTTAAGTAGACCAGTGCCCCTGAGAAGAAACTTTATAGTGTTCTGCCCAGCTGGGAGGTCACTGATAAGTTTAATCGTGTGTCAAAAAGAAATATTTTAATGGTGCTCTTTTCTGTGTGTTTGGAAAAAAGTTCAAGTCAATTGCCAGTCGTTGGTAATATGTGTTTCGGGAGGATGTAGTAATCCTGGTGCTGAGGATGCTCTCTAAAGGCTGCTTTTGAAGCATTCGAACTGTATTTGTTGTAAAAGTGTGTATTTAATATCAGCAAGAGTGATAAGTTATTTCTAGAAGCCCCAGGAAAAACATCTGTGGTTAGACGATAAGGCATCAGTTCTAATGGCCCGAAGCCCTGTTAAGTAGCAAGGAGGTAGTCAGCTGAAGTTTGCCAGGAAGGGCTGGTTGAGGAGTCCTTGTCTCTTCCTCTGAAGCCTGTTGGAAGCTGACCCAAGTTTTCAGAGCCCTCTGAAGTTCAGGGCTTCCCTGGTGGCTCAGATGGTAAAGAGTCTCTGTGCAATGCGAGAGACCCGGGTTCAGTCCCTGGGTCGGTAAGATACCCTGGAGAAGGGAATGGCTACCCACTCCAATACTCTTGCCTGGAGAATTCCATGGACAGAGGAGTCTGGCGGGCTACAGTCCATGGGGTTGCAAAGAGTCGGACACGGCTGAGCGACTGACACTATTTTTGAAGTCCAAACACTTGGCTCACTCGATTCCTGAGGGAATTACATCATCATGTGAGCTAAGATCCCCATCCCTTCCCACACTGCTTGGAGGGAAGAAGGCAATTAGGGGGTGGCTGCAGTAAGATCCATGAAGGTGAAAGGCTGCTGACCACTGAATTATCAGCACAGTGATCAGACCTCTTGGAGAGTGTCGGCATAGGCTCTTGTTTCCAGGCTCCATGCCTGTGAACGTAAGCCGACTTGGAAATAGGTCTTCGAAGATGTCATCAAATTAAGATGAAGCCATTGGATTAGATCCTAATCCAAGGACTGGTGTCCGAATAAGAGGAGAAATCTGGACACTGAGAGACACACAAGGAAGGTCATGCAAGACGGAGGCAGGGACTGGAGTGATGTGTGTACAGACCAGGGAACGCCAGGGGTTGCCGGCAGCAACCAGAAGCCGGGAGGGAAGCAGGAAACAGATTCTTCTAGCCTCCAGAACTGTGAGAGAAATGCATTTCTGGTGTGTGAAGCCCCCAGTTTGAGGTACTTTGCAGCAGCGGACTTAGGAAATGAAAATACTGGGAAACCCATGAATGGGACAGAACAGGAGCCGAAAGGCAGGCGGCCGAGACCCACACAGGTGCAAACGGGTGCCGGAGCAGCGCGCCGCCGCCCAAACAGCACTCAGGTCCACCCGCTTCTCAGGTGTAGGCCTTCAGGCCCCTTTGACTGGACTCCAGTGGGCTCCTAACCCATCTCTCTACTCTATTCTCACACTGCCACCTCAGGGAAACCCTAACAGGCAGAGCAGTCCCATGTACGGAGAGCTGCGCTCTCGCCACTGTCTGCAGAGGGCACAAGTCCGCGCCGCGCACACGCACAGCATCCTGGCGAGCATCCCCTGCTCCATGTCTCCGCCCTCATCCCGGTCCTCTGCGTGGTGCTTACTGTAAACCCCATTTGGGGGCTTGGGCAGACTCCAGCCCAGGGAAGATGAGTCATTAGCCTGAGGTCACACAGCTAGAAATTGAACTCTGATCTAGCTGACCCTTTACTCTATCCTCCATACTGGATTTGCTTGGGTGGGGTGGGGAGGGGTGGGAACCACACTTCAAGGCTGGAAGGAGCAAGCAGAGCCCCTGAAAAAGACAGATCGTCCATCTCAAACAGTCATTTGAAACCAGGAAGAAGACGCCTCATCTTCATTTCGCAATGGAGACACTGAAAGCTGAGATTCGCTTTGAGCTTGAAGCGGAAGCACCCAGTTTCTACACTGTGTTTCCTGCACCAATCCGCAGGCCTCCCGCCATCCTCCTCCACCCCCACCCACCCTGGACTGTGAGGAGAACCCGGAGGGTGCCCCCAGCCCCCACCCTGCTGCTGCCAGCCAGATCTCCTGGAGAAAGCTGAAGGCTAAGCTTAGCGGCTCGATCGCCGGCTTGTCATCAGTAACTTTCCCAAGAGTGTAGTGCGAGTTAATGTTTATAAAGTGCTCTGAAAGCCTCCGATAAAAGATGTTCTATGGCGTTAATAGGTTCTGCAGGTTCCGCGTTTCACTCGGCTTGATGGATAGCCGTCCCTCTTACGCAGTAGGTGGATTCTGCTTCCGATGAATCGAGCTCATTAATTAGGATCCTGTCCGCAGTTTATTGTGAAGGATGCTTGGTTATTAACGCAGTTAGGACCCTCAGCCAACCCCGGACTAGCTCACTGTACACGAGTTGGGGGAAGGAGGTCGCCTCCTTGAACTCATTGTGCTCATAGTTGCTATATTCAAGCCCATTACCTTGTCCTGACAGGCAGCCGCAGCTCTAATAAAATAAGGAGGTGACTGACTGCAGCCAGGCTTTCTCTAGGCGATTGGCAGATAAGCACAACAGTGACCAATGCATCGCTTAGTAGTCCTTCACTATTTCCAGACATGAGCTCGATTCTGGACCCGCAGCACCTCTATGTATCATTTCCACTCAAGATCTCATAGACATTTTAAAGCAAAATCAAGTTTCTTTACCCATTTGCAATCAAGGGGCTATTTACATTAGTCAGAAAAGCTGCCATCCTTTTAAGGCAATTCTTCACAGTGCTGGTGGCAGATTAGAAGCCTCTTCAGTTCAGTTCAGTCGCTCAGTCGTGTCCGACTCTCTGCGACCCCATGAATCGCAGCACGCCAGGCCTCACTGTCCATCACCAACTCCCGGAGTTCACTCAGACTCACGTCCATTGAGTCGGTGATGCCATCCAGCCATCTCATCCTCTGTCGTCCCCTCCTCCTCCTGCCCCCAATCCCTCCCAGCATCAGGGACTTTTCCAATGAGTCAGCTCTTCGCATGAGGTGGCCAAAGTACTGGAGTTTCAGCTTCAGCATCAGTCCTTCCAATGAACAGCCAGGACTGATCTCCTTTAGGATGGACTGGTTGGATCTCCTTGCAGTCCAAGGGACTCTCAAGAGTCTTCTCCAACACCACAGTTCAAAAGCATCAATTCTTTGGCACTCAGCTTTCTTAGGGAACTTTTAAAAATCAGATACCCAGGCCCCAACCTCAGAAATGTTGATTCATTAGCCCTGCGGATCAGCCATCGGCACCCAGTGTTTGTGCATGTGTGTCTCTGTGTGTTTTCCTTCTTTTAATCAACAGACTGTTTGTTGAAGCAGTGTTAGGTTTACAGAAAAGCTGAGCAACGTCTCCATATATGTTTGTTAGTCACTCAGTCATGTCTGACTCTTTGGGACCCCATGGACTGTAGCCCACCAGGCTCCTCTGTCCATGGAATTTTCCAGGCAAGAATACTGGAGTGGGTAACCATTCCCTTCTCCAGGGGATCTTCCCAACCCAGTGATGGAACCTGGGTCTCCTGCACTGCAGGCAGATTCTTTACCATCTGCGCCACCAGGGAAGCTCCTAATATACACCTATTAGCATGGTCAAAATCTGGAACACTGACAATATCAAACCATACCCATATATCATATAGAATATTTTTCAATGCCCAGAGTGATTCAGATATGCAAACAGGACTAAGGATTTAGTTGTGTGGTCATTGCCCTCACCACTGGGACTCAACAGCCTTTTAAAAAATATTTTCTGATTAAACCACAGCCCAAACTCCTTCAGGTTTTCCCAATACCTTTCCTTAGTAAGAGCCCATGCTTGAGAATGGGACTGGCATTCACTCAGATGCAGATGACGCTGCCCACCACCGTGGTTTGTGCTTTCAGAGTGCATGACCAGTGGCCTTATCAGTTGTTCCAGGTCTTGGAGGACTCTTCCTTGTTAGATTAGAAAATATATAGAGATAATATAAAAGAGATGATACAGTGGGTTTTCTAGAACTCTTTGAAAATGATTGATGATTTTCAGAACCGAAGAAAAATTAACATATTACTTCTAAAAACAAGTTACTTTAATATTTTAGCATAAGTAGTCTTGCTGGAAAGATAATTAAGTAGAGTGAAGGCAGAAATCCATTTGTTAGAAAATAGAAAATGTGAAAAAATGTTTTACACCATCCAAAAGATAGCTACATACTTAACCAAGTCTTTTGGGTCCTTAATCATTCACTCATTTGTTTATTAAACAAATATTTATTGAGCACCTACTATATTCCAGGTTTTAGGTGCTATGGAGAATTAATGAACCGAATAGGCAATAGAACTGCTTTTATAGAGTTTATATTCTGGTGGCATATTAGAATACATGTCCACTTTCAAAAAGATTATTGAAATTGTCTAACAACAGTTGGATATTTTTGGAAATGTGAAATACTATGTAAATTCTAAACATTATTGATATTTATATCACTGTGGCCTTTCATCACACTGACATCAAGATACAAAGGAAACTCTAAACTTCACTATGAAATATGCTTAATTGTTGAAATTTTACTTTAGAGAAAGCTGCTATACTTTGATATCAGTGTGTTGTAACAGTTGGCTTGTTGAAGCATAAATCATAAATCAGATAAAGTGTGAGAGTGTTAGTTTCTCAGTTGTGTCTGACTCTTTGTGACCCCATGGACTGTAACCCACTAGGCTCCTCTGTCCTTTGAATTCTCCAGGCAAGAATACTGGAGTGGGTAGCCATTCCCTTCTCCAGGGGATCTTTCTGACCCAGGGATCGAACCTGCATTACAGGCAGATTCTTTACCATTTCTGAGCCACCAGGAAAGCCCATATAATAAAGTATAGAAAAGAAATGAATTCAATTTCCTTTCATAAGGTTAACAGCTCATGCATATCTTGGGTCTATTGAAGCTGATAGACATGTTTATAAACTTGTGAAGAGGAAATGCTGTCTTTATTTATTGAAGGGCACTAGTATCTAGCAGTTAGCTTATGCTGCATAACAAATTTCCCTGAAAAGAAGGAGCTCAAGGCACTCCCATTTAGCTCACGATTCTGTGCATCAGCTGGGAGCGTCTTCTCAATTGGCTCAGCTGATCTTTGTTGGTTTCATTATGATTCTCACATGCTGCAGTCAGCTGGCGAGAGGGCCTCACTCACAAGACTGGTGGTTGGAAGACTGGTTCGTCTAGGGCCCCCACAGCCGGAATGGCTCATCCCTTCTCCATGTGGCTCCTCATCCTCCAGTAGGCTAACCTGGGCATCTTCACATGGTGGTCTCAATGTTCCACAAAACAGAGAACAAGTCTCAATGTTCAGTTACTTCCTGAGTCTGTGATTGTGTCCCATTGACCAAAGCAGCTCACACACCCAAGCCCAGAGTCAGTGTGAGAAGGCAGAAAAGGAAATTATTATGGCCCTTTGTGCAAACAACTACCCCAGTATCCCATTACAGGATATAGATTTTTAGGTGAGAATCTCCCAGAAAATGCTGTAAGAGAAGTTCCCTTCTTTGGTCCTGGGCCCCAAATCCATAAACACTCAGATACACTCAATCTATTCACTGTCCCCAGTGAACAGAGGCCGGGGAAGATTGTACCTTCTTGCATCACTACCTTCATGCAGTCTGGCACCTGGAGATCTTAAGCCACTTTAAAGTGGCCTCATAAATTTCATATACACCCCTAATCTCCATGGGAACCAAACCCCTGCACTTTTAAGAGAAGAGAATGATGTCTGTGATTCTGTTGTGAATCTCTCTCTCCCAGAACTCAAACCTACACTATCATCCTCTCCCTTAAGTCAAAAGTATGAGGGAATCATTGTCAGAACCACTTGTAGGGAGAGGGTTGCAGACCTGGCACACTCGGAGACCAGGATCAAGAAAGAGGTTCAGGAAAAAGAACAATATACCTCCTGGACCGACTCAGACTAGAGCTGAGAGCAAGTTTTTATGTTAGTTGCTAAGTTGTGTCCGATCTTTGTGACCTCATGGTCTGTAGCCTGCCAGGCTCTTCCGTCCATGGGATTCTCCAGGCAAGAATACTGGAGTGGGTCGTCATTTTCTTCTCCATGGGATCTTCCTGACCCAGGGATCAAACCCAGGTCTCCTGCATTGCAGGCTGATTCTTTACCATCTGAGACACAAAGGAAGCCCAAGAGCAAATATAACGAGGTAGGTAAAAACCCAAAGAATCTCCTCTAGCACCTGCATCTCTTTATTTGAAAAATACATTTAAGATTTTGTTTCATTTGGGCTTTGTTACTGAGTTTGAATATTTTTTTTTTACAAGTAACTCTCTATCCTTGGACAGGAGGAGTATAGTCCACTCATTAGGAGGGCAGACCTCACTTCCTTTCCCTCCCTGCTTCTACCACTTAATACTTATCATCTGTGTAACCGTGAACAAGTTAGGCCATGTGAGCCTTAGTTTCGCCACCTGTACTAGGGTTCTCCAGAGAAACAGAACCAATATGTATAGATATGTGGATATGGATAAAGACACAGATATTTTAGAGAGAGAGATTGCAAGGGACTGGCTCACACCACTGTGGGAGCTTGCAAGTCTGAAATCTGTAGGACAGGTTGCAGGCTGGATTCCGATGAGTCGATGTTGAAGTTAAGTCAGGGCTGTCCAGGGCAGCAGGCTGGAAACTCAAGCAAACTTTCTGCTTTGCATTCTTGAGGGTGATTTCTTCTTGGAGGGTGACCTCAGTTTTTGCTCGTCAGGCTTTCAACTGAATGGATGAGGCTCAATCAAATTATGGAAAATAATCCACTTTACTCAAAGTCTGCTGTTTTAAATGTTCAGTTCAGTTCAGTCGCTCAGTCGTGTCCGACTCTTTGCAACCCCGTGAATCACAGCACGCCAGGCCTCCCTGTCCATCACCAACTCCTGGAGTTCACTCAGACTCATGTCCATCGAGTCAGTGATGCCATCCAGCCATCTCATCCTCTGTCGTCCCCTTCTCCTCCTGCCCCCAATCCCTCCCAGTATCAGAGTCTTTTCCAATAAGTTAACTCTTCGAATGAGGTAGCCAAAGTACTGGAGTTTCAGCTTTAGCATCATTCCTTCCAAAGAAATCTCAGGGCTGATCTCCTTCAGAATGGACTGGTTGGATCTCCTTGCAGTCCAAGGGACTCTCAAGAGTCTTCTCCAACACCACAGTTCAAAAGCATCAATTCTTCAGCGCTCAGCCTTCTTCACAGTCCAACTCTCACATCCATACATGACCACTGGAAAAACCATAGCCTTGACTAGATGGACCTTTGTTGGCAAAGTAATGTCTCTGCTTTTGAATATGCTATCTAGGTTGGTCATAACTTTCCTTCCAAGGAGTAAGTGTCTTTTAATTTCATGGCTGCAGTCACCATCTGCAGTGATTTTGGAGCCCGAAAAAATAAAGTCTAACACTGTTTCTGCTGTTTCTCCATCTATTTCCCATGAAGTGATGGGACCAGATGCCATGATCTTCGTTTTCTGAATGTTGAGCTTTAAGCCAACTTTTTCACTCTCCACTTTCACTTTCATCAAGAAGCTGTTTAGTTCCTCTTCACTTTCTGCCATAAGGGTGGTGTCATCTGCATATCTGAGGTTATTGATATTCCTCCCGGTAATCTTGATTCCAGCATGTGCTTCTTCCAGTCCAGCGTTTCTCATGATGTACTCTGCATAGAAGTTAAATAAGCAGGGTGACAACATACAGCCTTGACGAACTCCTTTTCCTACTTGGAACCAGTCTGTTGTTTCATGTCCAGTTTTAACTGTTGCTTCCTGACCTGCATACAGATTTCTCAAGAGGCAGGTCAGGTGGTCTGGTATTCCCATCTCTTTCAGAGTTTTCCACAGTTTATTGTGATCCACACAGTCAAAGGCTTTGGCATGGTCAATAAAGCAGAAATGGATGTTTTTCTGGAACTCTCTTGCTTTTTCCATGATCCAGTAGATGTTGGCAATTTGGTCTCTGGTTCCTCTGCCTTTTCTAAAACCAGCTTGAACATTAGGAAGTTCACGGTTCACATATTGCTGAAGCCTGGCTTGGAGAATTTTGAGCATGACTTTACTAGCGTGTGAGATGAGTGCAATTGTGCGGTAGTTTGAGCATTCTTTGGCATTGCCTTTCTTTGGGATTGGAATGAAAACTGACCTTTTCCAGTCCTGTGGCCACTGCTGAGTTTTCCAAATTTGCTGGCATATTGAGTGCAGTACTTTCACAGCATCATCCTTCAGGATTTGAAATAGCTCAACAGCACATCTAAGAAGGGATTCCCAGATGGTGCAGTGGTAAAGGATCCACTTGCCAGTGCAGGAGACACTGGAGACCAGGGTTCGATCCCTGAGTCGGGAAGATCCCTTGGAGGAGGGCACGGCAACCACTTCAGTATTCTTG
The DNA here is from genome assembly GCF_019923935.1 of Bubalus bubalis. Classification (NCBI taxonomy): domain Eukaryota; kingdom Metazoa; phylum Chordata; class Mammalia; order Artiodactyla; family Bovidae; genus Bubalus; species Bubalus bubalis. Next base: position 1,930,774 of record NC_059178.1, on the reverse strand, counting down.
CCTGGAAAACCCCAGACAGAGGAGCCTGGTGGGCTACAGTCCATGGGGGTTGCGGAGTTGGACATGACTGAGCACACACACACCTAAAACATACCTTCAGAGCAGTATCTGGACTTGTGTTTAACCAAATTAATTATCACACCACCCATCAGAAGGGAGAAAAGTAGTACATACATCAGAGAATTGTGATGCAGTGAAGCATACAAAGCAGGGAGGATGACTCCTAGCATTGATCTTGGTCATCATTATTCCTGTCCATATCCTGTGTTTACAGGAAAGCTGGCCATTCATGTAAATCGGGGCTGTCTAGTTTGAGGAAGGGGTGAGCAGAAGGCTTGATGGATTTATGACAGGTTGTTTTATTCCTTACAGAACAAGAGCAGGGCCTTTGGGGTTGGTTTGAAATTGATGTTTGTTTTCTAAAGAAAAGGAATTTTAAAAGAGCTCTGATCCTCTAAGACTGAACGATTGCTTTAGAGACCCATCACCTAGCAACAGAAAGATAATACCTTCTCTCCTCCAACAGGTAAACCTCTGGCTTATCTAATTGAAATTTCAGGCTTCCTGCTACACTCCTAAAAAAATGATCACTTTAAAGGGTTCAAACCATACAAACCAAACAAAGTCAGATTTGAATGTACCACTTTTCAAATGGCAGGCTAATGAGATTTTCATTGGGAGAAGAGATTTGAAGCTTTACAGCTCATAATTTGAGCAGCTTTGTTCCACTGGCATTCATTGAATTTCACCAAAAGACTCTGCAGTAAAATTCCTTTTTTGACTCCTGCCTGGGGATCAAAGATAAGTGTTAGAAAAAGAAACAAAGTATAAATTGTAAGAAAATAAAGAATTGTCTAGACTTTTTGCCAGGTTGAGTTACCTGTTGTTCTTTCTCCCAATCCCCTCCTGTCCCGTCCCATGTTCATTACAAATATCACCCATTCTAGCCCTAAAATGACTGCTCCTTCCTGCTCCCCCATTCCGCCCACAATGCCATTGTCAGAGCTCCTGATCCGTCTTCCTGACCAGATGGTCCCCAGTCTCATCTGGTCTTCACACACTTGGCTGGTTTATTCTAAGACATGGACTTTCCTCTTTCTACTCTGCTTAAAAGTTTTATTGCTTTTTTCCCAACAAGTTCAAACTCCTTTACCTAGCATTTAAGACCTCCTGTGATCTGACCTCAGATTTTCTTTCCAAGTTTATTTCTATTCTTTCTATCCAGCAATTCTATCCAAACACAAATTTCTTGTCCTCCCCAAACAAATCCTATGCCTTTTGACTCCACACCTGCTTGTACTTGAACATTCTCAAATGCCCTCTCCTTGAGTCCTAGTACAGTTGACCCTTAAAAAACACAGGTTTGAACTGCATGGGTCCCCCGTATGTGGATATTTTTCAAGAGTCATTTCTGCTGGCAACACTACACAGTCTGCCACTGGTTGAATCCACGGGTCTGGAGGAACCTCCAGTGGGGAGACCGACTGTAAACTATACACAGATCAACCCCCACACTTCTCGAAGGTCAACTGTAATTCATCTGGCCCAGGTCATATGCCACACCCTCCTTGACGTTCCTTCTCCTAAGCAGTAGACTCACCTCTTGGTTACAACTCTGTTGTGATATTATTACATTTAGAGAAGTCAATGGGGCACCATGGTTAAGAGCACAGCCTTGGAGGTAGAGAACTGGGTTTGAGCCCAGCTCCGCTGCTTCCTAGCTGTGTTAGCTTGGGCAAACTGCTTACCTTCTCTGAGTCACACTTCCATGTTTGTCTATTTTGAGACCCAAGGAAGCCCACGATTGTGAATGTTGAATAAATTATGAAAAGTGCTTTAGCACAAAGCCTGGCGTGTGGTTGATAGGCTGTAACATTAGCTCCGATTTTATAAAAACACATTTAACCTTGATTATAGTCTGTATCTTCTCCATCTCCTTCATCCGCTGTAAAATCTCTGTACAAACTATACAGTAATCACACCGAGTTCTACTTCCCACAGCGCCTACCCTGTACTGATACTCACAAAAAATTTTGTTCCAAATCATGCTCCCTGCAGCCTTCCCTAGGTGAGAGAAAGGAAGGCTAAGACTTGCATGTGAGAGAGGAATTCACATTCCATGGGGCAGAGCAGAGAACGTGAGTTGAGTGACGCCAGTACGCGAGAGAAATATTAATGTCACATGCCTATCTGCTGTGTAGGTGTGCAGAGACCAGGTTAATGGACCTTCAGATTATTCAAGAAAAGTTAGAAACCCAGATGTTTGGAAGAAATAAACAGATTTTAAAATATTGACAAGATAAACAGCGTTGCTGGTCAAACAGAACAGTTTCTGGGGACTTCCCTGGTGGTTCAGTTGTTAAGACACCATGTTTCCAATGCAGGGGCCATGGGTTCGATAAAACAAACCCATGCGGCCGAAAAACAAACAAACAACAACAATAGCAGTTTCTGGCCGAGTGGGACGACTGTCCTGCACTCTGACCAGTGAGGCTGGCAACTGGAGGGAAGTCCATTCTTATCCTGTCATCTGAGCCTCTGCGTTTCAAGTGGCTCTGGTTTAACTTTATGCAGAATGTATTTAACCCTGGTTAAACTGATCCTAGATGTCACGCATTTACTTTGCATAATTCCTTACTGTTGAGAGGATTTTAAGATATGCATCCCCCCATTAATTCTGCTCTGTCAACAGTAATCGTCCTGAGCAGCCACCAGGATGGTCAGAGCTGTGGAAGGGGGTGGGCTGTGATTAATGAAACTCTGCTGAGAGCAAATGGCAGAACCCTCCATCATGCCTGAGGCCTCTCCAGCTGCCTCTGGAGAAAGCTCTTGTCCAGGATTATGAAATTGGAACGGCATTCCTCCCAATTTACATTTTATTTCCTTTTTCAATTATGGTAAAATATACACCATATTTACCACGGGAACCATTGTAAGGTGTACCGTCCAGGGGCATTAAGTACATTCCCAGTGCTGTGCAACCACCAGCCTCCATTTCCAGAACTTTCTCATCATCCTAAAGACAAACCAGTACCCATGAAACAGTGGCTCCCAATTCCTCCCTCCCCATCCCTGGGAATCTCTGTTCAACTCCCGTCTCTATGAACTTGCTGCTCTGGATCCCTCGGGTGCGTGGAATCAGGCACATCCCTGCTTCTGTGTCTGCCCTGTAACACTGGCCTAATGGTTTCAAAGTCCACCTATGTTGTAGCAAGTATCCCGTCCACTTTTAATTTTGCTGCTTTCCCCGTGTTTCATTCACCCCTTTCCCTATTTTAGTGGTAAATATATCCCTCATGGCTCAGATGGTAAAGAATCCGCCTGCAGTTGAGAGACCTGGCTTCAGTCCCTCTGTTGGGACGATCTCCTGGAGAAGGGCACAGCTACCCACTCCAGCATTCTGGTCTGGAGAATTCCATGGAGTATGTAGTCCTTGGGGTCGCAAAGAGTTGGACATGACTGAGTGACTTTCACTTTCATATACAAGAAAGGATATTGCTTTAGCATAAAAACCACTGAGGATATAACATTCAAAGCTTTAATTCTCTTAAAGATAAAGAATCTTGATTTGAACCCTGGCACTACCATTAACTGGGGTAGCACTAGTGATAAAGAGCCCACCTCCCAATGCAGGAGCAGTGAGAGATTCGGGTTCCATCCCTGGGTCGGGAAGATCCCCTGGAGGAGGGCATGGCAACCCACTGCAGCATTCTTACGTGGAGAATCCCATGCACAGAGGAGCCTGGCGGGCTACAGTCCACGGGGTCGCAGAGAGTCAGACATGACTGAAGTAACTTAGCGCGCACGCACCACCACTAACTACTTGTATGGCTGCGGGAATGTTATCTGACCTTTCTATTCTGAATCCTCATCTGGAAAACCACAGTAATAACTTGTGTGTGTGGTAATATCCGGTGCTAGACACAAACATACATGAACGCTGCACACCCATTTGTTCTGAAGACTTTTAGTAACTTCATTTTCTTGAAAATTGACTGGGGCTGGTCATATACAATATGCACGTTTTATATATACATATTCCAAATAATTTTTAAATAATCTAAATAATTTCCTTGAATAAGTCCTTGTTAGTCTGACACAACTGAGCGACTTCACTTTCACTTTTCACTCTCATGCATTGGAGAAGGAAATGGCAACCCACTCCAGTGTTCTTGCCTGGAGAATCCCAGGGACGGAGGAGCCTGGTGGGCTGCCGTCTGTGGGGTCACACAGAGTCGGACACGACTGACGCGACTTAGCAGCAGCAGCAGCAGCAGCAAACACCGACTCTTTACTAAACAGGGACAGAGCGATCCAGGGCTACTCGAGGCAGAGAAAGAGTCCAGGCGACCCCTGTGAGGCAGACGGTGGTCCAGTCCTGTCTTCACACTGAAGGCTGGGAGCCGAGAACACACCACTTGGCAGGATGGATCGCAGTGACAGCCGTCAGTAAGGAAGTTGAAAGGAAAACCTGGAAGGAAGGAAGCAAGGGAGGGAGAGATGAGTAGAGGCAGTGCGGGGGGAAAGGCGGGATGGCATCCCAGAGCGGGGCAGAAATCCTGACTCCCTGTCCATGAAGCCCCAGGGGCACCAGCGGCCTCCAGAGCCAACCCTGAACAGGAGGCCGGCGGGACGCAGGGCAGCGGCGAGCCGCTCTCCCCAGACCCCCACAGGCCGCCCGCTGTCCGCGGAGAGCGGCGTGGAGGCCGGGGGTCCTCCATGAGTGACGGCTCCAGGGCCCCAGAGGAGGCTGACGGACCGCTGCCCTCAGTTAAGGGCCCTTCCTGCCATGCGCGCCGTCCACACCGCAAAACCACCTGGGAACCCCCAGGCAGAGCAGCGTGACGGGGAGGAGGATGCGGCGTGTGCCAGCGTGTGCCAGCGTGTGCCAGCTGCACTCGGGAGCGCAGAGCACCCCTTACCACCGCTGGGGCCTGTGAACCGACTGGAATCTCCTGAAAAGCTTCTAAACTGTGGCTTTAGTGGCAAGGATGTATAAGAAATATAAGCAAATGGAGTGCTTCTTTTATTATTCTTTCTGGCCTTCACAGTCTTTCCCTCAACAGGTGCTCGATGAGCATCCACTAGTAACCAAAGTATTTCATTCACATATGACCCGTGTTTAAGCTTTCTGAGTCATTTTCACGAACTTCAGTATCATGTTCGCTCCCCAGGGTACCTATGTGAGGTAGTAAATAAGTGTTATTAGCCCATCTGACAGATGAAGAAACTGAAGATAAAGAGAGTGAACTTAATTCCCCCCAGGGCCTCACAGATACCAAGCTGTGAAGGCTCAGCTTAGACGCAAATATTCTTACTCTGGCCCAGCTGTGCCTTCCAACCCACCCCAGGACATCATGTTGTCGTTCAGTTGCTCAGCCATGTCTGACTCTTTGTGACCCCGTGGACTGCAGCGTGCCAGGCTTCCCTATCCATGTCATCATAGTCCAAAACAATCTCCCTATTTGTGCATCCCCAGGAAGTGAAAGTCTGCCTGGCAGTGGGCTCTCTGTCAGAGGAATGGAAAATTTTAAGGAAAAATGTAAGTTTTAGCAGTTTGTGGAATTCTCTAAGTCATTGATTTAGACACAGATGGGAAGGAATGCAGAGCTGTTTCTGGTCTGTTTTTTCAACAAGCAGTGAATCCACTTATTTGCACATGGCTCTGGCATAGTTGAAGCTGTTTAGTTGCTCAGTCATGTCTGACCCTTTGCGACCCCATGGACTGTAGACCACCAGGCTCCTCTGTCCATGGGATTCTCCAGGCAAGAATACTGGAGTGGGTTTCCATTCCCTCCTCCAGGGGATCTTCCTGATCCAAGGATCAAATTCACATCTTCTGAGTCTCCTGCACTGGAAGGCGGATTCTTTACCACTGAGCCACGGGAGATGCCCCTGGCACAGTTAATAACAAGGATTTATGGGGCCTTCCGTGGTGGCCTGCAATGTGGGAGACCCAGGTTTGATCTCTGGGTTGGGAAGATCCCTTGGAGAAGGGAATAGCTACCCACTCCAGCATTCGTGCTTAGAGAATCCCATGGACAGAGGAGCCTGGCAGGCTACAGTCCTTGAGGGTCACAAAGAGTAGGACACATGACTGAGCAACTGACATTTTGACTTTTTTTCCAAGGGGTGACTTCTCTCCCTGCTGCAGGAGTAAATATCTATAAAATCTCCGCGTTAGATGGAAAGGCTGATTGGGCTATGAAGATCTGTCTTGATCACTAAGGGAAACCAAAAAGCATTTGGTGACCCCTTTAGGCTTCATTCTCTTTCAATCTCCTCTGCCATCTGCAGCGCTGGGAGGTGAGCTGGTGTTCAGCCCATTTACACTCTCGCTGTGTTTGGGGTCTCCACTCACCTGCATCCCCGACACGAATCCCTTCAAAAAGACAAAGTCACCTCTTACCCTCTTGCTCTGTTCATTATTTATTTGTGGCTCCCAGACCTACTTTGAATGTCAAAAGATATTTTCCATTCAGAATCAAATCTGGCTGGTTCCACCCCTGTATTTATATGAGCAGGTCTGTGTTTTCTTGCTGTAGAAAGGGGTATTTTCCGTTTAGAGAGCTCTTTGGGCTGAGTGCCCCACTCAAAGCCACACTGTTCTGATGATGCTTTTCTAAAATCAGTTCCTTTATCCCAACAGACTTTGTGGAAGTCTGTTGGGATAAATGACCTCGAGACACAATGAACCCCCACCCCCCACCCCCTCCCACCCCCATAAGCTGGCAGAGCAAACAGCCTTAAGGAAGGTTGTTGTTCAACTGCTAAGTCGTATCCAACTCTTTGTGACCCCAGGGACGGCAGCACACCAGGCTTCCCTGTCCTTCACTATCTCCCAGAGTTTGTTCAAACTCATGTCCTTTGAGTCACTGATGCCATCCAACCATCTCATCCTTTGTCATCCCCTTCTCCTCCCGCCTTCAATCTTTCCCAGCATCAGGGTCTTTTCGAATGAGCCAGCTCTTCATATCAGGTGGCCAGAGTATGGAGCTTCAGCTTCAGCGTAAGTCCTTCCAATGAATATTCAGGGTTGATTTCCTTCAGGATGGCTTGGTTGGATCTCCTTATGTTGGCAATTTGTTTCCTGAACCCTCATGGGAGAGACTGCTGAATCTGGAACCTAGACCCAACTGCATCAGTGGGGAAAGCCTGGCTGGAGAAAAAGTAGCGCAAGACTGGAAAGCACCTTAGAAATCACCCAGGAGAGTAAACCCCGAGTTCGCTTCTTCTAGCAGAACTCCTTTCAGCTGACAAAACACTCACTTGCTGACTGGCTTGGCCGTTCTTACCCTGGTCCTCCCGTGCAGCCTCCCAGGGCTTCACCCCAGGAAGACTCTTCACTGCAGAGCAACTTCCTCACCTTACAGATAGGAAAACAGAGGTGCGGAGAGATGGCGTGACCTGCTCCAAGGCCAACAGCCAGTGAGTGACAAGGACAGCGAGCTGCCTCCCGAGTCAAGGAGGGACTTGAAAGGAGGACCAGGGCTGGCATCCTCGTTCCTTTCGCTGGCTCTGATGTCAGAGCCTTTCTCCTGAGTGTGAACCCCTGGTGGATCTTCAAGCTGGGTTCCTCTCTGCTTTGTTCCTTTCTGATCCCCTCTTTGTGGAGACCAGCATCTTTCTTTTTTTCCTCCTTGAAGCAGGTTGACCTACTAGAGACCTTCCAAGGCACACTGATTCATCCACCTCCCAGAGCCTTTCCCTTTGTGAATCATAACATACATAGACAGCGGCCAGGGTTTTGTCGAGTGGTCAGGGGCACACGTCACCTCTGGGTCCCCGCCTTGGCCCTGCGAGGGCCTGTTTCTGATGCGCTCCTCAGCCAGGATTTCTTCCTGGTGTATGTCAAATAAAAAGCAAGCGGCGCGAACCTAAAATGTCAGGATCCAAGCAAACTGCAAGACTAACCTGCTTAACCAAGCATTTCTGGGACGGAAGAGCCCTTTTGACGAATGCTTTTAGACTGTCTGCTCGCTCTCCATCCATCACCAGCTCTTGTTTGCCAGCCCTGAGCAGATCATTTATATGTGCTCAGAATCCCGGGGTAATGGGCGTGCTGTCGAAGTAAATGGAATAAACAAATTAGTGCTTGAGCTTCTCAAATAAATGTAGTCGCATTAGACACACCTAAAGTCACTCAGTCTTGAAAAGAGCAAAGTGGAGACTGTCATGAAATGAGAGGCAGGTTTTTGTTTCAGAAAAAGCAAGAAGAGCAGAAAAAAAAAAAAATCTCACTCAAAAGGCATGAAAATGTTCAAGAAATAAAGCGGGTCATGTTTTCACAGGGAGATAGTCATGATTATTTTTGAGGCCTTGTCTCCCAACTGCCTTTTTCCATAGCCTCAACTCAGCTTATATTTCTAGAGCCTTCCACTGAGATTTGCATTTCAGGTCTTTTAGAAAGCGACAGTGACGGTTACTTGACAATTACTGCATGTGTCCAGAGAGACGACGAGGTTGTTACGCCTCAGAAAGTCACCCTTCGGAGAGGAGGAAGTAGAGCAAAGTTTCACATCCTTATTGTCTTTCCTAATATACTTCGACTGCGAGTTTCTACTTGGCTTAGACACGTGAGCCAGGGACACACACACCCAGGCACATCATCACGCATAATCACGCTTGGTTGAGACCCCACAGTATATAATATCATCACGCTTGGTTGAGACCCACAGTATATAATATCATCACGCTTGGTTGAGGCCCACAGTATATAATATCATCACGCTTGGTTGAGGCCCACAGTATATAATATAATCACACTTGGTTGAGGCCCACAGTATATAATATCATCACGCTTGGTTGAGGCCCACAGTATATAATATCATCACGCTTGGTTGAGGCCCACAGTATATAATATAATCACACTTGGTTGAGGCCCCACAGTATATAATATCATCACGCTTGGTTGAGGCCCACAGTATATAATATCATCACGCTTGGTTGAGGCCCACAGTATATAATATAATCACACTTGGTTGAGGCCCACAGTATATAATATCATCACGCTTGGTTGAGGCCCACAGTATATAATATCATCACGCTTGGTTGAGGCCCACAGTATATAATATCATCACGCTTGGTTGAGGCCCACAGTATACCAGGCACTGTTCTAAGGCCACTGTTTGTATTAACTGTTTCAATTCTCACAACAGCACTATAAATCGTCATCACCCTCATTATCATATAAGGAGACTGCCAGTTTTAGACTCTTAAGAGGTCACCCTAGAGAACTGTTCTTTTAAGAGGCAAAAGAGAAAAATCAACAGACTTCAAATGCATTGTACAGTTAAGGTCAATTATGTTCAAAGCAAACATTTAGGGGATTCTCTGGTGTCCAGTGGTTAGGATTCCATGCTTTCACTGCGGGGAGCCCCGGTTCAGTCCATGGTCAGGGAACTAAGATCCTGTAAGCTGTGCGGTGTGGCCTAAGAAAATAAATAAATAAAGTAAATATTTGACATCTAGGCCTTTAAAAGTTTATGTATGTAAGTTGGCCTAAACTGCATTTTTCTTTTTTAGATCTTTCAACTGGGAGGATAAAGTGTGACCTTGTAATTGGGATTATTTTCTACTTCAGCATATGCAGTCTTGACTGAGCACAAACCATGTTTGGAAGACCACGTTGGCAACAGTAGGAAAACTAGTGACGTCATATTTGGATGTAACCGCCAATCCAGTCACAGTCAGGACTCACACACACACACCCCTCCCTCTCTTCCTCCTCCCAGAGCTGCGACTACTGTGAGGAAAGGGAGGCCTCTCAGAGAGTGAGCATCTCCTTAAACAGTCCACCCTAGATGACTTACTTGTCTCATCCTTACCCAGACCAGGCCCCCTCTTCTTCAATACACACCACATGCCTCAATTTAATGCAACAGAATACAGTGTGGTCATATATTCCGGTAAATGGACTATGAGGAACACACACATCTATAGGTAGTCAAAGTGAGAGGGTTGGTGTAGACTTGACATCAGTGAATTCTGATTAGCAAGCGAAGCTGCCAAGCCAGTCAGCCTTGAGCAGGAACATTTAGAAGAATAGGAAATGACTTTATTGCAGGAAGACAGCTGAACAGGAACAACTCATTAAAATGGGTTTGATGGGCAGGAAGGAGAAAGCAAACGATTCTCCAGAGCAACAGCAAGACTCCAAGTGCAGAAAGTAATGAGCTCTGCAAAGAAGAGCACCCGACCCACCCCGGGTGTCCCAAAAGTGAGGGTGCATGGAGCCTAGGGTTACTGAGTCATCTCAGCAGACAGGTGACACACACCCTCCTCCATTCAGCGCCTCCTCGTGGAGCACCGATCGCTCCACCAGGCGCTGGAAGCATGGCGAGTGCAGAGCATGGAGAGCTCCCCGGCCCACCAGGGACAGACCCCAGGCAGGGTCAGCGGGATCTCCTGGGTCAGTGGCACCGGGGCCTGAATCCCTGTGGCCTGCTAGCCGCTTAGGAGGCTTCTCGGTTATTGGATCGACTCTTTCGGTATCAAATTGCTTGTTATCAGGTAACTCTTATTTTACTTAACAATGACCCCAAAGGCCAAGAGTCGCGATGCTGGCAATTCAGATATGCCAAAGACAAGCCATAAAGTGCTGTAAGTGAAAAGGTGAAAACCTTCAACTTCACAGGCAAAGGTATGCTGAGGTCGCTGAGACCTACAGTAAGAATAAATCTCCTACCCGTGAAATCGTGAAGAAGGAAAAAAATCTGTGAGTCTTCCTGTTGTATCTCCAGCTGCAAAAGTCATGGCCACAGTGCTTGATAAATGTTTAGTGAAGTTGGAAAAGGCACCAACTTTGTGCAACAAGGTATTTTGAGACAGAGAGAGAGGAGAGACCACATTCACATAACATTTCTTACAGTATGTAGTTGTAATTGTTCTGTATTATTGTTATCCTGTATAATAATAATAGGATTGTTCTATTATTATTAGTTGCTGTTGTTAATCTCTTACTGTGCCGAATTTATAAATTGAATGTTACCACAGATGTGTATGTGCCAGAAAGTACACAGTCTCTGTACCGCCCAGTACCACCCATGGTTTCAGGCTTTCACCGGGGGTCTGGAACGTACTGCTTCGCTGATAATCAGAGACTACTGTATTACAACTATTGATTTCATTCTGTGAAATTTATATTTCTAACCAAAATAATATTCTATGAAATGGAAAAAAAATTTTTAAGTGTTTTGTATATGTTTGTAAATTCCTTTGTTTGCCTAATTCTCTACCCTGTGGTTCTCAAAGTGTGGCCCTCTGCCCGCTGTGGGGCCAAGAGGTCTTCCTCATGGGTGGCCTCCTCCAACCCCAAAACTTTTCCTTAAATGCCTGAATGAGAGCAACTCGTTAATAACTGCCTATATATGTTTCGATAAGTTTAGTATTTTTAAACTGAAATTAGTGCTTTTGCAAGTTGAGAGAGTCTATGCATGGCTCCAATTCAGTGTTTTACTAATTCTGTGTTTTATTAACATTAATGTCGCAGGGCTTCTACTGCACACGTGCATATGCAAATCGCCGAATTCCTCAATTTGGGGGAAGGATGGGTGTTCATTATCAGCACTGCCTTGAATGATCATGTTTTTTAATTGCTGCTCTTCTTGCTTCTTAATAGCAAATTGTTGTTCGTTTTGCTCATCATTATCAATTTAGTTTGTTGTGGGTTGTTTTTAACCCCACAGTACGTAGTAATGAATATGTATGAATTTTTAGGCTATAATTTTCCAAACTCTCTCTGGTCTCTAAGCACTGGTTCGAGTATGAATCATCCATACCCTTATTATTACAGCAGATGTATACATACTCCTCCCTGAGATTTGCTAATGTGAGAATATTTCATTGGTAATGTGGGCAGTACATGGAATTTTAGCATGCAGATTACTCACAATATACTATCAAGGTAAATATAATACAAGTACTGGCTTATTTTACATTTGTATGTAAAGTGATTTTTAAAATTAAAAAAGCAAACATGAGTTACTGTTTTAATTTTACTACATAACGTGTGCTCAGTCGTGTCCAACCAACTCTCGCAACCCCACGGACTGTAGCCTGCCAGGCTCCTCTGTCCACGGAATTGTTTCAGGCAAGAATACTGGCGTGGGTTGCCATTTTCTCCTTCAGGGGATTTTCGCGACCTAGGGATTGAGCCTGTGTCTCCTGCTTGTCAGGTGACTTCTTCATCACTGGGCCACCTGGAAAGCCTCATTACATAATAATAAGCACTTAATGCATTTTTAAAACCAGATTTTGATGATGTGGGGTAAATTATAATTGTGAATCCTTTTCAAGGTCAGAATTCCCCAAAATGTGTTCTAACAGATGTTAATAGGTTTTCTGCAAATAATGAGTTTTTTACTCAGCTAAGTTGGGGCTAAGTGATGTGCCCTGTGTTCCCCGTTTACAGATTTGCAAGGCCCTTGAGCATCTTGTGATGGTTAATTTTATGAGTTAGCTGGGGTAGGTCACAGGATCCAGATATTTGATCCAACATCAGTTTTGATGTTACTGTGAAAGTATTTTTTGTAGGAGATTAACATTTAAATCAGTAAATTGATGAGAGTGAAGCAGACTGCTCTCTGTAGTGTGGGTGGAGTTGAGGGGCACTCAGTCGGTTGATGACTTTAAGAGAAAAAAGACTGGCTACCCTTCAGGAAGAGGGGATTCTGCCAGCAAGCCGCCTCTGGACTCAGTCTGCACCATCAGCTCTTCTCCGGGTCTGCAGCCTCTTCCGAGCATTAGGGACCTGCCACAGCCGCTGCAGTTCCTTAAGGTAAACCTCTCTCTGGATGATGCCTACAGACTTACAGATCTGTGTATACACATGTAGGTCTGGATGCATAATTGATATGCGTTATCAGTTCAGTTCTGTCGCTCAGTCGTGTCCGATTCTTTGTGACCCCACGGGCTGCAGCAGTCATATATGTGTATACAACACGTTGTTTCTGTGTGTGTGTGTGTGTGTGTAAATAGAGAGAGACCTCATGTAGATACACATACACTTACATGTTTGAATAGCAAGGGTTTCAACTTATACACAGATTTTTCAATACATGTTTACTAGGGGACTATGTTGGAGAAGGAAATGGCAACCCACTCTGGTATTCTTGACTGGAGAATCCCATGGACAGAGGAGCCTGGTGGGCTGCCATCTAAGGGGTCGCACAGAGTCGGACACGACTGAAGCGACTTAGCAGCAGCAAAAGCAGCAGCAGGGTACTATATGATCTGGTGATGCAGGGCTGGTTAAACCCACAGATGGGGAAACTGCAGATACGGAGGGCTGACTCTCAAGTTACAGACAGATTTTCAACTGAGTGGAGGGTCAGCCCCTAACCCCTGTGTTGTTCAAGGGTCTATATCAAGAGAGACAGAATACACACACACACACACACACACACACACACACGCACACATATTCTATTGGTTCTATTTCTCTAGAGAACTAATACATATGTTAAGTCTCTGAAAAGTTCTACAATTAAAAAAAACCTATTTAACCTAGTATTTTCCCCATCTATTCAAATCATAGAACATTTTTCACATAACACCTGCTAATCTCGCAAGATACAACTTGGGGAATGCTCTATCAGTCCTTACCGTAGGCTGGTAGCAGTACCTGACTCTGAATCCATTTGGTTCTGAAACAAATAACAGTGTTGGGACACAAGACCCCACGTCTTCTTCTGCACGCGGGGAAGGCAGCAGAACACAACCGTGTGTCACGTGAGCACAAGGAGGTGAGACGTCCGCGCGGTGACGACAGGTGAAAATGCCCGCCCGTGGGATGGACCGCACGCCTGCGCTTTTGTCCAGGGCTCCTTTGAGGATGTTCTCAGGGACCGGGGAGTCATCCTGAAATACCATCAATCACAGTCCAGCAGGCACAGGGCAGTGCTCCCACGACGGGGGCCTAACAAGAAGAGCCAACTCTGTCTCCATACAAGCCTCCTACCTCCTCTACCTCCTATTGTCCCTTCCTGAAAGTGTTTCCACATACGGTCCTCACTGACCCCGATTTATCCTTCAGATCTGCCTTTTCGGGACTACATCTCCTACCCCGAACCCACCAGGTCAGCCCACCCACCTTCCTGCTTCAGCCCATACCTTTGCTTTGGACGTAAACATTGTTTGTTAATACCTGTCTTCGCTACTAGGCTGTGAGGTTCAAGAGGACTGGGGCCCGTTCCATCCCATTTGTTTTCAGCAGCCCCAGTGCTCGGGGACTGTCAGTGGGAGCTCTGAGCGAAGGAAGGGCGGTTGCAGGGGCAGTTCCCTCTCCTCACTTCTCTCCTGACTCTACCCATGCTAGCCTTTCTTTGCAGCCAAACCTGAGTGCTTTCCTCTCCTCTTTCTCTAAACATCTTCACTTTTTCAACCTTAAGAAAAAATCTATACCATGAGTCTATGAACTGTTGATATATGTGCATGTGTGCACACACATACAGAGGTATGCTTGCACAACGTGCATCTGTACACGCACTTACTCCAGCGAATAATAATAAAATAACAAGGCTTCCCCAGTGGCTCCAGAGTTAAGAACCCGCCTGCCAATGCAGGGGACACGGGCTCGACCCCGGATCCAGGAGGATCCCCGGTGCTGCGGAGCAACTGAGCCCACGTGCCACAGCTGCCGAGCCTCTGCCCGAGAGCCCAAGAGCCCAAGAGCCGCAGTGCCCAGAGCCCGGAAGCCTGGAGCCCCTGTGTCCCGCGGGGGGACCACCGCCAGGAGGACCCGCGCCCCGCGCCTGCAGACGAGCCCTGCCCAGTGCAAGCAGAGAAGAACCCCCACAGCAGCAAAGCCCAGCACAGGCAGAAATAAAACAAAAAGTAAAATTTTAAAATAATAATACCAACAATCATTTGTCAAGTATAACTGTGAAGAAAGATGAGGAGTGCAAGGAGCAGTACGTCTGGGGAATGAGAGAGGCTAAATCTGATTACAGCTGCGTCACTTTCTGGGTCAAGTAAAATTGTGCAGAAGTTTTCAAACCTACAGAAAGAAAAGCAGCGGCTTGTCTGGTTCCCGGTCAGTCCCTTCCCCACCCCCACCACTGTGGCCGTGAGCTCCACCGCGACGCTGGACACGGTCTCCTCCTGCAAGGATCATCCCTGGAAACAAAAGTATTGAGAAAACCAATGCAATGGCAAATAGGCCCTCATTTCAGGAAATGTGGCTGATAGCTGGAGGGGTGACGCACGTGAGGCCTGAAGGTGCGGCTGGCTGTGGTGGACACCGGCCCGGCCCCGCTCCCACCGTGCCCCTGGGACCTTGGGCTTCTCACACTCAGTCCCCCCGAGTCACAACGGGAGGGTGAGGACGGCAAGGGTCTTGGAGCTGACGCAGGCCCACCCTGTCCTTCCAGTCCTGCCCCCGCAGGCAGGCCACCCGGGCCGCCCAAACCGTGTCATCAGAAGAGGTTGCCGGTGTGGGCTATCCCCAGAGGAGGCGCACATGTAGGGCTCTCTCGTGATCCCCTCTGCCTTGCCCTGGACCCCATCAAGTCTGCAGAGAAGTCTAGATCAGACTCCAGATGGGACCCAGTCCTGGCCAAACTCCTGGAGGAGCTAAGAGCATTTATATGCCTTCAATGCCCTCTTCGAGTCAACTCTTTCTCTAGCTGATACAAAAGCTCAAGCAAGAGCAAGCGGCTCTAACAACAATAAGGAATCTCTCGCTGGCCCCAGCGCACACGCTCACACCCTCTGTTTGCGATCAGGGAGCTCCACACCAGAAATTCTAAAATATGTTAATTCAACTTTTATACTTTCAAACATCTGGACTCTCTAAAAATCTTGCTTTTTTGGTACAAGAAATGGACATTGAAGCACAGTAATCCCTGAAGTTTAAACTTAATAAGGATCACTTTTTAAATTTCCCAGAGAGCCAGGGCATAGCAACACTGGCATTCATGCATGCCTGATCATCGCTAACCCCTAATTAGGGCACCTGTTCAACCGAACTGCGGTTCACTGATAGGATACTCAGTTATTCAAAGACAGAATGCTTTTTATCAAAAAAAAAAAAAGGCTCTTCAAACACCCTCTGTCCCGCTGAAGAAAACATTTGTTTTGTTTTGTTTTGTTCTTTGGTGGCTTGTGGGATCCTATTTCCCCAAGCAAAGATTTAACCTGAACCTTCGACAGTGAAGGTGCAGGGTCCTAATCACTGGGAAAATGTGTTAAAAGGTACTTTTCCAGACACAGAGCCAAGAGACCAGGTCATGGTACTTTTCACTACACAGGGACCTGCATGAAATTGTTCTGCACAAGGTACATAAAGATGGTCCAAACAGCATCATTTCTAAATGGTACAGGATGAAGGTGGGGCCACCAGAAGTCACAAAAACCCCAACTGCACAAAAACACACTTGGACTTACTCATTAAAATGCATTCTTTAGCTTCTCAGAGGAGCCACTTGAAGGTCACCTCCACTTAAAATCCTTGGCTCAGGAGCTCCTTGTTGCTTTATGACCCAAGTCTATTAAAATTCTTAGAGTCTCTGATGATGAAAATTCCAGCCAGCTTTTTTTTCTCTCTTCGTGAGGTTGGGGGGAAGAAAACCAACACATGAGTCTATTTGAAATCATTTCATGAATTTTAATCATAGCAAATGTGTTTTAACAGTAGTCATAAAATCAACATTACCACATATACAAAGGACAAGACACCAGATTGGCATACAAAAATACCATATATTAAAATCGGGTTCATTGGAAAAACTCAGGACTTGCTAAGACACCACCTACAACAGAGAGAGCAAGCAAGAATGCTTTTAAGACATTCAGATTTATAAACAGCAGCTTGATATCCCCCTTATGAAGTCAGTATTTGGCAACATTTGGACAATATTCTCTACACAGCCCAGCAGCTCATTTATCTGTAGGGCTATCTAAGGGCTGTTTGGCCCCTTTAAAAAGATTCTAAAATAAATAATCCATGGAACTGTAAATGAAACAGGTCAAGGACTTGAGTTAACAGCCTCTGAGCAGCATTCATCTAGCCATTTGACTGGAGTACTAGTTATCAAGAAGGCCAGGAACCCCACCAGCGGAGCCGTCCCGGGGGCAGGGCCTCAGTGCAGCGGCTGTGTGGCTTATGCTGGGAGCGTGTAACCGTCCCAGGCTGAAACCAGCCTCCTGCAACTGCCAATGGAACAAAACGGGAACTAGTGGTAGAATAAAAATATAATAAATGACCACAACCAGGAGAGAAACCAAAATGTTTCTGAATGAGCCTTCCCAATAGTATCAACCTACTCAAGTCAGGTTACATCCACAGGCGTGGGCACTGCACTCCTCAGGTAAGAGGACATCACTGGAGTTTGTCTGTAATGACTTAACTGCCAGCCCGACAGCAGGTCCTGAAACTGTATGGTCTGCCGCCTGACACCCAGTAGGGCCTCCTCGGACGCTCCCATCAGCTGAGCACCTTCCTAGGTCTTCAGTTGACACATCCTGAATTGAGTTTGGTGGGCCATACTGGAACGACACATTGTGCTTGGCTAAGTTAATTCCCACTCTTCTGTGTTCTTTCTTCAGCTGGTTTCTGCCACGACTGACCTTCAGCTTCTGTTTGGCTTAGGAGCTATAGTTTCACTAGGGCCTCCCCCCTTTGTGCCACTGTCTTCTCGCTTCCTGGACGTGCCTGCCTCTCTTTTGCTACAGGCTCAAGGTCACATCCGACCGCCACCACACAGGGCCTGCCTAAGAGTCCGCTTGTCTCTCAGCCAGGAAAATGCAACCGGGAGTTTTCTGCAGCGCAGTGAAAGACACCAGCTCTTGTGTCCTCCCACTCTCGAAAGAGAGGTGACATAGATGCCTCAACTTTTTCCCTTTAAGGGGCACCTGCCTCATCTATTTCCTCCTTTTTCAGCCCATGCTCCTTCACTACCATCATATCCAAACGTCTACTTCCGGATTCTCAAAATGCAAATGTCAAATTAAAAACTGAGCTTCCCTTTGGAACACTCTCATTAGAATAATCCAGTAACACAGCCCACGGAGATCACAGAAGACCTTCACAGGGCCAGCCCTGCATCCCACGATGAGCTTACAGCAGTGTTCTAGAAGAACCAGGCCAGCTATAAGAGAACATCCCTCAGAAAAACAGAAATACATGCTGTTTTAGACTTCAAGAGACCCCTCAGTACTTTTGCCCCAAATATTACTGATTGTCTCTAAAAAAGATCATAATATGAATAGTATCAAAAACCTTAGACTAGAATAATAAAGTCCAGCTAACAAGATGAGTGTTTTCAAGCACCACTACATCATAAGTGAGATATAGATAGTGGGATACCCCAGGCAGTGAGTCCTGAAAAAAAAACATTGGCCCAACTGTGCAAGGAAACTTGTGCAGAAAAATGGAGCCATATTGCAAGAGTTCAAGAATAATGGTGCTCTACTCATGACCACCTGAGCAGAGCCAAAAAATAAGTCATTTGAAAGACAGAAATTAAATGTCCCACCCACTAATGTTCTTCATATGGTAGATCTCACCTCTTCATATATATGAAGTCTCGAGAGCTTAGTTATATAGACACTCCAAAGATAGCTGGTTTGACAAAATGGATGCGGCCTATAGCGTTTGTTGGAAAATTAATACCTAAATTCAACATTATATAACCCACATTGGAAAACATGACAAACATTTTACTAGACTTTTTAAGCTTCAGTTATGGCTAAATCGTGTGCCTATGTATATGCATATATTTATACCTGTATGTATAGACATATATCTTTATACAGTGAATCAATTGTGTCAGCAAAGTCAATGGCTTGAATTTCCACTTATTTTTTTAGAAATGTTTCATGTTTAACAAAATTCCGCAACTGGTCATCATCTCTTGAAATAGACTATCACTTTCAAACAGTTACTGAATTATCTTGACTGCCTCATTCTCCTCTGCAGTTCCCGTTCTGGTAAGGATTGCTTTGTGGGTAACGTTTTCCTGAGGATGATGAAAACGGTAAGGGACAGCTTCTCCTTCTGGGTCAAGGATGGCAGACTGACTGACTGATGACACGCCTCGTGTGGAAACGGAATGCTGACTAGTTGGCAGCAGCACTTTTCTAAGAGAAGATAGAAATTCACTGGCATCTCACTCCTGCCATACCAATAATCTTTGGACCTCTAATTTCCTCATGAGTCTAAAGAAAATCTATTATTGGGCAAAAAATGTAATCATTTTTAAGGACAAACTAAAGAGTCCTGCTCATTGACAAGTTCTATATTTAAAAAATCTGCTAAATTGAAACAAATGCATTTGATTAACATTATTTTGGACAATAAAAAGCAGACTAACCACTTTAGACATAGTGCAAGTTTTCAAATAAAACTACGAGAGCTCTTTAAATCAAAATCTAGACTGGAATAAATACTGTACTTTCAGGAAGAGTCTGATCAATGAAAATATATCTCAAATTGAATGTTCTGCTTCCCTTTACTCACTTAAAAAGCAATTTTAGTAACTTTAATAACCTTCAGGTGTTTACATTCCATGGGCAATGTTTTCCTAATGTCAAACAAAGTGTCATTGTGCAAGGATTCAAATCTTCAATTATTTCAGTGATAACGAAAAAAAAAAAGACTAAAACAATGTCAAATCTCACTCTAAAAATAGTACCTACATTTTAGTCTGGCATCTGAAAAACGATGCCCACCTATGCCCCCCTCAAATACAAGGACGAGCTGGCAGACTTCAAGGGCAAACAAAACACTGCCTGTGAGCATCGCAGAGCGCGCTCGCTCTTACACTTCACGCCTTGCTCACACAGAGCGTGCTCGCTCTTACACTTCACACCTTGCTCACGCAGTGATGAGGGTTGAGTGAGAGGTTGAAAGTGAAGAGGGATTTCATTAGGCTTTCTTCTTTTTTTCTGTAACATTTACTTGTTGGCCACAAGACCCTAAACACAGCTTCACAGTGCAGGGTGTGCAGGTCCAACATTCTGCAGCTCCTGTCTAACTGCTTCCTGTTTTTGGACAATAGATTCCCATGCAGCTAATGACCCCAGAAAAGGGGCTTTATCAAGCACTCTTTGAAGCTTCACTGAGTTTTCCTTGACCCAGAGTATCTAAGTAATAACCCCCAAAGGGCAATCAATGCAGTTTTACTGTCATACTTGAGATCATTTATTTTTAAGCCCAGAAAGGAAAAAAAAAATTTAAGCCAACTGCATGTCACTAAACCACAAATTGTCTTCTCCACCTGCCATTTACTCCACTAACACCCTGATGCTAGATCCCACCGCACAGCCCTCCAGAACTCCGTTGTCCAGTAATGGTACCCACTTGCCACATGTGAGTGGCAGCAATTTAATTAACTTAAAATACAAAATCCAGTTCCTCATTCAGACTAATTTCATTTCAGTTGCCCAGTAACCAATGTGGCTACTGTATTGAACAGCATAACTTCTAGAACATTTCCAGCATCACAGAACATTCTATTGAGCAGTGCCAATCATGAAGATCCCAAGGGCTGCACCAGTACAAGGTTTAACCATCAAGGGAACCACTCTTAAGTCATGTGCAAGATTAAACGTAACTATATTTTTAAAGGAAATATCTTATACGTTTCTGATCATAAAGTATGACTGGAACAGAGAACCTATTGCCTTTTCATCACAACCTATGCCCCAGGTCATTGTACAAAATTTTCCAAAAACAATGCTTTTTGATAGCATACTTGACTCTACTTAGCATATTCAGCATTCTCTTGGTTATGTCAAGATCATTAATAAAGAAAAATCCATGCTTCTTATAGTTTACTATTTACACAACACTTACTGTCCTTTACAGGTAAAGTGGGAGGCAGGGGGGAAATCAATGTTTTGCAACTCAAAAAATTCAGATCATACGTTCTCTTTAATTGTCTATACTCATCCCTAAATCAACCCTCCTTTCATTTCCCAGAGAGGTAGATGCTAACTAAAACGAATATATAAATCTACAAAAACAAAGACCTTAAACAATAGTTGAGTTAGTAAAGGGTATTCATCCACCCTGAAAGGAGATTGTAGCCCAACAGAGATGGCGACAGGTCTAGGAAGGAGCAGGAGGAAACCGTCGTGCAAAGTCCTGGTCCCCCTTTTGCTGCAGAACAAACCGTCTTGCAGCTCTGTGGGCCTGAGGGGAGTCATCTGAAAAATCAAGCCACCAGAGGTTGCTTTCAGATCCGACTTCTTGTGCTTTCTGCTGTTTTTTCACTGACGTGACCTGTGAGTTCTGGCTGATGGTGTCACTGGGCTTGCATCTCATGGGGTAGATGTGTTCTCAGGGTCATGAGTAAGTGCCAGAGGCCAGAGCAGTGGATGCCAAATAACATTAAACAACACTAAGCCTATAAGTTCTATCCGGCAGGCTGAGACGTCACATACATGCGCACACTCACACACAGGATTGCACACTAAGCAGGTACACAAATAAATAACTAGCAGGCAGAATCCACAATGGCTTTACATCAGTAAGACTCACACAAAAATTCTGATTTGGGTTGCTATTGTACCTTAAATTGTAATGTCAAGAATCTATCATAGAGCCGGTTAATTTTGCACTGCTAAACTGCAATTGGGATTGTTTTTAAGTAAAAAGTATGTGGACATTTGTACTATACGGGTTTGTGCTAAGAAACACAGGGCACTGTATCATCACATGTCAGTGTCTATATATAACCTACAGACCATGTCGAATTCTATCACACTACACTCCAGGGCTAGTCATTTCATATAGGACATAAACATATGTAGATATCATTCACAAAAATAATTTGAATATGGCATGACTTAACATCACAAGGGTAAAGTCCATTTGAAATGCAGAATCCTTAGTGTAACATTTCTGTGGGTTTTTTTCCCCAAGAGGAATAGAAATTAGGTCAGACATCATCACAGCAGCCTGGGAGAGTTTGAGAAATTGAAACTAACCCAACAGTATATTAGGTTACGTAATACAGGATAGTATTCAGCTAATATGATACCTAAATTATTAATACCAAACAAATCCTAGATTATTTGTTGTATAATGCCCAATAGCTTACACAATAAAATGGCATTTTAACCTAATTTCTAGTTTGAGATTTCAAATACATTTCCTAAAGGGCTAATGATGAATTTGAAAGATCTGAAAAACCCGAGTTCATATTTTTATATCAAATTCTCATGTCAATGAGTATTAGCTTGGGATTCTATTCATTATATTGTCATTTTATCTCAGTTAATGCCATAACTTTAATGTGCATATTTTGTGCTGCTTGAAGGTAAAAGTTGCTAAGTCACTTCAGTCGTGTCCGACTCTGTGCAACCCCATAGACAGCAGCCCACCAGGCTCCGCCATCCCTGGGATTCTCCAGGCAAGAACACTGGAGTGGGCTGCCATTTCCTTCTCCAATGCATGAAAGTGAAAAGTGAAAGTGAAGTCACTCAGTCGTGTCCGACCCTCAGCGACCCCATGGACTGCAGCCCTCCAGGCTCCTCCGTCCATGGGACTTTCCAGGCAAGAGTACTGGATTGGGGTGCCATTGCCTTCTCCGAGGTAAAAGTTAGCATGTAGGTAATTAAATTATCTTAGTCTTAAGGATTATTTCTAGCTTTACTTTTTGGAGGCAGTCACTGCTTATCTTTCTGTCCCGTTTTCAGGAATTCAGTGGAACATGGACATACCTGTGAATGGGGGCGGGGGGGCTTGGCGCGCACCACTTGCTTCATGAATCCCATAAGAGAAACTAGAACTGTAAAGCACACAGCTATGTCTGGATGCACACATGTTCAGGCATAGAATGTATCATTTAAAACCAGCAGATCCTTCTTCATGAGCAACTGTAGGCCATGAAACATTTAAGAACGTTTGAGAATTTATGATGAACTGGTCCACTTGAACTGGGAATGCGAATTGCTAGTTCACCTTGCCATTTTTCTCAATAAAAACATATCTTGAAATAGAAGAGAAACTCTCACTTCTGCCCACAAGAAGAAACTGGAGTGTGGAATGGTTTAACTCTCGTGGAGCAATCTCTTTCAGGAAATAATCATGGACTGTCTTAAAATGCCAGTCCAGGTTTGTTAGCAGTTACCAACACTCACGGCTGTTAGAACACATCAAAACTGGGAGAAAAGACAGAATCTCCTGTATTCTCCGTTTGTGCCTTACAGAATACAGGACTTGAACACACAGAAGAGGAGCAAGTATGGAAGTGACATGTCTGTGACACCTCGCTGGGGGGTCCAGGTGGCCGCAAGGTGGCCGTCGTTTCAGGCTCAACACGCTCACGCCTACAAAGTCTCACTCCTGGGATTCTTCTGAAAAGATTCAAGACCTGAGGTAAATCAAATTACACACACACACAAATACACAATATTTACATTTAAAATTCTTATTTGTGAGACGGCTTGAGAAAAATCGGCATGTGGGTTTCCTGTGGGATTAGGCATTTCTCACTATTACTCAGTTTATTGCTCCCCTGTCGGGCCTTCGGTTTAATAAACACACAGCGAGCTCTAATTACAAGGGAAGAAAAGCGAAGGTACGTGACAAACACAGCACATTGGAAACACTCACTCAGATGTTTTCCTGAAAAGAGAACGGTCCGCTTAACTTATTTTACTTTGGGTGCCATTCAAAATGGTATAAAAAGTCATAGCAACTAAATGGAGACAGGGTTTCATTTTCTCAAAAAAAGGAAAGAAACCAGCACTTCATGTTGCAGTTGAATTTTTACATGGATTTTCAGGTTTAATTCTACTTGTATGCAGAGCATCTTTGCTTTAATCTACCACATTTAGAGAAGATCACATGGTATGCACCTCCAACAGTTTAACGTCTAAGTAGAATAGGTCTATCTTGTAACATGATTTGGAGAAATGATAAATTACAGTCCATTTAATAGGTGATTATGAGGATGCATGCAACCGTCTTCGAAGATGTCGCCACCAGGGATCCGAGCGCTCCGCCTGCTTTCCGGCTGGGACCGCGGGTCTGCCCTTTGTGTCTGTCTTCGGGTAATCAAATGGTGGCCCAGGGCCGGGGGCCAGCACCGGGCCCTCCGGGGTCAGCGGGCCCCCCCCGCCTTCTCACCGCGATCCCCCCACCAACAGCTGCTCAGCCCCGAGTGGGCGCCCACGGAGCCTTGCCCGCAGGCCCTTCAGCCGCAGGATATCACAGTGAAGCGCTTAGAAATGCAGGACATGTTATGGAGCACGATGCCGAGGAGGAAGACCAGGACGCAGGCCACCAGGATGACGGTGCACACGCCGGACCAGGTGGAGCTCTTGGCCGCGCCCCGCCGGTCCGGCTCCTCTGCCGCCGCCTCGCCCGGGGCCGCGGGCTGCAGGGGCTGCTGCTCGGCCGCGGGGACGCTCACCATGGCCACCGCCTTCGGCTGGCCCCCGGGCAGCAGGCGGCAGCCCGCGTCGCCGGGCAGCAGCGCGCGCTCCTTGGAGACGGGCAGGGGCAGCATGTAGCACCCGTTGCTCGGGAGTCTGATGAAGACCGGCGTGTGCTCGGAGGCGTGTGGGATGGCAATGACCCCCAGCACCTCGGGGTCGTCCGGCAGCTGCGACACCGAGAAGCCCGGGGGCAGCCTGGTGGTGCCCCGGCACCAGGGGCACCGCACGTCCTTCTGGCTCGTCCGCATCTGCTGCAGGCACACGGAGCAGCAGGTGTGCCTGCAGTCCAGCAGCTTGGGCCTCCGCCGGGGGCTGTAGTAATTGAAACAGATCTGGCACTCGAGCAGCGAGTCCTGCGAGAGCGTCTCCATGGCGAGCGCCGGGCGCGGAGGTCCGGGCAGGGCCGATCCCGAGTCAGAGTCCGCCGCTCAGCCCGCTTCCTCCCGAGGGCCTCGCAGCAGTCGCCGGGGGGTCGGGGCGCTCACAGGCTTCCAGCATACTCAGGCGTGTGCATTTCTGAAGGAGACAAAAACGCACACAAAGTGAATTACTTCCAGCAAGCCGAGATGGATGTTTCACTGCTCGAAAGTCTGGATGTCGGGTTAAACGAGTACAAGTTTCCCGCTCCTGAGACTGGAAGAGTCTCGGGATGTCCAGTGGACAATGAGTGAGCAAGTTTCTCCTCGAATACTTTTCTTATTTCTGAAGAAACAAGTATCTCTACAGGGTATGCAATGCCCTCCAAATGTTCTACAGAGGGAGCCTGCTGTTTCTGTTTTATTGTTCTTCTGAACTGTTCTTCTAAACATACTGCAGAAATTCTCTCATTTCCAATAAGCTTCTAGCATTTCCTAAATTTCTTTCCTTTGCGCCTCTGGCCTTCTTTTCCTGACTCTGCTCACCATCCTGTAAGTGCTCATTGCCAGATACAGGCACCTCTACAAATCTAGGTACCTCACATAACCAGCTCCCGGGATGGATGTGGGTTAGGACTATTCCTCTCTCACGGGTTATTAAAATGGTGCCACCAAAGAAGCACACACAGGTATCGGTTATCTTTTCCACCGAATCTCCTGAACTAAGGCAATTTTTGTCAAATGTCTTTAAAGAGAGTCAAAACAACCGCCAAATAACAACAATGAATCTTGAGGCAGTAAGGGTCACAAAAATACACAGGATCAATCACTAGCAGTTCTTTTAATTTCATGATTATTTGGGACTGCATCAATAGGACCAAAAGCAAATATCAGTAATTCACTGATTATAATCAAGTATTATTGTCAAAGAACACTGGCAAACAGCCTTCACCAAAAAAAAAAACAAAAAAAAAAACAAGAGGAGAAGAAGAATGTTAGCCTTCTGGTATTGACAGGAGGCAGGATAACTTAGTTCAACTTAACTGGAGTTTAAGGAATCCATCAAATGTTTTAATAAATGCTGCCCAACACCATTTCCTATTGAAAGCATCCGAATTATGTGTTCTGAATGGAACCATGATGACTCTGGAAAAAACTGTTCAACCATTGTTGTAGGACTAGCAATTAGGCCTAGAACCCCACCTACACCCAGAAGCAGGAGCTAATAATATAGATAACCTCCTTCACATTTTTCTTAAAAAGAGAACCTTCTTTTTCTTTCTGATTTCCTTTGTGAAATTATGAATACACCCCTCCACGGTGATTACGATTTAAGATCAAAATCAAAATGTAGAAAAAATTTAAAGTCAGAAATAATCACTGATAAAATTAATGCTGACAATCAAAAGAGAAACATTTTAAAATATTTGCTGTAGTTCAGTTCAGTTCAGTTGCTCAGTTGTGTCTGACTCTTTGCGACCCCATGAACCGCAGCACGCCAGGCCTCCCTGTCCATCACCAACTCCTGGAGTTTACCCAAACCCATGTCCATTGTTTCGGTGATGCCATCCAACCATCTCATCCTCTGTTGTCCCCTTCTCCTCCTGCCCCCAATCTTTCCCAGCATCAGGGTCTTTTCAAATGAGTCAGCTCTCCGCATCAGGTGGCCAAAGTATTGGAGTTTCAGTTTCAACATCAGTTCCTCCAATGAATACCCAGAACTGATCTCCTTTAGGATGGACTGGTTTTGCTGTAGTAAGAGGACTTAAATTATTGAAAATAAAATATAGTAAAATAGCATTCAGAAGGCGCATATTATAATCAACTGCTCGTCTATCCAGAGAAGGCAATGGCACCCCACTCCAGTACTCTTGCCTGGAAAATCCCATGGACAGAGGAACCTGGTGGGCTGCAGTCCATGGGGTCACTAAGAGTCGGACACGACTGAGCAACTTCACTTTCACTTTTCACTTTCATGCATTGGAGAAGGAAATGGCAACCCGCTCCAGTGTTCTTGCCTGGAGAATCCCAGGGATGGAGGAGCCTGGTGGGCTGCCCTCTATGGGGTCGCACAGAGTCAGACACGACTGAAGCAACTTAGCAGCAGGAGCAGCAGCTCATCTATCCACTACTTCAATAAATAGTTGTGGAAGAATTGAAATCTGCTAAGTGTAGAACTTAAAATGTTCTCACCAAAAGAAAAAGAAAGATTAAGATGTGAGATGATGGATGTGTTAATCAATGAGATGTGGGGAGTCTTTTCACAATGCATACTTATTTCCGTACTTTAAAGTGTCCATTTTAAATGTCTTACAATCTATTTTGTCAATTATACCTCAATAAAACTGAAATAAGAAATTAAAAAAATAAATATCTACTGAGTATCTATCATGCAAAAAACACAATACTAGCCATGGTAGATTAATGAGATGAATCAGACCCAAATACCACTCCTAAGCTATTTAAAGTTAGGCAAGAATGAACTCATGAACATATTTTCTCTTCCATTCATTTATTCATTCAAATTCTCATTGAATATTTACCATGTGTCAAGCATTATGGTCATTATTTTTGTCCTTTGTAACAAAAGACCTTGTCACCACCCATAAGAAACTCCCAGACTAGAGGTACTTAAACAGCTGTGCAGTTAAATAGTTATGAATGTAGTGATGCTTGCCTTACTGGAGCTGGATGGAGCAATCAAAGAGGCTCAGTGAAAAGTCTGGATTATGGAGAGGGTTTCGACAGGTAAAATCAGGGGCAGGCTACTTTCAAGTTCAGAAACCAGCATGCGCAAAGGAAAAGGGTGAGCGATTAATTACAGTTACTTTTGCAGTCCAGCTGTGACGCTGCTAGGCTTTCTCTAACACAAGAGCGACCTACAGATGCATCTCTAAGAGAGAGCTGCACAGCTTTAGGCTAGAAGTGTAGGTCTTTGATACAGACACCTTTGACTTTTTATTTTTTTAAAGCCTTTATTGCTTCTGTTTTTGGTTTCTTGGCTGCGAGGCATGTGGCTCTGAGCTCCCTGACCAGGCGTCGAGCCCACACCCTCTGCATTGCAAGGCGAGCTCTTAATCACTGATCCACCAGGAAGTCCCCGCATGCCTTTTAAAGAAACAAAGTTCACACAGAACCTGCACACACCGTCCCGCAGGTCCAGCTGGGGAGAGCAGAGCCCACAGGGAGGGGAGAGGGGAGTGGACCCAGGCCCAGGCCACAGACCCCAGACCACAAACTGTGGACAGCCCCAAGTGCCAAAGACGCGGGATTCATCAGGGAGCCACGGTCAATAGACTGGAAAGACCTGCTGGGAAGCTACTGTAATATTAGGCGAGATAAGGAGTGTGTGCGTGTGCGTGCATGTGTGTGTGTCTGAAGTCAACAGTGGTGATGAGGATGAAGAGACCAAAAGTGCTGACAGCTTGTACAGGAGTCAAGTGGGATCTGGCCACGTTGACAACGAGGTTGTAAGGGGAAGAGGCAAAGGCCGAGAGAGAGGAGGGTGAAACAGACACGAGAGAAACAGGAAAGGTGGAGAGAAACACGATGAGTCCTGTTTGGGATGGACTCCATTTGAGGTGCGGGGACAGTATAAGAAATCAGGCACTCAGGAAGATGCTAAAGAATCAAAAGGAAGCTGAAAACATGGGTCTGATATTGCAGAGCAAAGTCAGGACTGGGCCTGAGAGAGCTAGATAGCACCTCCAGAGGAGAGATCTCAACCAGAGACAGACACAGCAGACCGCAGCCAGGCACTTAGGGAGCACTTATTGTTAAGCCTGGCTGAATGGAAGAACAGGGGTGGCGCAAGAGGAAACCCAGGGACCCCTCCCAGCACGTCCCTCAGACGAAAACGTTCCAGGCAGCCTGAGACTGTGAGGAGTGTGTGAGTGCTCAGTTGCTCAGTCGATTCCGACTCTGCGACCCCATGGACTGTAGCCCGCCAGGCTCCTCTGTCCATGGGATCCTCCAGGCAAGAATCCTGGAGTTGGTTGCTATACCCTTCTCCAGGGGACCTTCCTGACCTAGGGATTGAAACTGGGTGTCCTGCATTGCAGGCAGATTCTTTACAGTCTGAGCCACCAGGATACATACACACACACACACACACACACACACACACGGCTGAAGGTTTGCGGCTGAAGGGCGAGTTCAGGCATGGCCAGGCAGTGAAGGGCTAAGGGAGCCCTGGTGCCAATGCCTCCTTCCTTCCAACCTGGACTCTGCCAGGTGTGGGCGCAATCTGCCCAGGGCACTCCTGGCCCCTGAAGGGCAGCCGTGAGCCACAGCCCAGGGAGGAGGAAGGCGCGGAGTCCCCTGGCTCTGCCCCAAGACCTGCCACACGACCGTTTTTCAACAAAACCAACACGCACTTTATTCATGAATTTATGTTCCAAGTAACATTCACTTAATTGGTGTCGAGCTCCCTTAAGATTAGATTATACGACTCAATTTCCAACATATCCAAGTTAAAATTTCCAACTTCATCCAAGAGTAGGCCTTAAAACAGAGGCCAAACACAGAAGCAGAGGGAAAACAGTTCCTCCCCTCTCTGCTCAGCTCTTCACGTCTTTCTGATGACAGGACAGCCTCTTGATTTATACGCTGATTTGCTCTACGTGAAGCCCGAACTGAATTCCAGTTTATTTCCTGTCTCATAATTAGTAATGATGATGATTAGTTAGGTAAAGAGAAGAAGATTTATGAGGCTCTGGACCAAAGCTAAAGATGAATCATTCTTTCTCCCTTTCATCTCCCTTTCTTCCTTTCATAAACCCAAAAGATGTGAGTCAACTATAAAAAAAATAAGGTCCACATAAGCTAGACAAGAAACTCAAAATTCCCAGTCGAGCGCAGGAGACATGAGCACCACACGCAGCCTGTCTTCGCCATCACCGTCCGTACAGGAGCGAGATGCGACGCTCAAGGTAAACACTCAGAGTCAAAAGGAAAGAGCATTTGGGCAGAATGCACAAGAACAGGTGTAAACTGAGATACACTGGAATGAGTTTTAAATGTCACTACAGTTTATTTTGAAAGAATGTAAAGATTAAAAAAAAAAATAGAAACCAACCAGACAGACCACAAAAAGAGGAATAACAGCTAAGGGAGAGCCTTCTCAAACTAATATGTTTTACAAGATACAATTTATAGTCAAATATATCTTCATAAAACAGTAGTTTTGACACCTCCCTGGCAGTTCCGTGGTTGGGGCTTTGCACTTCCACTACAGGGGACATAGGTTCAATCCCTGGTCAGGGAACGTAGATTCCTGTGTGTTGCACACAGCAGCTAACAAAAAAAAGTATATACCTTAATTTTAAAATACTTAAAAACAGTCTCATAAATAATGTCAATTGCACAATATACAAATGAAAGGCCCTGAATCATCATTGAACTCAAAGCTAATTCATGCCCTGGTTTTAAAACCGCTTAAGAAACTGGGATGCGTATAAACGGAGGAAGGTGTGACTTGGAGGGAAAATGCCAGAACCAGAGGGTGTGTACACTGTCCTTGTTGCTCAAGGTCAACCAACATGCGGTGCTTTACGATACCAGTATATCTTCACAAAAGAAAACTTCTTCTTGTTAAAAAACTACATAATTTTAAGCATCTTTATTAAAGTGTGGGTGTGATGAAGTGCTCCCATGAATTTAGTGGGTGGTCTTCAACACTGAGTTTTTATAGTTTAGTGGCTTTCAGAAGTCCAGGCACATAAGGATAAAAAAGCTGATAAAATATATCCATCCCTCGGTGTCTGTGGGGGACTGGTTCCAGAATCCCCTCTGCTGCTGCTTCTGCTGCTAAGTCACTTCAGTTGCAAAATCCAAGAATGAAAGAAGAAAAAAAAAATCCAAGAATGTTCAAGCTCCTTATTTAAAATGGCCTAGGATGCTGGCCCTCTGTATCCTCAGATACAAAACCCTCAAATATGAAACTCTAGGATACAGAAGCTGCCAGCTACAATCCAGGCAGTTTTTCCCTGCTTACACTTTCACGATTCTTCGTACACTGTGACTTGGGTTTGCAACCGTGACATCAAGTATGAAGCCTCTCCCCAGCACTGTGACATGAGCTGATATGGATTACATCTGGCTGGCCTTGATGGTTCCATCTGTGGTCCACATGAGGATCTTAAATTCAGTGGTTGTACTGAAAAAAACCTCGCAGTCAGAGATTAAACTAGTCACTGTATGATGCCGGGAGCCGGCGTGAGGAACTCCGCCCATGGCAAAGGTCATGAGGAAGGGGGCTCGGCATACACAAAGGCGGGATCGAGCCTCAGGAGTCCCCCTGGAAATTCTCGAGCATCTACCCCCAAAACCAGAGTCTGCCTACTTTACTGCTTTGTGCTCTCACCTACACCTCTGACTTTACTGGGGGCTGTCCCCCACTACCATCTCTCTCCTGAATAGGTTCTTCCGACCACATGTGATTGTTCAGAGCCTCCCAACTGTGAGAGGCATAAGATGTTCTAAACTGTCTAAATACAGATTCCTTTGAGCAGTTAAAAGATTGATTAGAAATTGTATTGGTGAAGGGTTTTTCACTTGTTGGGCCAATGTTTGCTGCTAAGTTTCCATATCCCTTACCTGCTGTGTCCCTGGCAGTGTATTGATTACATTCAGGAATGTAAGTAGTAGCTTTAATGTTTGTAACCTTGGACCCTGGAGTTAATTCTTTTTCTTGTTGTAGCCCACCACACCTTTGCCCTATAGGAATGCAACTTTATCTAATGCTTTTGGAGGGTGGCGCCTGACTAATCACCATTAGAGAAAAATAAGTTTTCTGAAGAAAGGGTCTTAAAATGTTAACAGGCCTCTGAGGAAGATGATGCAAATCACCTAAACTTTTGCATATTATAAGTTTGCAGGAAGAAAGCCTGGCTTACTGCATGACTCTACCCCTTCCCCCATTATCCTCTATGCATAACTTAAGGTATAAAAAACTACTTTGGAAAATAAAGTGCGGGCCTTGTTCACCAAAACTTGGTCTCCCCATGTCATTCTTCTTCTCACCTTCTGGCTGAATTATTCAGCCTCTTTTTTCCACTGAATTTCCTCACTGAGCTATCCTTATTTAACCACTCTTTATATCTTTAATTAACATTTAAATAAGCTGTTGTTTCCTGATCACCGATGCCGTCTAGCCTTCGAATTCCCTGGATCCACCGGGGCTGGACCCCGGCAGCATGCTTTTCTTACTCTCTTAAAGTAGCATGTCTTTTTGATACAGGTCATTTACTTATTCAAGAAAATGTAAATATTTGAAATGAGATTAGAGAAAATAATTACAATTCCATTTAATCTGGCATTTTGACTGGCAAGACCATTTAGTTATACTGGATCTTGGCAAACACTCTGATTAATGGCAAGAATGGGAATGGCTTGGTGGTGGCAGGTGTGTGGCTGACGTTTGCTCCTCTGGTAGCAGAGAGCAACCCTTTCAGGACACAATTGCCTAATGCGTGTAAAGTCCAATTTGTGTAACAACTGTCTGTCTTCATGGAGAAGGCAGTGGATCACAGGGCTCTAACAAATCTCAAATGAGGATTCTATCAGCCCAAACTTTAAAAAAAAAAAGTTGTCCTGTTTTCTCCCATGAGCATCATGGTTTGCAGTATTTGATGATACAGAAAACCTGGAGAGTAAGAATGGTTACTTCAAAGTCTTGAGCAGGGACGTCCCTGGCGGTTCAGTGGTTAAGACTCTGAACTTCCACTGCAGGGGGCACAGGTTCCATCCCAGGTCAGGGAACTCTGATCTCACAAACAATGCGGTGTGGCAAAAAAACAAGTCTTGAGTGACCAGGGGGTACGGGGCAAAGGATGGTGCCAGTGCTGGACGCAGATCGGCCGAGGTAGCAGAGGCAGGCGGGGTAGGACAGAGGTCACTGGCTAAACGGGCAGAGCAGCAGACCCACCAGAAGGCAGTGGTCACCTGGGGACTCGCCACACAGCCGTGGGACTAGCCTGGCCGGCACAGCCTAACAGGGTAACCACGAGCCCGAGGGGCACGGCCACAGCCTAGGTGCCGCGCCCTCCACGTGCCAAAGCTTCTGCTGCAAAAGTGCAACTAACCAAGCAGCTGAAACGGAACCACAGCCTCCAGAGATGTATTTACTCAGGAGCATTTCGTTTAAGCCAAGGTAGGGAAAAGAGGGATGAATCGGACCCATCCACAACTTGGTGATAAACATTTAAAATCAAAGCATATTGGAATCAAGACATTTTTAGGAATTAAAGCCAGATTTCAGGATAATAAGCACTGGGCTTTGTTGGTTTGTTTGCTTTAGTATCTATCAGACAATCACTACTATTAGGAATCGGGAGAGAAAGTGTTTAGCTCCAGTTCTGCCCTTAAGTAGATGGGTTACCTTAAGCAGGTCACCTCTCGGTGAGTTCAGGGTCCTCTCCTCCAAGGACACTGGACTAGATGGTCCCTCGAGTCCTTCTAGTGAAGACAGTTCCTTGGCCTGAGTAACTGCTAACCACACTCGGGCTTTCAGCAAGCGACAGGGCTGTCAGGCTGTGTGTCCTATAGTCGCTCTCATTATACCTGACAGATCATCTATGCATATTCATTGTCAGGGATCTCATGCACGTTTACATGAGACATCTGAACTAACAACATCTAAAATGCCCATCTGCAGTGGGCATCTAAAATAAACAGGAACCGTTGGAAGGGTCTTCCCTCCTGTACGGTATAGGGAACTCTGCTCACTTTTACATGGCAGCCTGGATAGGAGGGGTCTTGGGGAGAATGGATACGTGTAGATGTATGGCTGAGTCACTCTGTTGTCCACCTGAAACTGTCACGACATTGTTAATCGCCTATATTCCCAATATAAAATAAAACAAAACGTTTTTTAAAAAAGAAGCTTCTTCCTTTATGCCTTGAATTTAATGAATGAGTATAAAAAGAGCTAACACCCTAACAGAAAACAGCTACAACTTTGATTTGTAGCAATAATCAAAGGAATAACTATTTTATATCTAATCAATAACCATCTCAGCTCAAGCAAGATATCCCTGTTCTCCAAGCTTGCTACCAGGTGAGGGGGAGGTTCCAACTGTCCCTTGAGGAGACGCCTGCATAGCTGGCTCATACAGAAGCCAAGGTTAACACTGGCCTCAGACATACAGTTGCACCTTCACTTGCTCTGATCACCCAAGGATGGAGAAGAAAGAAAGGTGCAGATGGTCACAAAGATAGAGAAGAGATATAAAGGACTGTCCGTGGATCCCCAGGCTCCCTGGAGAGATGTGATGATAAAAGATGCCATGAGACAGACAGGTAGAGCAGAGGGGAAAAGGTCAGTTACTTCAGCTCCTAGAATCCTGAGGACAGCTGAAGGAACTGGGAACCAAAGCCAAGGGGAAGGGTCGACATAACACTAAAGGGAGACTCTTCTTCAAGTGATCATACAAATTCAGTCGACCATGCACAGGGCTTAGACAGAACGGCTAAGCAAAGAGCTATCATTGCCTGTTAGGGGCAGAGAGGATATCAGAGCCCAAGTAACCTAAGCTGGCCCACTATTCTTTTGACTCCAGACACTGGGGAGTAAGAGTCAGAGAGAAGGACACAGAAATATTCTTTATTTGATTAAGCACCCCATCCGACCCGTGCCAGCATTATCTCAGATAGCAAAGGCAGCTCTGAGCTCACAAGGCTCAAGAGATGCCGGAGTTTAAGGTGGTACCGCAAGGCGAAATCTAAAGATAGCCCAGTGCCAAGGAAGCACGTTAAGTCACCTTCGGGGCAAATGGCTTGAGGGCCAAGACTGTGCGTTAAGGATTGAGGGGCTGTCAGAGGGGCAAGCGCCTTGGAGAGCAGAGGCCTCTCTCTGCCAAGGGCCCCCACGGTCCCTGCTCTTCACGTGCAGGGGACAGAGAACCTCTGAAGGCCCCGACAACAGCCCATGTAAATACCTGCATTTTCTTAAAACGAATCACACACGCACATCCCCACGCCTATTTCTTACCAAACCACAAATTCCAGCACAAATTGAAACCTTGAGGCAATTTGTTTTTTCAATGTTTTCCCATGATATGTCATCTACTTCAGGGCCCACAGCCTTCCTCTGTAGGGCAAATGAGGCGTCTTTTAGGCTTTTGGGTTCATGCAGGCTTTTTTGCAAATATTCAGCTCTGCCATCAAAGTGTCAAAACAGTCAGATCGAACGTCAAAGAGCAGCTGAGGCTGCGTTCCAGTAAGACTCCCTTTACAGAAACAGGCCACAGATGGGATCCGGCCAACAGGACGTCATCTGCTGACCTCAGGCCTACATCATTTCTCATCAGCTCTGCCCTTAATCCCTGAATTCAGTATATTGCTCCGGAGACACCCATCCTCAAATCAGCTTATTGCTCTAACATGAGCTATCTCACCTGAGTTTTCTGTCAAGCCACAGAATGCAAAATATTTTCATAATTATTTGAGGAAGACATTAAGGGTGTATCAGCTTTACAACTGCATTGTCCTTTTAAATGACTATTCCCAGACAATAGGAGGAAAGGGCTGAGCAAAGAGCATTGGCAATGGCCAACATCTGTTGGGCCCACCAACAGCAAATATTCACTAAGACCATTAGTGAGAACTTACAGTTAGGGCTCCAAACGTTCTTCACACTGAAATATATGGTTCTACTGCTTCATAAAATAAGTGATGGTTCTAGAATTCCTTATGACAGCTGCAGACTAAAGACAACCCTTCATCTGATGGAACTTCACAAAGACCACGATAATGCCTCCTGATGGTCTGAACTTTGGATACAATGCTTGTTTTTCATCGGCATCGTCCTGCAGTAGCTCAACAAATTTAAACTTGGCCAGGTGAATCCTAGCCCTATACAGAAGCATCTTCTCATGGTTCAACTTTTGGATACATTTCCCAAATACATGGATATCCCTTCAAAGTGAGATAGAACATGTGTGATTTACGATGAGAGAGCCATTCATCTGAGGCCTCTGAAGGCTGGAAGGAGATACAGGGCAAGAAAGTCTTGGCTCAATATTTTAAAAACCACGTACTTGTTAAGACTTTCCCATTTTCACACATGAAAAAAATTTAATAGGTATAGTTCTTTTTTAATTAATTTTTATTGGAGTATAATTGCTTTCCAGGCAGCTTAGTGGTAAAGAACGTGCCTGCAATGCGGGCAACGCAGGAGACAAAGGTTCAGTCGCTGGGTGGGGAAGGTCCCCTGCAGAAAGGAAAGGCAGCCCACTCCAGTGTTCTCGCCCAGAAAATCCCATGAACAGAGGAGCCTGGTGGGCTACAGTTGATGAGGTCGCTAAGAGTTGGACGCGACTTAGTGACCAACACACGCACACACACAGTTGCTTTGCAATGTTGTGTTAGCTTCCGTTGCACAGAAACGCGAACCAGCTGTATGTACACATGTGTGCTGTGTCGTCTCAGTCGTGTCCAACTCTTTGTGACCCCATGGACTGTAGCCCGCCAGGCTCCTCCGTCCATGGGATTCTCCAGGCCAGAATGCTGGAGTGGGTTGCCACGCCCTCCTCCAGGGGATCTTCTCCACCCAGGGATGGAATCTGCAGCCCTGTGTATTGCAGGCAGATTCTTGACCACTGAGCCACCAGGGAAGCCCCATAATGTATACATATATCCCCTCTTTTTTGAATTCCTTTATTTCTTCAGAGTTGCTTCAAGTTACCTGGAGAACATTCTATATTAAACATTTGAAAAAAGGATGGCATATTAAAAACCTGGTGGGCTTTATGGCCATCACTTTAAATAAGTCTATTCAAAAACCATTCACGAGATGATTTTCTTTGAGCAGAGAGTGTTTATTGCTTCAGTCTCCCTACCTACCCTCAATATCGATGATTCATCGTATGAATTAAGCCTCAAACTGAAGTTTCAAAGAACTCCTAAAGGCATCAGGACTAAAACTAAGCGCCACAGGGAGTCAGCTGTCACTCTGTTCATTACTTCTGCTTTTTCTTTCTTCCAGCTGCAGTAGCTCAATGAGCGTTGATTTTCCATTTAGGCAAGGTAAGAAAAAAAAGAAAACGTACAAACCCCTAAACTAGATATTGAACGGTGCTGCAACCAAAGGCTATCAATCACTAATTCATCTTTCCAAACCAAACGATAAATCCAAAAGATTTTTCCTCTTGCTTTCTGATATTTTTAAGTCACTTTGAGGTAAAATTTATCAGTGATAAAATGCACATGTTTTAAGAGTACAGTTCAATGAGTTCTGAGCAGTGAGAAGCTGTGAAACCACTGTGCCAATCAAGCTATTTCCACCACCCAAAGCTGCCCTTGCCCTCACCCAGCCTGTCCCTCCTACCCCCACCCGGACCTCCAGCCCCTAAAGTCACTGCTCTGCTTTCTATCTTTGAATCTGTTTGTGTATTTAAAGCTCTACCTGTGGGTTTTGACTTAGGGGAAAGTAGCGATATTCTGAGGGTACTTTCAGATTGTCCCAGGACCATGATTTCTGAAAACAAGGTGTTTATTCAACTTCACAGAGAAAACCCTAGAGTGACAAGCACTGCTATAAACACATGCGTTCAAACATGTACGGAGTAAGAGGCACTGCTCTCCGTTTGAGGGGTGGAAAAGGAAAAACACGGGGCCCATCCTTGCAAAGAAGCCATGCTCCTAGCTACAGGACCGCGTGACCTGGGCTTAAGGCAGGCGGGGTAGGAGATCAGGTAGACACGGAGAAGGAGCCCCTGTCCGTCTGGGGATCCAGGACAGACATCTGCAGGAAAAGACAGCATCTCGACTCCAAGCTGAGGACACAGCGCAGGCAAGAGGCCGAGTTCCACGCGGGGCAGATGGGGGTGGATGGGAACGGGGCCAGCGCCTGGGTGCCAGCACGCAGCTCCAGGACCCCTGTAAGAGGGGATGGGGACAGCCCACCGGCCGTCCAGAATGAGCTCTGCCAGCACCCGACAAGCCCTCGGTGCCTGCAGCTGGCGTGACCGCGTCCCGGGAGGCGCTCAAGAGAAGGCGGGGCCTGCGCGGGGCGGCGGGCTGGGGCAGCGCTAGCTAACCGCCCACCCCGGGCTCCCAGCTCAGCGGAGAAGCGGATGACGAAACGGGGGTAAGACATGACCTTGGCCACACGGCTGTAAAGCAAGACAGGAGGAAACAGCTGGGCCCCGAACCGAGGCCACTTCCTCTCCCGGTCCTAACGACTGAGCACCTGTCCCCTCTGGGAGACGCGAGGTCACCAGGCGGCGAGACGCAGGCAGCGACGCAGGCCCCACGGAGGCAGGGCCGAGATGGGGGAGCGGGGTCGGGGGGCAGGGGCCCCTCCTTCCTCCTACACAGAGCCTGGATTTTATCTGGGAGGTGAGGGGGCTTGTGAAGACTTCATAGGAGAGTTGTTATCCGGTCGCTCAGTTGTGTCCGACTCTGCAACCCCATGGACTGCAGCACGCCAGGCCTCCCTGTCCATCACCAACTCCCGGAGCTTACTCAAACTCATGTCCATTGAGTCGGTGATGCCATCCAACCATCTCATCCTCTGTCATCCTCTTCTCCTCCTGCCTTCAGTCTTTCCCCACCAGAGTCTTTTCAAATGAGTCAGCTCTTCCCATAAGGTGGCCAAAGTATTGGAGCTTCAGCTTCAGGGAGAGAGGTTTCCCAACTATAACTGCATTATTATTATGTTGAGCTAGTTTAAAGAATATAGCATGAAGTACATTCATAAGATTGAGTACATTCATAGAAGTGATTCATCTCCATGATCTATTTCCAGAACTTGTTCATTATCCCAAATAGAAACCCTATAGCCATTAAACAGGAACTCCTACCTTCCTATTCCCCAAGTGCCTGGGAGCCTCTCTTCTGCATTTTGTTCCAAGGAACTACCTATCTAGGTAGGACCTCACATAAGGGAAATCACGTAATGCTTGTCTTTGGGGTCTGGTCTGTTTCACTAAGCATGTGTTCAAGGTCCATCCACGTTAAATTAAAGCAAGTTTCAGAATTTGTCCTTTTTATGGCTGAGTACTATTCCACTGTGTTTTGTTTTTTTTTTTTTAAAGCTTCCCAACAGTGGGGATGAATTG
The DNA here is from genome assembly GCF_019923935.1 of Bubalus bubalis. Classification (NCBI taxonomy): domain Eukaryota; kingdom Metazoa; phylum Chordata; class Mammalia; order Artiodactyla; family Bovidae; genus Bubalus; species Bubalus bubalis. Next base: position 1,891,965 of record NC_059178.1, on the reverse strand, counting down.
GCAGGAGTTCAGCTGAAAGAAAAGGATGGGCAAGGCTGGAATGAAAGCTGTGGGGATGGAAGAAAAGGAAAGAGCAAATGAAGAGGACCTGGAGATAGGATAGCAGTACAGTGAGAGAGGAGAGCAAGGGAGAGAGCAAAGGAGGGACGAGCAAAAGATGCCCAGTTTCTGGTTCAGACCACCGAATGGAGGTAGCAACTTTGAGGAGCATGGCTCTGCTGGAATGCAGTGGGTGGGGGGCATGGCACTGCTGAAATGCAATGAGTGGGGGGCATGGTGCTGCTGAAATGCAATGGGTGGGGGGCATGGCTCTGCTGAAATGCAATGGGGGGGCATGGTGCTGCTGAAATGCAATGGGTGGGGGGCATGGTGCTGCTGAAATGCAATGGGTGGGGGGCATGGCACTGCTGAAATGCAATGAGTGGGGGGCATGGTGCTGCTGAAATGCAATGGGTGGGGGGCATGGTGCTGCTGAAATGCAATGGGTGGGGGGCATGGCTCTGTTGAAATGCAATGGGGGGGCATGGCTCTGTTGAAATGCAATGGGGGGGCATGGTGCTGCTGAAATGCAATGGTTCGGGGGCATGGTGCTGCTGAAACGCAATGGGTGGGGGGCATGGCGCTGTTGAAATGCAATGGGGGGGCATGGTGCTGCTGAAATGCAATGGGTGGGGGGCATGGTGCTGCTGAAATGCAATGGGTGGGGGGCATGGCTCTGCTGAAATGCAATGGGTGGGGGGCATGGCTCTGCTGAAATGCAATGGGTGGGGGGCATGGCTCTGCTGAAATGCAATGGGTGGGGGGCATGGTGCTGCTGAAATGCAATGGGTGGGGGGCATGGCGCTGCTGAAATGCAATGGGTGGGGGGCATGGCTCTGCTGCAATGCAATGGGTGGGGGGCATGGCTCTGCTGCAATGCAATGGGTGGGGGGCATGGCTCTGCTGCAATGCAATGGGTGGGGGGCATGGCTCTGCTGAAATGCAATGGGTGGGGGGCATGGCTCTGCTGCAATGCAATGGGTGGGGGGCATGGCTCTGCTGAAATGCAATGGGTGGGGGGCATGGCTCTGCTGCAATGCAATGGGTGGGGGGCATGGCTCTGCTGCAATGCAATGGGTGGGGGGCATGGCTCTGCTGCAATGCAATGGGTGGGGGGCATGGCTCTGCTGCAATGCAATGGGTGGGGGGCATGGCTCTGCTGCAATGCAATGGGTGGGGGGCATGGTGCTGCTGAAATGCAATGGGTGAGAAGCGTGGCTCTGCTGAAATGCAATGGGTGGGGTGGGGCTGGCGGTGGGGGGTGTGGCTGGAGGCCACGGAGACGGCCAGTATACTCTACATTTTGAAACTGTCTAAGCACTGGAGTCCTGACTTCCACGGGGTGCTTAGACAACGATTGAGAAACTAGCTTTACCACATACTTTTATTTATATGAAGTTGTATTTCACCAAGTCAATTATTAGACAACAAAGAAATAGGTATTTTCATTAATAGGCCCTCTAGAAAAAATGGAGGCAAGGGAGAACAGTGAATCACAGATGTTTAAGTTTATAGAGATTAAAGCTTAACAGTATTCCCATTCTTTTCACCTTTGAAAAGCTACAGTCAAATACCCGTAAGGGAGTGTGCGGGGCCAAAATGATCACTAGGGCATCACATTGTCAAATAAGGACTGTCTCTGGGCCCACAGCCATTCCTTGCCTTGTAAATTCCTTTCTCACTCAACACTAGGCTGTGATTATAAAATCGAAGCAGGAAACGCTGGATTCAGCTTCTCTCCCTTTCTTATTTATTCATCAGAGCTCCTTGCTCCTCTGTGAACAGACACGTCTCTAAATGGTACAACCTTAGATGGTGGGCACTTCTTTATAAATGACACAGCATTAAAGGCCACACCTACTCTCACTCATTCTCGTTTTATCGCAACTAAAACAATTCAACTTTCCAAGAAGGGGCAAACTGAAATGTGAAGTTATGAATGATCCAAACCTTTATACCCAAGACCGTGCACAAAGCATTTAAGCTGGCTGGGAGGGAAAAAATTTAGCAATTTAGGACACAGTGTTCACCACCTACTCTCACCAAGTACCTTCAAAGCAAAAAACACTGTAAAAATACAATCTCTGTGTCAGATAAAAGTAATAACTCATTTTATTTTAAAACTTGACATGTAAATGACTTCTGTAATTAACAAAAATTCTTGTTAAATATTAAAGCTTAGAGGTCTCGTCATCAAATAAAGAACAATTTACTTCCAAAACTTTGAAAATTATGTAACCTTTTTAGAATATAAATACATATTCTAAATATAGCATGTATGTGTGGCAATATATCTGTGTCATGATCTGTTAGGATATTTATATATATATATAGGTCACATAAGATCCAATCCATTTTGTGGAAACTAACAGAGACAGACAATTCTTAAGTCAAACTGGTTTTGTTACAGAATTACTGCAATTTTTCTCCATCACATCAAATACATTCGATTCTAGAGGAAGTCAAGTATTTAAGCCAGGTTTTTAAACAACTGATAGTCACAACATCTGAGTTAATCAGTAATGGCCAAAACTTAAAAACAATTTCTACCAATGCCTTTTGCAATATCCTTTTCATATTTTTTTGGTTTGAATAAAGTCATCCTAGAGCATTTTGGACTTGAGTAAGTAGGGAAGTTGGTATTGTTAGTCACAATATGTGGATTTTTTTGTGTTAAGTACATAAGTATAGACATAATACTTAACTAAAACTACTTAAAACATAAAACTGTGTATCTTTATTGGACAGAATACTTATTTTCCAAAGCTAGCTTCCCTGTTGGCTCAGATGGTAAAAAATCTGCCTGCAATGCAAGAGAGACCTGGGTTTGATCCTTGGGTAAGGAAGATCCCTAGAAAAGAGCACGGCAACCCACTCCAGTGTTCTTGCCTGGAGAATCCCATGGACAGAGGAGCCCCCTGGATGTTCCATGGGGTCACAAAGAGTCGGACCTGATTAAGCAACTAACATTCATTTTTCACACACACCATGTATAGACATATTGGGGGCAAGAGGAGAAGGGGACAACAGAGGATGAGATGGCTGGATGGCATCACTGACTCGATGGACGTGAGTCTGAGTGAACTCCGGGAGTTGGTGATGGACAGGGAGGCCTGGTGTGCTGCGATTCATGGGGTCGCAGAGAGTCGGACACGACTGAGCCACTGATCTGATCTGATCTGACAGACATATTACCTAATCAAAACTACTTAAAACATAAAACTATGAACCTTTATAGTACAGAATACTTATTTTCCAAAGCTAGCAGCTCAGTTAAATAAAGTAATTGATAAGTCTTATTTGGTGAAAATGACTAGCCCAGTTCACTAAGGCAAATATTACATTAACCAAATAGTCATGGACTGATACTACCCTGTTACCTCAAGTCTATTTAATCTACCAATAACTTACTATAAGAGTTCTAGTTTCATTTAAGAAAAAAATTCTCTATAACTTATCTTTCTTAGAATATTCATAAAATGTATCTAAAACCAGGAAGCTAATATTTTTTAAATTACCCAAACTCTGAGTTTCAAACAGTCTGATTTAATAAGCATTTATTTAGTAAGTAGAAAGCGAATTAAAATAGAGTCTTTCAGGCCAGAAAATAAAACCGATAGGACTTTAGAAGCCAACTCTCGATGGAGCCCACCTATGCTAGGTCCTGCCTGGTTTTCAAGCATCCGTTTTCAACTACGAAATGGTAATTTTCTATGCTTCACATTGCTGAGCTTTTGTCATTCTGCTCTTATTTTACGAGTACCTTTAATAACACAGTAAATCTATATCTGCTTAATTCAAGATATTCTTTCAAAGCAGAAGAAATGGTTAAGCATATTTCAAATCTTTATGCCAGTTACACAGTGGCAGCCAGCTTCCTCTGTTCCTGGTTCTATGCTTCTTCTAGTAAACTCAATGACTTTTACCAACAGAGAAAATAGCTGTTTCCTTGCTTTGTGCATATTATGACATTTTTCATAGAGACATCATAATTATAGGAATAAAACAACAAATACAGATTTAAATGAAAATGGACGTCTCACTGGCCATTAGCTGATGTAGGTCATGGGAATCAGATTACATTGGTTTATTGAGACAGCCAGTCTAGTTCAGAAAATAATTCTCTAATGCTCTCAAAACACCGAGTAAGTTAAAAGAAGGTCAAATTTAACCTTCGTCAAAAGGAGGGAAGAGGGAGCAGAGCCTTAAGGAAATTCAACTGTAAGGTGATTCACGGGGACGCACTGCTATAGCTGCAAACTCAATCCAACTTCCACCAGAACTCCTGCCCTCCAGATGCTCGCTTCAACTGTTGCAACTGCTCGTGTCCAGTCTAGTGGAAAGTCAACGAGACTGCCGATCCAGACTCGAACACAACACGGTTTCCTGAGGAAGCCAGCCCACAGCTGACACCACTGAACCCGAGCGCTGTCTGTGAGTCTAGCCCGTTTGTTTTTCTTTAGCTGATGGGCTCTCGGGGCCAAAAGGACTATGCATGTTTAAAATGCCATCTATCCCCGAAGCTGGATTATAATAAGCAGATAAAGAGACAGGAACATTGTGAAAACAATTTGAAGAGATTTTTCTTTCTGTCCATCAATCCAGAATAGAGCAATACATCATCCAGGCGACCCTTTCCAATCATGGCTACTTTCAAAATCCGATTGCCATCTGCATTAAAAAAACCAACTTTATTCATAAGATAAAGTATCAAATACACTGGGAACACCAACTCTGTTTATCTTGAATGTGGTTAGCAAAACACTCATGCAAAACTGCTCCATTCCACAAATCAGCAAGTCTTCATTCGTGCGATCAGCCATCCAGTGACTTATTTAACACCCACTATGCGCCAGGCACCGGAGCAGATGATGCGGCCTGTGGGTATGTATACAATCTTCTTTCTGTCGTGCCTGGCTTGAAGCCCACGCTCCAGCCACTCGGAGGCACTTGCGTTTCTCTAAAAGCTAATTCCTCTCTCACTGCTGAGCTTTTGCACACACATCATTCTCCTAGCTTGGGGTGCTGTCCCTCCCTCTTTCAGTAGGGCAACACTCAGCCCAAATGCCCATCACCAACTCCAAGAAGCCTCCCCCCATCTTTCCACCTGGGTTAGATGCTCCTGCCATGTTCTCTAAGGAGCCCTTTTTATAATGATCATATTTCATTTACTTGTGTCTGCCCCACTGGAAAGGGAGCTCGTCAAGGGCAAGAACCTACACGCAGCCCGTATTTGGCCAAGTGAGGGGCTCAATGGCCTCTCCTCCACTGGAATGGATGCCCTAAGACATGACCTGTCTTGTATTCGTTCCTTAATATCTAGGCAACAGCTGGCATTCACTGAGTGCTCAATAAATGCTTGGAGAATGAATGAAACCTAATTGAAATCAGGTCATTTTTGAAAAATTGAGGATACATGGTCACCAGTGTGTGTAGGCAGTTCCGAAACCATGAACATGACTGGATTCACCCATTAACAGTATGCTTGATTTTCTCTTCCCAGAATGGTGAGAATGGTGAGTTCAGTGAAGAAGACAGTTACTATGTTGGTAACTAAACTTAGACGTTAAACTTGTACTTCGACAAAATAATTTAAATCTATGCCTCATAATGTCCACCGGAGGCCGAACAAGTGAATTTCTGGGGTATGTGGTTCTGAGGCAAATACCTGCAAAAGCTCCCTGGGTGACTGTGTTGCCAAGTAAGGGCCGAGAGCCACTGAAAACTCCTTGTTCTACCTGAAAGGGGCTCTAATCATCCACCCCCAACAGGCACTCCTTAACACTGCTCTTGAGAGAACAAATCAGGAGGGGAGTGTGTCATTCTCTATAAAGCTACTTATGACTTTACCTTCAACCCCGTATTTCCACTTTTAAATATTCACTCTGAAAATATACCTCTAAAATACAAAATAACATGTTCGCATGGTAATTCATTCCTTTCATCATTATCTGCAGCACCAACATGCTGGGGAAAGTCATCCAAATCCCCATTCATGGAAACTAATTGGTGTCTGTTCCCCAGTGAGCACCACGTGGCCATGCAGAAGGGGAGAGACGCTATGAGCTGCTCTGGACGAGGCGAGAAGACAGCAAGGTGAAAGATCAAGAAGAAGAGCCAAAATATATTTTTTATTGCTTATTTACTTGCTTATTTCTACACAAACAAAATAATGTTTGTGTAAATGTAATGTAAATGGTCATCAGTAAGTGGACAGGTGGCAACGGAGAGAAAGGACACGGGGCTGCGGCCTCGCAGTGTATCTTTTGTACAGTGGTGACTCTTAGGTCATGTAAACATTTTACACATCCCTCAAAATAATTAAATCAAAGAAGATGGGGGGTAAAAGTCAACCCTAAAATTAAACAGAAACAAGGGAACTGATCTGAGATGGACAGCACAGCTACATTCAGTAACTATTGAACATAAACACCTGGCACACTCGTAGTCGGGTGCATTCTTTACTAGTAATAATGATGATGATGATGATGATACCTGTCAAGCAATTTTGAACTTTACTTCATTGGTTGGTTGTTGGTATTGGTGCCTGTGTAGTAGGAATTCTGAAACTATTTGTACTACATGCTGAAACAAACAAGCAATTATATTACTGTTGTTAGGAAAGAAGGTTTTTACACTGTAGGAAAAGGGGATATAAAAAAATACTAAAACCAGGGAAGGTAAAAAGGAATCAGTTGTGCTGAATATAAATTGGAACCACAGGCATACAATCACAATTTAAAATAGTATATATGTATTTCTAAGTTTTTTCCACTGTAAAAGTCTAGAAACAATGATGGTCCAGTAACCATAAGCATGCTTCAACCCTAGATCTTGGTTTCTCAATACTATTTCTCACTAAAAAAAACCTGAAATCCTTGGGAAATGGCTGATTTCAGGTCCAGGGCAGAGAAAATACAAAGTGAGAGCTGGGATCATCCCACAGTGCCATCAAGTAAGAGTGATGGGGGTGTGTTAGAAGCCACAAGGGTTAGCCTGAAGGTGCTCAAACTGCCGCAAACCTGGCAACATCTGAACATGGGAAAGAATGACCATCTGAATGTTGGGGGTCTCCCTGAAACTGAAGCTCTAAACCCAAGGTGATGGTGCTTGAAGGTGGGGCTGTTGGGGGCAATTAGGTTGAGATGAGGCTGTAAGGTGGAGCCCTCATGATGGGATCAGTCCTTTCTAAGAAGAGGAAGATGGTAGAGCGTTCTCTCCACCAAGTGAGGACGGTGAGAAAGGAGACGTCAGCAAACCAGGAAGAGAGCGCTCACCAGGAACTGAACCTGCCCAGCCCTTGACCTTGAACTTCCCTGCCTCCAGACTGGGAGAAATAATTATTTGCTGTTCACGCCACCCAGTCATCCAAGATGACTAAGACAAAGTAACAGTTTACAGGACATTGGATTATAAAAATGATCAGTGACTCCAGAGTGATACTCAAACGGAAAAAAAAAAAAAACAGAAAGAGGAGTTAGGGAGGAAGAGTGTTGTTTTATAACTAACAAGTGCTAGTTTATAGATGAAAAAACCATCGATTAAACCTAAAGAACACCATTTTCCCATCTCCAGCACAGTGACTGATTTAGCCAAAGTCCATCAACAGATACTAAAAATCACTGGGGGAAAAGGTTGTTGAAAGACAGGGTATTTACTTGCCTCAAAGAATCAGCGCTTGGATTGCTTATTAAATGGTAAAAAGTCATCCTTACAATGCACAGATTGGGCAGACAGCACCTTTAACCAAAGATCTAATTCAGCACACGTGTCACGGTCCTTCAGTGGTGACCCAACGGAATATTGTTAATATCAAAATGTCACCAACTCCCAGAGTTCACTCAAACTCATGTCCATTGAGTCGGTGATGCCATCCAACCATCTCATCCTCTGTCGTACCCTTTTCCTCCCGCCTTCAATCCCACGTTAGGGTCTTGATGGATAGGGAGGCCTGGCGTGTTACAGTCCATGGGGTCATAAAGAGTTGGACACAACTGAACCACTGAACTGAACTGAATCAAAATGCCATCTTGAATTTCACCACAAGGGTGCAAGATATGTAGGGCTGGTATGGGCTCCTCAGAACTGTCAATGCCGTGGAAAGGCAAAAAAAAGGGGGGAGGGGGCAAGGAGACCATTCTGTAACAGATTACAAGAGACTAAGAAGATGCATAATTAAATACGATGCCTGAACCCTGGTGTAATCCAGGACTGAGGCGGGGGCTGGGGGGGAATGCTATGGTGATATAGGATATTGTTGAATATGGACTGTATATTTAATGACATTACCAAATTAATGGAGAATTCCTTGAGTGTGGTGATTGTGATTTTGCAGAAGAATGTCCTTACACATGCTGGGTCGAAGTGTCATGATGCTGCAAAGGTGGTGAAACCTTAAACTCACCCCATTCCACCTGTTTAGTTCGTCCTTTTATTTCTAAGATTATAGGTGAGAGGAAGCCTCGATATACCTACAGCAAGTCTCTCACGCTTCTCGAAAAAGTGCCAATCACCCTTTAGAAATTAGCATGGTGATCCACAAAAATAAACTCCCTGACTAAACTCCACTAAGATTCAAACATTAAAGTCTTGACCCTCAGCACCTCAGAGTGTGGCTGTATTCAGAGAGTCTTCAAAGAAGTGATTCAGGTAAAATGAGCCCACTAGGGCGGCCCTAATCCAGTGTGACGATGCCCTTATAAGACGGGGGAATTGGGGACGGGCAGGTATTTTGGAGACCATGTGAAAACACAGGGGAAAGACGGTCATCTACAAGCCAAGGAGATAATCCTCCGAAGCAACCCACCCTGTGGACACCTTGACTTGGCCTCCCGAACTGTGAGAAAATAAATTTCAAGCCACTGAAATCTGTGCTTCTCATTGCGGCATCCAGAGCAAACTCACCCACTGAACGTGGTGCCTGTCTCGATTAAGCTTCTATTTTGCCAGGCAAAGGGTCTAGAGCAGCTCCTGGCTCACAGCGCCCAAACGCACTCTTTCCCTCGAGACTCCTCAGGGCTGGCCCGCAGGGTCCTTCCATGCAGCCCCGTTAATCACGTCTCCCCCCACCCCCAGGCTCCGGGATGCCCTCCAACCCCTGGTTCGCACCTCTGTGCCTCTCTTTGAGGAAACATACAGGATGGTCCTCCAGCCTTGAAGGTTTCCCTTCACAACCTCTGCAAAATTGGAGGCTCTCCCCTCCTCAGTCCGTCAACTCTTTGTCAGCCCCTAGTAAGATCCTTCCCGTGAAGCATTAAAACTACATGTTCACTCACAACTCTTCCCCAAACTCTGGGGCCTCTAGAGCAGGAGGTGCATGCTCTTCATGTGTAGACCACAGCATTTAAGCACACGCCAGGCATCTATATCTTCAGCAAATTAAGTTAACATGAAATACAAACAATCCTATACTGTCGATTTCAGCCTCATCTGGCTTTTCACTTACTCAGCATGTTCAAGGGTCCAAAGCAGCAATCACCAAAAGGACTCTCAAGATCAGCCCCCTAACCAAAGGCAGAGGAGTAACACTTAAATCCCCCCATTTCAGCCTGTACTTGGAGCCAGCCAGATTTTCATTAGCGTTAACAGAAATGAACCTCAGAGAACTGAGATTAAATGAAACATATCTCAGTGTGAGCTTAAACCAACCTCTCTTTCCAGAATAAACTGCTGTAATCCTTCTGAAGTGCCCGGCCAACCACTTCTCCTGTCCAACCTGGCTGCAGAGCATCTACGCACAGCCAGAGAGCGTCCCCGACGGCTGTGCCACCACGGAAAGGAGCTGGAAGAGCCACCACCGACGAGGCCGGCCCTGGAGCGCGCAGGGAGGGCAACATGCAGACTGGCGCCCAGACTCTGTTCAAAGCCCCCCCGAGGCCCCTGCTCTCACTCCACATCCAGATCCATCAGCATCTTAACCCACCCTTTCCTCATATCTCAACTCTTCGCCTCCCAACGACTCCGTCCTGGAGGACACTTGCCGTGTTAGAGCCTTTTATAGGTTGATGCTCCTTGATCCTCCACTGACAATTTTTCCCATTTACTCCTTCGTTCTTGTCCCCACTGGAATATGCCTTTGTGATAAAGACAACTGCTGCTGCTGCTAAGTCGCTTCAGTCGCGTCCGACTCTTAGCGACCCCATGGACTGCAGCCCACCAGGCTGCCCCGTCCATGGAATTTTCCAGGCAAGAGTACTGGAGTGGTTGCCATGTCCTTCTCCAGGGAATCTTCCTGACCTAAGGATTGAACCCGTGTCTCCTATGTCTCCTGCACTGGCCAGCGAGTTCTTTATCACTGGGGCCCACCTGGGAGTTTGTCTGACGTTTTCTCAGGAAGAGATTCAGGTTATACATTTTTGGTGGGGAGAGGGGAGATATTACAGAAGCAATGCTACCATCTTCCCCTTCTATCTTAGTACGTGATTGTATTATAGCTACTTGATCACTCATGTCTCCCAGCTTTCTCCAAAGTAAAGTTCCTCTTTAATCCCTCCTTTTGTATTTAACAAGTATTTTGTGGACAGACAGCCTGAAGCTATGTAAATCCTATTCCTTATCAAGCTTTAACTCCCTGATTTTGTTTTTACTTTAACATTTCTTTCCTGAATTAACCATTACATGATGATTACCAATGATGACGGTTAATATTACCTTTTATTCTACATTTATTAGTATTATCTATCTTTGATAGAATGTCTTATTTTCCTTATTTATTTTATTCATACTAGTCTAGATTCACTGACTTTATATTACTCAATGAATTGTGATTCATTACTGCTATATTTATTTTGATGCTGAAAACGACCCAGGTTGGGCTATTGGGAGCTTCTTCAACCTGACTGCTATGTCCTTCTGAAATAACCCCACCATTCTTTGAGCACTTCTTACTTTCTAGCACAAAAAGGTGTTTTAGGCTCATCTTATATTTCCCCTCCCCCAGGCCCAGAATGGCATTTAGAAACCAAGACTTGGTTAATAGGTGTGCTCATGGCCACTGGATATCTCTGCTCCGGGGCCTGTAAGTAGACACACCTAGAAAATATATGTAACCTCGGAGCTCTCCTGGAATGTTCAAAGTTTTGCTCCTATGAAGTAGAAAATCCTCAGCATCAGTCAAGCTTCCTGGAACCCTGCAGCCTGAACTGGTCTGTCTTTTCTCTGTAGCCCACAACCCCGAGGACCTGAGCATGCAAAGTGGGGTCCGTCCCTCACAGCTCCGCCTCTTCCACAGCCTCACACTCTGGGGTCTAGAGCCGCCTAGTTCCACCTGATGAGTCGGCCTTGGTCTCGCTCCTAGGCATAACTGTTTGCTTCTAACTCCTTGACTTCACAGGCGAACTTTCAGAGTCCCTGGGTCCCAGGCAGCCCGAGAGCCAGGCTTGCACTGAGCACAACTCCATTTCAGCTTCCAGAATCCAGCATCTCAGCTACCTGTTTGCTTCAACCCTCGTTGAAAATCAGCACCAAAAAGTATTTAAATTCTTAATTGTAATCCACCTTAAACCTACATTAGGGGCTTCCCTGGTGTCTCAGAAGGTAAAAGAATCTGCCTGCAATGCAGGAGACCCAGGCTCGATCCCTGGGTCAGGAGGATTCCCCTGAAGAAGGGAATGGCTACCCACTCTAGTATTCTTGCCTGGAGAACTTCACGGACAGTGGAGCCTGGCGGGCTACAGTCCCTGTGGTAGCAAAGAGTCAGACACGACTGAGTGCCTCACACTTAACCTACATTAATCTCTAATGGATGAAAAAAAAAAAAATTCAATTGTGAAGCAAAGTATCTTCTGGTTTGTGAGGGTGATATTTTGGATCCAAGGTCAGTGCTCCTCAGATAGTTCTGAGCTTCTTTTCTTTTCTACCTCTGACACCCCATTTTCTAAATCACTGTTATTCCTCCCTCTACTCATCTGCACAGCTTCCATCCCCGGAAGCACGTGTCTGTCCAGGTAACCTTGAGATGACCTGTAAGTCTTCTGGCCCTAATACCTACTGCAGGAGCCTGATTACGGGTGAGGAAGACATGAGAAGCAGCCACTCATAGGAAAGGCGATCAGCAGTCAGCCTCAGTCCATTTTAGATTCCATCTTCTGCCTTTTAGAAATTCCTACAGGGTTCTCTACATGATGGATGTTTAATAACATTGTCAGGCTAACTAGCAGTGATTTCTAGTGGGTATCCATAAAAAGTCACTACGAAGGCCTATAATTTTGGCCCTTAGAGCTTTCATTTTTCCAAGGTGGGAGAGTCAGGTAATAAATATCTTCAGAACCACAATGTGATATGACAATAGCTATTAGGGCTCAAGGAACCAATATCCATGAAGTAATCCCTTACCCATTAATAGCAGTTACACATGTCATAGCCCGGAACCAGGCTGGGCTGCAAACCTTCCATCTTTACTGAAGAATAAACAAACAAAGAAGCACCAGCTGCGCCTGACTTTTCTTAGTGTGAAGTAGTAAGATCTTTGTTTCCATCACTGCAAACATGAATCCATGAATTCTGAGTCAAGGCCTCCCTTTTCTAGACTAATGATTCTCAATTTTGGAGGGTTACAAACGATTTTGAAAAAGTGAGGAAGGGTACATACGCCTCCATGTCTGAGAAGGTACAGATGCAGAAAAATACACATAAGCACACAAACAGAACTGTGTCTATAACTTCACGGAGTCTGATCACTGAAGCCCAGATAAAGAATGCCCTAGGCCATTGCTTCTCAGACTTGAATGTGCCCATGAATCACCAAGGCTGTTTTGAGTGGCTATATTCTAGAATAGAAATGAACATACTTTTTTCTGTACAGGGGAGACGGTAAATTCTTTAAGTGCTGTGGATCTTACTGTATCTGCTGCAACTATTCAGCTCTGACACTGTAGCAGAAAGCAGCCGTATACAGCACGGTGCCTGTGTTCTAATAAAACTTTATTTATAGAGACAGGAGTCAGGCTGGATTTGGCCCAAGGGCTACACTGGAAGGTATTCCTTTAATGTCAGAACAAGGATAATAACAGCAAATCATAAAACTCAACTCAGTTATTTTTTTTAAGGATTCGCATTTATTTTTACCACAAATCTTGTCATAGTCACTCTGCTATTTACTTACCCAGCAATTCCCATCACTACATTTCTTCCTATTGAACAATGTGTTATGAATAAGCCATTGTTCCATTTTTCAACCGACACAATAAGGATCAGAATAATTCCACATTATGAACATTTCCTGAAAGACCTCTTGCGGCCCAGTTCTCTGACTCGCGGCGAAGTTCTATTAACTGACAGCTGACCACGCGCACGATGTGAAAGCAGAGCACAGCCTCTCATGTTCCCAGCCGCCCACTGCTTCTCTGCTGTCATTTCGTTAATAAGCCTGGCAGCTGTCAGACTCAGGCCAAGAGTCACAGGGCTGTGTTTCCCCCGGAGACTTGTTTTCATAAAAATTAGGGCCCACAGGCGGCTCCCCTCTGGCAGACCCTTCCTTTGTGGCCAAAGGTTAAACGCGTGACTACGGAGTGCCTTCCCGGGCGACCGTCACCCAGTCACTTGGTTTCCTCATAGACTCTGGACAGACCCGAACGGGCGTCCTGAACATCCATCAGGCACAGCCACCCGACTCCTCAGAATGGGAGAGGGTTAGGTGGGGTTTCCTCCCAAGTGTCGTGCATCGTAAAGCTCAGACCTGGCTAGGTGCTGGCCGACCAGCTACGGAGAGGATGATAGAATGGCTCACGTGGGCTTGTACCAGGGGAACGTGGATAACCATTTCTGAGCGATTGGTAAGACTATTTTCTTTAGGACTCATGCACACTCCCACAGAAAAACCAGCTCCGGCTAGAAATGACTTAGGTTCCCAGTGTTATTTCTAGCCATTTCTATTGGTTTCTCAAGTCAAGCCTCACCAAATTAGATATCAACTTCCCTTAGGAATGGTGCTCTGGTATAAAAAGCCCTGATGGTATTCCAGTAAGACTCTATAGAGCACAGATCAGGTTATCATTTTGTATGAGAGCCAAAGTCAAATTCATGAGCAAATGTCTTTTATAAAATCCCAAGTAATTCAAAGAGTTATCAGGAACAGAACGCTGGAAATAATAAAAATGACCCCGTAATGCCCCCCTTCACATGGCAAAGGCCGGCCGTCGGCACGGCCTGGCGTGATGAGCCACACCCGCGCTGGTGGGCTCTGTGCACTCGTTTTGCTATTTAGTGTCAGAAGCATGTTTGGGTCTGCTATGTTCACAGTAGAACGTTTTACCTGGAAGGGAAGCTCCCTTTCCTACACTCCCAGCACACACAGTGTACCAAGCTACTCATCTCGCATCTACCCAGTGACTCTGGAGGGTGATGAGGAGTAAGAGGAATAAAGCAACTCCAATAATATATATATATATATTTTTTTTTTTTAAGGAGTATTGAAAGCATGGGTCTGTGGGTCATATGTGCTTAAAACTTACCTCCAGGGAGAGCAAGATGCAGTGAAACTTGCTCTCTCAAGGGAATTTGCAAAATGCATGTTATCCTAGTTTTTAAAGCGCTGATGACCACTTTAGATATTCACAACGGCCTTGCAAAAAGGCATTTTATTCACCTACTCACCCTACTGATGAATAATTTATGCAGGGCAAGTAACAAAGGGCCCGTTTCATTCATTTTATTCCCTCTATTCCTCCCAGGGGCCAGAAGTGGATCTGAGGGCAGAACGATGCTGGTGACAGTGTAGGATTTTTATGCAGGGAGAGAGGCTGGGTTAAGAAGATTTTCTTGCTCATTTACGGGGCGACCGCTCTGGCCGTGCTGTGGAGGAAGGGAAGTGCTAGGGATGTGAGGTAAAACTCGTTGAACAATGAAGTCGGCTCAGGGAGCCAGCTATCTCGCCAAGCCCACACGCCAGCCCCATGCCAGCGGGGCATACAGAGCGTGCCCTTCAAGCCGCCACTCAAACCAGCCACCTGGGAGCGTCTGTGCTAGAAAACATCAACCTTTCATCTAATTAGGCGCTGAAATTTAACATTTATCGTCAAAAAGTTTTCTTCCCTTACAACAGGTTCCGACAGCTTTTCTATCAGCTCACCTTACGTGGGTAGATACATTTATCTGTACTTGCAGCGCTGCCCAGTTTGGGTGACTACCCTCTAAGCACTCACACACCCTACTCTTGGAGACACTGGCTTCCTATAGCAGAGGCAGAGGCAGCTGGGCTGACAGTCTTCCCAGGTAAAACCATCTCCTAATAACCTCTGCATATGGTGAACCTGAGCATTGTTGTTTAGTCCTGTGAAAAGAGGAAAGTGTTAGTCGCTGAGTCATGTCCAACTCTTTGCAACCCCACGGGAGTGGGCAGCCATTCCCTTCTCCAGGGAATCTTCCCGACCCAGGAATTGAACTGGGGTCTCCTGAATTACAGGCCGATTCTTTACCATCTGAGCCACCAGGGTAGCCCGTTCAGTCTTGAAAACTTGCTCAAAAAATTTAGCCAATGCACACTTTATAATTCTCAGTCCAACAATGTTGGCTCAATGTTGGCTTTTTCCTAAACCTTTTTTTTTTAAATCCCCAAAGACTACCTTGAAAAGTGGCGACACTTTTCCACTTCTCACGGAAACAACCAAAGGCACAAGGGTCAGTCAGTACCAAAGAGCGGACCACCTCCACCTACCCCTTCTCCGCCCCTCCCACCACTACGCCCACACAATCTCTTTTAATCCAGTCTCAGCCCAACCTCAGGCCTCGCTTGGTGCTGTTCCTACTGCAAAGAGCCTTTTCACCATCTCCTTGGCTGGACAACTCTTCGGCCGAGAGGTTGAGGTGGGGCGAAAGGTGGTCCCAGAACACACGCACACTCTCGGAGCACAGCCTTCCTCTGCCCACCACGTTCTCCCACGTCTTTCCTTACACGACGTGTGCTGGAATGGAAGCCCCGAGGACCCGTAACGTCACCTCATCAGTAGGAAGGCAGACAAAGCGGAGCACTGACATCCAGGAGCGCTGAACTGTCCAAAGAGAGGACTCAGCCTGGCCCGAGCCAGGGCCCCTGCACCTTGGAAATTCACTGTTCAGAATCGGAAACTCAACTTTTGTGGCTAATGAGTTTCAGGCCTCCTGCAAGTCATTCACCCTCACTGATTTCAGACTCCTTGTTTGATAAGCAAAAACACCTACACCTATCTCAGAATGTTGCTCTGAGGATTGAACGGGTTAGGAAGGTACCCGCTGGGCAGCCTGTAGCAGCTGCTCGAGAAGCACTGGCGCTTCTTCCCGACGCGTCGTCTAACTTCACTTTAGGAGCAACGGTGACATTGCCAACAAGAAAACAGAACTTTCAGAAACAAATAGAAAGAAAGAAGTGAGTGGGAGGGCACAAGGAAGACATTACAGAATAACACTAAAGAGAAAAAACACACCTTACAGGGCAGCAAAACCTCTAACACACCAGCAAACCGGCTTCGCTGAAAGAATGCTTTCCATTTGCAGAAGGTCTGCTTTTGTGGCTGGCCTGAAACCCTCTGCTTGATGGCATAACATGCAGCGTTGCTCTAAAAAGGTTTGGTGTCATTATAGTCAGGCTGGTAAAAGTGCCAAAAGTCTCTTGGCTCAGAACAAATTCCTACAAGTGTCCTGAATCTGTTAACGATGCAAAGATGGTTTTGCATCAACGGAAAATACCGGCATTGCATATTCTGCCTTGAGGCTTACTCTCGAAATCACGACAGCCACGGTGTAAACATTTCTTTTTCCTAAAACATACCTCAGAGGAAGCCAGCAACCAAGGGTGATATAATTTGAAACAAAAAACTGCCATTCAAACATGGACAACAGTCACATGTGACTTCACCACTGGGGTTTCTCATAGACTTCTCATGGAATGGAATTCTTGCCCCCGCCCCCAGCCACCCACAAACCTGCTCTCCCCACAATCCTCCCCATCTCAGTTACTGACCCTGCATCCCCAGAACAGCTCCATCCTTCCAGCAGCTCAAGCCAAACCCCTCAGCATCCTCTAGGTCGCCTGTCTCAGACACACCTCATATTCCATCTACCCCCCTCAGCTTCATCTTTTTAAGAAGGTCCTAAATCTACTCTCTGCTCCACTGACCCCACCTTGGTCCAAGCTCCCACCCCTCTCACCTGGCACATTGGTCCTGTCTCTGTCTGGTCCTGTCCCCTTCTTCACTCCTGCTGCCTGCTCCCAGTACCGCATCCAGAGGAATGTTACCCACTCGGTTGCGTTAGCTGCTTAGTCGTGTTCCACTCTTTGCAACCCCACCAGCTGTAGCCCGCCAGGCTCCTCTGTCCATAGGATTCTCCAGGCAAGAAGACTGGAGTGGGTTTCCATGCCCTTCTCCAGGGGATCTTCCCCAATCAGAGATCGAACCTGGGTCTCCTGAGTTGCAGGTGGATTCTTTACCATCTGACCCACCAGCAAAGCCCAAAGGGCATGACAACAAAAGTCAGAGCAAGGGCTTCCCTGGTGGCTCAGCGCCTGCCTGCCGATGCGGGAGACACAGGTTCAATCCCTAGTCAGGGAAGATCCCACATGTCGTGGAGCAACTAAGCCGACGCGCCACAACTACTGAGCCTGTGCTCCAGAGTCTGGGAACTGCAATCACCGAGCCCACGCACCGCAACCACAGAAGCCTGAACGCTCTGGAGCCCGAGCTCCTCGACAAGAGCATAGATCCACCCTCTGCAGCACAGAAAAGAAGATCCAGCACAGCCAAAAATAAATAAATAAAAATTTAAAAAGTCAGAGGAAGCTGCAATAACCACCTTCCAGAAGCCGCACAAGGGCCACTCGTGTGAAAAGTAAAACCCAAGCCCTTGCAGGGCCCGCAGGACTCCGACCTCATCGTGCGCCAGGGACCGCCCCCGCCCCGCCCACCCTGCTCCCTCCGTCCCCTGCCCTCTGCGTAACTTCCCTAGATGCACGTGTGTCTTCCCGCCTGGGCTTCAGCAGGTCTGTGCTCAGCCCCCTTCTTAGACAGCCTCCTCTGCCAGCCTGTGCACAGATTCCAACGCTCCCAGCATCCTCTCTCCCCCTCTTTTGTTTTTTTTCCCCAGACACGTACCACTTTCTAACACTTTATGTAAGCGATTTATTCGGTTTTGCACGGAGTCTAAGCCCCCAGAACACAAGTTCCCTGTACATCTTACTTGGTACCCCAGCATCCAGCACACCCTAGACACTTGACTGAAAAACTGCTTCAGGGCTTCTGTTACATCAGCCAACTAAAGTCCGAGGAGACGGCAGGAAAAACAGGTTCCCACTGACTTTGTCCCAAGTCTCTCTCTGTCCCATGACACTAGTTAGTTTTGAAATTTTTCAACACTTGGCAAGAAATATCATTGCTTCCACAATTTTTCTGGCCACTAATAACGACACCATGTTTGAAGGACCTATACCTTCTATGTCACATACGGGCAAAGAAAAAAGTTAATACCACTCCTTGACCATCATCTTCCCACAAAGAAAGCTGGAAGTCAGTGACTGAACCGTGAGCCACACCCACGTCCCATTGAACACACAGGGACCTACCTGTCCGTGTGTGGCCGAAGCTGGGCACGGCTGCGTTTTCCTAAGGAGGAGAGAGTTAAGGAAGGGGCTGTGCAGGGTGGAGGGTTCTATCAAAACCCCCAGGGATCAGCCTCCGTGGGAGACCCCACCACCTCCGGGGCTGAAGGGCGAAAGAAGCGTGTTGTCAGCAGTCTCAACAAACGCTTGTCCTGTAGTCCCCCAGCAGCAGGCCAGAGAGAGGCAGGGACACTGGGCTTGGGCAGGGTTAGTCCCCATCGAACGAGGTGGAGGAGCACCGGGCTTTTGGATTAAGTTCTATCAATGATTTACTTTGAGGCCTCAGGCAATCCACAGTTTCTCAGCAGCTCCGTGTCCCTAACTCCAGGATAAATATGATGCTTCCTCATTCAAACCTGCCAGGGACAAACTGAGGTGAGTTAGCTAATATATCCTTCCTGTCTCCTTCAGAGGATCTTCGTTCCCAACCTCCTAACTGTGGATTTTGTCCCCAGGCAATAATACAGCAGTATGGAAAGCAAGTCTGAGTCAGACTCCTCTGGAAATAAAATGCTAGACCTGTCACTGACGAGCCATTTGAACTTGAACATCATTTGGGCTTACATCCAGCCCTGCTGTGCCTTAGTGCCCCTTCTCTGTAAAAAGTGAAAACTAAGAAAGCACGACCTCACACGACTGCTGGGTGACCGCATGAGAGCATGCGTGCAGAGCCCTCGGGACACTGGCATGGAGTAACCACTCGAACGCAAACGTAATCATCGCAGTCATTACTATCATTATCATTCTCTGTATCATTTTTCATAAGCAGCCTAAATGGGTCTGGTGAAAGTACAAACTTCCCTTGAGCATTCTCTAGAATTCTTCTGTCTTTAAAATAATTCTGGAAAAGTAGAGTTGAAAATAACACACATGGTTGCCGTGATCCCACCAAGCCTGTAGCTCTAATTGCTAACGAAACCCAAGTTGCTGAAAAGCAGGACCAAGCTCCGCAGGCTTGATTAAAGCACAAGAAACGTATACCAAGGAAAATCTTGGGAAAAGAAGACTTCGTTTCAGACCACTTTCTATGAAAAAAAGATAGAACCCATGTCAGTAAGGGAAATCTGTTTGTGAATGGCACCTAAAAAGATAAGTTATAAAATAAACAATTCCATGAATCATAAAATAACCAAGTGCTTCTCTGAGCTCAGGGGTCTGGTGCAAGCTTCCTGAAGCTCCCACGTGGCTTCCGCACCCCACCCCTCACCCGTGAGGTCTCCCGGCACTCAGGAATCTCCATCTGGTCAAGGACCAGGGACCCCAACAGCTGGCGCAGCACCTCGCAAATGGAGATGCCCAATCACCCGTCTGCTTTGATGCATGATTGGCCATACAGCCAATCAGATCAGAGAACCACTTCCACTCCAGGGGACCACTTGGCCCCCAGCAATGGGCCAACAATCTTCCTCTGCCCTGTTCCCTAAATCTCTCAATGGCAACCCATGATTATAAGAAACAGCCCTTCCTCAGATCCTCAGCTGCCTCCCTCTCTCCCTCCTATAAGGAAGCTGGTTAGTTGCTAACTCGTATACAACTCTTTTGCGACCCCATGGACTGTAGCCCGCCAGGCTCCCCTGTCCATGAGATATCCCAGGCGAGAATACTGGAGTGCGTTACCAGGGGATCTTCCCAACACAGGAACCGAACCCACATCTCCAGGACTGGCGGGCAGGCTCTTCACCACTGAGCCACCAGAGAAGCCTTGTGAGGACCCTGTGATTACACTTGCTGATCAGTCGCTCAGTCGTGTCCAGCTGTTACTCAGATAATGCAGGGTAACCTTTCCATTTCCATACCCTTAATTGCCTCCACAGAGTCCCTTGTACAATGTAAGGCAACATTCGTGGATTTCAGGGATTAGAACAAGGACGTCTTTGGGGGCCCGCGTTTAGCCTGTCAGAGTCAGGCCCGTGTCGCCGCCATCACCACGATGCTCACCCCTCTGCCCACCATCGTCACCTTTCAGTGGAAACTGAGGCTCAAGGCTGCATGCCTTACCCGGGTTCCCCGTCTGGAATGGGGCTGAATTCAAACCTGATCTCGTAATTCCAAGCCCCACTTCTTTCAGCCAGCCCTGCTGCCTCCCCAGATAAGGCAATGTTTGCGATACTATTTTCTTTTCCAGGCTCTCACCACCCTGTTAACAAGAAGCGTTTCAACTCTGCCCCAGTCATTATCACTGCTCCTCAGCCATAAATGCCAAGTGGAAATTTCCAGTTCTGTGCACCCTCACTGGTAAGCCTGCCTCGAGTCTGGCCCCTTCCCTTTGCTCCAGCACAACCAACAGGGCACGGAGGCAGCGATTCATTACACAGACTCCACCATAACCACTATGGGAGAGACTGGTCTCACAAGAGAGTCTATGAGGGAGGAGGACTTTGCTGGTGGTCCAATGGTTAAGACTTCACCTTCCAGCGCAGAGGGTGTGGGTTCGATCCCTGGTCAGGGAATGAACTACCAAAACATAAAACGGAAGCAAAAGCATAATAAATTCAGTAAAACTCAAAGGAAGAAAAGAATGTATATGGGCGAGGGAGCCGGCTCTCAGTTTTAAAGGAGGAGGACAAACTTGCTGAAGCTGAAGCTCCAGTACTTTGGCCACCTGACGCAAAGAGCCGACTCACTGGAAAAGACCCTGATGCTGGGAAAGACTGAGGGCAGAGGGGGCGAAAGAGGATGAGATGGTTGGATAGCGTCAGACTCAATGGACATGAGTTTGAGCAAACTCCAGGAAATACTGAAGGACAGGGAAGCCTGGCATGCTGCAGTCCATGGGGTCACAAAGAGTCGGACACGACTGAGTGACTGAACAACAGCAAGGAGACCTACACATACCAGGAACAGTCTCAAGTAAAATTTATAGCGAAGGACTTCCATTTCTATCCTCCAGGTTTGAAACAATCTATTTAGAAAATGCAGAAAACTGTCCCCTTGGCGACCATCCATGGTTCCTTCTCTCTTTCTCTCAAGTGAGAACTAGAGAGGGCTGAAAGTCAAAGTCACTCAGTCGTGTCCAACTCTTATGACCCCATGGACTATACATGGATTCTCCAGGCCAGAATACTGGAGTGGGTAGCCTTTCCTTTCTCCAGGGGATCTTCCTGACCCGGGAATCAAACCGGGGTCTCCTGCATTGCAGGCGGATTCTTTACCAGCTGAGCTCTCAGGAAAGCCATCAGAGAGGGCTGAGGGGGTGGTATTTAAAGCCTCATGGCTGGTCCCCTGGTGCGCAGTGTGACTACAGCTGGGTCATCAGGATATTCTAACACCGTGAAGCCTGGGATCTCCCATCCCCTCCTCTCACCCACACATCATGGAGGAGAGAACCTGATGCTGAATCACAGGCACTTTAACAATGGGAGAAAGTAAGCAAGCCAAGCAAATCTCACCGCCAAGCTTATACCTTGCCTGTGTCTGTGTTCAATCTAATGTGAAAACGGCGGTGAAGAAAAAAAAATCAATGTTGCATTGCATCAGAATGCAACTGGTATAGTATCAGCAACCTACATGATTTTCCTAAGAGAACTCATTGTCTCTGTCCCCAAAACTATAACACAGCAGCAAAACAGGGCTTGTAAAGGTCATGTGGAAGAATTCAAACCGCAGAGGTAAAGAATCCTCCTGCCAAAGCAGGAGACGCGAGAAGCTCGGGTTCGATCCCTGGGTCAGGAAGATCCCCCAGAGGAAGAAATGGCAACCCTCTCCAGTATTCTTGCCTGGAAAATTCCATGGACAGAGGACGCTGGCGGGCTACAGTCCATGGGGTCACAAAGAGTTGGACACAACTGAGTGAGCACACATACCCCTCTCAGGGATCCCTACTCCATGCTTCATATGACCACAGTGTTTCCAGGCCGTTAAAGAGCCCTGGGTCCTCGTCCGGACTCTGATCACTGACTCACTGTAGAACCTGGACCCATCATCTCTCAATTTCTCTGAATCTCAGAGTTCTCATCTGTACGGTGAAGAGGGCTGGTTAAGATGACCTCCAAGGGCTCCTCTAATTCCAACTCTAAAAGCTTCCAAAGATCCATTAACAAAATTCACCACTGGCTGACTTCTATCTGAAATTAGATTCTGACTGAGCTGGTGAGTAAAAAGAAGACAATGAAGCTGACGTCCGAGACTCTTTAACAACTAAAAGCTGGAGAACACAAGCAAGCTGGTGAGCAAACACAGTGAAATCCACATCAGGTCCCTCTTCTGGGAAAGCTACGAAGCCTGGAGGTCCTGAGAGTTTATCCGCAGGAGGGTCTTCATTCCTGCTGCCTCTTGCACTCAGAGCCCCCCAGGTACCAACTCGGAAGGGATGGGTGGAGGGGGCGGTTATTCTCGGGACTCAGATCCCACACGGACATCGTCACCAGGGCCCTTCTGGCCACTGAACACAACTTTCAGGGTCACCCTGATCCAGGGGTTCACTGGCCCCGGAGAAAGGGCATCACTTTGCTACTTTCCACCGAGAGGGGAGGCGACCTCTGTCCTCTCGAGAGCCCGGAAAAGCAGCCACAGAAAAAAGAAAGCTGATTCAAAGAGCTGTTGAGCTCTCTCAGGACTTAGCTCCCTGAGCTGCTAGCTCCATGGAACAAATATACCAGCTTAAGTGGGAAAGCTCAGGGGGGGGAAAGTGACAAGAAAATTGAGGACTTGCTATAAAACTCATCTTCAAAAAGCCGTAATTATCACAGTAGTGTGTCACCTAAGCATTATTTACAAACATCCTTCTGCACAATCCCCGTCTTTGAACCGCCCTCATCTAGAGACACCGCTATTACTCAGGATAGCGTTTTAAATTAATTAAGTAGTAAAACGAGGAAAAACCAGGATTTTTCAATCAAAACTCTGCCATGAATATAATTAAAACTGACACAGGGAAACAGGTATCAAAGAGAAGGAATCTGACTTTTTACCTTCATGCTGGTAATTCCTACTCATCAGTTGTACAATTCAGCTTTCAAAGACTGTTTTGTACATGACTCGTTGGATAACCCTCAATACTGGAAGGGGAAGGCGGTATATCAGAAATGGAAATTCTTGTATTTTGCTCAACAGAAAAAGGAGACTTAAGGATATTGAAAGGTGAGCGCAGTTGAGTCACAATGAACCCAGATCGCCAAACTCCTTATTTCAACGCTCCTCCGGGAGGCCACCCAGTGCGCCTCCGTGATTTTCATTCCGTGGTGACACCTAATATTTTTTATATCAAATGCTGTTATATATTTGGCCCGGGCTTCGCCTTTCAACTTCAGGGCCTCAGAATACTCTGATTTGAATCCGGGCAAAATGAAGTAAACGGCAAAAGACTTCCCTCATGGCTCAGCCAGTAAGGAGTCTGCCTGCAGTGCAGGAGACCCGGGTTCAATCCCTGGGTTGGGAAGATCCCCTGGACAAGGAAATGGCACCCCACTCCAGGACTCTTGCCTGGAAAATCCCATAGACAGAGGAGCCTGACAGGCTACAGTTCATGGGGTCTC
Organism: Bubalus bubalis; assembly: GCF_019923935.1. NCBI lineage: Eukaryota > Metazoa > Chordata > Mammalia > Artiodactyla > Bovidae > Bubalus > Bubalus bubalis. The sequence goes on along the minus strand of NC_059178.1, from coordinate 1,867,887 downwards.
AAAGACTCAGACACGACTGAGCAACTTGACTTCAATTCAAAATGTATTTCCAACTGCCATGTAAATGGGATTTTTCTCTCCAAGTAGCCGCAGGTACCTCGCAGTCCGTCGTTGTTCCTGCAGTCAGTCCGCCTCCTAACCCACTGTTACTTTGTATAAAGGACCACGCCTACCGCTTACAGTCAAGTTTTAATCACACCGAGGCACAAAAGTAGCAAATAATCCCACTCTCCACTTCCAGGCCCTGGCCAGCAATCAAAAATCTGACTGTGGGTCTTTGTTCATTCTATTTTTGGGTGATACCATATCGCAAAACACCTCTCAGCTTCAGCCCTGTTGATCAATAGTCGTTTAAAAGTAAATTTGTCATGGAAGTGTATAAACATCTACATTCAATAGTGTTTGCCAAAGTAATGCATTTGCCCCGTGATTATAAATGATCAAATAAGTAAAACAACACAGCAGCAGCAAAAACTGCGCCAGTCTGATAGAGAACAGGCTTCTGGACATGGGGCGGGACTGGGGAGGAGGGGGAGGGTGGGGTGGACAGGGAGAGGAGCGTGGACACGTACACCCTGCCGAATGTGAGACCGCCAGCCGCTGGGAGCTCGCCGTCTGACAGGGGAACTCAAACAGGGCCCTGTAACAGCCTAGAGGGGCGGGATGGGGAGGAGGATGGGAGGGAGGTTCAAGCGGGAGGCGACATGGGTGCACCTGCGGCTGATTCATGCTGATGTTTGGCAGAAACCACAATATTGTAAAGCAGTTACCCTTCAGTTAAAATATATATATTTTTTTTAAACTGTTCTAGTCTGTGCTGAGGTGGTGGGTATGAGCCTGGCTTTATTTCTGCGATCTTCACTGTTACTCATCTACTGAAATAAATGAAGCAGGGCTAGAACCCAGAGTGGAGCCGGGTAGGCAAATGCTCTGTCCCAGACATGGTCTGTCCCAACCCTCCTTTCTCACAGCCAGAATCCCCTCCCCCGAGACAGCCACCCCAGTTTCCAGGACCAGCCCCAGCCTCCGTGGAGACAGCGGGGTGGTGTAGGTGCAGCCCCCCGGGACCACCCCTCCCAGCCCCTCCGAGTGCTGGCTCGGCTGTGACCTGCCCCGGCTCCACTGCCTATACCTGGACCCTCTCTTGGTTCCTTAGCCCTCGGCTCTGAAGCTCACTGGACTCCTGGCTGCCTCTCTGTCCCTCAAGCCACCTGGACCTGCTGTCCCTACAACCATGTGACTCTGAAACGAAATCAACTCCAAATAGTCATTGGAAGGACTGATGCTGAGACTGAAGCTCCACTACTGTGGCCACCGGATGCAAAGACCCGACTCACTGGAAAAGACCCTGATGCTGGAAAGATTGAAGCAGGAGGAGAAGGGGATGACAGAGGATGAGGTGGTTGGATGGCATCACTGACTCAATGGACATGAGTTTGAGTGAGCTCTGGGAGTTGGTGATGGACGGGGAGGCCTGGTTTGCTGCAGTCCATGGGGTCTCAAAGAGTCGGACACGACGGAGCGACTGAACAACAACCATGTACCCCAGGACAGGGAGCCTGTCCTGAGATGCTGGAGACTCTAGAAATAGTCTCCAATTCTGTCTCCCTCAGTCTCCTATTGCAACCCGCTGCCACCCCCTCCCCTCCGACTCCCCCTCCCCCCCGACTCCCCCTCCCCCCTCCCCCTTACCAGCCACCCCCACCCCTGGTCCCAGACCTCCTGCAGCTCCTCCAGTTTATCTGGAAGTGGACTTCCGCCCATGGCCCTCACCAGGCACTCCTTCCAGGCTGGGCCTGACTCTAAGAAAAGATCAGCGGCTTCTTCTCCACCAACGCTCTGCACTTCAGACCTTGTTCCTGCTTAAGTGCCTCTGTCTGAGCCTAACTATCGACTCGTGGAGACAGAGCTTGTGAAGGCTGTCCTCCTCCTCATCCTCACTGTTTACCTGGGATTGGCCAGGGGCCTGCACACAGCCATCTATTAATTGCCTGCAGACACCATGATGCAGCAGATTGCACTATGTTCACACAGAGACGAGAAACCTGGGATCCCATTTTAATAAGAAATGTGCTCAGGTTCGGCTGGCAAGACTGGGGCAAAAGCAGGACCAGATGAGGCTGACCTGGCTTCCTTCTTACTGTATGAATCCTATCTGGGGAAACCCTATGCTGGGTCAGTTACCGAGTGCAAGAGGACGGGGAGGCACTTTCTAAGCCACGCAGGCTGCTCTGATGCCGCTCGGACACGAGCCCATTACTGAGGGGAGCTGGGGCTCCCCAGTGTCCGAGTCACCTGCGTGCCCCGTTCAGAAGCCGTCTCGAGCTCACTCCACCTCGCAGAGCAGGACAGGGTAGGCATTTGCTCAAATTCCCACTTGAGTACTTCTGATAAAACCAACTGTTTCAAATAAAACTGGAAGGGCTTTTGTACTTCCCACTGGTACCATCTAAGTTGTGGGTTTCAAGCTTAGTTGACTTAAGTGAAATCGGCAACAGAGCAGGAGAGGGCTGTTTGGGTGCTGATTCAAACCCTAAGCTGCTTCCAAAGCACTGCATGACTCTCAGAGACCGTGTTCCCAGGGGCTCCATGACGCAATCATTAGAGACGCTCCATCACAGCTCCCAGCTCTGGAAAGCTGAGCTACATCCCTGTCCAGGGGGGGCATATGCCGCCCTCTGAAATGCGCTTGAAGCTGTGGCCTCAATGAGCATCAAGCTGTCTGCTGGGGAAGAAGGCAATGTTATGGGTTGAAGTGCGTCTCCAAAAAAGATGTCCAACGCCTGGGAGCTCAGAATGCAGCTGGACTGGGGAACAGGGCTGCTGCCTGTGCCATCAGCTAAGATGAGGTCACACTGCATTAGGGGGACCCCTAATCCAATAGCACCAATGTGTTTAAGAGAAGAAACACACGAGGAAAGAAGGCGATGTAATGACAGACGAAGAAGAGATCAGTGACATATCTATGAGCCAAGGTTGCTGGCAATAGCAGATGCTGGAAGAGGCAAGGAAGGATCCTTCTCTACAGGTTTCAGATGAAGCATGGCCCTGCCCACACCTTCAACCTGGTCTCCCAGCCCCCAGACATGCGAAAGATTGTCTTGTGTGAAGCCACCCAGCGTGTATGACTTCGTTACAACAGCCCTAGGAAAGGAAAGCAAAGGGGAAACGAACAACTGGGGGATTACAAAGACCTCTTGACTGAGAAGCAGCAGCAAGGAGGAAGGAGGAAATATGGACAGTCTCCAGCTGAGGATGGTTTGATTTAGGATTTTTTGACTTTACAACAGAGTGAAAGCAATGTGCACTTGGGAGAAACCAAACTTTGGATTTTGGATTTGCTCTTTCCCCAAGCAAGCAATTCCCGGTCCGCTCTCATGGTGCCAGGCAGTGACACTGAGCACGGCTGCACGTCAGCCACGCGACCAAGGGCAAGCGGCCACTCTGTACCCAGACAGCCATTCTGCTTTTCACTCTCAGTACAGCATTCAATAAATTATATGAGACAGTCAAAACTTTATTACAAAATAGGTTTTGTGTGGGGCTCCCCTGGTGACTCAGATGGTAAAGAGTCTGCCAGCCATGCAGGAGACCCAGGTTCCATCCCTGGGTCAGGGAGATGCTCTGGAGAAGGGAGAGGCTCTGTGTGAAATGGTTTTGCCCAACGGTGGGCTCATGGAAGTGTTCTGAGCATGTCTAAGGTGGGCGAGGCTGAGCTACGGTGTTCAGCAGGTTGGGTGTATTCAAACCACTTTTTACTATGATATTTCTGACGTGCGATGGGTTGATTGGGATATAACCTGGTTGTACATGTTTGTGACCAGGAACGCCTGTCATAGTGTGGCCGCCTACCTGGCTGACCTGGAGGGAGACAGACAAGGCCCAGCATCCCTGGAAGGAGCCTTCCTTCCCCTAAGAACCTAGACCATCTAACTCAGGCCCCGAGGAGGGGAAGGAGCAGGGCAGGGGTGGGAGCAACAGAAATGGAAGGTTTCATTCCTCCCCACTTAATCCAAAACCCTGCCTCCTGCATCCCGGCCCTCAGTCCCTTCCCTGCTCACATGCTTACAGAAGGACCCTAATGGGTGTTTTCACAGCCATGATCTGGTGTAATCTTCATACAACAGGGAAGGAGGGAAAGTATTATCACCCCCATTTTACATGCAAGGAAACTGAGGCTCACACAAGATCACAGATGCAATGACCATCCTGCAAAGGTCAGTTAACAAAGCAAAAGGCATGGGAGTGGGCATGGGGAGTCGGGGGAACAAAAAAGCTCTAAATTTCATCTTAAAAAAAAAAAAAAAAAAAGATGGGGTCAAACAAAAGTTCCAAAGGGAATCAGATCTGTTGGCCTTGAAAAGTAGAACTTTATCTTTTTCAGTCGTTCAGAAAACGTTGCTGTGGACATGATCCGCTGATTCTTTGACCAGATTGGTCAAGTGTCTCTGAGGAGAAAGCCCAAACACGTAAGAACCCTGGCCTTCTGCCTCATCCAGGGCTTCGCTGTCTTCAGAAGCGTCTGTGCAGGCAGAGGGCCTTTCAATAAAAGTCACCCTGCGCAAGCCAGACCTCAGGGAGTGAGAGGCCGGGGGGCCACAGACTCTCGTCCAACAACCCGTGATGACTGGACGGGCTGGCCCCTTCCCCTAAGCATCACCCTGCACAAGCCAGACCTCAGGGAGTGAGAGGCTGGGGGTCCACAGACCCGCGTCCAACAACCCGTGATGGCTGGACGGGCCGGACCCTTCCCCGAAGCATTACCCTGCGCAAGCCAGACCTCAGGAAGTGAGAGGCTGGGGGACCACAGACCCACGTCCAACAACCCGTGATGACTGGATGGACCGGACCCTTCCCCAAAGCATCACCATCCACAAGCCAGACCTCAGGGAGAGAGAGGCCAGGGGACCACAGACCCGCGTCCAACAGCCCGTGATGACTGGAGGGACCGGACCCTTCCCCAAAGCATCACGGAACAAGAGCAGAGATGGCAGGGACGCAGCGGGCTGGCAGGCACCACAGGAAACGACAGGGCTGAGAGGGTTACGCCACAAAGCACTGGGGAGAAGAGCTGGGTGGAGAGCTCTGACTCCAATCAGCTGACTCTTCCATATATTATAATCCTCCCCCTCTGGAAAACACCCGTCACTGGTCACTGAGAAAATGTGCTTTTCCCACCCCCAAAACCCGTGGCCAAGATGTCAGGCACAGAGACCTCAGGAGTCACCATTCACCACCCCGAGAAATTTCCTCTGCGAAGTGCCCTCACTCCTCATCTTGTCAGCTTGAAAATATTAAACACCACTGAAGGAAATTTAAGGTTTCTTTTTCAGATTTAAATGTCTACTTATTTCAAAATGAATTAGTAGTTCTCTGGGTTTCATAATGTTTAATTCATTAATGATAACTACAGCTCGAGAATTTGAAAGGGAAATTGCTTTCAGGATAAAATTAAATGTGAAACGCTGAGCGGTGATTCACGGCTGTTCCTATCTAAATTACTAATCCATGTGACAGACCTGGTTGGCAGCACAAAAAAGCAATACTCTTTTCCCCCACTGCCTCAGAGACTTTGCTGAATTGTTTTGCAAACCATCTAAACCCAAGTCCTAAATAATCCCCTGCCAGCAGCCTCCATTTCATTGCAGAATCTAGTTCTTAGCATCTCTATTGCCTCAGAGAGATTCAGGATGGACTAATACTTCAGTGCCTCAGAAAAAAGAGTTTTCTCCACATTCGAGTCTAGATGTACAGTCCGATGAATTTCCAAGGCAACTCATTTTAAATTTAAGGCAAATATCTAGGTGGTATCTGTCCTCCTGAAAGAAACCTCAATAAAACTCTAAAAATGAGAGCTTTCTTTTAGTTTGCAAGGAAGGCTGGCCAGCTGAGAGTCAATTACATATATCCCTGCTGGACCAACTGGGAGCTGGAACAAACCCTGTGGTCCAAAAGACAAGATAATATGAAGTTTCCAAGGCTTCCTGCAGCCCAGGTTATGCTGCCTCCTAGAACGTCACCTAGGTCTGCTCCTGCAGCCAGCACCAGGGTTCACACCCTGACCAGGGTGGAGAAGCAGGGATGCTCCTGACCACGTGCCCCCAAAGGGACTCAGAGACCAAGGTCCCACAGGGCACATCTCCCTGGGAACCACGGTCCAGACCACCCTGAAAGCCCAAAAACTGGATCCCCCATCTCCAATCTCCCCCTCACTCCCCCCTACCCTGCATGCTGGTCCTCAGTGGCAAGTCAGACCCCAGGCAGCCCTCGGGAGTGCGCCTCCATGCCAAAGCTTTAATATGATGCTGCCTTAACCCTGGGGACATCCACGGAAGGCGCCCTCAGGGTCCCCATAGTGCAGGACAAGGCAAGTCAGCAGACATTCGATGCTCTTGTCCAAGTTACAGGGCAAGAACATAGCAGAGCCAGGACGCACACCACACTTTCTGCCCAGTTTCCCATGCTGTGGACTCTCTGATCATGCCACCCTCAGCTTCGAATATCCGACTTACTCCTTATGACCAGGCAGTAGGGCCCACACGCCTGCCGAGGTCTGCAGACCCTTGGGCGGCTTGGTTCCACTTCCAGCTTCTCCATCTTCCCCACACTCTGGCTTCTCCAGACTATGCACCTGTTGTTCTCCGCCTCTCCTCCAAGGAGGGCTCCCGAGACCCCCTTGGGTATCCCTCCCGTCCCCCCACCTTCTGCTCCTGCACTGCTACGTTCATCCCCGTTGTCAACCCCTCACGACTTACTGTTGATGCTGGGGCTTCCCTGGTGGCTCAGCTGGGAAAGAATCCGCCTGCAATGCGGGAGGCCTGGGTTCGATCCCTCGTTGGGAAGATGCCCTGGAGAAGGGAAAGGCTCCCCACTCCAGTATTCTGGCCTGGAGAATCCCACGGACTGTACAGTCAATGGGGTCACAGAGTCGGACACGACTGAGCAACTCCACTCTCACTGACACTGAGGGCACGTGTGGGTCTCCCCGTCGAATCCACGAACTGCTTCTCCAAGGCAGCGGCTCTGGCTCTTCCATGACCGGCCCCTGCACCCGCAGCAGGGCCGCAGAGAGGCGGTCCCTAAACCTTTGCAACTGACGAATGTGCCAGGACAAATGTGTTCAAAGCCAAAGCAGACAACAGACCCAGGGGCTTGTGCCAAATTGACTCAGGACCCTTACAAGTGGGGAGGAAGAGACGGGCAAGGGATTTTGCGCACTTTTTCAAAGCTCTGACTGTCAGGGAGCCTTTTTTCTCCATCAAGCATTCAAACATGGCAACCACGTGATGGAGAGAACACCTAGCTGTCTGCTCACTAGCTAATGGGTTTATGAAGCAAGCCTGTTTCCCGATTTTAAATCAGCAAGGGATAATCTTTAGAGGGGGAACTCAAGAGTCACCCATGTGTTACAAAAGCAAAGAGATGACAAACAATCCCAGCTCCAACTGGCTTTTATTGTTGCTTCCTGGCAGCAGAAGCGAGGGCAAAGAGATACTTGGAAGCAAGAGGTTTTGTATCTGTCGGCGTTTTTAATTTTAAGGAGAGAGTGTGTCCACTCCCCACAGCTCTTCTGTCGACCCTTCTGCAGGGGTGAGTTGATGCAAAGCAGCCGGGACTCCCACAGCACCAGTCCCGACCATTCAGGTGTCCATTCCTGACCACGAACTTGGCTCAAATAAACCCCGATGCCACTGACAACACGGAAAACAAAAATAACAATTGCAACTCATGGTAATCGCTTACATTATAAGATAATGTTCCTAAATGTTCCTCAACCCCTTAGAATAGTTGCAAATGTCCAGTGAATGTGATTTCTCCTGCTGCTGCTGCTGCTAAGTCACTCCAGTCGTGTTCGACTCTGTGCGACCCCATAGACGGCAGCCCACTAGGCTCCTCTGTCCCTGGGATTCTCCAGGCAAGAACACTGGAGTGGGTTGCCATTTCCTTCTCCAATGCATGAAAGTGAAAAGTGAAAGTGAAGTCGCTCAGTCGTGTCCGACTCTTAGCGACCCCATGAACTGCAGCCTACCAGGCTCCTCCATCCATGGGATTTTCCAGGCAAGAGTACTGGAGTGGGGCGCCATTGCCTTCTCTGGTGATTTCTCCTAGGTACTGTGAAAACACACAAAAATACACTCTATTGTTATGTAAATTTAACCTTCAGGTCATACCCTAGCTAAAACAAACACTACATTAAATCATTTTCCCTCACCTTCTTAGAACTTAACGAGCCCCTGGGGGGCATTCTGGATGCCCCCGGCTCTATTTCATAAACTCTTCCAAGGAGACTCCTGGTAACAGGATCACGCGCCATGCTGGGTTTCCTGTCCCTGCACCTCACCTGCGGCCGTCACAGGCCTTCAGAGTAAGCTCCTGACCCTAGAGGTTGGCCTTCACCGAAGTGTTCCCTTCGGTTCACAGCAACTATCTTTGCTATGTTCAGGGGTGTTGCTCCCAGGGAGAAGCATTTGCCAAATATTTTCTAACTTGTCTCTTTTCTTCCCCGTTTATTCAATGTCTCAAGAGCAGCCACGCCTGCTCAGTGTCATCTTGGAGACCTCAGGACACAGGGCAGTCCAGCCCAGACACCCTTAGCTGACCCTGCAGGGCACCCACTGCCCTGGGCATCCAGAGGCCACCTCAGGTCACCAGGATAAGCATGGGCTTTAGAAGCACCTTCCAAGTTGTCTGCTAAATGGACGAGACGCGTGCAGCGTATTTTGCCTTGCGGTTACGCAGAGGAACGGTGCGGGGCAGGACAGTCAGGACCAGGCGCTCCAGGTGGCTCCACAGAAAGGGCACGCAGCCCTCTTCCCAAGGGACTGAAAAGCAGGCAAAGAGTTGCCCATTCTTGAGTTTCTTAGGGTTCCCACTTTAATGATTAAACAGAAAAACTGAAAAGCATCCATTGTTCATAAAAACAACCTTTCATAAGCACGTCAGGTTCTCAGAAAAGGTTTTTAGAACATTCTAACATCTTGGTTTTTCTTTGGAAGGAATTATGTTAAAGCTGAAACTCCAGTACTTGGGCCACCTCATGCGAAGAGTTGACTCATTGGAAAAGACCCTGATGCTGGGAGGGATTGGGGGCAGGAGGAGAAGGGGACGACAGAGGATGAGATGGCTGGATGGCATCACTGACTCGATGGACGTGAGACTGAGTGAACTCCGGGAGCTGGTGATGGACAGGGAGGCCTGGCGTGCTGCAATTCATGGGGTTGCAAAGAGTCGGACACGACTGAGCGACTGAACTGAACATCTTGGTTAAGCTTGTGTGTTCTAGGAATATTCTAAGTTCTCCATTTCTTTGTAGGAAGGACTAGTTCAAGGAACTCCAGTCTTAACCATTTCCATCACCACAAAATTCTAATGAGGGAAATCCACAGAAACGCAAAATTTCTCTCAAATTTTCAACTGCTAACAATACAAGGAACCATGAAATAAAGACAGAATGGGAAGGTGCATAAGCAGAGGCACCTTTGGACAGGAAGCCATGCCAGCAGTCGTGTAACTGGGCTTCATGGCAAGCACCTGTGTTCCGTGATACAGACTTACACGCTGAGCTTGTGCCTTCTCAGTTCAACTCAGGAGGGAAAAGTGGGCACGTTCGCCAGCTTGAGTCCTGCATCGCCATCTGTCCTTCCTACCACATCCTTCCACCCCTCTCAAGCCTCTCCTGGAAAGAAAGAACTGAAAATACGGAAATAGCACCTTACTGGACCCGCAGCTAACACGAGTCCCCTGCTTTCAGGGTTATACAGCTGGGGTGGGGTGGGGTGTAGACAGCACAGCAGGAAGCCTTCAGTGGCCAGATTCCACTGCAGCGGCAGCGTGGCCTGTGCACACCAAACAAGCTTTACCGATCACAGCCTCTGAGGATGGGATTTATTCTTGCAAACACACACAAGCAACGGCATTTTAAAAATCTTCCTGTCCACGTCTGCTCACCTCCCACAGAGCCCATCTCCACCAAGTACTCTCACCTGCTCTGGCCTCTTCTACCCAAGGATGAGAACAAACCCCCCCCCCCCAACCCAGCTGTTCCTTACCCCTGCTTCTTCACCACTGGCGCGGCCCCTTCACACCCCTGCCATCCCCCCAAAGTAGCGCCCCATGTGTCTCCTCAGAGCCACTGCCTGGAGATTCTGCTTCAGGACATCACTCATCCCTCCTTTCTTTTAAGGATGTGGAGAGAAGAAGACTTCTTTTAAGTTTAACCAAGAAATGGAAAGGATCAAAGTCCTATCTTCCCATCAGAAAGTTTGCAGGCCTCACTAACTCAGATCCAAGAGAGAAACAAGTCAGGCCAAAGTAAGGGACCAGCTCCACCCCAGGAAGAGAGGCCCAGCTGGAACTGAGCACCCCTCACCTTTCTGGATCCTTTGTGGATCTGCCTTGCTTTGAAGCTCCCCTTACTCCTCCACCACCCATCCCCAAGTCTCAGCAGAGCCTGTACCAGCCCGATCACATTACTCCCTGCGTCCTCTTTCTCACCTTCCCTCCGTCTGACCCCTCCGCTGTCCTCCCCCAAGCCCTGCACCTGCTTCTCAGAGGGGTTGGTAGAAGCCTGAATCACAGGGTTAGCTATTACACCCTTACGGAGGTGAATGTGTAACCCTACCCAAGGGCACTCACGTTTTAGCAGACGATTTTGTGGCTCAGCTGGTAAAGAATCTGCCTGCAATGCAGGAGACCTGGGTTTGATCCGTGAGTTGGGAAGATCCCCTGGAGAAGGGAAAGGCTACCCACTCCAGTTTTCTGGCCTGGAGAATTCCATGGACTGTATAGTCTGTGGGGTCACAAAGAGAGGCGACTGAGCAACTCTCACTTTCATGGCCATAAAACCCAAAAGGAACAAACAACTAATTTATACTGATTGTCGGTCTCAAACACATCATTAAATGTCTCTGCCCGCTTCCGATTCCTCCCTCCGCCTTATTCGGAGAACGGGTGAGCTAACATGTCCGTAACACTGAAAACAGCACCCAGCACCTTACGTGGGCCGTGCACTGGGCTATCAGTATGAACCTGCAGAGAAGCGACCCCGCGAGATGAGAACGCGGAGTGACTTGCTAGGGTCACAAGGCTGATCACAAGGCGCTGGGCAGGGATACAGCTCTGAGGCCGCAGGAACCAGTTCCCGTCGTCTTCTCCACACCACAAGGAATGAATCTCTAATGGCAAACCAAGACCGGAGGGCGGCGGGGTGAGAGTGCGCCCGCGGCGGGTCTGTGGTAAGCAGACGGCAGACGGTCGGAAGGAAGGGCTGGACGGCCGGAGCGGGCGTCAGGTGATTCCTGCAGCGCGGCCTGAGCCGCACAGGCTGAACGTCCCATCGGGGCTCACTCACGCCGTCTCTGAATCGCAGTGACCTCAGGCTATCAACTCACCCCATGTAGACCCAGATTCTCCTGAGTATAAAATGGAAACCGTTTACTCGGGAGGGCGTAAGCCCCTTTCACCGAGACGTGTTCGTGGCAAAAGGCAAAAGTTTTCATGAGGGAGCTTCCAGAAAAGGGTCTTGAGGTCAGGAGGGCAGCAAATCAGTTGGTGTCCCCCGACATTCAGAAGGGGGATTCATAGAACAGCATGCTAGATATGAACATTTATTTTAAAAAAATACCAGAGCCAAGAAATATTGCTAATGACCTTGATACATATGGTTAAAATTTCTGAATGAATTCTGAGCAGTCTGACTTTTAATCGCCAAAACACTGCTGAAAACCTACTCATCTCCATCATATGTTACAAATCCATAATCAGGCCTCCTTTCTCTCCAGCTTGTCCTACGTCGGGAAAGCACTGACTATTCCACCAGAGGAGACTTCCCTTGAAATAACCTCAATATCCTCAACTGTCACATAATTCAGCAGCTACTCACTGCACTATAATCTTGGGATGAATTTCTGGTATAGACACAAAATGGCCATAATAAGATAAATTCTATCATAATAAGATAAATTATAATTCTATCCTGACCAGAGCACAGGGTAACTGAAATGAAAACTAGATTTTTAGCATTTCATATTTAATATTATCTTCATTGAAGATGCTTGTTTTCAGTATATTTTGCTTCTAATAGCAGTTATTTTTTCTTTTTTTAGATTTTTTTTTATGTGGACCATTTTTAAGGTTTCTATTGAATTTGTTACAATATTGCTTCTGTTTCATGTTTCGGGTTTTTTGGCATGTGGGATTTTTACCTCCCTGACCAGGGATTGAGCCGCCTGCATTGGAAGGCAAAGTCTTAACCTGGGAGACTTAAATAACACCAGACCAGCAGGAAGTCCTGGCAGCAATTGCTTTTTATTTGTACCTTTCAATACTGTGAAGTTTTGCGAGATCAGTGTATCATCATGGACTGGCACACTGATGCTACTGGCTGAGCTTCCATTCTGTACTTGATACACAGCTTTGAGCAAGATGCTAAATCTCTCTGTGCCTCAGTTTGGTCATCCAAAAAATGAGGACAAAACCTGCTCCTATATTACTGTGAGGATTACACTGGGTGACTTGAGTTTGACAAGACACTAGATTTAGTGACTGCCAAGCACATAGTCAGACCACCTGACCTGCCTCCTGAGAAATCTGTATGTAGGTCAAGAAGCAAGAGTTAGAACTGGACATGAAACAACAGACTGCTTCCAAATAGGGAAAGGAGTATGTCAAGGCTGTATATTGTCACCCTGCTTATTTAACTTATATGCAGAGTACATCATGAGAAACGCTGGGCTGGAAGAAGCACAAGCTGGAATCAAGATTGCGGGGAGAAATATCAATCACCTCAGATATGCAGATGACACCACCCTTATGGCAGAAAGTGAAGAGGAACTAAAGAGGCTCTTGATGAAAGTGAAAGAGGAGAGTGAAAAAGTTGGCTTAAAGCTCAACATTCAGAAAACGAAGATCATGGCATCCGGTCCCATCACTTCATGGCAAATAGATGGGGAAACAGTGGAAACAGTGGCTGACTTTGTTTTTCTGGGCTCCAAAATCACTGCAGATGATGACTGCAGCCATGAAATTAAAAGACGCTTGCTCCTTGGAAGAAAAACTATGACCAACCTAGACAGTATATTAAAAAGCAGAGAGATTACTTTGCCAACAAAGGTCCGTCTAGTCAAAGCTATGGTTTTTCCAGTAGTCATGTATGGATGTGAGAGTTGGACTATAAAAAAAGCTGAGCACCAAAGAATTGATGCTTTTGAACTGTGGTGTTGGAGAAGATTCTTGAGAGTCCCTTGGACTGCAAGGAGATCCAACCAGTCCATCCTAAAGGAAATCAGTCCTGAATATTCATTGGAAGGACTGATGCTGAAGCTGAAACTCCAATACTTTGGCCACCTGATGCAAAGAACTGACTCATCTGAAAAGACCCTGATGCTGGGAAAGACTGAAGGCGAGAGGAGAAGGGGGTGACAGAGGATGAGATGGTTGGATGGCATCACTGACTCAATGGACATGAGTTTGAGTAAACCCCGGGAGTTGGTGATGGACAGGGAGGTCTGGCGTGCTGCAGTCCATGGAGTTGCAAAGAGTCGGACATGACTGAGTGACTGAATTTAACTGAAGTACATAGTAGCAATTTTTTCACTTATAAAAGCACAAATCCAATTCAAAGATATTTAATTACCCAAAATTTTGCAATCTCCATACTTAAAGACTGGCAGGCCTTACCTCTCACAGCACTGGGGCCAGCGCCCCCACTCGCTTTTTCCTCTTCCAACATACTGAACTCTCACTTTTCAGAAGTGAGTTACGAGCATCAGCCCACTGAACATTCTCTGAAGGAGTAAAAATTCTTTCTCCATAAACCAGAGAAAGTGGGCTTGTTTTCTGAGAAAATGAAATAGGCCAGAGCCTGGACCAGCAGATTCCAGTTAATGAGTACTACCTGCTAGGAGTTTTTTGAGACTGACGGAGCCAAGATTCTATTAGTAAACAAACCTCAGGAAAGGAAAATTAAAGCTGCTTTACTCCCCAAAGTATTTTCCTAATCTATCTTAATAAGCATAGTTTCATTCTGTTTATTCACAACCATTTTTCATACCATACTAAATGAATTTTGTCTGATTAAGTTAATTTTAGAAATATAAATATGAATTTCATGCTTCTACTACCATTTGCACGCACTTGGGCTCTAAGTCTATTTTGTTCCCTGAAAACCTAACTCAACATCTTACCTTAAACCCAAAGGGAAAACCCCTGGGTTGAACAAAAAGTTCATGGCAATGTGCCCTGAGACTGTCCTTGCAGCCACAACATAACACCACATCAAGAGAAGACTCTATCAAGACAGTCACTACGTCTTTCCAACAGTAGACAAGTATAAACGAAGTCAAAGGTAGTAACTAACATATTACACTTCGAGTGCAGACACAAGATTGGGCTGTCAAGATGCAGTGTCCCCAAAGAGGGCACTGCCTTTAATCGACCAGTATCCATGAAGATATCCAAAAAGGCACAGGAAATACAAAAAAGAGTTAGATCTCTGCAATCCCTAAGGAGACTGAGAACTAGTTAAAGGCCTAACAGTTCACACTCATATTTACTGGTCAAAAAAATAGCAAGTTAGGTCATCAGAATGCAAAGAAGAATAAGGTGGACCCAGCCCTCAGAGAGCCTGCAGCTGGCCATGCCCAGGACCTGCACTAAGGTCTGACAGACACAGAAGGCAGTAAAGGTAATTTTTAGGGGCCATTATCAAGGCTTCCAGGGGGTGCAATCAGTAAAGAACCCACCTGCCAATGCAAGAGAGGCGAGAGACACGAGTTCAATCTCTGGATTGGGAAAATCCCCTGGAGAAGGAAATGGCAACTCACTCCAGTGCTCTTGCCTGGAGAATCCCATGGACCGAAGAGCTTGGAGAGCTACCGTCCATGGGGCCACAAAGAGTCAGACACGACTGAGCACACAGACTTAAATAATAATTGGGGATTCAGTGAAGGGATCTGAGCAGGGAACTAAAGGAAGAGTTATAGTTTGAATGACAGGGTGGAGTAGAATAGAGGAACAGAAAGTGTGTGCGCGCAGCTGCGTCCGACTCCTTGTGGCCCCAGGGACAGCAGCCCACCAGGCTCCTCTGTCCCTGGGATTCTCCAGGCAAGAATACTGGAGTGGGTTGCCATTTCCTTCTCCAGAGGATCTTCCCCATCCAGGAGTCAAACCTGCGTCTCTGGCATCTCCTGCACTGGCAGGCGGGCTCTTTACCACTAGTGCCACCTGGGAAGCCCAGAAGAATAGAACGGAAGGACAGAATTGAATACAAGAGCAAGCAGGTTGGCTGGCCCCAAGCCAGGGGTTGGTGAGGTTCCCAACTGGTGCAGTGGTAAAGAATCCACCTGCCAATGCAGGATCCCTGGGTTGGAAAGATCCCCTGGAGGAGGAAATGGCAACCCACTCCAGGATTCTTGCCTAGAAAATCCCATGGACAGAAGCCTGGTGGGCTACAGTGCATGGGGTCACAGAGAGTCAGACGCGACTGAGCACACATGCATGCTGGCCAGAGTGACCCGGCTCAGATGAGGAAAGGGTCTTCCAAGCAGGTTCCCCGTATTCCAGGCAGGGGCCCATAGACAGCAATCCTCACGCACAGTCTGTAAAACATTTTAAATCTAGAGGAAATCGTAACCAGTCTGGGAGTAACACATAGAAATCGAGCTGTGTGACAACCTGAAGTCCTGCACTGCAGGCGGATGCTTTACCACTGAGCCACCAGGGAAGCACCGACATGGAGTCACAAACCACTTTCCGTTTTCAACACATTCAAGCGCCCTCTGCTCAGGAAACGTTTCCCTTGTTCCCACCACTCTTTTGACCTCTGTCCTCTCACAGCCAGCCCTCATGAGGGTCTCTCTCCCACTGGCAACACGGTTCAACCTCAGACTCGTGATGACCATGCGGACGTGGGTTACCCTCCAAGTGGCGGCTCTGACCTCCCTGCTAAGTTTCCAAAGTGGACTCTTGATGTCTCCCACGTCGGTCCTCCCCTGCAGTTTTACATTTGTTACCACCCTTCTTCACCCAGGACCTCAAACTTGAAAACCTGTTTCCCTCTCACCCCTCATTCAATCGGTCTTCGAAATCCTACCGGTTCTGGCTCTGGAACGCCTCCCGTGTTCATGCGCAGCCCCCCACTCCTGCGGCCCCTCTCCTGGAGTCCATCTCCCCGCCTCTGCTCTGGCCCCCACTGGCCTCCCCACCTTTGTCCTCCCCCCCGATCCACACTCATTGCAGCCAGATTAAGCTTCTGAGAGCACAGCTCCACACCTCGTCCTCCCCGGCCCCTACGTCATCAGTGGCTTCCTGCCAAATAAATCCCAAAGCCCCTCTCCACCAACCACTCTAATCCTCCCCCCTACAAGTCCTGCTTACTCCATACTTCAGTCAGAAAGCATCTTTTGTTGTCCAGAAGAGAAGATCCACCCTCCCTTACACCTTGTTGCTGCAGAAATGCCACTGCACCTGTCCGCCTGTCCAGACGACTACACCCACCTTTCCAGGGATCGTTAAATGCCACTTCTTCCAGGAAGCCATTCTCTAGCAGGAAGCCATCTGTCCTCCTCTGAATTCCAAGGCCACTTCATCCAGTTATCACCTAGCATTTGAGTCCTGTGCATACACACTGTTCTTCCTCCTACAGAGGTAACCTCCTATATGTGTGTGTTAGTCACTCAGTCGTGTCCGACTCTTTGTGACCTTAGGGACTGTAGCCCATCAGGCTCCTCTGTCCATGGGATTCTCCAGGCAAGAATACTGGAGTGGGCTGCCATTTCCTTTTCTGGGATCTTCCCAACCCAGGAATCGAACCTGTGTCTCTTACGTCTCCTGCATTGGCAGGTGGGTTCTTTACTGTCGGACCCATCAGGGAAGCCCCACCTCCTATATGAAAATAAAACAATGCACTAAATTAGCACTTTCTTACAAGAAGTATTTGTGCCAAGAGTTATGGAAGACACAAGACCATCAGCTGACAGCTTAGCAAGGAAATGATGCTCAACCCATGCAAAAAATAATGCAATAACATCAATAACTCTTTTTAATTATCATATACAGATGTTAGTTGAAGTCATAAAAATACAGGACATCTCAGAGAAAGTGAGTCATCTTAACAGAATGGAAAATCTGCAGCAGCATGCCGCAGTGGCTTACAGCATAAACCCTGGAGCCACTGATGGCCGGGTTCTAACCCCAGCCCTGGCACTGACTCCTCTCGTGGCCTTGGGTAAATCACTTAGCCTTTCTGCACCCCAATTTCTTGAACATGGAGAAATTAAATTAGAGATATTAATAGTAGCTTCCCCTTAAGACCACTGTAATAATGATGCACACACTGTATGCAAAACACCTAGGAGCCCAGCACAGCGTTAGTGCCAGCTGTATCAGCTTGTGGTTCAGTCGCCCAGTCGTGTCCAACTCTTTGCAACCACATGGACCGCAGCACGCCAGGCCTCCCTGTCCCTCACCATCTCCCGGAGTTTGCCCAAGTACATGTTCACTGCATCTCATCCTGTGGACCCTCTTCTCCTGCCCTCTATCTTTCCCAGCGTCAGCGACTTTTCCAATGAGTCGTCTATTGGCGTCAGATGACCAAAATACTGTATTAGCTACTCTTATTCTTATTACTGTGAAAATGTTTTATATGGGATGAAAAACAGAAGAATCAAAAATATTTGGTTCTTAAGATGCCTAGCGGGATTTCTTCTAGAAAAAAGAGAGACTTTACCATCTTAAAGTCATCAAGCCAAATCTGCTCTGTCTGCTGAGTGGGAGTGTTTGCTTGAGAGGACAGGTGACCTTCACCGGGGTGGCTCTTTGTAGAGTGGACTGAACACTGCAAACAGGGCAGGCTCGGAGACCACTGACTCCAAACAAAGGCTTCAGCCAACGAAGGGCTCACCCACAATCTGCCGTTGTGTCCTGCAAACAAGCCCGCTGTTGTCATCCAGACGGGTGCCAAAGGAAACTGTCTGACTTACGCATTCCGGACAGCGGCTCGACGTAGACACACCACAAATACAATCAGTGGCTTCAGAGGAAATCTAGTACGAGGTGCTGACTCCGGTCTGATAAGCGAGCCTTTGGGTTCAGCTTTTTAAAGAACACTACTCCGCTGCATTCAGCAGCACAGAAGCATATGTGAGTCCATTTTCAAAGTCCATCACACCATATAGCGATTTACTTACTAACGGTGTGGGGAACAGCTGTGACTATGGGGTATCAACATCTGTCATCCCCACAAATAGGAAGATGCAGTAAACATAAATTGCCGCAAATATTTGAACTTGAACTTGTGTTGCAGGCACATATTCCTACCTGGGGAAATGAGAACTGCTGGGACATCTGATGTTTTATTACTTTTTACTGAAAATATTTATAGCTCAGGGCTGCTTGTTATTCACAGGTCAGAATTATTAGACTGGTAGAATAATAAATCCACGTTTATCACCCTCTTGTTTTCTGATAAATTTTAGAACGCAAAAGAATTTTAGCAGTAAGACTGATGTTCCCTTCACAAGAACAAATAAACAAACTCTCATTGTCCACGGTTAGAGTGTCTGCTTTTACTCACTACCTGGAATACTGGCACGGCTGCCCCAGCACAATCCCAAGAGTCAGGGAAGGTTAGGGAGGCAGTGGGTACGGCTGTTTAGTCGCTAAGCCTGTCCAACTCTTTCCACCCCACACACTGCAGCCCACCAGGCTCCTCTAGCCATGGGCTTTCCCAAGTGAGGATACTGGAGTGGTTGGCCATTTCCTTCTCCGGGGGATCTTCCCGACCCAGGGACTGAACCCACGGCTCCTGCATCGCAGGCCGACTGTTCTACCCTTGAGCCGCCGGGGAAGTTCCCCAGCGAAGGTAGACTGACTGCTGAAACACGTGCCCCAGGCCTCCCTGGCTAATGCCGTGTGGTTCAATGTCTTCACACTGCAGCCCAGTGCAGCCTGGCACGCGAGGCTCTGCTCCACACGGTCATTCAGGACCCAGGCTCCTTCCCCCTATGACTCCCCCGTACCTCAGGGCTTCCTGGTTCTCCCCGGCCGATGCGCAGGAACACCCCGCCTCTCGACACCTCTCATTCCCACACACATTCTCTTGGTGAGAACCAGTCACGTGGCCCCGCCTCCATGCGGAAAGTAACCCAGGACAGCGGGTGTCAACTGGGGCGATTCTGACTCTCAAGGGGCATGCAGCAATGTCTGGAGACATCCTTGGTTACCATAACTGAGCAACTGGCACCTAGTGGGCAGAGTCCAGGGATGCGTCCCCTGGGGCACAGGACAGTCTCCCCACAACAGAGTTAACCAGCCCCAAATGGCAATAATGCTGTTTTGGTAAGCATCGAGCCAGTTGCCAGAACCGCATACACATCAGTGCTTGGATCTCCCACCATTTCCCACTACCACACACACTCACCAATCCCAGCAAATCCAAATCCACGTATCGATAGTCTGTTCATCTGCTGCTTGTTGGTTCCTCCATTCACTCACCCAAGCTCTTAAACAAGACAAAGTCCTACAGTCAAAGAATTCACAGTGGAGCAGGTGAGGCAAGCATATGTAGAATTATCAGATATGGGGATAAGTGGGATTTAAGGGGAAAAATGGAAGGAAAATTTAATTTTGCTTGAGAGAGTTGGAGGAGAATCCATAGTACAAATGGAACAGGAAAGATGTCTTGAACGAAGCATATACTCATGGTTTTCCATCAGAAAGCTGTGTTTTTATTGGCAGGGAGGGGTGGACAAAAAAAGTGGTTCCAGGAAAAAGGGAACCGCAAAAACAAAGGAATGCCAATATGAACGGATATGATTTATTCCCTTTTTGTTTGGGGGGGAAATAAGAACTAGGAGAGGAAGGTGAGCAAAAACTGCCTGTTTATTCCGTGCTTTTTAGCAATGTATTCATGAAAGTCTCAAGTTCCCAGCCACACACACACGGGCTGTCAGTCAAGTGGTCTCTAGAGAAACACTTCCCACTGTCAGACTCCATAGGAACTTGTTAGCACAGGGCAAAGTCAGGTAATAGCCAGAAACCTCACTGCAAATTTCCCAACAGGACCTGTTGGGGAGTCCTCCAAACCATGCTGCCACCAAGCCAACACGCAACTGGCTCAGGCAGATGGCTGACCAAATGCGTCCATCCTTGTTCCCAAGGACAGCACAGGGCAGAAGGCAGATCTCCTCCTAAATTACACTGCACTGAGCCTGTTGGGTTAAAACAGAAAAGTGTTGCTTCTTCCCGTCTTGAATCCCAGTTTCGAAAGTGGCTCCCAGCTCCCCAGCACAGTCCTCCCGGGTTCATACCCCAGCTCTGGCGTAAATTCCCTATGTGACCTTGAAGAAGTTACAGAAGTTTCCAGAATCTTAGGAAACTTCCCTCCCAAATAATATGCTTAAAACTCTTAGCACTTCACCTGAAACAGATAATAAACATGTCTACCGTAGCCATCTCCTCTACCCCCCAAAACTGTCTTTCAGTTGTCATAAAATGCACTGTAGAAGCCACCCAAGCTTGGGAAGAAAAGCACCTGACGGGCTGTCACGTTGTTTTGTAGATTATTAATAGCAACTTCAATTTTCTTGGGCAAGATGCTATTAATTACAAACCAATACCACCAGGTAAACAACCGTGGATCTTATTTTTAAAGCTAAAATTAAAATTTTAAGAATACTACAGTCCAACACAATTATTTACCTCATTGTTCTTTTCACTCACATTCTTCCTCCCTCAAACTGTTGTCTCTTATTTTTCTCTGCGACCAGCTTTGGGAAAACAAAGTGTATCTAACTGTACCATAGGTTATACTGAACGACACTAGTCATCTAGCACTAAAAAGCCTCATAAAAGGAAGATATCTGCTTCTTTTTAAGTCAGAATCTCTAAAGAGAAGTTAAAATGGGAAGGAAGCAGACTGCAGAACCCGGAGGCAAGTCAGCCCGTGCAGAACCGCTTCCTCCTACGGTGAGGGGAGGCACCTAGGGTCCTGGCGAAGTCGATGCCAACCACGTTCACGAAACGTGGAAACAGACGCGCGTGGCGACGCCTTTTGCAGTCAGTCAAACTGCTAAGTCACTTCAGTCGTGTCCGACTCTGTATGACCCCATGGACTGCAGCCCTCCAGGCTCGCCCGTCCATGGGATTCTCCAGGCAAGAGTACTGGAGTGGGGTGCCACTGCCTTCTCCAAGTCAGTCAAGAACAAGGAATAAAACAAAACCTGAACCAACCAGAAGACCGAGGCTGAATCACGCCTAGACTTCAAAATTGATTATCACTGCCCTCCTAATTTACAAGGAATTCTAAATTGTCTGGACAGCATCTTGTTCAATTTCCACTGCAGACTGGACTTGACCCCGAGAGGATGCTATTCTAAGGAGTATATTAAAGACAGGGCTTGGCATCTGCACGGACAGATTTCACAAACAAGGTATAATCAGTCTGGAGTCAAATCCAAAGTGTTCTTTTTAACTTCTTAGTAAAGACATTTTTCCTTGCATGTCAGTGAACCTCTTGTAGGGAAGTATGACTGGCCTGAGATGCAATTCTCAAAGACTTTATTTATTATTCTGATATAAACTTAAGGTGTATGAACAATTAATTTTTGAGAGCTCTGAATCCACTGTTGGGAAAAAAAATAAACTATAGATTCTGCAAAGAAACACTAACTGTCTGAACTAATATTTAGCATTTTGTGTGTAGAAATAAACACAATTTTAGTAAATGAATTCTGTTTCCCAAAAGATTCCTCTTCCATGGATAAACTGCTTACCTTCTTCTTAGGTGAAGTAAGAAACCATGAAGAAATCTGTCTTATCAGGCACATGAGGGAATATGAGTTCTCAGTGTACACAATGATGAAACGGGAGTCTGATGGGAAGGTGATGTAAACGTCTGACAACTGCCCTTGGGTGTTCTGTGCTTGAGATTTACAGAACTGGCAACCAGCGGACTGATTACTGTTTCTGGCAATTTGTTGCAGGTCCTAACATCCCCAGATAAACAGTTAACACTTCTCAAGAAGAAACAGAAAACAAAGGATTACCACTTGAAGCCTCAGCTAAAGACTAGAAAAATCTATGGCTTATCTAAGAGCCTGATCAGGTTGCCACCAACCAGCCCTCCAAATTAGTAATGAAGATTCCGAAAGACGGAACACCGGCCAACAGAAGCCCAGCCCTGGACACTGCCACCCAGGATCACGGAGCCAGGTCTGGTCCCCTTCCCAACCCCCGCTTGGAATTAACAGACTCAGCAGGAAATCCCTCCCAATCTCTGGGAGGAAAGCACTGTGTACACAAATGCCCCCTCACAGCCCACCCACCATCACATTTACACACGGGCATGTTCCAGAAGCATCCCGCTGCAACAGAAGACAAGGCAGCTCACCTGCCGGTGTCCGGCGTTTCCACCAAGAAGAAAAAGAGACAAATCGAGAAGCACCTAAGCTCCTAGATATAACAAATGCACTCGGGATATCAGCGCGATAAGGAAGCCAGAGCGGATCTTGGCTTGCACATTTTCAAGTTAGGGCCCAGCCTCAAATCCAGCCTGAACTGGAACCCAGCTCTCAAAGCTGTTTCTGAAGATTACATTGATTGCAGCATTCCTTCAACAAATATTTATTGAAAGTCGACTATGTACCAAGCTCTGGGGAACAGCCCTACCGGGCACAGCAAACACCACTGTCCAGGGGGATATTTGTAAAGATTCCATTAACTTTACACTGTCCAGCTTTCATGGCTTTATTAAAGCGCTCTCTTCTTTAAACTAATACTAATGCTAATGAGATTCCATCCAAAGAGCAGATGCCTGGATAAAGACGCTGGCCAGCCACGCAGCTTTCTCCATCCTTCCCCCGTCCGGTTCTCTCCTGCCCACCGCCTTCCGACGGCCGTGTCTCTAACGACGTGAAAGACCTACAAAGCCTGCTTCAGGATGCAAACGACGACCACGGAGCAAGGACAGGACCCCGAAGTAGGGTGACCAACTGGTGCCAGGTTCCCTGGGACTCTTCTGGTTTTTAAAATATAAGTCCTTCCACCCAAGTACCCTCTTCGTCCTGGACAACCGAGTCGGTGGGTCTCCCTACCCCTAAGGAAGCACACCCCAGCAAAGGCAGGTGCAGACGTTACAGGAGGCCCTTCCCCTGCCTGAGTGAGGCCAGCGGGGAAAGGCGTTTAGCTGGTGTCCTGTAAGGAAAGCCTGTGGGCTATCTCAGATCCCCGCAGTCTCCTCAGCATCCTCCTGAGAAGGTCTGTCATTTTAAACACCATGCCATTTAAGCAAAGCTCTACAAAGACTATCCAATGACAGGACTCCAATAACACAACGTACACAAGAAATTCTCACATCAGTGCTGTAGCTATAGGGATGGGGGTACTTCCCTGGCTAGCTTCAGAGACCCTTGAGTTTATACCATAACTATTCATCCCAAGATTTCTGGAACCCAGCACCAAGACTGGGCAACGATAAATACTGAATAGAACAGACCTTAACAATAGCTCGGAGAAGGCAATGGCACCCCACTCCAGTACTCTTGCCTGGAAAATCCCATGGACGGAGGAGCCTGGTAGGCTGCAGTCCATGGGGTCGCTAAGAGTTGGGGACGACTGAGCGACTTCATTTTCACTTTTCACTTTCATGCATTGGAGAAGGAAATGGCAACCCACCCCAGTGTTCTTGCCTGGAGAATCCCAGGGACGGGGGAGCCTGGTGGGCTGCCGTCTATGGGGTCGCACAGAGTCGAACACGATTGGAGCGACTTGGCAGCAGCAGTAACAATAGCTGCCACGCTGCAGCGCTCTGACGTGTAGGACGACATGCTGAGCACTTTACAGGAACGGCCTCGTGTATACTCACGGTAACTCAGTGAGGTTGACTGACCTCTGTTTTCTAGGTGAAGAAACCAAGGCTCAAGGTCATCATGGCAGAGTTCATATTTGAACCCAAACTATTTTGCTTCAAAAGCTCCATGTTTTCAACACTGCAACTGAATTAAGTTCAAGTAAGGTGGCCATTGAGAAACCTATATGCAGGTCAGGAAGCAGCAGTTAGAGCTGGACAGGGAACAACAGACTGGCTCCAAACAGGGAAAGGAGCACGTCAGGGCTGTATATTGTCACCCTGCTTATTTAACTTCCATGCAGAGTACATCATGAGAAACGCTGGGCTGGAAGAAGCACAAGCTGGAATCAAGATTGCCGGGAGAAATAGCAATCACCTCAGATATGCAGATGACACCACCCTTATGGCAGAAAGTGAAGAGGAACTAAAGAGGCTCTTGATGAAAGTGAAAGTGGAGAGTGAAAAAGTTGGCTTAAAGCTCAACATTCAGAAAACGAAGATCATGGCATCGGGTCCCATCACTTCATGGCAAATAGATGGGGAAACAGTGGAAACAGTGGCAGACTTTATTTTAGGGGGCTCCAAAATCACTGCAGATGGTGACTGCAGCCATGAAACTAAAAGACGCTTACTCCTTGGAAGGAAAGTTGTGACCAACCTAGATAGCACATTCAAAAGCAGAGACATTACTTTGCCAACAAAGGTCCGTCTAGTCAAGGCTATGGTTTTTCCAGTAGTCGTGTATGGATGTGAGAGTTGGACTGTGAAGAAGGCTGAGAGCCGAAGAATTGATGCTTTTGAACTGTGGTGTTGGAGAAGACTCCTGAGAGTCCCTTGGACTGCAAGGAGATCTAACCAGTCCATTCTAAAAGAGACCAGTCCTGGGTGTTCATTGGAAGGAATGATGCTAAAGCTGAAACTCCAATACCTTGGCCACCTCATGAGAAGGGCTGACTCATTGGAAAAGACTCTGATGCTGGCAGGGATTGGGGGCAGGAGGAGAAGGGGATGACAGAGGATGAGATGGCTGGATGGCGTCACTGACTCAATGGACGTGAGTCTGAGTGAACTCCAGGAGTTGGTGATGGACAGGGAGGCCTGGTGTGCTGCAATTCATGGGGTTGCAAAGAGTCAGACACGACTAAGCGACTGAACTGAACTGAAGGTGGGTGTGTGTGTGTGTGTGTGTGTGTGTATAAAATAACAGGCCAAGAACTGAGAGAGGAGATACATTTCTTTTATTCTCTCCACTTTTAGTTTTGCCATTACAAGGAAAAAAAAAGGCAGAAAAGCAAATCAGTTATGAGTTAAGCTCACACATGCAGCTAAGGCAAGGCAAGGATCTGAGTCAGAAGAGCAGCACTGTGCCTGGCAAGCAGCAGACACTCAATATTTGGATACATTTAAAACACAACCATGCCTAATATAAGGTTTCAGTTACTAATGCTCAGTGTTTCCAAGGCTACTTTACCCACCACCATAGGTGACTAGATGGAGTCCTACCTGAAGCTTCTAAAGGGGAAGTGTGATGGAGCAGGAGGAGATGGACAGGCACTCATCCCAGTCACCGAGGGCTCCCTACTGCATGGCTGAATCAGCTGTTACTCACTTAAAATGATGGTTATCTTCATGGTTCATACAACAAAGGGGCAAATTCTCTAAACAAAGTACAGAGATCTATCCTCATGATCGCCAACCACTTCCAATCTCATTTCACCTCAAAGGAAGCAATCTGCAAACCTACAGAGCAACACAACTGCAGAAGAATATCACACTAAGCACTTTGGTTTTGAGACATTTATCTCCATTCCATTCATTACCCGTCAAAAGGAGAACACTGTGTTAATGTATTCTTGGCCATTTTCTCCAAGCAGCTGAACACATTTCCTCTTTCACAATAACATAATCCATAATGATCAAGCATTCCTATCATGTGAATGAGTATTCCAAAATCTAAAGAGGTGAGGGAAGCTAGATGTCTCTCCCAAAGGCACTTACAGCCACAAGTGAGCAAGGAGGCAGGTGAGTAGCCAGCTGTGGGCAAGGGCCACCCACTCATATCAAACTCAAACCCAGTCTCATTGAGACTGTGGGCCGGCCTGTGAGGGTGTCGAGTTCTAATGCTTATGACTATACGTCACCAAGAGGAGGGTTTTTTGGTTTGTTTTATCATTGTTTTGGAAGAAACAGGCCAACTCACGTCAAAAACAGGCCACCAATGACAATTCATTTTGTTAGAATGATGACTCTCTGTGAGAATGTTCGCCTCCCGACCACTGAGATGCACACACTGCAGGCTGGCAGCTCTAATCCAACTCAACACTTACTCATCATTAATGTAAGCTGGGGACGCTCTTACAAATTGGTTTGTCTCTTCTTAACTTCCTTTCATTCTACAGGCCAAAAGCATCTATAATTCCTTTATCCCAGTAAGTCAAAGTCATTTCTCTGCTATCAGTGATTTAATATTTATTGAGCCCTTACTTTCTGCAAACATGGTGGGCAATACAAAATAGGGCCAAACTTCATCTAGTCTTCATCTTCAAGGAAATTATAAGAGAACTGAGATTCTGCTGTCTCAGTCTCTATACCTGCCAGCCCACAGACCCCTTGGGAAGAACTGTACCCCTAACCTTCTCCCCCAGCTGAGCAATGACTTGTGATATGTGGTCTGATGACAAAAGACATCCTGGGACATCTTTTCAACACATCTCCCGTTATGTGCACGAGCTTGAGTGGGTCTCTGCTCTCTGCAACTAAACAGAAAGAAAAAGACACTTCAATGTTAGGTGATTAATACAGGGCAATTGTGACAAGTGTCCTTTGTAGAATGAATGAGTGAATACTGAGTGAAATGAGAGGCAATTTTGCCAAAGGACACTGTAGGAGTCAAGGATCACTATGAACTAAAATGATGGAGTTAAACTTTTTGGGAGAGTTAAGAGCTGAGTCACCTTTAATGATGGGGTATCATGTGGGAGAGGACGTTGCAGGCCACAGAATATTCCAGAATTAAGAAATAGGCTATGGAAAGCATTTGGGGGGACTAGTAGGCTAACCACTCCAGCTAATGTGGTGTTTTCAAGCCAGGCACAGCAAAAGTCAAAGTTGGACAGGAAGTTGGGGGTGGGAAAGCCAGGCGTGAGAGTTCTCAGCTAGGGGGGAGAAATCAAGGAAGATGTGGGAATTGTCACTAAAGATGCCCAGTGCATCTGTTAAAAAGCAGAACACCAATGTCAATAACCATGGTCCCTATTTGCACAGCATATATTTCCACAGTATCTCTCAAAGCTTTTACCAAAAGCTCATCAGTTCTTATAGATCCTCAGTGAGGAGTACATGATGTATGGTTATCTGGATTTACTAATGGAAAGTGAGGCAGAAAAGTGACATTTCCTTTGGTAGGTGGGAATAAGATGGGGATAGGGGGCATAGAAAGAGACAAGGCAAGCACAGAACACAGTGTCCATAGATTCCATTTCATCACGACTTCGCTCCCATCAGCAGCCCATCTGCATCTGATCATCCCATTCCTTGCCTGAAGCCTGCTCCCCCAGGAAGCCCATGTGATGTTAGAATAACCTTTACCACGCAGGATGTTGCAATGAGCTTCAGCCATGCAGGGATTTATAAATCAAGTGGAAAATAAGGCATCCTTTCCACCCACCCCTGCACTCCCAGCAGACCACAGACATCCCCCAGCACTGCCCCCCCAACACACACATACACACACACACACACACACACACACACACAAAACTCCACAAAGAATGTGCTCCAAGACCGCAGCAGACACATCAGGGCTCAGGGCTCCACCAGGAAATCCCAGGCCTCAATAACTACCCAAAGGAAATGCAAGTCCCATCTACAGAGGAGGACTCTGTTCTTAAAAATGGCAGTAAGTCAACTGGCAAAAGAAAACCCTAAACCATGTAACAAGTCCTTATTTCATCCTGGAATACATGGTGCGGCTCCCAAAGCCCTGAAGAAGGGTCTGGAACCCCAGCACCTCCTCCCTTCCAGCTTCCACGACACAGAGGCCCACCATGCCAGCAGTCACGTGCCCTCCACCAGCGTATTCGACCTGGATGGCGGACTTCACGGTGAAAGTGAAACAGTAGGAACTCGGAGGCCAAACATGATCGAGACATGTATTTCAGAGCTTCCCAGAGACCCTTCCAGACGGGACTCCAGGGCTTCATTCCCCCCGGCTCACTCTGCACGTCGCCCTTAGCTGGGTCCTGGGGGTCTCGGGTGAATCTGCACCAATCCCCCACGGGTTTCTCACCTGCCCATCTCCACTTCTGAGCCCCGGTGGGTGCACTCCCTCAAGGGAGCTGGGCTGGAGAGCAGCCTCTGGACTTTCAGTCAACACCGAGGTCCTCCGGTCACTGACTCGGGGCCAGCGGCCAGTTTACATATCACTTGTCTGCAGAGTCACTTTTGTTCAGTCACGTCCGACTCTTTGCAGCTCACGGACAGCAGCACATCTACAGAGAGCCTTCTGTAAAGGCAGCCTCAGCCACGCGGTCAGTGGAGAAGCAGCACGACCTCACTCGGTTCCACACTTACGCCAAACGGACATGTCAGACTCTCACTCAGTTCCATACTTACGCCAAACGGACATGTCAGACTCTCACTCAGTTCCATACTTACGCCAAACGGACATGTCAGACCCTAAACGTTCTAACCGATGAATTCATTCAGGCCCACTCTTGCTCTTTTTTGACCCTCAGCTGCTCCAAACAAGCTCAGGAAGGCTTAGACAAGAGGCAGATGGCGAGGGAGAGGGAGTCTGGGAGCTACACCTCTCTGTTACATAACGCTCAGCACAGAAATCTCCCGGAACCAGCCTTGGGAACACCTCCTGGCCCATCACTTCAGAATAAACCATGACTCAAAACAGGCAAAAAGAGAAAACAATTGTCACTTTGGTATTTGATGACCAATGTGCAATCCTACTAGCAAATAGAACATCAACGTATTAGTAAAAACAGGTTTGGGTAGGATCAGATTCTTTAAGAGACATACCATTTGTTCATTCAATCTACACTTATGTAACTCTCAACGCACCAGCCTAGACCCTGTAGGAACACACGAGGCCACTTGTGGAAGGTTGTTGGTGCTGCTCACCTAGACCCCGTTTCCCCCTGTTCAGTGTAAGGAGCAGCAGGTTACCGTTAAACGGGGTCACAGGAGTCCGCTGAAGCAGCATCAAGTCACTTCCGGGTCAGACCGTGTCCTGGTCAGAGCAAGATCCTCAGGGCCCCCTGCCCCATCGCAGGGACCTTTCATCTAGGCCCCCGTCAGGATCACGCCCCACGAAGCTGGGTCCTTGAGGGACTGCCAAGAGCAGGCCCAGCTGCTGACCATGCTGGACACGGAGCGTGGGACGGAAAGAGCCGTGTTCAGCCACTGAGATCCGGAAGGCACGTGTCACGGCCGCGTGACCCAACCTATCTTGCTGATACCTCACTGCTTAAAAAAGACCGAAACCTGCAAAGGTCCCCCTCCCCCCACTGTTTTCTAAGACAGAAAAGCAGAATTTACTTCAAAATTCAAGTGCAGCAGGGCCCAAATAACACCTTGAAATGTAAAGGGTGCCAACAGCGCAGACTGGCAACCAACAGTCTCTGAGAGACAGCTCTGAGAGAGCAAGGAATGAAAACAGAATGGCCACCAACAGGGGGAAATTCAACCACCCGCATGGAATTCAGCAGAGCTGGAACACTATGAAGAAAAGGTCCCCTTCCGACCACAGGCCCAGTCACGTGTGAAGCAGTGAGCACCCTCGTGAAGAAACACCCAGGCAGAGGCTGCATGGCCGCACGAGCCGCCGCCGCAGAGGCCCAGGACCCCGCTCTGTCCCCACCTCGCTAGCCTCCCCCGAGCCTCGAGTCAGGTCTGCAGCGCTCGTGACCCGGAAGCTCCCTGGAGGGGGTTCGCTTTTGCGTCTCCACACCCCACCCCAGTCCGGCCCTTGACAGCTGTTGCAGAGCCCAGCACCCACCAGGTCCTCGATAAACAGCTCCCAAACGAAGTAAATGAGCACTGTAGGAAGAACTCAGCTCTGCAGGCCAAAGCCAGTCTCGTAACCTCTAGGGCTCCTCCAACCTAAAAACTAAAATGCACCACTGCCCACATCTGGGAGTGGGGAGCCCACACTGAAACGGACAAGTTAAACATCAGTGTGAGGCTTGACCGGGAATATTACCAGACTCGCTTGAAAACCGCCGTGAGAGCGAGCCCTGAGCCCTGGGCCGGGGCGCTCTACTCTCGGACGTGTGCTTACACGTGCAGGCAGCTGTTTTTCCCGTGTGGAATTTTATGTTGTGAGGTATTTATTTTTTCTATTAAAAAAAAAAAGCCACACCCTTTGTTTCTATTGCATTATTAAAACTTATTATCCCATCACGTGGCTTTTCCTCTTGGGCACACACCCTGCATTATTGCTGACATCAAAATCACTTGTCAAAATACCTCTACCCTAGCCCCACTACACCACTGATCTCTCCAGAGCACAGGTCTCTGTTTCAGCTGGGACAGGGTGGAAACTCATCTGCTTTTCCCAGAGACACCTGAATGCTCTGAGTAGAAGAAAAAAATGCCAGCATCACTGACATCTTTTGAGGTCACCTTTCCAAACAAAATTACCCTAGAGGGCAACAACAGATCTTTGAAGTTTTTAAATTATATTTTTTAAGGGATTTGGGCAGGGGAGGGCGCGGGGCAAGGTGAAGGGAGACTGTGCCACAGATGTTGCGCGGGGAATGCAGTGAGAGCGCACGGGCCTCCAGTCCCCGCCACCCCTTCCGCCTACACAAGAAATCTTGATCCGCTCCTATCCATTCTTCTTCCCTGCTTCTCCCAGAGGACGCCTGGACTCTGCCCTCCAGGACACAATACCCACATCAAGGTGTCCTGGGCCATCTGAAGGTGAGACTTTCACAGAGCTTTATCAAGATAACCCCAGGTCTGGTTAGGTTGCCATCAAAACAGAACTATGCTTGGAAAGGAAAGAACAGGCCACAGTTTTTGGAAAAGAACCAACAACCTAGAGATAAAAGCAGACTGAGGGCCTAGTGGTTCATGGCTACATAAATGGAAACTTCGCTGAAGCTCCATTTTCCCTTCTCTTCTGCTCTCCCAACAGCCCTCCCACCCACCTCCCAGTAACTTAACTGCTGGCACATCCCTCCTGCTGTTGCAAATATTACAATGAAGAGATGGGGGAAGAGACAGCATTTCATATGAAGGTTACTACATGTGACCAATGCCCTAACAGAGCACTGGTCAAATTTATAATCAGCCTTACAATGATACCTTTTCAACACATGATATTCCATTTACAGACTGAAGCCAAAATGTATTTCTACCGATAGGAAAGCAGACATATTCAAACCCCACATTCCCAGACAACTGCCGATTACATCAAAATTGCCCTAAAAGGAACCCGGTGGAATTTATACAACTCCAAAGGCAGCCTGCCCTCAATGACTTCTTCAAAAGGAAGGTTTAAAGTCATTTGCAATTTCTTTCTCTGGACCAGGAGTTTCGGCGGTGCCCTCTCCTCCACACAGACAGGAATGGATGGTGTGAGGCGGGAACCATCCGAGCCGCCCCTTGCAGACACCGCTGACCCAAACGACCCGGGGACACCCAGGCGCCTACGCGGATTATCGGGGTTTACCTGCATCTGTCCCCGAGGCCCTTTCGCCCCCTTCTGCGTGATGACATCAAGTGGAAATGGCACGCGTTTGGGAGGCAAGAGGCTGACAAGCAGGAAGCACAGCTGAGCCCGAGCTTTGTTCAGCCTGCAGTGAAATACACGCAGTAAGGGTTAGACCCGCGCAGCAAAGAAACGCAAGCGTCCTCCAGGGCAGAGCGGCGGAGCGCGGCACCCGGCCGGTGCAGGCGGCGGGGGTGTGGCGGGCTGGGCCGCCGAGGGGCCGAAGCGCGTCCTAATTGTCTTTATAGGCTCAGTGGCCACCGCCCCCAGTCCTCTGCAGTCTTCCCCGCCCCTAAGTTATCCTCCAGGGGTAGAGCCTCAACTAGCAACGATAACCCCTCGGAAAGAAAAACAAGAGAAGGCGCAGGACGGCATCGCGGAGTACGAGCAAAACGCCCTAGGTAAACCCGGTTACGCGGGGGCGCGGGGCGCGCCGCCCCCGCCCAGGTCGACCCTCCAGCGCCGCGGCCGCGAGCATCCTTCCCCGCGCCGGGTCCGCCGCCTCCCCAGCTCACTGTCCCACTGCTCTGGATCTCTCCTCTCTCCACCCCGGGCGGCGCTCCCCGCCCCACGCCCACCCTCGGCGGGAGGGGCGCCGGCCGCCTCCCGAGCAGCGCCCAGCGGGTCCGGCCGCCTTTGTCCTGCCGCTGCCCTTCCCGGAGCGAGTGCTCCGGGCGCGGGGTCGGCACAAAAGACCCCTAACATCTGGCCCTCTCCCGTCGCCTCTCCTCCCGGGAGGGGCCGGATCCGCAGGGACAACTTCAGGGGCCGGGCAAGGCGCTCGACAAAGGCGCCCCAGGGGCGCATCCCCGGGGGGCGCGGGGTCGGGGCGCAGCCGGGGCGCGCGCACACGCACGTGCACCCCAGGGGCGCGCGGCGCGGGCCCGAGACCAGCTCCCAGGACCAGGGCTCCAGAGGGCATCCGAGGACTCGGCGGAGCCGCCGGGCGCGCCGCTCCCCGCCCCGGCCGCCGGCCCGACTCCGCCCGCGCTCGGAGAAGCGCACTCCGGGGGCACCTCCCCCGCGCCCCGTGGCTCTGCCCCCCGCTCCAGGGTCCAGAAGACGCCCCCGGCCGCGTCCCCGTAGGCGCCTCCCGGCTCCCGCTGGCCCAGCTCAGGGACGGCCGCTGCGAGGGCGCAGACATCCCCTGGCGCTCCCCTCGCCGCCCGCGACCCCGGAGGGACAGAGCGGAGGAACAAACCGAAACTCACCGACCTCTCCCCGCGGCGGGCTCGGGCGCTCCCTCAGAGGCGGCGGCGGCGGCGGCAGCATCGCCGGGGTCCCCGCGCGCTCGACCCCCGCTCGGCCGGACGCGCGCCCCGGGTGCTGGGCGGGCGCGGGGGGCGCAGCGGCGGTGCCCGCAGCCCCCGCTCCCGGCGCGGCCCCTCGGGAGGCGCCCCACCTGCCCCGCCGCCCTCCGCGCTCCGGGCCGGACGCCGCCGCCAGCGCTCGGCTCCGAGCCTGAGCGTGTGGCGTCCCCGCCCGGGCTCCGGCACCAGGAGGCCGGCTCGCTCCCCGTGGCGCCGCCCCTCCCCGGCAGCCCCACCTCCCGCGGGTCCGCACTGTCCGTCTGTCTGTCCGGAATCGCCGACCACCCCCAGGCTGAAGAGCTGCCCGCCCTCCCCCGCCGCACCCCAGGGGCCCAACCTCGGCGGGGACGCGTCGTGGTCCCTTCTCTGCGCGCGCGGGACCCGGGCTGGCCCGAGTCAGGTGTGAAGGAGGCCGGGCTCCGCCGGCGGGGGCGGGCCGGGGCGGGGCGAGGCGGCGGGGGCCGGTCCGCGGCGCGGGCCCGGACCGCGCGGGGCGGGAGACCGTCACGTTTCCAGAAACTGCGCGTCCGGATCCGCGTCGGTGCTGGTCCTTTCTGGCCGCCCCTGCGGGTTCCTGTGGCCCAGGCAGGGCGGGCTCTTGCTTTGGTAAAGGAGAAGATGCAGCCACAGAAGCCGGAATGACACCCGCCACCTGGCTCCCCAGGATTTGGGGCGGGGATGGGGGGACCGGGCAGGGGGTAGCAGGAAGGGGCACGTCCTAGGGCCGTGGGAACCAGCGGGACCTTGGACCTGGGGGTCCACCCTATTTCTCCACCTCGAAACGTAACTCCTACCTTAGGGACAAGCTTTGCATGTCTAGTTCCTCTAAGAAAATACAGGCGTGCCTCTGGTGTTGATTTCAGAATAGGAGAACCGAAGAGGAAGGTCGCTGGGAGAGATGTCTACACAGACTGGAAATCCCAAAGTCTATTCCGTGACCCTGGTAAAGTGAAGCCTGCCAGCTTTCCTAGATCTTCCTCACCAGGCTTCAGCTGAGTGTCCGTAGTCGTCCAGCGAAGCAGGCTCCTGGGATTTGCTGGCTGCTGGAATGGAGATGTCTTTATTTCCTACTGTCTTGTCCAGGGGGCAAGGACCTCTCCCACATCTCATTGAAGTGCTTCTGCCAAGATGATGAAATGGACAGCCTGCGCAGCACCCTGTGTGACCTACTAAAATTCACAATGCGCTCAACAGACCCTTCTTGTCTTGTCCCTTAAAAAAAACCTGTTAATAGTGTTTCCAAATGTGTGGTCACTCAGCACACGCAGATATCGGTCACCGAGAAGCATAAAGCTTCATGGGTGTCAGGCCGCTCTAGGGTCCCAATTAAAACGTTCTCCTGGCTGACCCACGTCCTTCTGTTCCCTGAAGTTATATCCTCTGTTGTACGCCTGGCAGGAGTGAAAGCGGTGTGTCTGTTTTAAGAGCAGACGTATATCCTCGCAGTAGAGAGCTTCAGGAGTCTTTATTTCCAGGCTCAACTTTAGGAGCCTGAAAACAAATTTTTTGTCCTTGTTTTTGTCGCTTTAATGAGAAGCTAATGAGCATATTGAAAGCTTTGAATAGGATGGTGAGTGACAATACAGCAAGATTTTACTAGAAAAATTTAGCCTAGAAATATTGTTATTCAAAAGCGACATTAAAAGCTACGTTGAAGAAGCTACTTTCAGGGGTGGGTAATTCTTCCAAAATGGTTAAAATCTTTCTTTTCAGCTGCTTTCCAAACAATCCTTTGGGAGGATTCAAGCATTCAGCCCATTGTACTGTAAACTCTTCCACCCTTACTCATTCATTCCCACTGGCTGGTCTTTGGATTCGCGCCACATCATGGGTGTCCTGCCTTCTGTCCAGCCTTGTAGAACTGTCACACAGGGAGGGCTAATTAACTGTGGGCAGACTGGGTTAGGCCATTCTTAAGATTAGTTGGGGGCCAGCACCAGGGCAGGGGAGACACAGGCAACGACATGTCAGAGAGGATTCTTCAGTGAGACCCTTGCAGGAGCAAACCAGCTTGGAGCAGGCGGGGTTCAGAGCCAGAGGCAGCAGGCAGTGTGGTCGAAGCTTCAGGAAGGCATGCACCCCAGACAGAGGCATTGCCCACGTGTGGAAGTGAGATGCGATCAGGGTCTTCAAGATCCCAGGCCTTGAAGACCCATGGTTATCAGGATGAGGCCCTGGCTCTGGGGAGTCAGGTAAGGATCAGATGTTCCCGAGTTCACTCAACAAATGTTCCTGGTGGCTGGCCTTTGTCCCCAGAGCCCAGCCCTCGCGTCAGGACAGAGAAGGAAACAGACCCAAACCCCCACCCTCACAGAACTGTCATGCTGATGGAGGAAGCCGAGAACACACAAGATAATAAACGAGTACGAGGAATTATGTGTTGGGGAGTGAAAAGCAGAAGGGGGCAAATCAAGCCAGAAGAGGGGCATGGAGATTTTGCGTTGGGTGAAAGCTGAAATTTTAGTTTGGTGGCTGCGAGGGCCCCTTGAGAAGATGCTTTTGAGGAGGGATCTGAGCAAAGATTTCCTGTTATCAGACAGGGTGCAGAAAGAGGGCTGTAACCTGCCCCCCAGCCTGCCACCCCACTCCCTGGGTGGAGGTTGAAATACTGGGACTGGGTTACAAGGTCAGTCAGACCAATAACACTGATGCTTAGTCACCTGAGGCTGAATTACCGCTGCTAAAATCCAGGCAGGGATGAGTTATTCATCTTTGTACCCACAGCATCAAGCACAGATATCCAATAAATGTTTATTGAGCTGAACCCTTAAATCTCCGAGAACATGGGGTGGGGCTGAGATAACTGTGGCCCCGTGATTCCCAGGACAGCCTTTCTATCAGGAAGATACTTCCACAAACAATGCGATAATCTTTTTTTATCCCTTTTCATGACTGTCTTCCTGATCTTCGAGGGCAGAGATTATATTTCAGCTTGTTCCCTGAGTGCCTGACGCTCTAAGAAGGAGGCAGAGATGAAATAGCACAGGGAAACGAACAGACCCTCCCGGGTGCTGACGGCCCCTAAAGATCCCAGTCCAGCCCATTAGTGAGGGTGAGGTTTTTGTTTAACATGTCTGAGTTTTACATTTTAAAATCGCATCTTGAAACTGAACTATGGTGATAGCTGTACACTTAAAACAAGCGGATTTTATGGTGCATAATTTAGACCTAACGTTGTTTTAAAACGTTGAAGTAGGAGCCAGGTTCAGACAGCTTTCACGTGCTGTAAATAACCCCAAGAGGCATGCTGAACCAAACACATCATCATCCT
Source organism: Bubalus bubalis (assembly GCF_019923935.1). Classification (NCBI taxonomy): domain Eukaryota; kingdom Metazoa; phylum Chordata; class Mammalia; order Artiodactyla; family Bovidae; genus Bubalus; species Bubalus bubalis. Next base: position 1,831,732 of record NC_059178.1, on the reverse strand, counting down.
TCCTAATCACTGTTTAAACCAAGTTGACTGGGATGAAATACTAGGGAAAAGTATATATTGGTCTCCACCCCTAGTTCCTGGCACAGAGCTCCCAAGTGATATGAACACCGGGAGCATCTTGTGGTCTAACATTTGGTCTCTGGTGCTGGTTCCTGACATCAGGGTGATAGAAGTGTCTTTTGTTCTGATGAGGTGACCCTGGGTGGGCTCCTGGATGAGGACTGGTCACCAGAAAGACCAAGACACGGTCAGAAGCTTGGAATTTTCAGCCCTACTCCTTGTACCCCAAAGAACTTTGGGAGAGAGGCTGGAAATGCAGTTACTGATGGATCATGCCTGTGTGATGAATCCTCCGAACAATTGCCAAAGCGCAGGGTTCGGAGAGCTTTCGAGCGGTGAGCACGTGGAGAGGGGCGGGCCTGGAGGGGACGTGGACGCTCCGCCCCCTTCCCACATGCCTTGTCCCCTGCACGTCTTCCATTTCAATGTCCAACTGTCTCCTTTTCCATATTCTTTTATAATAAACTGGTAAACAGTGAGTAAACGGTAGCCACAGGTCCGGTCGAAGCACAGGCAACAATCTATCTGGACAGGAGACTGGCGTCTGAAGTTGGGAGGGGGTACAGTCCCCTAGGACTGAATCCCCTCAATTCTGGGATCTGACATCATCTCCAGGTAGATATGTCAGAACTGAGCTAAACTATAGGATGCTCAGCTGATGTCACGGAGAATTACTTGTCTTGGCAGAAAAAGCCCACACATTTGGCAACCAGAAGTGTCAGAAGTGAGGCGTTCTACGTGAGAGGGAAGGAGAAATACCCAGGAAAGTGAGTGTTTCCTCTGAATTTGCAAATTTACTTTTCCCTTGTGTGATTCCTGCCACCTTAGAGTATACATAGTCTTTTTAAAAGTGTAGAAAACAGTCTTCAAGTACATATAGTCTAAGATAGTTTACCGTTAATGATTGTTAAAGCTAGTGCACATTTCAGGACTGATTTTTATTTAGGGGCTCTACATAAACCAATCTCAACAGACTAATTACACCAGTAAGGTATTCTCTGAGAGAGCTGCTGTATCTGAAACTGTCTAATCTTTTACTTTTGTAGAAATCATATCCAGACTGCTTTTCTAACAGTGGCAATGGGTTGAACAATGCCATTTTTTGCTTAACCTCATCTTTAATATGTACAATACACATTCCAAAACTGCTGGCTAGAATTATGTGGCCATTAGCAGGGGTGATATTCAACAGCTACAGGCAGCCGCCAATGTATCTGGATGATGATTGTAGACAATACGGCCATTTCAGTGTGTCCTGGCTGAGTGGCAGCTGCCAGTAACAACACGGGCCTCTGCACCCCCTCCTCACCCGCAGTATCTGCTGCTTTCTCATCGTATTTACAGGTTGTGTGTTAGTTGCTCAGTCGTGTCCGCCTCTTTGCAAACCCATGGACTGTATGTAGCCCACCAGGCTCCTCTGTCCATGGGATTCTCCAGGCAAGAATACTGGAGTGGGTTGCCGTTCCCTTCTCCAGGGGATCTTCCTGACCCAGGGACTGAACCCGGGTCTACTGCATTGCAGGCAGATTATTTACCGTTTGAGCTACGGGAAAGTCCTATTTACAGGCTGGGGTTGAGTAGGATCCTCACTCCCTCCAGGAAGTCAGCAATGTCTCTGCTGTAAGCACGGCAGAGGGAAGTCATTATATACTGGACCCCGTCCCTCGTACCATCGACGTGAGACACCCTCACTGACTGGCGGGTGGGAGCGGCCACAGTGGATCAGCCAGCAAAGGCACGGCGAGGGCAGCCCCTCTCTTCCCCATGCCCCCCCACCCCCGCCCCCTCAGCCCCGGTCCTGTGCTCTCTCCCTCCACGCGCGCCCTCCTCTCCGCCATCCGGGCCGGTCCCATCTCCTTCCCTGTCTCTTCTTCCTCCGGCTGTAAGGTTCCTGGCACCCATCTGGCTCCTCCTCTCATGTGGCCACTGAACCTGCTGCTGCAGCTACACTTAGTGCGAAAGTGCCGCTGTGAGACGGAAGGAAGAAGAGAGCAGAGAAGCCCCCCCCCCCCCCCCCGCCCCCTACTTCTCAAGGCCCAGGTCTGGATCCAGGGCCTTGTCCTGTGGGCCCCGAGCCTGCCCAGACCCCCAGGACCCACTCCTCTGTCCTCGCCTGCGTCCCCCCAGGGCTGGCCTGGCGCCCCCACCCCCGCCGCAGGCCCAGACCCGGCCCCCCACCCTCTTCTTCCCGCAGGCTCTGGTCTCAGCTCCCTCCTGCCCCAACCACTCAAACTCAACCCAAACGTGTTTCTCTGCTCCTGGAGCCGGAGGACCAAGTCGGAGCACCCTCTAGTGGTCAGGAGGAGCGATGGCACCTCTGACGTCTCCCAAGGTCAGCCCTTTAGAGGTCAGCGCAGGATGATGTCAAACGGGACGCTCTTCAGTACTTCCCACCTCTCCTTGCTTTCGTGTACTTCGTCTGCTGTTACCTCCCTCTCTTCCACGGGTGGAGTGTGCTGGAACGGTCGCTGGAGTAAAGCATCCCTTTGTGGTTGTTCAGTCGCCAAGTCGTGTCTGACTCTTTGCGACGCTATGGACTAGCCCTCCAGGCTCCTCTGTCCATGGGATTCTCCAGGCAAGAATTCTGGAGTGGGTTGCCATGCCCTCCACCAATGGGATCTTTCCGACCCAGGGGTCAAATCCGCGTCCCTTATGTCTCCTGCATTGCCAGGCAGGTTCTTTACCACTAGCGCCACCTGGGAAGCTTGTCAGCAACCGCACCCTTTTGAAACTTGACATCAGAAATGGAGACTGTTACTGTCTTGATCCTTATCACATACCCCTGCCTGACTATATACCTGACTATATACAGTCCTTCTGCTCACCAGGGATGGGGCAAAGTTCTTGACGTGCTAGGTAACTGTGTTTCCCCTTTGCCTGGCAAAGTAATAAAGCCACTCTTTATCTGTATTTCTGCTTGGCATTGGTGCACAGAGAGCCAAGATCTGGGCAACATTGTGACACCCCCCCACCCTCCGCCTCACAGTGTCCACAGCTGTGTGACAAAGTCACATAATCACCTGTTTTAAAGTACGTCAAGGCTATATATTGTCACCCTGATTATTTAACTTCTAGGCAGAGTACATCATGTGAGATGCCCATGCTGGGTGAAGCACAAGCTGGAATCAAGATTGCTGGGAGAAATATCAACAACCCCAGATATGCAGATGACACCACTCTTATGGCAGAATGGGAAGAAGAATTAAAAAGCCTCTTGATGAAAGTGAAAGAGGAGAGTGAAAAAGTTGCCTTAAAACTCAACATTCAGAAAACTAAGATCATGGCATCCAGTCTCACCCCTTCATGGCAAATTGATGGGGAAACAATGGAAAGAGTGACAGACTTTATTTTGGGGGGCTCCAAAATCACTGCAGATGGTGACTACAGCCATGAAATTAAAAGACGCTTGCTCCTTGGAAGAAAAGTTATGATCAACCTAGAAAGCATATTAAAAAGCAGAGACATTACTTTGCCAACAAAGGTCCATCTAGTCAAAGCTATGGTTTTTCCAGTAGTCATGTATGGATGTGAGAGTTGGACTATAAAGAAAGCTGAGCACAGAAGAATTGATGGTTTTGACCTGTGGTGTTGGAGAAGACTCTTGAGAGTCCCTTGGACTGCAAGGAGATCCAACCAGTACATCCTAAAGGAGATCAGTCCTGGGTGTTCATTGGAAGGACTGATGCTGAAGCTGAAACTCCAGTACTTTGGCCCCCTGGTGGAAAGAACTGACTCATTGGAAAAGATCCTGATGCTGGTAAAGATTGAAGGCAGGAGGAGAAGGGAACGACAGAGGATGAGATGGTTGGATGGCATCACTGACTTGATGGACATGAGTTTGAGCAAGCTCCAGGAGTTGGTAATGGACAGGGAAGCCTGGCCTGCTGCAGGCCATGGGGTCGCGAAGAGTTGGACACGACTGAGCGACTGAACTGAACTGAAGGGTGTTTACATTGCTGCTTCTCACCATGACCCCCTGTCCCTTTAAAGCTCACTCAGATTTCTCCAACTAGACTCTTTTTTACCTTCTGCGCAGGAAACCCTGTGAAGCCCTCCAGGTACAAATCCTTTCCACATTCCCCTGTTTCCTGTTTATAAAAAATAGGCTTGCTTCCTTCAGCCTCCTACACCTTCCAGAATTCCAAAAGGCTGATTCAGGAAGTGAGGGAATGCAGAAGCAAAGGAGGAACATCAAGAAACAATAGAGCAGCAGGGGGCAGGTCCCGGTTCCTCCAGAAGGCATATACACAACAACAGCCTTGAGCCTCCTTCGGGGACTCAGGCCCCACCCAGTGGAGGCTGGTGACCTCACGCCGAGCACCAGGTGCCTGCCAATCAGAAGAAAGTCAGACACCCCGCAGCCCTCACCCCAGGTTTTGCCTATAAGAACTTCTCCCCCCAGCCCATCAGGGAGTTGGGGTTTTGAGCATGAGCCATCCGTTCTCCTTGCTTGACCCTGCAGTAAACCTTTTCTGCTCCAGACTCCGAGGTTTTGGTTTGTTTGGCCTCTGGGTCAGGCACGTGAACTTGGATTTGACAGCATGCACTCTGACGATAGTTCATGAGATTTTCACAGCAAGTATACCTGGGGTGGTTTCCATTCCCTCCTCCAGTGGAGGGACAGGGCGGCCTGGCGTGCTGCAGACCGTGGGCTCGCCAAGAGTTGGACACGACTCTGTGGCTGAACAGCAACAACTCTTAAGACCCAGGCTTCCCAGGTGGCACTAGAGGTCAAGAACTTGCCTGCCAGTGCAGGAGACGTAAGAAAGGCAGGTTCGATCCCTGGGTTGGGAAGATCCCCTGGAGGGGGGCACGCAGCCCACTCCAGTAAGAGGAGCCTGGCAGGCTACAGTCCGTGGGGTCACTGACACAACTGAGGCTACTTAACACGCTCAACGTCAGTAGGTCCCTCAACCCTGGAACTGTTGTTTATTCACCTCGTCCGCCCCATCATACATACATCCCACAGCATCGTGAAGAACAGAGAGCCCGAGCCGTGCACACAGGCAGCGCCTTATAATGTTCAAAAATGACCCAACAGGAGTTTCTTTTGTTCCTTGCAGAGTCTCATGCTCCCTACATCCCCTGTCAGGGATTTTCTCTATGTTGTTTCTTTACAAATCTGTTACAACCCAGTTATTCCAGTTCAGTCAGACTGGGATTTAGGGTCATTTCCAAATCGATTAAAAAAAAAAAAAAGACGTGTTTGGCTGCACGGGGTCTTAGCTGCAGGACTTTGATCTTCATGGCAGCGTTCAGGACCTTCAGCTGCAGCAGCAGGACCTTTAGCTGTGGCTGGTGACGTCTCAGTGGCGGCACACGGGATGGAGCCCCCCAGGTCCTCTACGGTCTCCTGTGAGTGTGAGAGTCGCTCAGGCATGTCCGACTCTTTGTGACCCCATGGACTATAGCCCACCAGGCCCCTCTGTCCATGGGATTCTCCAGGCAAGAATACTGGAGTGGAGAGCCTCTCCCTTCTCCAGGGGATCTTCCCAACCCAGGGATCGGACCCAGGTCTCCCACATTGCAGGCGGGTTCTTTACCAGCTGAGCCCCAGGGGACGCCCTCTGGTCTCTTCTCGCGGTGTCTGAGCTTCTTCCTGAGCCACTGACCCTGAACACCATGCTCCTCACAACCTGTCACTCCTCCCTGCCCACAGTGGCTGCTAGACCGTCTTAAAACCATATTCGTGAGCAACTTCCAGCAGCCGAATGTTTATCTTGGTTTTAATGTAATAAACTAAGTCCAGCTCCATTTTAACTTCCTAACTTTATTTTTCCTTTGCTTCACTTATCTTCCTCCATTTGAGTCATCCTTTATGCTGCCTTAAATTCTTTTTTCAACAATAGAACGAAAATAACATAAACGAACAATCAAACATTGTCACTCGCTATCGGTACTTCCTATGCAATTTGTAGGGCTCAGTAGTAAATGAAACATGGGCCCCCTGCCCTAGCATTTTTAAGAGTTTTGAAATGAGACAACAGAGCATTGCACCAAGCATTGCACTCTGCAGAGTGTGGGGCACAGGTCAGGTGTCCCTGAAGCCAGCCGGGAAATAGACACCTTTTATTTTACCATTTAGTAATGACATTTATGTTCACTTATCTCTCAAAGTTTGTTCAAGAACCATTTAAGGCCCAATTTGCATCGTGTACACAGGTGCATCGGAGGAGGCAGAAGCAGAGAGTTGAGAAAATTAAAGGTGTCCTTGGAGATTACATTTAACTAAAACTAATTATCCTATGAAATTATTCTCAGCCGGCTTCTTGGTTCACCTATCTCTGATTCATCTTCGCATTTCCCCACAGGCTGATGCCACCGTGCTATAGGAACGCCAACATTTGCTGGCTGGCAGTTGGATACATATAGAAGGTTAGGAAAGCACTTTGGGGTTTGATCTGAGGATGTCTGGAGTTGTAGATTCAGTTTGGTAGGCAGTCAGTTAAGGAGGATGGTGAGAGAGGAAGATAGATTTAAGAGTCAAAGATATTTGAGATGCTAGAAACATTTCATTTGGGTGGAAAAAATCAGCAAGCAATTGGAGATGTGAGATTGATTCACTAAGGGTTGGTCTGGTTAGATTTTAAAGCAACCTAGGTAGAAACTGGTGGAGAAGGCAATGGCACCTCACTCTAGTACTCTTGCCTGGAAAATCCCATGGTCGGAGGAGCCTGGTAGGCTGCAGTCCATGGGGTCCCCAAGAGTCAGACATGACTGAAGTGACTTAGCAGCAGCAGCAGCAGGTAGAAACTGGTGTGAATGAGATCACCAAGGAACTCCATAAAGAAAGAGAAGAGGTTCAAGGACCAAACCATGCCAAATGTCCTTCAGGGTTTGGGTGAGAAAGAGGGACCACACAGGTGCTTTCTTTGTGGCCAGCACCCCTCCTGACTCATCTCCCACCAGCTTCTGGCTCTCATCAAAGATGCAGATCACTGACCCCGTCCCTATTTCCAGAATACAACCTTGACTTTTCCAGCTCCTTGTTCCGTCTCCTGAAATATTATTTCTCTTCTCCTCCATGCCCAGTTCTCCGCAAGGCCCGTCTCAGATGCCCCGCCCCTTCATCGGAGGCTTTGACCGTCCTCCCACGGGGACATGATCGCTCCTTTCTTTAACTCTCATTGCGCCTCTTTGCAAAACCCTATTGCACTGTAATAGTTGTGAATTGCTGTAACAAATTAGTTCCAGATTTAGCAGCTTAAAAAAAATATATTATCCCCAATGGTTTCTGGGGGTCAGGAATCCAGGAGTGGTTAAGTCAAGCAGTTCTGGTCCAGGACCTCTCGTGTGGTTGCAAGGTATTAGTGGGGGCGGAGAGGGGCCAAGATGGGGCCCCCAATATTATCTCTGACACACACGAGGCTGGGGGTCCAGAGTGTATCAAAAAGGATGGCGTCCCTCACACTGGGTGGAAGACCCAACAAATCATCAGCCAGACTTCTGACTCTCCTTCCCTGGGTGCCAACTACCCTCCGCTGCAGACACAGACGTTTTCGGCACCTTCATGGATGGTCCCCCCTCCAGCTTCATGGAGGTGAGTCCTGCCCCACACGCTTCTGCCTTCGAGGCCAGAGTTGCTCAAAGCTGTCAGACTTCCCCACCCCGACTCTCCTGGCAAAGATGAAAGAAGGGAAGGGTACAGTAACGCCTCTGCTCAGAGAAGCCAGTGCTCTGTCTTTGTGGTACAGCCTTCCTGACTGGCCTTGGTATGAAGCTGGCTTCTACCAAAGCACGTCAAAGGACCTTGATGTGAACTTGATGGGACTCAAACTCACTGCAAGCTCTTAGAGGACGTGGGCCTCACAGGTCACACCTCTACACCTGCCTCAGAGCCGGTCCTCCCTGAATGTTTAAAGGTCTGGCTTTTTTTACTTTCTTTCTTTTTAAATATATATATATATATATATATATTTTTTTGGTCACACCAGGTAGCATGTGGGATCTTAGTTCTTTGACCAGGGATCGAAGCCATGACACTTGCTTTGGAAGCTCGATGTCTTAACCACTGGACCACCAGGGAAGCACTTTCTTTTTTTTAATTACAGCATAGTTGATTGACAATATTGTGCTAGTTGCAAGTGTATATCCAAGTGATTTGCTCATACACGTGTATGTGTATATCTGTACTCCTTGTTTTTTCATTCTTTTGTATTATAGTTTATCACAACATATCAAATATAGTTCCCTGTGCTCTACAGTAAACACGTGTAGCTTATAAAGGTCTGAATTTTAAGAAGGTGAAGCGGGCTCAGCAGCGAGATACTGGAGCCAGTAAGTGTAGCCGCCGCTTCCGGACTCCCATCAGCGCAGGCAAGGCGAGCCAGGGCCCCTGGAAGGACTGGCAGTTTTGAGAGAAGTTTCGAAGGCTGGTGGAAACTTCAGTGTGTTTGTCCACTGAGAAGGAAGAGGATACTGTAGAGCTAAGGAAGACATCTAGGAATTATTTATTTGACTGACGAATTTGCTTAAGGTTGACTTAAAAACTGAATTTGTTTAAAAATGTAAGTTCATGAGCATTTGTAGGACACACACATACATATGTGCGTATATATACACCTGTACATGTATGTATGTATACATGCACATACAAATAGCTAAATATGTAGTAAGAAAAAAGATAATTTCAATCAATTCCAGGTACCACAAATTGTATAGGTCATATTCTCTTACAACAATTAATGCAAATAAGAAAAAAGTTTCAATGAAAAATACTCGACTGTCTGACAACAAATATACTTCTTGTTCTGTTACCATAAAAATACATCTGTTGAGAAGAGACAGAAATTTGAACCACACAAATTAAAACTTAAAATATTTCACCACAATTTTGCCCAAAAACAAACTCCAAAGTTTTAAAAGGTCTTACTGTTAGTCAAGAAATGTTGAAAGAGAAAATATAACCATTTGAATTTGGAAGCAAGAAAAAGATTATATAATATCTATAATGAAGAAAAGGAAGAAAATAAGAGAGGCAGAAATCTCTAAAAAGATTAGCAATGGGTCAATAAATTCAAAAGCTTTATATTTGAGGAAAAAACAAGCAAAATGGGTTACTTACAAATTAAATGAAGAAAAAATAGAAATAGCACAAGTTTAGAAATGATAAAGTAAGCAACAATTAATGTGGAAGGAAATTTAAATAGATTAGCATATACATGCATATGCAATTCTCTTACCGTGTTCAACTCTATGCTGATAAATTTCAAAATCTGGCAATTTGCTGAAAAAACGTATATTTCCAAAACTGATACCAGAGATAATATAATGGACTAGAGTAATAAAAATAAAATAAACTGAAAAAAACTATTAACTACTTCTGCCCTAAAGTTCCAGGACCAGATCATCTTACTAATAGATTCTTTCTCAAGGAATGGAAATGCATGTCCTCCGTGATTTGTTTCAGAGCGTGTAAAAAATGGAAATTACTCCATTTGTTTTGTAATCCTTCCCTTCGCTTTCTTTTACCCCATCTTTCAGCATTTATTTATTTTATTGGTCTTTTACACTCAGTTAACCTCATATTCTATCAAACTTGCTGCCTCACAAAAACTGTTTAAAAAGTCTTTTTGCTTCTGAGAAGCTTTTGACAGGCCGTGAAACATGTTTATAGATAAGAAGTAAACAGGAAGATGTTTTCTCATCCTTTCCAGAATCCAAACTTTCAATAATAAATATCTATAATGTGGGTGGCACCTACCCTGCTTTTTAAGAAAAGCAAATGATTTGTGAATATTATCCTGTCTTTTTGTATTTTAACTTTAATATGTAATTTGTTTGGGTTTGTTTAGTTTAGTTAATGTCTTTCCTTTTTAAAATCTCTGCAGATACTCAAAGGGCTATGCCAAAGTCTCCACTTTCCAATTCTTCCACTTGCACTGAGATTTTCCCATGAATGTTGTGTCTTACCAGTATTTTCCTGAATACCAACTGTTTAATAGTCTAGATCAGCTCTTAATAAACAAGTCAGAGTTATGAGCAAGGGAAGAAAACTTTTGACTCCAAGAAGAAGATTGCCATCATGCTTGGCACACTTGTTGGAAATCTAAACAACCTGGAAACCTCAGAAATGTTTCCGATTTGCAGAGCTGTGTTCATCAAGTTCAAGGGCAAAACTCGTGGGAGGAAAAGTGTGCGCCCGCCCTTCTCTGCTGTGCCTCTTCTGTGGGGGCTGCAATAGGAGTATTTTCTCCACCCAGCCACAAAGATCTGAATCTCTCCAAAAGGAGAGGCTCTCGTGGCTAACTGAGTGCATCTGAAGTCATTCATCTTCCAACTTCACAGCGCCTGGACCACAGACGGAATTCCCTTCCGTCTGCCTCCTTCGAATCTTGCTCTTCTTTCTCAAGGACCTAACTGCATTCACGTTCGCAGCCACGCACACACACACACGCACACTTGTACACACTTACATATACTCTAGGCGTTTGCTGGAAGGCGCGGCTCACTTTTTCTTCCTGGGGCCTCGCACAGTAAGTAGCACCCAGTTTACACTTAGCAAATGTTCTTTCCAACTAAATCAAGTCAAACTGAACTGAGTGTAGCCACAATAGAAGAGTGGAGCAAAAGCAAAGGCAGCAGCAGAGGAAAGCGTTTCTACTTCTGCCTGGGGGAGTTAGGAAAAGCCCAAACAGAAATAACACAAAAACGTATTCTGAGGAGCTATACCAACCGTTTCAACGCTGCAATTTAATTGCATGGAGCAAACATTTAATTTCAGTAATAAATGCTCATACATTTTTTTTTAACACAGCGTTTTAATCTTTGAAACCCTTCCAGGCACTAAATAATTGAATTTTCTAGATTACATTCTTCAAAATTCATGCACATTGATTTACTGTTCCCAGCAGAGCAGTGAAATGAAAATAGAAGCAAATTAAAGACAGCACAAAGCTCAGGACTCCCCTCCGCTTCATTCAGACCACCCACTTCTGAAGCGGTAGCTCCGAAGAGCGACAGATGGCCCTGCTTCTGTCTCAGAGAAGTGGGGAGCACTCGTGCCCACGTGGACACCAGCCTCACCTTCTGTGCCGGGGAGATGGTCCAAGAAGACCTCAGCTCCCCTAGGCCGTAAGTGCAAAGGGGCGGCCTCAGAGCTCAGGGTGGGCTGTTCTTAGCACTTACTTCTACAGTCATTTCTTTCTTTCCAGGTAAACTGAAGAACTTCCAGGAATGATGCGGCCTTTGAAGAACTCTCTGATCCCAGACAGTGAAGTTTCTGCCCTGGTCTATCCCGGTGCTGCGGCCTATGTACTTGTGAACAGATATTTAACGGGACTTTCCTTGTTGACATATATTGTGGGCAGCCCCGGGCTGAGAACAACCAGAGAGCAATCCCTTCATCCATCTGCAGCTTAGGTGAGCAAGACTGGGAACAGGAAAGGGTAAATCAGAGAAAGTTTACCAAGTGGTCTTCCTTCCACTCCAGGCCGGAAGTGGGGGCCACTGAGAGACCCCCGCACAGAGGCTGGGGTTCTTGAAGAAGATGGGGGGACTTCCCTGGTGGTCCAGTGACTTAGTCCAGAGCTCCCAGTGCAGGGGGCCCAGAATCGATCCCTAGTCAGAGAGCTAGATGCCGCATGCTGCACAAAGATCAAACTCTCCAGCGCCCCAGCTGAGACCTGGGCAGGCAAAAAAAAATCTATTAACTAAGAAAGAAAACAAGAAGAATAAGATGGTGGGAGGGCCAGGAAAGGGCAAAGAAGGGAAGGACCCAGCCCTTCATGACTGTCCCTGAGCAGAGGGTGAGGCCAGAGGTGTGGAAGGAAGAAGCTTGTGGTTGAACGGGAGACTGAAGCTTTGAGTTAGACAAGAGAAGACATTTTAACTTTTGAAAAATGAGTCACTGCTTCCCAAGTGAGATGACTCTTGTAACTGAAAGCCACGAGACTTGCCCGTGGAGCTGAGAGAGCCATAAAGGGAGACATGGATATCGCCACATCCTGGCTAATCCACTGAGATCATCCCCGTCAGCAAACTGGCTACGTTGCCTTAAAGCATCACCTCACGTGTCCTGATGTGGCCAAAATGAAGACGCTGCTACACGGCCGACTCTGTCCACTGTTGTGATGACACCGTTGGCTTAACTACCGGGTATTCCAATAACTGCACGCACAGAAGGGTGACTGACTGACCGCAGGTAGCTGCAGCTTTAGGCCTGTTTCCCCTTTTTCTCGTAATGTAGCTCTCAATAACACTGAATATTGAAATTTAGATCAAGCTGTCATTAACTTGACATTACGACTTATCTGGATAATCAAAACCTGGCACATGCTCAGCGTAACTGTTGTTTTAAAACACTTTCGGTTTTCCACTCGGAAACAAGCCAAGGGACTAACCTCCATGCTTAATAAGGACAAAGCTTAGCTGGAGAAACAAATTTCAGCCAAGCCTTCAAATGTCCTGAGCTTAAACTACTTTTTTTGCAAGCAGGTTTTTTTTTGCAAGGACAGGATGCTTGAGTGACATATTCCAAACCCCTAAGTGATGGTGGAAATGGACTTGATTTTGAATCACTGAGACATAAAATGCTCAGGTCTCATTCAACACCTGTGAGGAACCGGGAAGGAGTTTCTTTCACTGTGAACCGCTTTCATTTTCACCTCTTGGAAGAGTCAGCAATCCGACCAAAAGAAAAAAACAAAACCCTAAACTGATCAGGGGATGGCTACATAAATTAACTAATAAAATCTGAAATGCTTTGTAGTCGTATGATAATGACAGAGTGTACAATAATAAAATGGCTCACAATTTGAATTTACAATCCCTACTTACTCCTTAAAGCCCTAGCATTTTAGAGATGAGATTATCTATTCACAAGGCTTCTGCCCAACTCATGTAAGAGGATTCTATTATGGGTTAACTGGAGATAAAATGAGAGTTTTAATATGATAACAGGTCAGTGGTTTTTGAATTGTTAATGTATAAAAGGCCCCAGAGGCATATGCTGAATATATAGTCCGTGAAAGACAAAATTAAATAAACAAAAAGCAATTTACAAGCTGGAAAACATTTTTTAGTTCTCATGGAGCGTTATAACACATGTCCTCTAGCATCCAACTTAACAGGGCTGAGCTGACAACCACAGCAAAGAGGCAAGTGAATTAATTTCTCTTCACAGGCCCAGAACCTGGAAGAAAATGGTCTGTGGGAAAACATTTCAGAATTGAAAATGTGAACCACAGGGCAGACACAGGATTCCTGGGGGCACAGAAGCTCCTGGGAATGAGATTCATCCTGGTGATATTACAAAACCATGAAGATGGGATGTACTTACTTATGCGTTCGTGTTTGCTGTACCCCACCCACTTCCAGAAGGGGGGTTTGTAGCTAATGTGAAAATTCTGGGGAGGAGAGGGCATCTTTTCAGTCTGGATCAGGCAGTATTTTGAACATATGCATGGCTGCAAGACTGTCATAATGAGTATGGTACCCACGAGATGTTACAGGCAGCTTCCCCTTTACCTGTTCAAGGATGACAGTGGCCATGTAACTAACTTGCCTGTTTTCTGACTCTTGGGCCACAGATGCACATTTAGGCCGTTGACCTCTCACCCTGAAACGTCCGTGTGAAAACAGCATCCAGAGCAGGGAGACGCCCCCTTATCAGTGTCGCTGCATAGACGCCTCTCCAGGTCACTGCCTGGAAGCCTGAGAAACTCTGTCCCCACTCCTAGTGGGTGGTTTAGAAACAAGAGCTGCAGTGGTGGCTGGGGACAGGAGGATGGGGTTGAAAACGTACGAGAAATGGGCCTTATAGACTCTCCGATTCTCTGGTTTTCCAGCACCAACTGGGCATCCAACAATTCAATTCCATTCTGACACCAACTATCCAGAGTCAGTTCAGACCCCACAGGTGAAAGGGGTCAGTCCCACAAGGCCCCTTTCCCTTCTAATGCGGGCGGGATGCCAGGCTGTTTGCACTTCTGATTTGGCTGCAAATTCTGGGTTCCCACACTCTGCTCTCAGCTTTGGCCGTTTGCGAGAACAGTTCACAGAACTCAGGGAAAATGCTGCACTTACCATCACACTTCATTATAGAGGGTGCAGGTGAACAGCCTGCTCATCACGAGGGACATGGGGCGAGATCCAGAAGACTCCTGAGCACACAACTGGAGTACACTACCCTCCTGGCACACGGGTGTGTTCACCAACTCGGAAGATCCCAGAACTCTCTCATCTGGAGGTTTTTATGGAGGTCTCCTTACACAGACATGATTGATTAAATCACAGGCCATCGGTGAAGAACTCTAGCCCCTCTCCCCTTCTCAGAGGTTTAGGAGTGGGCCCCAAAGTGCCAACCTTCGAACAAGGACTTGATCTTTCTCACCACCACCCCTCATCCTGAAGCTCACCGCCCCTAGGAGCTCACCAAAAGTCATTTCGTCTGCAAAAATTCAGGCTGAATGGTTGAAAGAAGCTTCTCATGGATGAACTCTTCTCATGAATGAACAGAAGCTTCTCTGTCTGACTCTCAAAGATGCTCCTAGGACTTCCCTGGTGGTCCAGTGGCTCAGACTCCACGTTCCCAGTGCAGGGCCCAGGCTGGGTCCCTGGTCAGGGAACTGGATCCCACCTGTGAAACCAAAGATTCTGCACGCTGCAACCGAGACTGGTGCAGCCAAACCAAAACGAAAAGGATGATCCCATCACTTCTACACTCAGGAAATTCTAAGAGTTTTAGGAGCTTTGTCCAGGAATCTTGGACAAAAAAAAGAGACATTTATTTCTTTTTATACCACCCAGGCGCTATAGCATTAAGCTTAGAAGGCTCTGCAAGACCCCCCTCCAAACCAACTTACCACAGTAAAATAAAGGGAGGCTCATTCCCTTCTTACCTCCAGGAGCCCTGCAGCACATTTAGTGGGCATTTCAACTTTGTTCCATAAGCATTTCCCATAAGCTGGCTGTGAATGTTGGTCACTGCAGGGGTAGTGGACGTGACCTCAAGCTAGTCCATGCCACGGGCTGACATTTGTATGGTACACTGAAGGGCTCTGGTCCTGCTCTACCCCATTCAATCCTGTTAACTGTCCTACAAAGGAGGGCCCGTTCTACAGATGAGGAAACTGAGGCTTGGACAAGTTAAGGAAGGCCAAGGCCGCATGCTAGAGTGCTGTGGAGATGTGATCTGCACTCAGCTCTGTCTGACTCCAGAGTTCAAGTTCTTCACTCTGCACCACTCGGTCTCCAAATCATCAAAAGAAAGCAGACTGCTGTGGAAGGGACCACAGGCTTGGGATTAACACAGTCAGCAGCGATCCCACATAATGTAAGAGAACACTACAATACGATACCCTGTGATGTAACGATGGCCTGATCGTGAGACCCTCACAGTGAGCGCTTTGGGTCCTCTGACGAGGCGTTTTCAGTTACTGGTAACATTATGGATGCAACTACAGAAAATTTCATATAATCAAAACAAAATTAAAAAAATTTTTTTTTAATTTCTGGCCGTGCCATGCAGCATGTTGGATCATCCTCAACCAGGGACTGAACCTGCGCCCCCTACTTTAGGAGCACAGATTCTTAACCACTGGGACACCAGGAAGTCCAAAACAATTTTTTTTCCCTTTCCATTATAATTTAATATTGTGTCCTTATACTTCTTACACTTCTTGCTTTTCAAAAATTTTTTAAAAGGTAAAGTTTCGTTCACAATAAAACTTCATTAGTTCAGATGCCACTAATTCATAATCAGTGTTACCTTAATAGGAACTGAGCTGAATTTTACTTTTGCAGACACTTTCCTAATAAATCAAGAGATTAAATAGTTGTATGAGATTTATATTCATTATTGGGCTCTGGAGTACTTTATTATTCTCAATTAAAATTCTGCATTGCTATTTTGACTATTTTTATTATTATTAAGTCCTACTTGCAAAACTTAATAAAAAGCAAAATATAGTTCCTAGCGTATATAATATAGAGTGTAGAAATTAGAAATATTTAAGCAGTAAACATTTGCTTTTTTCCAAAATTTGCATAATCAATTTAGCAAGTTTCTGTTGTTTAATGCATGCATTCAGAAAAATCTATTATTTCGTAGTGTAGTCAATATAATCCTTACAAAGAATGTAGTTAGGGTGGTTATTTCCTAGGTAATGCTATCTTTCATAGTAAAAATCACAATCTCTGAGACTGCAGTAGTATTGGGATTTAAAAGTTATTTAACAATAAATTTCTAGGGACACCCCAAGTGTTCTTTCAGGCTATAAAGTGTTCGGTTGCTTCATAAGAACAAAGCAAATAGTCTTCTTTATGGAATATTTGCTAGATTAAAGGACTCCTTTTTCCTTACTTCAGTTTCATGTCAGATGTGAATCTCTATTTTTAGCCAGGGAACCACGTGGACATCAGTGGTCCCTGCAGAAGAGCTGGGTGTCTAAAGACGAGATAAATACAAATACCTTGGTAGTCCCCTGAGTGGCTTCCCTCTCCATCCCACCACCACCCCCAAATCTGTGAGTCTTATGCTTGCTCTCAGTAGTGTTCAGAAATTTCAATAGAAACGGATATAAAGTTGGACCCTATAGCAGACCCTACTAAAATGAAGTTGGGTTTTATAGAAATAAAAATTAATATCAGTGGTTTAGCAGTGAAAGAAGGAGACTAGCAAATTTTCGCTGGGAAGGCTGCCCCCAGGGCACTGAGGAGGTGAGCTCAGCGAGTGAGCTCCCCCGGCCGCCGCCGTGGAGGCTGCCTGTGAGGGCTGACGCCATCCTTCCTTCCGTTATCGCAGGCCCTGATTACAGAAAAATCTCCTGATTGAGGGTCGGCAAATCTGAAATTTGAGATGCTACATGACACGGTCACACGTAAAGGCTGAGGGGTCTGAGCAAGTCCATTATCCAATCTCCTCATCTCACAGATGGTGTCAATGAGAAACTGGCTTTCCAGGTGGGGCCAGTGGTAGAGAACACGCCTGCCGATGCAGGAGACGCACATTCGATCCCTGGGTCGGGAAGATCCCCTGGAGGAGGAATGGCAACCCGCTCCGATATTTTTGCCAGGAGAATCCCAGGGACAGAGGAGCCTGGCGGGCTATGGTCCATGGGGTTGCAAGAGAGTCAGACACGACTTAGAGACTAAACAAGAACCAACAAAGAAGAAGAAACGGAGGTTTGGAGAACTTTCAGGAATTTGAATATGGTCAAAAAACTGGTAAATGCTGAAAGGTGGGGATCAGATCTGGACCCGGAAACATGTACCTCCAAATCCCCGTTCATAAGACCACCTCGGGCCAGCTGCATGTGGCAGGCCAGCCCATACCCTGAACACCCCAGAGGTGGGCAGCACGGCGGTCGTGCCCCGGACCGTGGGAATGCAGCCACGGCGAACAATGTCTAAGAGGAACTGCCAGACACGGCGGAGGCTCCCACGCTGCCAGAACACCGGGTAACAATCTGAGGACACTGGTTCGCCCTCCACCGAGCATTCCTCCACATCTACACGGCCTGGTTCACTTGTTCTTTCTCACAGAAAACGCACTACGTGCCTTCATAAACCTCAGTGGCCCTCGAACAATGAAACAGTGACTTTGCTCTAACAGAGCTTTTAGGGAAGTGGTGGTTGAAGTTGAAAACACTTTAGTTCTTGCCTGAAAAAGTCAAGAAACTTCCTTGTGGTTGGTAGACACTAGCTCTGCATGAATTTAGGATTTTTCCTCTAAAGTATTAGAATCGTAGCTCAGAAGACCCAGGACAGTGACCACTAACTGGACCTTGTGAATTTTTTCTCATTTACCCGAAGGCTTGGGAATGAAAGCTCAGAAATGGGAGGCAGAGACAGAAGAGGACGTTTCTGAAGCACGCTCCACGGAGGAGAAAGAGAGTTTGGGTCCATGTTCTTCACAGTTGCATTTTAGGGGCAAACGAGTGGTTTCAGTGGGTACAGAGGCATGGGGATCACAAGAGCAGACATGGGAGGCAGGGAAGCTCATGGAGCGTGTGAGAGCCGTGAGGTCAACGCAGCCAAAGCAGTGTGTGTGTGCGTGTGTGTGTGTGTGTGCACGTGTGTGTGCGTGGGTGTGCATGCGTGTGTGCGTGCACGTGTGTGCGTGTGTGCGTGTGTGCACGTGTGTGTGTGGGTGTGCACGCGTGTGTGCATGTGTGTGCAGGCGCACGTGTGTGCGTGTGTGCACGCGCGTGTGCATGTGTATGTACATGTGGGTGTTCACCCACATCCAGATGTGTACACACGCGGAGTCATCAGGCAGTGTTGGCTGATAGCACAAGAACGGTAATGGGAGGAGCTGAGCTCAGGCCTTCACTGAAAGGGCTCCCACGACGCGCTGTTTGGAAGAAGCTGCTTAGAAGGCTGGTGGGGAAGAAGCCCTCAGACACAGACTAGTCCTGCATTTTAAACAGCCCCAGCCCTGGGGGCTAAGGGTAAGCTTTTCTATCTTAACTGAGGTTTAAATGAAGAGGCTAGTAGAGGCTTTTCCAGTTATGCTAATATCTGATGCCAATTATCATTACAGCCTTAGTTTTAAACCTGATCTTTCTGCCCTTCTGCAGTCATCACTCATATCCTGACTCAAATATAGAGAAGCTTCACAACTTTCATTGCCAAATACATATATATATATATGTTTCAATTTTTAAAGTTCTTCTATTATAAAATTAAGATCACTTTTATTGTGAATTTTTAATAGAAAAAGAATTTTCACCTAAACATATTCATGTTATTAACTTCCACAGAGAGTAATTTTGTGCTATTCAGTGGTTATCTCTAGACTACAGGTTGGTAGACAGTTTCTATTAGATGGCAAATATTTTAAGCTTTGCAGGCCCTACAGTCTCCATCATACCAACTCAAAGGTTGTAGCAAGAAAACAGCCATAGACAACATGCAAATAAGTGAGTGTGGTTGTGTTTCGATAAAATTTTATTTAGAAAACAAGTCAGAAGCAGATTTGGTCCTTGGGCCATAGATTGCTAACTCCTGCTCTAGACCGACAAAATTTTCTTTACAATCAAGAAACGCTTAACCCATTTTTGTAACCGGTCAATTTTAATTGTCTTACTGGTCCATTTTCTCTGTGCTAACCATCTGGATCAATTTTGTTATACGTATTTATGCAATCATCACTTCCTCCGCTCCTGGATTAGTACTGTGTAGCTTAGAAAGCACTCAGAAGAGGGGTTCCTTCTTGGTCCAGCGGTTAAGAATCCACCTGCCAATACAGGGGACATGGATTCAAAGCTTGGTCCAGAAAGATCCCACATGCTGCAAAGCAGCTAAGCCCGTGAGCCGCAACCACGGAGCCCACGGGCCACAGCTTCTGAAGCCCACGCGCCCTAGAGCCCTGCTCTGCAAGGAGAAGCCGCGGCGGTGAGAAGCCCTCGGACCACAAGAAGAGTAGCCCCCGCTCCCTGCAACGAGAGAAAGTCCGCGCAGCAATGAACTCAGTGCAGAGTTCAAAAAATGATTAATCTTAAAAAAGAGCATTCAAAAGAATAGTTCTTACCATTTTACTTTCATTTTTAACAAGACACTTACAGAGTTCCTTTAGCTCATGAGAGTCTTGTAGAAAGTGTGGGTAGGCATCCACACTCATGGCCCCCTATGGGGACAAATCCAGAGAGACAGTCTGGCCAGCCTTGGCTTTGTATTTTAAGATTTTGTTAAAAGCTTGACTGGGAATTTTCTCTGCACTTTTCAGTTAAAGGGCCACAATCCCACTATTCTACTCTAAAAATATTCTTAATCAGGTAAGCCAAGAATATGGTGGCCATTTACCTTATAGAAGCAAGAGAATTCATGTCTCAGAATCAAAAATATCTCGCCCATTATCTTGTAATAACCTGTAACAGAGTATAATTTGCAAAAAATATTGAATCACTGTGGTGCACACTTGAGACTAACACGACACTGTAAACCAAGTAAACTTCAACTTTTCTAAAAAGCACCTCGGAGACTGGCAGGTCCCGATTATCTGCAGACCCCTTGAAGTAAAAGAAAATGAGACGGGCACTTCATGGATGCAAAATTGGGCACAAGAGTGAGTTTTGCTCTAAATGAGAAAAGAAATCTCAACAAATAACAGCCTTTAAACTTCTAAAAGCTGAGAAATACTAAACTCATTTTATTTCAGATTACCTTTAGGATTTCCACTTAAGATACTTCCTTCCTGTCATATTTAAAATTTTTGGCTGGTTAATAATTATGGAAAAATATTTTAATCAAAAATTTTAAAATGCCCAAAAGCAATTCAAATTGCTCTTGTGTCATATGTTGTGTATTTGACACGTGTTATCGAATTATTCTCAGGGTAAGAGTTTTTTTAATCTTTTATTCTTAAATAATTTTAGATTCACAGGAAGTCACCAGAGTTTTGTTGCTGGAGCTTTTTTTTTTGCATTGTCACTTGTTTCTTTAGACCACTTTGCTGTGTTGGTGGTGATTTTGCTACTTCATCTGGAACCACCGAACTTTAGCAAGATAAGACGCATCAGATATTTTAAAATTATCCCAACTCAAATGCACTGGGATACATAAAAAAGTGGCAACTTTACACATAATCGTATGTGTCTCTAGCACTGCTGCACACTGTGCTGCCTACAACCACTGGGGTTCACATAAACTTGGTTTCAAGAAATTCCCAGAAAATAACGAAGTTGCAGCAGAAGCAGTGGTCTTCATTCATTGCAACACAAAGCTCCGCACACTTAGAGAAATGTGTGGTCACGCAAGCACAGTGCTTGGGCTTGAAAGGGGCCTCGAAGCTTTCAGCTTCCTCTGCTTCATGGTAAGCCCACCTCTGACCTTCAAAGTCACTTAGTTTAGGCCTGGCATCAATCACGTGTCCCCAGTGGTTAGCCAGCCTCTGCACAAACATCCCCTGTGACACTGAGCTTATTACCTCCCAAGGCAACCCAGTCCACTTTCAGACAGTGTATTAGTCAGGGTTCTCCAGGGAACAGAGCCAGTGTATACGAAGAGATTTATCATAGATACTCGGCTCACACAGGATGGAGGCCAAGAAGTCCTGTGATCTGCTATCTGTACACTGGGGACCCAGGAGAGTGGTGGAGTGACTCCCTCTGAATCTGAAGGCTGGGGA
This sequence comes from Bubalus bubalis, assembly GCF_019923935.1. Classification (NCBI taxonomy): domain Eukaryota; kingdom Metazoa; phylum Chordata; class Mammalia; order Artiodactyla; family Bovidae; genus Bubalus; species Bubalus bubalis. Next base: position 1,810,602 of record NC_059178.1, on the reverse strand, counting down.
CCCAGAAAAATGGTGGTGAGACTCCCTCTGAGTCTGAAGGCTGGGGACCCAGGAGAATGGTGGTGAGACTCCCTCTGAGTCTGAAGGCTGGGGACCTAGGAGGGCGGCAGTGAGACTCCCTCTGAGTCTGAAGGCTGGGAACCCAGAAAAATGGTGGTGAGACTCCCTCTGAGTCTGAAGGCTGGGGACATAGGAGGGCGGCAGTGAGACTCCCTCTGAGTCTGAAGGCTGGGGACCCAGGAGAGTGGTGGTGAGACTCCCTCTGAGTCTGAAGGCTGGGGACCCAGGAGAGTGGTGGTGAGACTCCCTCTGAGTCTGAAGGCTGGGAACCCAGAAAAATGGTGGTGAGACTCCCTCTGAGTCTGAAGGCTGGGGACATAGGAGGGCGGCAGTGAGACTCCCTCTGAGTCTGAAGGCTGGGAACCCAGGAGAGTGGTGGAGTGACTCCCTCTGAGTCTGAAGGCTGGGGACCAGGAGCAGGGTAGGAAGGATGATTCCACTCAATTGGAGAGTGTGAACCCGCCCTCCGTCTGCCTTTTTGTTCTTTCCAGATTCGCAATGGATCGGCTAATGCCCACTCACCTTGGTTTGGGCGTCTCCTATACTTGGTCTACTGATTCAGATGTGAATCTCTTCTGCAGACACCCTCACAGACACACCCAGAAATAATGTTTAACCAAATATCTGGTACCCTGTGACCCAAACAAGCTGACACATAAAATTATCATCACGGTCTTGAATTATTATAGAATTCTTCCTTATGCCAAACTAAAACCCACCTCCTAGTATCCATTAGCTAGTGGTCCTAAGTCTTCCCTTTGAACAATAAATCTAAATCATTCTTCCGCATAACAGTCATCCAAATATTTGACAACTGTGTTTGTGTCATCCACTGTCTTAACTTGAGATTCCTACTGACTCAAAGAACATGAGTTTGAACAAACTCTGGGATTTCATGAAGGACAGGGAAGCCTGGCATGCTGAAATCCATGGGGTTACAAAGAGTCAGGCACAACTTAGCGACTGAATAACAGAGAAGCTGACCCTGTTATAAAAATTTGCTTCGGTGCAAATAGTTTATTTGGGACCTTTTCCTAGGAAACACCAGCAAGGGAGCAGGGAGTTAAGCCAATGGAGTGTCTGTTATCAAGCTACTTACCCTCTGAGCAACCTGGGCTCATTCCTTCCGGGAGACTCTGGAAGTCAGGGTAGAGCCTGGGCCTCAGAGTTATCCCATCTAAAGGGTGAGGGAGCCAGGGATTTATACACTAACCCAGGTCAGTTATCACCTGAGGGCTGTTCTTGAGAGAGATTAGACTCCAGCTTCCAGAGAAAGCCCTTAAACAGGGCGATGCCTAGGTTGCCAGGTGGACCCCAGCCAGCCTGCCCTCCCCTACTGGAGGGGACGTGGAGGCATGCTCTCCAGGCCATTCTGCCCTGCGGTCTCCAAGGGTTCTGCACACAGCACAGCTAGGGTCTCTTCAGTCCTGTTCCATCAGGTGGTCTTGGTTTTGCCATTTTTTTCTTCTTAGAACTGAGCACAACACTCCCTGTATGGTCCCTCCCTCATTCACCCAACTCCTAGTCCTAGAAAGAAACATGCCCAACACAGAATAGGCATCATCATTAATCAAAGATAGGAGAAAACATAGTCAGGTTCAGTCATGGAAGCAGCTTAACTAGTATTTAAGCAAATTCGATGCCAATGGAGTAGGCCTGGTGTGGTCCTGATCCAGAGTGTCCACCGAGGTTCCTGAATGGCTTTTACTAGAACCATCTCCAAGTAAGCCAACTGGGAAATTCTATTTCCTTTAAAAATTCCAGACAGATTCACTCTCTCCTAGTCCCCTATTGCTGGAAAGGGTGTTCTTTAGTGCTCTGCTATATATGCAAAGAGAGCTCAGCCTAAGATTAAATTATGGAGAAGGCATGAAAATTGTTTATGCTGAATAATCAAACATAGTAAGCTTTTTGCCACAAAGTGACAGCATTCCTCCTGATGATTCCTTGCCGCAGCAGCTTCAAAATATATTCATACTTCTTTGCTGCTCCTGTCTTCAGAAAGTGGGGCCTAATTTCCCTCCCCTTGAGTGTGGGTTCTACTTTGGTTCTAACAAAGAGAATGGAAGCAACCCCAGGAGATTCCTGACGGTAGGTCCTAAAGCGATTAATAGCTTCCTCGAGGTCAATCTCTTACGAAGATGAGGGAGCCACGTGGTAAAGACGAGAGAGCAGTCCTCTGGAGATTCCGCCTGGCAAGAACCTGAAGCCTCCAGCCAAGAAGAGCAGTGGGAATGAGTCACCTTGAAAGCAGGTCAAACCTGCAGATGACCGCAGCTCTGGTTGACTTCTTGATGGCAGCCTCATGAGAGGCCCTGACCAGATCCACGAGCTCAGCCACACCTGGGCTCCTGACTCTCAGAAACTGTGAGACCACATACATCTGAATTTTCTCTTTTAAGCTGCTATGTTTTGGGGTGATTTGGCCACAGTGATCGATAAGCAATACTTGCAGAATGCATACATGGGCAGCTGGTCTTGTTAGATAATGAAGAATAATCAGCTTTTTAGCTAAAAGTGACAGGATTCTTGAACCATGGACTTGAATACCTGAACCATGAACTTCCAGATGTTCAAGCTGCATTTAGAAAAGGCAGAGAAACCAGAAATTAAATTGCCAACATCCACTGGATCATCAAAAAACAAGAGAATTCCAGAAAAACATCTATTTCTGCTTTATTAACTATGTCAAAGCCTTTGACTGTGTGGATCACAACAAACTGTGGAAAATTCTGAAAGAGATGGGAATACCAGACCACCTGACCCGCCTTTTGAGAAACCTATATGCAGATCAGGAAGCAACAGCTAGAACTGGACATGGAACAACAGACTGGTTCCAAATAGGAAAAGGAGTACGTCAAGACTGTATATTGTCACCCTGCTTATTTAACTTACATGCAGAGTACATCATGAGAAACGCTGGGCTGGATGAAGCACAATCTGGAATCAAGATTGCCAGGAGAAACATCAATAACCTCAGATAGGCAGATGACACCACCCTTATGGCAGAAAGGGAAGAAGAACTAAAGAGACTCTTGATGGAAGTGAAAGAGGAGAGTGAAAAAGCTGGCTTAAAACTCAACATTCAGAACACTAAGATCATGGCACCCGGTCCCATCACTTCATGGCAATAGAGGGGGAAACAGTGGAAACAGCGTCAGACTTTATTTTTGGGGGGGCTCCAAAATCACTGCAGATGGTGACTGCAGCCAGGAAATTAAAAGACCCTTACTCCTTGGAAGGAAAGTTATGACCAAACTAGACAGCATATTAAAAAGCAAAGACATTACCTTGCCAACAAAGGTCCGTCTAGTCAAGGCTGTGGTTTTTCCTGTAGTCATGTATGGATGTGAGAGTTGGACTATAAAGAAAGCTTAGTGCCAAAGAACTGATGCTTTTGAACTGTGGTGTTGGAGAAGACTCTTGAGAGTCCCTTGGACTGCAAGGAGATCCAACCAGTCCATCCTAAAGGAGATCAGTCCTGGGTGTTCATTGGAAGGACTGATGCTGAGGCTGAACTCCAATACTTTGGCCATCTGATGCAAAGGGCTGACTCATTTGAAAAGACCCTGATGCTGGGAAAGATTGAAGGCAGGAGGAGAAGGGGATGACAGAGGATGAGCTGGTTGGATGGCATCACCAACTCAACGGACATGAGTTTGGGTGGACTCTGGGAGGTAGTGATGGACAGGGAGGCCTGGCATGGTGCGGTCCATGGGGTTGCAGAGTTGGACACAACTGAGTTACTGAACTGAAGTGAACTGACAGGATTCTTTCTTGTGATCATTGTTATGAAATCTCCATTTCCCTCCAGTTCTTAATGAAATTTTAAATCATTTATCAATAACTTTCCATTACCAATTCTTGAATTGCACATGTTTTTACCTATCTCACCTCCCTCCCCTCAAATCTCAGTAATGCAAATGCTATCTAAGGTTTCCCAAGCTGTGCTGTGCGTGCTCAGTCACTAAGTCGTGTCCAGTCTTTTGTAACACCATGGACTGTAGCCCACCAGGCTCCTCTGTCCATGGGATTCTCCAGGCAATACTGGAGAAGTTGCCATTTCCTTCTCCAGGAGATCTTCCCAACCCAGGGATCAAACCCGAGTCTCCTGCATCTCTTGCATTGCAGGCAGATTCTTTACCACTGAGCCACCTAGGAAGCCCCAGAGCTGCAGTACCAGGACATAAATCCCATCGATGGTTGACCTCTGCCACCTTGCCCTAAGGTGTACAGAATAAATTTCTTACTTGGAGTGGAGCAGGATCGGTGGGCATCAAAAAGGCTTTATTTCGATATGTTTCATTATCTTTTTATCTTTCTTTTCCTCATCTCTTTCCCAATTTTATAATCTTAACATCTGAAACTCTCAATCTGATTTTGACCTAGCCCATAAAAATGCCTTCCTGACTTTGGTGGCTTGTGAGCAAAACAGTCAAACAACCCTGCCAGCCCATGGACTCTGGCCAATTAGTGTTTCAGCAGAGTATTTCTACCTAAGGCAAGGGCTCCCTGTCCTTCCCTCGCCATGGGGAGTGATAAGACAGTAGATGGGGGCTCCCTGTCCTTCCCCTCACCACTGGGAGTGATAAGACAGTAGATGGGGGTTCCCTGTCCTTCCCCTCACCACTGGGAGTGATAAGACAGTATATGGGGGCTCTGTGTCCTTCCCCTCACCATGGGGGAGTGATAAGACGTAGATGGGGGCTTCCTGCCCTTGCCCTCACCACTGGGAGTGATAAGACAGTAGATGGGGGCTGGGCATGCCTTCCCCTCACCATGGGGGAGTGATAAGACATAGATGGGGGCTTCCTGTTCTTCCCCTCACCACTGGGAGTGATAAGACAGTAGATGGGGGCTGGGCATGCCTTCCCCTCACCATGGGGGAGTGATAAGACATAGATGGGGGCTTCCTGTTCTTCCCCTCACCACTGGGAGTGATAAGACAGTAGATGGGGGTTCCCTGTCCTTCCCCTCACCACTGGGAGTGATAAGACAGTAGATGGGGGCTGGGCATGCCTTCCCCTCACCATGGGGGAGTGATAAGATGTAGATGGGGGCTTCCTGTCCTTCCCCTCACCATTGGGAGTAATAAGACAGTAGATGGGGGCTGGGCATGCCTTCCCCTCACCATGGGGGAGTGATAAGACGTAGATGGGGGCTTCCTGTCCTTCCCCTCACCATTGGGAGTGATAAGACAGTAGATGGGGGTTCCCTGTCCTTCCCCTCACCACTGGGAGTGATAAGACAGTAGACAGGGGTTCCCTGTCCTTCCACTCACCATGGGGAGTTATAAGACAGTAGATGGGGGCTGAGAGAAGAACTCGACTGTCCTCTGTGATCCTGCTTCTCTGACCAGAGCCAACAGGCTTCCCTTTGTTATGGGTTGAACTCACCTTGCTTCTTTTTTCCCCAAACAGCTGCAATTGCAAGTTATTGCTTGCCAGAACTTATTTTTCTCATACCTGTTCAAACATCTATGAGTGAGAAAAAGCTGATGAAAGCGAAAGGATACTCCACTGTCCTCAAATTATAGGTGACGAAAGAAACGAATGCATACTGATATCAGAATAGGATCAGGAATACTTTTTTTTCCCTACAGTTATGTCAGAACTAGAGAGTGAAACAGAATGCTGGTTGTGGGTATATTGCTCCATATTCTTAAAAAAAAAAAAAAGTGTGCATTATTTGGAATTTCCAAGTCTATTAGAGCATGGCTCATCACACTCACTGCACCGTAATTATCCTTCAAAAGAAATGCATGTTCTACCTGGTAATCAAAATTCTCGGGGTGAGTCAGTGAATTCATGAGTATCTCAGCTGGTGGGTTTGCACCTCTGATCTTAGCCACTCAGTTCAGTCAGTTCAGTCGCTCGGTCGTGTCTGACTATTTGTGACCCCATGAATTGCAGCATGCCAGGCCTCCCTGTCCATCACCATCTCCTGGAGTCTACTCAAACTCATGTTCATAGAGTCTGTGATGCCATCCAGCCAATATCATCTTTTGTCATCCCCTTCTCCTCCTGCCCCCAATCCCTCCCAGTATCAGGGTCTTTTCCAATGAGTCAACTCTTCGCATCAGGTGGCCAAAGTATTGGAGTTTCAGCTTTAGCATCAGTCTTTCCAATGAACACCCACACTCAGGTGCCCAAAAGTCCAGATGCCACCGTCCCAGAGCCCACTTTGAGTCTCTTCCATCTGTGTGCTTTTATCTTTGGGTCTTTCTTACCTTCTCAATTCATACTTTAAATTGAGATTTCATAAACCGAGCCAAATTGGTACATTTCAAAGGTTTATTCTAATCTCTTCCATTGTTCTGTAATTATGAGTTGGGTCCAAGCAATTCAGAATTGTGTGCCAATCCTGAAGTTATTCCAAATTGCTTATTTTGGGAATTAGTATTAGAAAGTCTGGCACACAATAGGCATACAATAAATGGTTATGGAATCCTGGTGTATATATACATGTATTTTTTTTTAATCTGCGATAAAATCTACCTTCAATAGACGGTAGAAGCAAGATGTTCCTGGCACATGACAGACTGACTCACGGCATCTGTGATAAGAGGGACACTGAACAGAATTCCTGGAAGAGGTGTGTGCGCTCAGCGTCCTTATTATCATGTCATCTCCCACTCGTCATCGATTTTCTCAAACATCCAAAGACATTAGAATAAATTATAGAGCCTTACAGTTATTTAGTCCATGAGGATATAGAATTCAGGAATCTATCCAAGACTTGTCACTACCTGAGCTAGAAGGGCCTTTAAAATATACTCTGATGGACTCGAGTGCTAGTATGATAGATTGGCCCTAGGGGTTTTCTTTTGATAAAATGAAAGAGAAGGAAGAGAGAAAAAAGGGGGAGAAGTGAGAGAGAAGGGGGTCATCCAACCCCCAAACTCAGCATATTCATATGAGCATATAAGACCAAAAGATGCAATGTCAAAATTAAATTTGAAAAATTCCATCCTAATTTTATGGATGAGGAATCCTGCCCCCTGTCCCCATAAGATGAAGGCTTCCTATCTCCTTATTCTGGTGGGGAAAAGAAATGAGAAAGATTGATGAAAGCACCTTTCTTTCAAAAGTCCTCTCTTTCAGTTCAGAGCAAGGAAAATTAAAATACCAAGCAAGTTCATCCATCATGGTACACCTCTTGTCTCCTTTTCATCTTTCTTCTACTTTCTAGATTACTAATTTCTCAGTCACCTTGTTTTCGCTCCCTGTCTGATGGTAAGCATGTTTATAATACTTAATATTTGTTATATCCATAGATGCTGGGACTTTAGCACTTAATATTTGCCATATACATAAGAATTCATGAATATTAATTTGGTGTCCCAAGCTATTTCAGAAATGAGAGTAAGGAAAGCGAGGCTTAGAAAATCGAAAGGATAATTGCTATCTTGAGTGAAAACTTGCGGGCTTCATCTGGATGTGGGGCCTCCGACACATTTCATCGCCAGCCGCATGACTGTCGGCAAGGGTATCCGTCAGTGTAAGTCAGGTTATGCTGTGGTAACAAAGAGCCTCCCAAACTCAATGGATTACAACAATTCAGGTTTACTTCCCTGAATTCCCACATCCATCACAGGGTGGTCACGGCTTGGTGACAGAGGGGAAAGAGCGTACACGCGGTAGATAACACGCTGGCTCCAGAATCTCTCTCCCAGAAGTGGCCCCTGTCACCTCCACTCACAGTCTGATGGCCAGAGCACGTCCAGTGACTCGTCAGTGGGGCAGGGACAGTCTTCTCACCAGGAGAGGCAGCAAGTCTTGTGAACGTAACTATCGACCACAGTGAGAGACCTCACTTGCTCAGCTGTGAAAAGTTGGGTCTAAGGTACCCCCCAGATAAAACTTATAAAGTAGTAAGTCAGACTACTATTTGGCAATAAGGTAGGGCAGTATTGTCATTATTATTCATATCTGCCCACTACACCAACACTCTAAATTCAATGATTCCTCATAAAAGCAACAGAAAAACTTAGGAAAATCTTCTTGCTCAGTCACGCTTGGCCCAGCTTTTCTGAAAGATGCTTCCCAGCGACAACCAATAATGGAGCCCTCCCTATCCGCAGTGTACAACCAATACAGGAGCCCTCCCTGTCTGCAGTGTTACTTTCCGCGGTTTCAGTTACCTGCAGGCAACTGTGGTCCAAAAACGTGAAAAGGAAAATCTCAGAAATAAACAAATTGTCGTTTTTACCTTGCACGCCCTTCCGAGGAACTGACGAGAGCTCTGGTTGTCCCGTTCTATCCTGCCCAGAACAAGAATCATCCATTTGTCCAGCACGTCCCCCCATTAGATACTTCGTAGCCACCCCGGTTATCAGAGGGACTGTCATGGTATCACACTTCTGGTGTTCCAGGAACTCTTACTTTACTCAATAACGACCCCAAAGCACAAAAGTAGTGATGCTGGCAGTTTGGATACACCAAAGAAAAGCCATAAAGTGTTTCCTTTAAGTGAAAGGGTGAACCTTCTCCACTTCATAAAGAAAGAAAAAGTCACGTGCTGAGGAGGCTAAGGTCTACATTAAGAACGAACCTGTATCAGTAAATCGTGAAGAAGGAAAGAGAAACCCGTGCCCATTTTGCTGTCACAGCTCAGTCTGCAAAAGTTACGGCCACAGTGCGTGAGCAGCGCTCTGTTAAGACGGAAAAGGTATTAAATCTGTACAATAAGATATTCTGAGAAAGAGAGATCACATAATTTTATTATAATATATACTTATGCTGCCACTGCTGCTGAGTCACTTCAGTCGTGTCCGACTCTGTGCGACCCCATAGACGGCAGCCCACCAGGCTCCCCCGTCCCTGGGATTCTCCAGGAAAGAACACTGGAGTGGGTTGCCATTTCCTTCTCCCATGCATGAAAGTGAAAAGTGAAAGTGAAGTCGCTCAAGCATGTCCGACCCTCAGAGACCCCATGGACTGCAGCCTACCAGGCTTCTCCGTCCATGGGATTTTCCAGGCAAGAGTACTGGAGTTGGGTGCCATTGCCTTCTCCGAATATATACTTATAACTGCTCTATTTTATTATTTGTTATTGTGCTTAACTTCTTACTGTGCCTAATTTATAAATTAAACTTTATCATAGGTAGGTATGCACGTATGTACAGGAAAAACACGGTGTACATAGGGTTTGGCACTATCCATGGTTCCAGGCATCCTCGGGTGGGAGGTCTTGAAATGTATCTGCTGAGGATAAGGCGGGACGGTGGTGTTCCTTCCAACCCCAATTCTATGATACTCTAACACAAAAGGAGTCAGCAAAGTGCGAGAATTCTGTGAAACCACTCTAGCCACGATTTTCTTTAAAATGTATCTGCTTCATAGTTATACCTAAAATCTCAAAACACTAATCTAGGGACTCAGGTGGTCCAGCGGTTAAGAATCCACCTTCCAGTGCAGGGGCCGTGCTTAGCTTCTCAGTCGTGTCCGACTTCGTGACCCCATGGGCCGTAGCCCCCAGGCCCCTCTGTCCCTGGGCTTCTCCAGGCAAGAACACTGGAATGGGTTGCTGTTCCCTCCTCCAGGGGCTCTTCCCAACCCAGGTCTCCCTGGCAGGCATTATAGGCAGATTCTTTACCATCTGAGCCACCAGGGAAGCCCATGAAGGGGACTCAGATTTAATTTCTGGTCTGAAAACTAAGATCCCACATGCTTCAGGGCAGCTAAGCCCACGCACCCCAACTAAAGAGCCCAAGCTCCACCATGACTCAGCGCAGGCAAAATTTTAAACACACACACACACACACACACACAAATACCAATCTAAGTCTGCGAAGCTTCTCACTGGAACTCTTTGCCCCTGAAGTTATCTTACCGAGAAGGAAGCCATAGAGCCCCATCCAGGCTTGGCCTGTGCAAGGAAAGCCCATGAGTTTCTGGTTCCCATTCAGTCTGTAGCGAGAGAATCATATTCTTTACCTGATTATACAAAAATGGGAGGCTGAGCCTAAATACTCACAATCCTTTTTTAAATAAAATTCAAAAACAGGTGTTGGGAGAAGGAAAGGGACTAAAAGTTACTAAGTGATTTATATACTACAGGTTCAGAATGTCTTATTGGAAATCCTTGGAGTGTGATATGTTTCAGAATTCAAAATTTTCAGGTTTCAGGAAGGTAATAGAGTGCATATACCAGATATTAACACCATCAAGCTATATGAAACTGAACTCATATTTAAGTATTCTAGCATTAAATATGTATCAAATATAAATGCACATAAGTATAAAAAATAAAGACAAAGAATAACTTTATGTGTGTTCAGAGCTGATTTTTTTCCAATGAGTTTTCTGCAAGCTTATGATAAAATTATGGCTGTTCAGAACTTTCAGAATTTGGAAATCGTAGATAAAAATTTGGGGCTTTAATTTTACTTCACATTTCAGTTCAGTTCAGTCGCTCAGTCATCTCTGATTCTTTGGGACCCCATGAACCACACACAGCATGCCAGGCCTCCCTGTTCATCACCAACTCCCAGAGTTTACTCAGACTCATGTCCATCGAGTCAGTGATACCATCCAACCAGCTCATCCTCTGTCGTCCCCTTCTCCTCCTGCCTTCAATCTTTCCCAAAATCAGGGTCTTTTCAAATGAGTCAGTTCTTCGATAGGTGGCCAAAGTATTCGAGTTTCAGCTTCAGCATCAGTCCTTCCAATGAACACCCAGGACTGATTTCCTTTAGGATGGACCGGTTGGATCTCCTTGCAGTCCAAGGGACTCTCAAGAGTCTTCTTCCAACACCACAGTTCAAAAACATCAATTCTTCAGTGCTCAGCTTTCTTTACAGTCGAACTCTCACATCCATACATGACCACTGGAAAAACCATAGCTTTGACTAGATGGACCTTTGCTGGCAAAGTAATGTCTCTGCTTTTCAATATGCTATCTAGGTTGGTCACAACTTGCCTTCCAAGGAGTAAGCGTCTTTTAATTTCATGGCTGCAGTCAACATCTGCAGTGATTTTGGAGCCCCAAAAAATAAAGTCTGACACTGTTTCCACTGTTTCTCCATCTATTCGCCATGAAGTGATGGGACCAGATGCCATGATCTTTGTTTTCTGAATGGTGAGTTTTAAGCCAACTTTTTCACTCTCCTCTTTCACCTTCATCAAGAGGTTCTTTAGTTCTTCCCTTTCTGCCATAAGGGTGGTGATATCTGCATATCTGAAGTTATTGATATTTCTCCTGGCAATCTTGATTCCAGCTTGTGGTTCATCCAGCCCAGCATTTCTCATTATGTACTCTGCATATAAGTTAAATAAACAACACGGTGACAATATACAGCTTTGACATACTCCTTTTCCTATTTGGAAGCAGTCTGTTGTTCCATATTCAGTTCTCACTCTTGCTTTTTGACCTGCATACAGATTTCTCAGGAGGCAGGTCAGGTGGTCTGGTATTCCCATCTCTTTCATAATTTTTCAGAGTTTATTGTGATCCACACAGTCAAATATATTTCACATTTAATATATTCCTATTTAGTGATCTGGATGGCACCTCACTCCAGTACTCTTGCCTGGAAAATCCCATGGACAGAGGAGCCTGGTGGGCTGCAGTCCATGGGGTCGCTGAGAGTTGGACATGACTGAGCGACTTCACTTGCACTTTTCACTTTCATGCATTGGACAAGGAAATGGCAACCCGCTCCAGTGTTTTTACCTGGAGGATCCCAGGGACAGGGAAACCTGGTGGGCTGCCGTCTATGAGGTCGCACAGAGTCGGACATGACTAAAGTGACTTAGCAGCAGCAGCAGCATATATTAAGTGGAGAAAAGCATGAATAGTATACTACCTTTACCTTGGGCAGGGTAATGAATATTTGCTTATAATTTTAAAATTTACTCATACAAAAAAAAAAAAAGAAGAAAAAGAAGAAAATGTAAACCTAAAGCTGAACAACGGAAGCCGGGGGACAGGATGGAGAACACAGGGATACAAGCCAGGCTGCTCTGAATATACCTTGACTACAAAGAAATTTTTAATTTAAGAATGTGTATTCCTTAAAAGTCTTAAAATGAAGCAAATGAATGGGCTAGAGCAGAATCCAGCTGGCAGCATAACCACACCAAGAAGGATTATTTCAGTGACTCAAAAACACAGAATTTAAATGAAGATCCTTTAGTAGAAGGTAACCTCAGTATGGCTTCCCAGGTGGTGCTCGTGATAAAGAACCTACCTGCCAATGCAGGAGATGCAGGTTTGATCCCTGGATCGGGACAATCCCCTGGAAGAGGGAATGGCAACCCACTGCAGCATTCTTGCCTGGAGAATCCCATGGACAGAGGAGCCTGGTGGGCTACAGTTCCCGGGGTCACAAAGAGTCTGACAGGAGTGAAGCAACTTAGCACACACCAGACCTAGGGCAGGAAATGAACAATATAAGCTTGAAATACTTCTCATCCCAAAAGACAGGTCAACCACTGGTGCCCCGTCAAAACGAGTAAGGGGTCAACTCAAAGAAGCTCCCAGTGGCCCCAAACGGGACAATTTCAGCATCAGTAAGAACACAGTGGATTGAAGCCCATCAGATATGTCTAAGTCTCTGAAACCAACTCATTGGTCACTTTCACAGGATGCTGACACCAACACATTATTTCTGAAAACAGGTCAATAAGGGGAAAGAGTCAAGCATTTAATCTACCATTCCTCTACAATCTATCTCTGGGTTATCACAGAGTTGATGAGGAAACATTTCTCTTTACCAAAAAAAAAATTATCTCTCTAGTAAACAGGGAAGAAATGATAGAATTAGAATGCCCTTCTTTTGTAATTACTAATTAAATAATTAATTCAGCCATTGCTCTTCAATGGCTGCTGGCATAATAAAAAGAGATAATTGTATGTTATATTTTTTCTGATGGAAGTGGTAAAAAATAAAACTTGAATCCAATCAAGCCTCCAAATTTTGTTTCCAATTTATAGCAAATATAGGGGACAGAGAAAGATATAAAGTGACATGAAAGTGAAAGTTGCTCCGTTGTGTCTGACTCTGCGACCCCATGGACTATACAGTCCATGGAATTCTCCAGGCCAGAATACTGGAGTGGGTAGCCTATCCCTTCTCCAGCAGATCTTCCTGACCCAGGAATCAAACTGGGATCCCCTGCATTGCAGGTGGATTCTTTACCAACTGAGCTACCAGGGAAGCCCATAAAGTGACACAGCAGGGATGCAATAGACAAAATCTTATGTAATAAACACATTGTTTTATTCTAATGTTTTGACAACTGGGGCCTTACTAAGCATGGGAAACTGTCCTCTCACGGCTAACCAATTACTAGAAATAGTGAAGAATTCACGCTTGAGCACACCTTTATATACACACTGGCCAATCCAGAGTCAACCCTCCAGCCCCTCAATTGGGGCTCTTACACTCCGTGGCAATATTTTTCTGACCTATTACTCCAGGGCCAGGCACCCGACAACTGGAGCCTTATGGAGCCCACTGAGATGCAAACTAGCCAATCTTTTTTTCTTTTTTTAAACTACACTGTGTCTTCGTTGCCGTGCGAGGGCTTTCTCTAGCTGCAGTGAGCAGAGGCTTCTCTCTAGGTGCAGCGTCAGGCTTCTCACTGAGGGGGCTCCTCTTGCTGCAGAGCTCGAGCTCCACGGCTCGTGGCTCAGTGGTGCAGCTCCTGGCTCTAGAGCAGAGGCTCAGTAGCTGGGGGCCCACAGCCTTAGCTGCCCCACAGCATGTGGGATCTTCCTAGACCAGCGTCTGAACCTTCGCCTCCTGCATGGCAGGCGAATTCTTAACCCTTGGGCCACCAGGGAAGTCCCAAAGTAGCCCATCTTCAGCTTGCTTGATGCCTTGCTGGCCTTTCTGTGGAAACTGCAACGACAGCTCGTGCCCTCATTGCCTCCCCCTCGCCCCTGACGCTTTCTCACGTGGCCTGCCGTGCCCTCTTCCCTCAGGAACTGTGAGTCACAGACTCTCTTTTCAGTGGCAACTGTCCCTTGATCTGTGAGCCTCATCATACCTGAACAATAATAGAACCCATTCTTTATCTAATTATTTTTGGCCACAAAAGAGAAAGTTGTTCAGTTGTGTCCAACTCTTTGCAACCCTATGAACTGTATCCTGCCAGGCTCCTCTGTCCGTGGGGATTCTCCAGGCAAGAGTACTGGAGGGGGTTGCCATTCCCTTCTGCAAGGGATCTTCCAGACCCAGGGATGGAACTCAGGTCTCCCACATTGCAGGCAGATTCTTAACCATCTGAGCCACCAAGTGGCTTGCAGGATCTTAATTCTTGGCCCAGGGATTGAACCCAGGCCCACAGCAGTGAAACCTAGGAGTCCTAACCACTGGATAGCTAGGGAATTCCCATAAAACCTACATTTTAAAACACCTTGACTGTGTGAAAACTCGGCAAGACAAATAAGAAACAAATTGCAAGGAAATTTATCTCAGTTTAAAAAAAAATAGCATAAAATAGGGATAAAATAAGAGAGAGAAAGAATCTTTGGTTAAAAAACTCATAAGAAACATCAACTAATTCCTAAGTATGAACCATATTTTATTCTGAATTTGAACCAACTCTTAAAAACATTATGAGACTAATGGAGAAATTTGAATGCAGACTAGGTAGTGATATTTGACATTTTGAAATGAATGCTCATACTTTTAGGTATCCTCATAGAATTGTTGTTATAGTTTTAAAGGGACACTTTATCTTTTACAGATTCATACTGAAATATCTGGGCTTCCTAGGTGGTTCGGTGGTAAAGAACCTGCCCGCCAATGCAGGAGTTGCAGGTTCGATTCCTGGGTGGGACAGTGGGAGAGAAGGGAATGGCTACCTGCTCCAGTATTCTTGCCTGGAGAATCCCCATGGACAGAGGAGCCTGGTGGGCTACAGTCCATGGGGTTGCAAAGAGTCCGACATGACTGAGCAACTAACACTTCAAAAATCAAACCTAATACTAATAATTGTCTAAATAAACAACCTTCATGTCTCCCCCTTACTCAAGGCTAGAAATTGCACTAAGAGCTTTAGGAATAGTATCCTTTTAGTCCTCAGAACAGTCCTTCAAAGGATGAAGTTTTTCCAGCTCTAAGGATGTTCACAGGGAGCTCAGGGAAAGGGATTACGGTAGTCTCAAGGTCTGAATTAACCTCGACCGCGACAAAGGATTAGAAGCCTGGACACTAGTGTGAGTCTCCAGATATGACTTGGTTCTGTCATCTGTGACTCCTGAGATCATCCTCAAGGAAAAAGACCCTCTGAATGTCAGTAATCTGCTCTCTCCGATCTCCTTCCAGCAACGACTATCAAAAGCAAAGCACCCTGTGATTCTGTTCTTTCTCTGAATCCAACATTCCCCACCAGGGATTGCACAGCCTTTGTGTTAGCTTCTCACAATACACAAACTATCTGGGAAAGCCAATATATTCAGAACTCTTCCTGAATTTGCCTTTTGGGTGTCCACATGGAAACAATTACAAGGACGTAAAAACACAACTAGGAACACTGTTCACGCCTCTCTCCTAATTCTCTTGCCCCTGCCCCATGCCAGGTCCACTGTGTGATGTTTGCCACTATTTTTCTTCACACAAACATCAAATGTCCACCTGAACACAGCAGCTGTAACCAATTCATGCCTCCATGGGGCAGAGTGAGCGCTGCTCTCTCCTAGGAGAATTTCACCTGACTGAATTTAGAAAATTAACCATGTCTCGAAAGGATTAGGGTGTTCTTGGATTCAATTTCCTCGTTATAAACTTTAAACTATTTCCTAGTTCTGGTGCATTAAATCCTGGGCCTGGAAAAAAAAAATTTGCCCCTGATGTAAGTGTTAGAAATGTAGGTCTGGACTGTACATCACTGTTTAGGAGTCAGTACTTTCTCCCCTCCTCTTAGCCAGTAGGACAGAAATAGAACAGAAACCATGACCTTAAGTGAGTTTAATCCTTCCAGTGAGACGACTGTCTTGCTCATCAGGCACCAAATATGACAGCATCAGAGGTCACACTCAAAAGACCCATCACCTATCACTTACATTCCCACTTCAAAATTAAATGCATGAGCAAATCTTTGAAAGTATTTGAAAAGTAACATGTTTTCCTTGTTTGATGTACAAGTGCTACTGTAAATAATTCACTTAATAAATCTATTATTTGTTTCTGAGTTTGACCCCTATTCCTCTGGGAGGTTTATTTCTTTTATCTGTAAATGTCACAGTTCTTCTATTCATCCTTTAAAAGCCATCTAGTTCATCTTTCCATCTTTTGTGATTAATTCCCATCCCCCCCCTCCCACACACACACACACACGTTTCTTTGGTCTATAGACCTTACGTGCAAATGTATCATTTAGCCTCAATCACTTAGTAGCAAGTTGCCTCTGTACACATTTATTACTTCTATTCATAATTAGTCATGATTAACTAGATTGGAAACTCTCCAAGGGCAGAAATTGTTTTCTCTATTATTTTATCTTCTAGTGCAGGGCCTGGCTCTGAATAAATGATCAATTAACACACAGCAATTAATGATTTGGGCCAGTGTCAAGTGTACGGAGATGATGGTTTAATCATAATCTCCTGCAATAATGACAACACTCATATCACCTTTAAGTCCTGTCCCTACTGGCTAACTTCTTCCAGAAAATGCTTATGACTTTTGCATAATATTGCTGGCATCTTGACATTACTATTGCATGAGATTTATAATCTTACAAACCATTTGTCACCGAAACAATGTGGAAGATAAAAGTAATTTCAGTAATACATTGAAAATATTCTGCTGTTGAAATGTTTGTATATACATCATATAAAATGAGGAGAGATGTGTTTTAGAAATGTCCTAGGCTGGTGACAAGATTGGACAAAGCAGGGCCACCATGCCCTGGGTAAGGATGCCAATAACTTGCAAAGCGCCAGTTTTCTTGGGCTCCAATTAAAGGTTAACTGGGGCTCAAAGAGAACAAAGGGACCTGCTTACCTCTTCCTCTCAGCTTCTCGGGGGGGACTGGGCTGAGGACTAGTCACCAGCCGAGAACACCTCCTCCCCACCCAGACCTCTTGCTACGTGATAATCTGTTAGAACAAGTGAGATATGCTGACTTCCAGGAGCCAGGAACCCACGGTGGTGGAGTGGGGTGTGGCACTGCTCCAAGAGTCGTATCACAGCCGAAACATGACTGTTCACTCATTCACTCATTCAGCAAATGTTCCCGACCCTGTGGCCAGGCACCCCTCACACTCTTGATATCGGTGGCAGAGACGGAACGTGCACCGAAACAAGTACCACGCCGAGTGCCAGGGGAGCCCTCCTTCCTGAGCCCAGGCCACGGTCTCCAAATCAAGTTTAGAAACTCCAAAAATGCTTTAGCAAGAAGCATTTATTTTCCCAAAATTCAGGAGCTCATTCCTAATCCCCTCAAAAAACTTGGGGATAAAATCCAATAATAGAACATTGCCTGAAGTGTATTCCCAGGACCACTAGGTCTGCAGGATGATAATGGCTGTTACCCAAAGGGGGAAAAAGAGGAAAGAGAGGGTAATTCCTGATCAGTGAAGTCTAGAAACTGCTGATTTAATTCATGTCAGATATTTTTTTAAAGATCCTTTAAAATGTTAATACTCTTTATGAGTCACTAGGAAAGGATAATATTCCCTGGAGTTAGATAGATGACGATTTCTTTCTTCAATGGACGTTTTTCTCATTGTACATACTTTAAGATTGTTGTCGAGCTTCCCCCAGGCACATTCTCTTCATGGGGCTTCCCAGGTGGCTTGATGGTAATAGAATCCGCCAGCCAATGCAGGAGACACGGGTTTGATCCCTGAGTCAGGAGGATCCCCTGGAGAAGGAAATGGCAACCCACTCCAGTATTCTTGCCTGGAAAATCCCACGGACAGAGGAGCCTGGCCAGCTACAGTCCATGAGGTCACAAAGAGTCAGACAGGACTGAGTGACTCAGCACACACATACACATTCTTTCCATACCCTCTTCCAGGAGGAAGACAACAGGCTGAATATCAGCACAGTACAAAGGGGATATCAAAATGTGTTTATCTCCATGGTCAACTGCTAAGGTCCTACAGGAGGGTATAAATGCATTTCAGATAGCCAGGAGGTCCTACTGAACAGCACAGGAACTCTGCTTAGTGTTTTGTGACAGTCTGGATGGGAGGGGAGTTTCGGGGAGAGTGAATACATGTGTTAGTACGGCTGAGTCCCTTTGCTGTCTACCTGATATTGTTAGTCATCTATACTCCAATACAAAATTTAAAGTTTTTTTTTTTTAAGGATATAAATTCATTTCAAAGATCAAGAAATGATGAACGGTGGATTTTTTCAATGCTTTCTTCCTAGTTCTAATACGTGTAGACAAACTGCTTTTCCCATCTCCTAGGACTGTTCTCTGTACTGACCTTAGAGGGCTCTACTTTAAGTTTACAAATTGGAATACAAGCTTGGTTTCCTGTTTTTCCAGCAGAATTTGGAAAATATGTTGATGCAGCTTAAAAAGCATCTACAATAACGCAGACGCTTAGGTGGACTAGCTTTCGGTAGATCAAAGCGGCCTCTGCAAAACTCAGTGTTATAGATGAGTTCTTAGCCAGGGCTGCGTACTTGAATCCCCTGGGGAGCTTACAACACACCCGGATGCAAGCCTGACCCAGATGAACTAAATCAGGTTCTCTGGCGGTGAGGCCTGAGAATTGTTATTTTTTAAAACTCCCCGCAGACATAGAGAACAGACCCGTAGACACAGTGGGGGAGGAGAGGCTGGGGCAAGTGGAGAGAGCGGAGCTGAAACGTGGACATGACCGTGTGGGACACAGACAGCCTGTGCGCATGCGCCGTGCAGCGCGGGGCGCTCAGACGGGGAGGGGGGCCCGTGACCGCGGAGAGGGCTGGGGCGGGGGGGAGGTTCGGGAGGGAGGGGACACGCGCAGCGCTGTGGCTGATTCGTGTCGGGGTAGGGCAGAAGCCAACACAAGGCTGTAAAGCAGTTATCCTCCAATTAAAGCAAAACGCAACAACTCTCGGGTGCCTCTCACGCACAGCCAGGGCTGAGACGCACCGCCCAACAGCCAGGGGCCACGCCGCCTCACTCTCAGGACTTGCTGGTTTGGGGAGCACTTGCCGTGTTACTTGGGTTTCTCTTACCTTGGGCGTGGGGTATCTCTTCACGGCTGCTCCAGCAAAGCGCAGCCGTTGTTCCTTACCTTGGACGAGGGGTATCTGCTCACAGCCGCCTTTCCTGACCTTCACCGTGGGATCGCTCCTCTAGGCCCTCCTGCGCCCGCGCAGCCACCGCTCCGTGGACTGCAGGGAGATCCAACCAGTCCATCCTGAAGGAGATCAGCCCTGGCATTTCTTTGGAAGGAATGATGCTAAAGCTGAAACTCCAATTCTTTGGCCACCTCATGTGAAGAGTTGACTCATGGGAAAAGACTCTGATGCTGGGAGGGATTGGGGGCAGGAGGAGAAGGGGACGGCAGAGGATGAGATGGCTGGATGGCATCACTGACTCGATGGACGTGAGTCTGAGTGAACTCCGGCAGTTGGTGATGGACAGGGAGGCCTGGCGTGCTGCGATTCATGGGGTCGCAAAGAGTCAGGACACGACTGAGCGACTGAACTGAACTGAACTGAACTGCCGTGTTACATTAACTTGCTTGAGCTGCCGTAACAAAGCACAACAGGCTGGGGGACTTAAACCACAAAAACGTAGCGTCTCACGGTTCCGGAGGCTGGAAGTCCAAGCTCAGGTGCTCGCAGGGCCGGTTTCTCCCGAGGCCCCTTGTCTGCTGGGCTTGCAGACGCCGCCTCTCACTGCGCCCTCACGTGGTCCTCCTCCGTGCGCTGCTCCCCAGCGCCTCTGCCTCCACCAGCCAGGTGGGATCAGCGCCAAACCCCACTCCTCATTTTAAGCCAACCGCCTCTGCAGAGGTCTTTGAAGTACAGCCACATTCTGAGGTACCAGGGGTTGGAGGTTCAACACGTGAATCTGGGGGGAGATGCAAGTCACCTCTAGCAGGTGTGACAGGAGACCCCAGAGACTCCAGGAAACACGGCAAACCATCACTCCCACAAAACGGACACTTCTTCCTGCTTCCGTGATAGTGGAGCACGTGGCATCACACACAGACCAAGCCGCCCTACCTAGTTAGGGCCCCCAAGATACGAAAATTTTGAACACATCCCACAAACCTTAAAAAAAAAAAAAAAAAAAAGAGGGGGTGAGGAAATGCTTTATTTATGACTTTTGTAATGGTAGTGTTTATAGGTATAACATATAAGTGACTATAAAGATCATATAAAATATTATTGAACAGACAAATAACAACAACTAATATACATAAACAGGCTTCCCAGGCGGCGTGAGTGGTGAGGAACTTGCCTGCCAATGCAGGACACATAAGAGACATGGGTTCGATCCCTGGGTCAGGAAGATCCCCTGGAGGGCATGATTAGTACAAATATTATACTAACATAAACCAGTTATCTAAATTTGATCATCTTGTTAAGCTTGTAGTATCTTCCCACTAAACAGCTGTGGGTTTTGCTGGGCACTTGAGTACTTTTGAAGCCTGACACCTTGCACTTTGAGAGGGAAGGAACAATGTTTTTATTGTCCATGTGCTTTTGTGTATGCGTCTTTTTTGCAGCTCTGGAGGCACCATCAAGAGATTTATCTGAGGAAGGGCTTCACCTGCCGGAGCTTGATTGTTCACAGATTCACCGCAAAACCGACTTACCTCACGTACTGTGCAAATCAAGTGTCTCTTTTCACTTACAGAATGAACCCCTGAATCAAGAGAGCTATACTACACCTGCCTTTTTTCCTTCCTAACTCTCTGCTCTTCTGGCTATTTCTATTTGTGTTTCTGAATCAAGTCTGGTACCAGGTGTGGCTTGAGCTCAGGCAGTGATTTATTCCTTGTTAATGACTGAGAAGTCAGGAATCTAGGTTTATGGTGATCTCCGTCAAGCGGTAAATAATGGAGACTCTGGTTTATGTGTCATCTCTCTCTGTTTGATATCTTTGATTGTTGAATCGCTAATACAAACATTGTATACAGTGAGGAGAGAGGCGTTCTTAGAAATATCCTAGGCTGGCGACAAGTTTGAACATAGAAAGCAGCGCCATGAGGCCCTAAAGGATGAGCTTTCTTGGGCCCCAGTTGAAGATTAACTGAGGCCCAAAGAGGACCAAAGCCTACCCACCTCCCCCCAGAGCCTCTGAGAGCTGGGGTTATGGCTGGTCATGAGGCAGAAGCACCTCCCATCAATGAGGTCACACCAGTCAGTTCAGTTGCTCAGGCGTGTCCGACTCTGCGACCCCATGGACTGCAGCATGCGAGGCCTCCCTGTCCATCACCAACGCCCGGAGCTTGCTCAAACTCATGTCCGTCGTGTCAGTGATGCCATCCAGCCATCTCATCCTCTGTCGTCCCCTTCTCTCGCCTTCACTCTTTCCCGACATCAGGGTCTTTGCCATGAGTCAGCTCTTCGCATGATTCTGCGCAGAGATTGCGTCACTTAGGAAACTTTTCTGTGCTGTCTGGAGCAGCACACAGCCTTTGAGACCCACAGTGGCTGGAGCCACGAGCTTCTCTGTTCTGTTTATTTTTTAATCTCTGGCTGAGGTTATAAAATTGAAGTTCTTCTTATGTGTGAATTTTTTTTTTCCTTTTTATTTCCTTGTAAAAGGAAGATGAAATATTTTATCACATTCTGTATTTGTGGCTACCCCATTCCTCTCTTCTCCTACTTTTAATTTTCTTTTCTTGCCCCACCCACAGAATTTTTTGGAAATTAATTGGCTGTAAATATCTTTAATCTATTGAAATGATTGTGCACATGATAAATAATGAATCAGATAAAGGAGAGAAAAATTAGCAACAGTACAAAGTTACTCGTGTTTATGAAAGCACTTTGCTTCGCTGGCATACACAAGCACTCATATAAATTCAAAATAAAAATTTTTAAAGGTTTAACATAAATTTGAAAGGAGGAAAATCTGAAATACATAAATTCCAGAAAGGAGGAAAATCAAATGTTAATGCTTTCAACTTTGGCTCTTTAAGAAAAAAACTTCAAAAGCTTGCTCAATCTATTCCTTAGAGGAATAAAAAAGTTTAACTCTTGGATAAACTAATGGCCTTGATTACTGGTTATAAGATAAAAAGCAAAAGAATGCTAAGTTACTTCAAACACAATTTTAAACATTTTCAATATTAGGTTTACAACTACAGATGTTCATAAAATATAAATCTTTTGAAAAGTTTATCTTGTTCAATGTGAAAATTTTAATTCAAAGCAATGAATTATGTTTCTCCCTGATTTTAACACAATACAGAAAACAATATTATAAATTATACAAAAACTTGGATTTATCATGGAAAGCTTAATCAATCTGAATGCTTTAAAGTTTCATGACTCAAGGAAATTTGCATTATTACAAAAATGTAAAACTATTTGTCCAACTAAAGTATAACTAATGTCATATAAAGGGTCTTGTTAAGTGTTTATAATTCTATATGTCATATACATACAAAATCATGTAAATATATGAAATCAAAAATATTTATTTATTTGGGTGTTTTGGGTCTTAGTTGCAGCATGTGGGGTCTAGTTCCCTGACGAGGGATCGAACCCGGGCCCCTGCATTGGGAGCAGGGAGTTTTAGCCACTGGACCACCAGGGAAGTCCCCCAAATTCCTAATTTTTAAATTGAGGTGAAATTCACGTGGCGTGAAATTAGCCATTTTGAAGTGTCCGTGTCTGTGGCATTGAGGACACTCACGATGTTGTACAATCATTGCCTCTGCCCAGTTCCAGAACCAGACGGGGTGGTCATCACCCCAAAACGAGACCTCAGGCCACTGAGCAGTCACTCCCTGTTCCTCCCTATCCCCTTGGCAGCTTCCAAGCTGCTTTCTGTATCTATGGGCTTACCTGCTCTGGATATTTCATATGAATGGAAGCAGGCAGTATGTGACCTATTGTGCCGGGCCTCTTCCACTGAGTGTAATGCTTTCATGGTTCATCCACACTGGAGCATACGCCAGCACTTCATTTTAATAGCTGAGTAATATTTCTTTGTAGTTATAGACAGCACACTTCCTCTATCCTTCGTTCACTCATGGTGGACATCTGGTTGCTTCCACAATTTAACTATTGTGAATAGCACTACTATACATTTTCATGTACAAGTATTTATCTGATACCTGTTTGCAATTTTTTAAAGTACATATCCAGAAATGGAATTTCTGGGTCTTATGGTTATTCTACATTTAACTTTGTCAGAAACAATACATTGTTTTCCAAGTGGCCATTCTATCCTACCAATTAACTTTAAGACTTTGAACTATTAGTAAGTCAAGCTATTAGTATATATTAACATGTTGTACACCTGAAAACTCTAGTTTTACTATACTCTTGTCATCAGCTAGCTGGTTAGAATGAATGTAAAAACCTACTACTTTAAGATTTTTTTAAAGATGTCTTTGATTGTAGAGAGGTATATATGTAAGATAATGGATGTATTTAGTTTTGCTTTAAATAAAATTGGTTTTGCCAGAATATGAAAGAAGATAATAGAAGGCAATTTGAGGATATACCACAAATACAGAAAGAAGAAAAAACTAAGCTCCAGAGCCTGGGCTTATGATGCCTGCATATAGTGAATTTGAAATAAGCAAAGAAATACGTTAAAAATGTTTGCAAAGTTGACTCGGTGATAATCAATTTATTCATAAGGTGGAAAGAGGCTTGTGCATCATTTACTACAAATTGCTACATAAATGGTAATCAAAAAAGTAAAATAAGAATTTGGGTCTCCTGTTAAGATGGTAAACTGATCCTTGAGTATAGAGAAAGCTTCTAACAAAAACAAAGACAAAGAGAAGAGTGAAAATGTGGCCTGTGCCCGACATCAGTGGTTCCCTTCTCACTAAAATGCCGTGTAACTTGTGTTTGCTGCACTTTTGTGTTAATTTTAACAAAATGACTTTGAAAATAGGGTTCCAGACAGTCATTTTTGTGTCTTGCTGTGTTCCCTCTAAGTATTATCTGGAAGCATTTCTTGTCTTGATGCAGCCACGACTGAGGCTCCGATAATGGCCCCTCTGGGAACGCCTTCAGCACTGCCTTTCCAAATTCGGGGCTCAGAATCAGAGCTCTACAGCTATAAAGCTACCTACTGTACCTACATCATCTTTGGAGTTCCCCAGAAGCCCACCAGTCACCACAAAGATTTGATCACTCACCTTTCAAAATAAGAGATTGAGAAATAATCTGGCATTCTCTAATTTTAATATACTCAGCACTGTTATGTCCACCATATGAAAAATCAGCAAAAAGGTAAACTTCTTTCTGTTTATTACATATGAATAAAATGTTGCTGTTAGAAACATGCCTACATTCATGTACAAAGATGGGCAATATGACTTTGAAAAACTAGATTAATTTTTAAAAGACCCTTTATTTTCAATATAAATTCTTTTGTCAATTGATGATAATCAGAATACACTTAATCAGGTAGATCAAACACTCTTGGAGATTTGACAGTGCCCTCATTGTTTACAATGTATTTATATTGTACCCTCACAATAAGCATTAACTAAATCCTTAGAAGTCAGTTGCTTATTGTATTTCAATAGAGGATTCTCCGTTCATGGATCACAGCCTACCTGTGGCTAAGAGGCTTGTGTAACTCAGTGAGGCTATGAGCCACGCCATGCAGGGCCATCTGAGATGTTCAGGTCATAGTGAAGAGTTCTGACAGAACACGGTCCACTGGAGGAGGGAATGGCACGTTCCAGTTCAGTCACTCAGTCGTGTCCTACTCTTTGCAACCCCATGGACTGCAGCACGCCAGGCTTCCCTGTCCCACTCTAGGATTCATGCTGCGAGAACCCCATGAGCACTATGAAAAGGCAGAAAGATATGGCACCGGAAAATGAACCCCCGGGTCAGACAGTGCCCAGCATGCCACAGGGGGAGAGCAGAGGGCAGTTACTAGTAGACCCAGAAAGAATGAAGTGGCTGGGCCAAAGCAGATCTGATACTGTTGGTTACTATACTAAATTAACAATGACCTTTGAGTCTTGTTATCTAGAAGCATTTTCTGCTTTTTTCTTATACTCACCTAAAGGTCCCTGCTACAAAAACACATCAGAGATTGACTTTTCTGGGGAAAAAATATCAAAAGAGCTCCAATAGAGGACTGAGTCAGATGTTCAGGACAGTTATAAAGCACAAGGCTAGGCTCACGGCCCATTACAAGACAACCTTATAACCTTCACCATCTTCACCGCACTCGACAGTGAGACAGTCTTGAGACGGAATCCGGACACCCAGAACCTTCCTCCCCGCAAAGCAAATGACTTCGTGGAGATGAACTGTTCACTCTGAGATCCACAAAACATTAATTAACTCCCCAGGACTAAATGAATGGGATGAACTGACCTGGCCTGTGGCCTGTGTTCTACTTCCAGTGCTCACGTTGGGGAAATTCTTCTCTTCCTTCCTAACCCAGCGCTGACCCTCAGTTTAATGGGCTCTGCCTGTTCAAGCTAGTTTGAAACCCTCTTTAAATGGTATCTTGTTCCAACTGGATCCTAACGAATGGGGATGAGGGAAATCCTATGGAAGATTTATTTATATAGTAAGTTAGTAAATCACAAGAAAAAGCAAGAACAATGATTCTACCTTAAAAAAGGATAAAACTGGCAACAATGGTTACATATTTTACCAGGAACCTTTGCTAAGTTCCTTCACTCGCTGTATCCGTGGTCATCACTTGCATGTGGGCCTGCTAAATTGCTTCAGTTGGTCCAGACTCTTCATCTTCTCAGGTGTCCCAGTGGGTAAAAAATCCACCTGGAGTATTGGAGACTCAGGTTCTATATCTGGGTCAAGAAGATCCCCTGAAGGAGGGCATGGCAACCCACTCCAGTACTCTCGCCTGGAGAATCCCAAGGACGGAGGAGCCTGTGGGCTACAGTCCACGGGATCGCAAAGAGTCGGACACGACTGAAGCTCCTAGCACTCATTGCTTGCATAGGTTTAATAAGAATGTGTTCTTTTTCCATCCAGGGTACAATGGATAAATCAAATCTGTATGATGACCTAAAATGACATGTATGTAAATGATCATGTGTGATATCTTGGTACATTCTCTTATGTATTTCACAGAGGGGAAAAACTGGATCACAAAACTGCTCGTGATAACGGTTTTCCTTGGCCTGGGGTTTGCTTTGGGTGCTATCTACTGTGTTGATTATGCCAATTTGAGCTGTCAGTATTCTAAATATGTTTATCTGAGAATAAATAAATAAGCAAATAAAAATATATAAGTAAATATCTTCTGGGGAAAAGATTCTATACTGTAATCATAGTATAGAATTCTCATCCAAGGAGCACAAACCCAAGGACTGCGTCCTCAGTATCATACAAGGCCTTCAGAGTCCTCCCATGAACCTGGTCCACAAGCTGCCCTGTGGCTTATGGAACCGCAGCCTCCATCTAGAAACATCGACCAGCAATGGGATGTCAGTGAAAGGGAGACCCTGACACGCTGCAGTAGCTCATTTTATTGTCAGTGTGCCTGGGCCACAGGATGCCCAGATGTTGGTGAACATCATTTCTGGGTGTGTCTGTGAGGAATTTCCAGATGAGATTAGACTGAGTGAAACAGATCTCTCTCCATTGTGGATGGGCCTCTTCCAGTCCGTGGAGGGCCTGAATGGAGCAGAAAGGTAGAGAAAGGGAAGATTCTCTCTGTCTGCCTATTTGAGCTGGGGTACCAGTCTCCTCCTGCCCTCAACCCCCATCAGTCTCCTCCTGTCCTCAGCCTGGACTTATACCGTCTCCTCCTGCCCTCAACCCCCATCAGTCTCCTCCTGTCCTCAGCCTGGACTTATACCATCGGTCTCCTGATTCTCAGACCTTCAGACTCAGATACCATCAGCTTTCCTGGGTCTTCAAATTGCAGCCAGCAGACTGTGGCTTTCCCTGCCTCCACAATGACATAAGCTGATCCCTTACAATAAATCTATCTGTCTGTCTGTCTATTTACCTATCTACCCACCCACCTGTGTGTTTATCTATCATATATCAATCATCTGACCTATTATCTATCAATCACCTTATCTATCATCAATCTACATATTTATCATCTATATGTCTATCTATCAATCAATCTCCTATTGGTTCAGTTTCTCTGGAGAACCCTGACTAACCCTTACATCCAAAACCTAAAGGTGCTGCAGGCAAAACCCAGTAAGAAGTGAATTTGAGGCTTCTTGGGTCTCAATCTCAGTGGACAAACAGACAATGAACTTGAAATACTTTTGAGACATAAAGTTTATATCCCTAGGAGCTTTACAAGGCCCCCTGATATAAGCAACTCTTAAGCCTTAATTCCATGTTGTTCTCATTCTTTTGAATGCAATGAGAGGATCATTGTGTATTAAACACTGATTGCTCCTATGAAAATAAAACTTTTCCAATAAAATAAAATCACAGTCATGATATGGAGTCGAAAAATCCCTGATCATCTTATATGGTCTAATCCTCACCTTAGGGGAAGGAAGTTGGACAAAGGATGGAGTTGGGAAGCAAAGCAGCTATTTTGCTCTGCTTCCATTGTGATTAAGGCCATGACACACCACAGGCAGGAAACGGGAAAAAAGAGAATCTGCGCCTTCACACAAACCAGAAACGATAGGGTCGCTCTGCCTATGTCTGGTCCCCAGGATAATAAAAACTTGGACAATTCCTACAGACATGAACTTCACAAGCAAAACATAGCTTAATGTCTGGCCTTCTCAACACCAATGTATATGGATGTGATGATCATGTGAGAAAGTTACTGCTTTCCACCATGAGCAAAAGAATATACATTTGAGCAGCTTATAACCTGTGGTTTTCTCCCTTTTGTTGTTTAATCACTGAATCATGTCCAAATCTTTGTGACCCCATGGACTGTAGCCCACCAGGCTCCTTTGTCCATGGACTTTTGGAGCTGGTTGCCATTCCCTTCTCCAGGGGATCTTCCTGACCCAGGGATCGGACACACGTCTCCTACACTGCAGGCAGATTATTTACTGCTGAGCCTCCCGGGAAGCCCCCTTTACCGGGGTCTTTATTTGGAGGGCTGGTCCTTTTGATTTCTGATTCCCTTCAATTCTTTGCCAATTAACTTTTTCTCATTTCTTCTTTCTAAATGGTTTTGTCTGTTGGTTTATCAAAACCTGAGGAAAGCCCCCACATTTTTATAACCAGGCACTACCACAGATGGGGCTTCCCTCCTAGCTCAGTGGGTAAAGACTCCACCTGCAATGCAGGAGATTTGAGTTCGATCCCTGGAACGGGAAGATCCCCTCGAAAAGGAAATGGTAACCCACTCCAGTATCCTTGCCTGGAGAACCTGTGGACAGAGGAGCCAGGTGGGCTGCAGTCCGTGGGGTCACAGACTGGGCAAGTAAACCACCACACCACAGATGAGAGTTTCTCTCTCATTTGGGGCATTTGTTCACAAGGATGTGAAATGTGACTCAGAAGAGGGGCTGCCCTGAGCCCTGGATCCTTCTCCCCTCCCAGAGGTACCCAGGCCACAGGCTTGAGTGGTCCTACAAAGCCGGCTCCACATGTACATGCATACCCGTGGTGGATTCATGTCAATGTATGGCAAAACCACTACAATATTGTAAAGTAATTAGCCTCCAATTAAAATAAATTTATATTAAAAAAAAAAAAAAACCAAGCCAGCTCCCCCCAAATGGGGGCTCATCAGCTCTGTGGGGCTACTGGTCTGCAGGGAAGGACTAAGCCAAAGGGGGTGTTTGTTTCCCTGTCCCCAGCGTCGGGGCCCTTAGCGAGGTTTTCTGAAGGACCCAGCACGTCTCCGTCTGCGGCATCTGCGAACGTTGCCCTGTGCACCCCTCATCTCATTACATTTCCATAAGCTCTCGTCCCCGTTATGCTCAGAAGACACAGCCCTCGAGCCCCAGAAATAATGTGCTAAAGCAGAAAAGAAAAAAAATTTTAAAACCGCACAGCTATTCTTGGTCATTTTAATGGTGAGGCGCTTCAGATTCTCTATAAAATGAAAGAAATTCAATTGTGTGAGGTCACCAGGTCACAATCTCCCCAAGAACACTGCTATTCAGAGCCAACCATCTTTCTTAGAGGGGCCTGCAAAGTTTAATAACATCAGTCAGCTGTGGTGAGACCCTATGAGCCCATAATTCCAAAATGAGCCTCTGCGTGCCGTCTATTATGGGGGAGCGCCAGTCCACCTGGTGCAATTGCAGATCAAAGGTGACACTGAGCACTGCCTTCGAAATTTCAATCACAGCCTTAACCACCCTGTGATTTAGCCAATAGCAGTTCTGTGGCTCTTTGGGAACAGAGGGCCACCTTCGCGAGGCTGGAGGCGACGCTCCTGCCGCAGTGGGGAGCCGAGAAGCACACACAGCAAGACTAGGCGACGCCAGCGGTGTTTGCTGAGTTGCCGGGCCGTGACACGGGGTCACTGCGCCCCTTGTACCACGCTGGGTACGAGGTATTTTTGTACAGAACTTCTTCTTTAGTTTAAAGAATTTACGTGTTAAGACATCTTCCCTCTTGTCACTTAACAGGCAACACAGTAAAAGTGAAATAAGCACAGAAGGAAGGAAAAGTGTGATTTCAAACTGCGGTCTGCCAATGCCTCCAACAAAGATGGATCTCAGGTAACTGCCATTGCGTGAAACAGTGAGTCTATATGATAAGCTTCCATTTACGTGAAGCTCAGGAACACGCAAAATTAATCTATGAAATTAAGATTAACCTATGAAATCAGAAAGTGGCCGCCTCTGAGTGGCCTCATTGGCCGGGGGTCCCAGGGTAAAGGAAATGGTGTTCGCTCACACAGGGGTAAGCATGTGCAAAACTCCACCAGGTTCTACGCTATGTAACCTCACTGTTTGCTCTGACTGTGCCCCTAAAGTTCTTGTTTGAAATCCTAAACCCCAAAGGTGATAGTTTTAGGCGCTGGGACATTTGGGAGGTGATTAGGTCCTAAGGGAGAAGCCCTCGTGAATGGGATTGGAGCCCTCATAAAAGCAACCCCCGAGCTGCCTCGCTGACTCTGCCCTTTAAGGACATGGGGAGAAAGGGCTGGCTGCGACCCAAGAAGAGGGTCTTCGCCAGAACATGACCGCGATGGCAGCTTGACCCTGGAATTCCCAGCCTCCAGAACTGTGAGCCAGAAGTGTCTGCTCTTCATAAGCCACCCAGTCTCTGGTATTCGTTATGGCAGCCCAACTGGAATCAGACACTGTACATAAATTATGCCTCAATTTTTTAAAGTTTTTTTTTTTTTTTTTTTTTTAATCCACCACTTACACACTTGAGCTGTCAAGCTGGGACTCAGACCACTCTACCAGGAGAGCAAGTGTCCAAACCCAGTCTCCTCGCACTGAATCGGACCAGTGAGGCCATGTGCTCCTTGCTGTCCGTCACCATAGGGTGGTGGTCCCACTGTTCTTCATAGAACGCCCGCCTGTATTTTCCTCTATATAGAAATGCTGCGATGCAGCTGGGGCGCACAGTGCTCTGTGCACATGCTCAGTTGTCAGTCGTGTCCAACTCTTTGCAACCCCACTGACTGTAGCCCGCCAGGCTCCTATGTCCACAAGATTCTCCAGGCAAGAATACTGTAGTGGGTTGCCATTTCCTTCTCCAGGGGCTCTTCCCGACCCAGGGATCTAGCCCCGGTCTCCCGCACTGCAGGCGGATTCTTTACTGTCTGAGCCCCCAGGGAAGCCCCACAGCTCTCTGCGTGCTCACCCAGCCGGGCAGCAGTTTTTCCTCCCAGTGTCTGAAACACCGCCGTGTGGCTGCCATCAAGATGCTGTGCCCGGCTGGGCCTCCCCCACAGCCTCCTTCCCTCTCCACATTCTCAGCTGGGAACAAAAGCCCTAGACTGTGCAGTCCGACCTGCAGACCACCCGAGCCTCTGACTCTGCGTCCCCTGGAGCGTGCCCACCCAGCTTGTCATCTGTTTTATTGTCTGTTTTCCTTTTTAATCGTGATTCCCACGTGCTCATGGCTGCCCCATCCGTGAGTCAGGGAGCGTGCTGCAACCTAAAGCTGCACAGGAAGGCGAGACCCGTGAGCCAGACCTCAGCCCCGGCGGCCAGGCGTAGGGTGGAGACGGCTCCGCCCCTCCTGCCCCCGACCCGACCAGGGCCTCGACTCAGGTTCTACAGTTTGATTTGCACTTTCAGTTATTAAAGAGCGGTCTGTGCAACACAGCAGGGCCGGGACGCCATTAGGCCTTGGGATTGAGAAGCTGAGGCAGAACAGCGGTAAATTTGAAGATGAGCTTTGCCAAGCTTGGGAGCAAAGCTGCGCTGACGAATAAGCACCAGTCTAGGCTTTCACTTTAGTGCCGCGATGTTTTTAAATGGGAGCAGAGGAACCTTTTCCCATCAGTTTCCTTCTCCTGGCAAGGTCCCTGGCAATATCTTTGAGATCTGAGAGAAATAATCACCTGTATTTTATTTTTGTCTCATACCCTGGACCAGGAACAAAGGATTTTCACTCTTCAGAAACCAGACAGCATTCTCTGAAACCTGACGTATTCCTTCAAAGCGTTGGCGCTGGGCTTGAGTTTCAAAATTATATTTTTCTCTCCAAACCATCGTCCTTGTCTGTGCTGTCGCGGGTGTGCTCTTATAAAGGCTCAAGTTTAAATTAAAACCCGAGCGTAAAGGAAATGCTACGCATATTAACCACTTAAGTAAAACAGCTTTCTGCATCCACGCTAATTCTGTTCACAGGCTATGCCCAGGCCCAAGCATATTATTTCTTATTTACATCAAAGTTCTATATTTACAAACATGATTTATACTAGTTTAGTTTGTCAGCCCATATGGTATCTTTGAAAGTCAGAGCAGAGCTACGTTCCCATTTCACAGGTGAAAAAAAACAAAAGTCAAGAATCAGTTAGAAAATTTGTGCATGAGAAAGCATTTTCAGGGCTTGAATTTCCAGTTCATGTCGTTGTTTCTACAGTTCAGTTCAGCTCAGTTGCTCAGTCATGTCCAACTCTTTGCGACTCCATGGACTGCAACACATCAGGCCTCCCTGTCCATCACCAACTCCCAGAGTTTACTCAAACTCATGTCCATTGAGTATCAGTGATGCCATCCAACCATCTCATCCTCTGTTGTCCCCTTCTTCTCCTGCCCTCAATCTTTCCCAGCATCAGGGTCTTTTCAAATGACTCAGCTCTTCGCATCGGGTGGCCAAAGTATTGGTGCTTCAGCTTCAGCATCAGTCCTTCCAATGAATATTCAGGACTGATCTCCTTTAGGATGGACTGGTTGGATCTCCTTGCAGTTCAAGGGACTCTCAAGAGTCTTCTCCAACACCACAGTTCAAAAGCATCAGTTCTTTGGCACTCAGCTTTCTTTGTAGTCCAACTCTCACATCCATACATGACTACTGGAAAAAACATAGCCTTGACTAGATAGACCTTTGTTGGCAAAGTAATGTCTCTGCTTTTGAATATGCTGTCTAGGTTGGTCATAACTTTCCTGCCAAGGAGTGTCTTTTAATTTCATGGCTGCAGTCACCATCTGCAGTGATTTTGGAGCCCCGAAAAATAAAGTCTCTCACTGTTTTCACTGTTTCCCCATCTATTTACTATGAAGTTATGGGACCCGATGCCATGATCTTAGTGTTCTGAATGTTGAATTTTAAGCCAACTTTCTCACTCTCCTTCTTTCACTTTCATCAAGAGGCTCTTTAGTTCTTCTTCACTTTCTGCCATAAGGGTGGTGTCATCTGCATATATGAGGTTATTGATATTTCTCTTGGCAATCTTGACTCCAGCTTGTGCTCCATCCAGCCCAGCATTTCTCATGATGTACTCTGCCTAGAAGTTAAATAAGCAGGGTGACAATATACAGCCTTGATGTACTCCTTTCCAGATTTGGAACCAGTCTGTTGTTCCATGTCCAGTTCTAACTGTTGCTTCCTGACCTGCATACAGATTTCTCAGGAGGCAGGTCAGGTGGTCTGGTATTCCCATCTCTTGAAGAATTTTCCACAGTTTGTTGTGATCCACACAAAGGCTTTGGCATAGTCAATAAAGAAGAAATAAATGTTTTTCTGGAACTCTCTTGCTTTTTTGATGATCCAACGGATGTTGGCAATTTGATCTCTGGTTCCTCTGCCTTTTCTAAATCCAGCTTAAACATCTGGAAGTTCATGGTTCACATACTGTTGAAGCCTGGCTTGGAGAATTTTGAGCATTACTTTGCTAGCATGTGAGATGAGTGCAATTGTGCAGTAGTTTGAACATTCTTTGGCATTGTCTTTCTTTGGGATTGGAATGAAAACTGACCTTTTCCAGTCCTGTAGCCACTGCTGAGTTTTCCAAATTTGCTGGCATATTGTGTGTAGCACTTTCACAGCATCATCAGTTTTACCAAATACCATGGTTTCATATTCATGATTTCCCCATTAGCCACCCTCCTGCCCTGGTCCTGCGTGTATGCTCAGCTGTGTCTGATTCTTTTCGACCCCATGGACTGTAGACTGCCAGGCTCCTCTGTCCATGGGATTCTCCAGGCAAGAATACTGGAGTGGTTTTCCATTCCCTTCTTCAGGGGATCTTTCCAACCCAGGGAGATGCGTCTCCTGCATCTCCTACATTGCTTTACCTCTCAGCCACTGGGGAAGCCCCAGCCACCCTAAAGCACCATTAGGAGTATCAGTCACCGAGGCTCCACGGATACCTAAAGGGGCACTGATCCTACTGAAGCCGATTCCTCAGTGTGGGCCTTGAGGGGACGGTAGGTAAACTCTCTGAAATGGCTCCGCTCTGAGCCATTCTGGATGGGGTATGGTGACTGGCCTTGTCACTGCCATTTCACAGACGCTGGTCTCGTCGCATTCACCGAAGTCCTCGATGGTTCTGGGCCTCTGGTTCTCCTTTAATGCCACATATCAGTTCTTTTTACGTTTACCTGTTGCCCAAGGAAATGTGAGGATCACTTCTATTATTGTCTCTACTGCATGTGGTTAAATAAGGTGGACGTGGGAGCATTTCTTGGAAACACATGAATATTTATTTTTACTGAAAAATGGATGCTGAGTCCCCTAAAACATTCTCTCATGACGCAGGTCCAAAAATCTTTGCAGGTGTGTTAATTATAATGTTCTCAATGGCTGTAAAGATGAAAAGGCCCATCTCCTAAAGGAAGAATGTATCAGCCCTGCCTGGAGATGGCGATGCCTTGAGAAGCCAGTCACCCTCCTTAATCAGAGAATCGCCTGCACATGGTTCTGTGAAGAGCGAGACCAAAACGCTGTCAGCTGAAACGAAGGCTGGAGAGCTAGTCTGATTCCCAAAGGTTTTTTGAAACTTGTCTGCTGGTTCCAAGACATTACCTACCACTGTTCCCATTACTAATCGGGGTGCTTTCTGCTATACAACAAAGGAACTAAAACTGATGAGTTGGTTTCATTTCCTGTAAAGTCTACTCATCACTAAGAAGTACCAACCCTCATGCTTGTTAAAACCAGAGTGTGGGCTGCTTACAACCTGGGGCTAAGGCAGTTCACTCTAAGAGAATTCAGTTTGCATCTCTTCCCAGCCCAGCCTCGTGGGACTTTCCCTCACCTTTCCCTAGGAGCTTGAGCAAGTCTCACTCCTGGGTTCCAAGCCTTGAGGCCATGAGCTCACTGGACAGGGAGAACAGGCAAGGTGTTCCTACCTGGCCGCATGAATTGCCGCCACGGCGCCTTCTTGCCAATCTCAGCAAAACCAGGCTCCTTCTACTGCCCCAAGGCTGTCTCTTAAACACAAACAATACTCCACTTTTGAAAACTTCATTTTAAAGCAATTGTGAGAAATGTAGAATGTATCCCCACTGACCTCTTCCAAAACAACACCAGCCCTGGATCCAAAAAACTGTTATTCTTGCAAGTAGACAGCTCTGGGCCACTACGACCGTCGTGAGAACCATTAGGGGACAGAAAGATAAGTGTTTGAGTTTTTAGAGACTCAGAGTGCTTAGATGAATAGAAAGCAGACACAGTTTGGTGCAGTTGATACCAGGGGAGGATATGGGTTAGAAATAACCTACTCACATACTGAACGGGTTTGCCTGGCTGTAATTCCAGTTGGCCTCTGACTCCACAGGTTCCTAATCTGCAGATTAAACCAACTGCAGAGCAAACATATATGTACATGTATGTAGGCCTCCGTGGTCTCCCAGCTGGTAAAGAATCCGTCTGCAAGGCAGGAGACACCAGTTCAATTCCTGGGTCAGGAATATCCCCTGGAGGAGGTCATGGCAACCCACTCCAGTATTCTTGCCTGGAGAATCCTCATGGACAGAGAAGCCTGGCGGGCTACAGTCCATAGCGTCACAGACTCAGACAGGACCAAGCGACTACGCACAGCACAGCACATACAGGTATATACATATATATGTGCGTGTGTGTGTATGCATGTGTGTATACACACACATATATATCTAATTCCTGAAAACTCCAAAAAGCAAGACATTTGAATTTTTCATCTTCTCCTCCAAGGCATCTTCCCAACCCAGGGATCAAACCCACATCTCTTGCATCTCCTGCATCGGCAGGTAGAGTCTTTACCACTGCGCCCTGGGAAGCTCCTATTACCAGATGACATCATCTTGTACAGAGGGCTTTTTCCTGGGAGAGGTGAGCACGGTCATCTTCGACTTTTACTAGTGTGTTGGTGGTGAGCATCAGCTTCACACTGATCCTTCCCTCTCGGTTCTGAAATACATCCCTGGATCTTTTCACTTCGTTTGGCTTTTGTGTGTTCGTTCCTATCAGGAATGCACTTAATCAGCTTATCTAGGTTTCCCAGGGCGTCCTTTTGGATCTAATCCTGCTGGATTAGAGGAAAGCCACGTGGTGTCTATATCTGTTGCTATGAAGGACTCCTTGGATGTGCTCTTGGAACTGGCTGGGGCGGGGGTCTGGGGTGGGCGTATCGCGGCCCAGGCCACAGCCTTTGAAAGGCGCCTGCTGGGTCACCTTTCACACTGAGCCAATGGCCTGTGTTCTGGGAAGTGACCTTCTTCAACTTCTTTCTGTAGAAACGCTTGACCACCAAGCAGATTGTCTGGGGCCCCTACTGTCTTTAGTAAGAATGTTTCCTTCCCTTTATGCCGGGAGTCGGCATATTGCATATTGAGTGCAGCACTTTCCACAGCATCATCTTTCAGGATCTGGAATAGCTCAACTGGAATTCTATCACTGCCGGGAGCCAGCGTGAGGAACTCCGCCCGTGACAAAGGTCATGAGGAAGGAGGCTCGGCATACGCAAAGGCGGGATCGAGCCTCACGAGTCCCCCTGGAAATTCTCGAGCATCTACCCCCAAACCAGAGTCTGCCTACTTTCTGCTTTGTGCTTTCACCTACACCTCTGACTTTACGGGGGGCTGTCCCCCACTACCTCTCTCTGAAAAAAGAGTTAGCTTACAGCTCCAGTTAATAATTCCTGGGTGTGACAGTGTTTCAACCTACAAACTCCTTTGGAAGTCCTCTAGCCTGCCTGAATAGGTTTTTCCGGCCACATGTGATTGTTCAGAGCCTCCCAACTGTGAGAGGCAGGAGATGTTCTAAACTGTCTAAACACAGATTCCTTTGAGTAGTTAAAAGATTGATTAGAAATTGTATTGGTGAAGGGTTTTTCACTTATTGGGCCAATGTTTGCTGCTAAGTCTCCATATCCCTTACCTGCTGTGTCCCTGGCAGTGTACTGATTAATATGATTGGTGTAAGTAGTAGTTTTAATGTTTGTAACCTTGGACCCTGGAGTTAATTCTTTTTCTTGTTGTAGCCCACCACACCTTTGCCCTATAGGAATGCAACTTTAATGCTTTTAGAGGGTGGCGCTTGACTAATCACCTTTAGAGATAAATAAGTTTTCTGAAGAAAGGGTCTTAAAATGTTAACAGGCCTCCAGGCCAGAAGATGATGCAAATCACCTAAACTTTTGCATATGTTAAGTTTGCAGGAAGAAAGCCTGGCTTACTTCATGACTCTACCCCTTCCCCCATTATCCTCTATGCATAACTTAAGGTATAAAAACTACTTTGGAAAATAAAGTGCGGGCCTTGTTCACCGAAACTTGGTGTCCCCATGTCGTTCTTTCTCTCACCTTCTGGCTGAATTATTCAGCCTCTTTTCTCCCCTGAATTTCCTCACTGAGCTATCCTTATTTCAGCCTCTTTTCTCCCCTGAATTTCCTCACTGAGCTATCCTTATTCTATTACTCTTTATATCCTTAATTAATGTTTAATTAAGCAGTTGTTTCCTGATCCTCGCCGACGCCGTCCCTGCTTCGAATTCCCTGGATCCACCGGGGCTGGACCCCGGCACCTTTATCCTTCGACAATATTCCTCAACCTCTCCTGGTAGCTGTGTTCCTAAGAGCTTTTCTGACTTTTCAACCAACCTCCATCTAACTCTGCTCTAACAGTGATGCCGATTGCCTCTACGCTTTCCCTATGCTAAGTCACTTCAGTCGTGCCCGACTCTGTGTGACCCCATAGACGGTAGCCCACCAGGCTCCCCCGTCCCTGGGATTCTCCAGGCAAGAACACTGGAGCGGGTTGCCATTTCCTTCTCCAATGCATGAAAGTGAAAAGGGAAAGTGAAATCACTTAGTCGTGTCCGACTGTTAGCGACCTCATGGACTGCAGCCCACCAGGCTCCTCCGTCCATGGAATTTTCCAGGCAAGAGTACTGGAGTGGGGTGCCATTGCCTTCTCCGACGCTTTCCCTAAAGGACTGCAATCAGCCCTCTCTGTCTCTCTTGCTGTCTCTCAGTCTCTCTCTCTCTCACACACAGGCACCCACGACCATCTCAGACCCCACTTTAGGAAGCACTCTTAGAAATGCCGCTATTAAAGATTGCAAGTCTGACAGTGTTCCTGGAAACAGATGATCCTATTATTGCCAACAGTTTGAAATCTTCAACTGCTCACATTTTTCAAACCACTTTGCCAAATGGCTAAAAATGATGCAAGCCTGCATTTTTTCAAGTCGTATTTTTGATGTTTTTTATGAGAGGGGTTACCTCTGGCCCATGTCCAAATGGATGGGAAAACGCTAGCAAAATATAGTAGAAATATCTGTAGTGCTTAGATATTGAAGGGGAGACCAGGTTAATGAATTTCAGGTATAAATCATCCACACTAGCTATTTTATTGCTCTTTCTCTGGAACAACACTGTCTTAAACTTCTCTAAGATGGACTTAGAATATACAGAGCTTCATTATTCAGTAGATTAGGCCTCTGATGAGAAGAGCTGTGGTTTTTGTCTGAGATGAGCCATGTTGGCGTTTGGTGCTGTGTTAATATGTATAATTACAGAACAGAGCCTGAGGGGAAAGGGCAATTCTAAAATAAATATTTTCCAAAAAAAGAAGCCTCAAAGGAACTTTTAGTTCTGATTCTTTGCTCTTGTTCCATCCTCTCAAGAAATATAACTAATTGTCCTTTAGTTTTTCACTCAAAACTGATTCAAGGCTTAAGAAATGACCTCTGATCCCATTCGGTTGACCCTGTCCACAGGGAGAGCCATGGGAGTAAGAAGCAGGACATTCCGTGGTCCCTTTGGAGAGAAGACAGCTGGTTTGGAAATCTCACAACGAGGACTGGAGGAAGGTGGATCCGATCGGGAGAGGTTGGTCCACTCCTCCCTCCAGCACCTGACATGACTCACGTCCCCACCAGACTAGAGGAAGGAGCCCTGACCAGGCCAAACGGAGAGATTAAGCTCCCCCAGCCTCCCCCTAGGGGGCTTCCCAGCTGGCACTAGAGCAGGAGATGCAAAAGATGGAGGTTCGATCCCTGGGTCAGGAAGATGCCCTGGAGGAGGAAATGACAACCCACTCCAGTGTTCTTACCTGGAGAATCCCATGGACAGAGGAGCCTGGCGGGCTACAGTCCCTGAGGTCACAAAGAGTCGGACACAGCTGAGCAAGTAAGCGTGCGCGCACACACACACACACACAACCTCCCTCCATTCCCCCTAGGCTCCTCTCCCGGCATCAAAGGCTCTAAGCAGTCTTCCCATCTCCTTATTCAAAACTGATTCTCTGCTTGTTCACTCACTCACACAACCACAGGGGCCTAGGTACACAGGCAGAGAGCAAAGCCTTAAAATAAGGAGGGAAGGTAACCCTGAAACTCAGCCTTCCGTGTCAGTCACTAAGTCACCAGGAGACATTCCAGAGACCCTCACTGTGATCATGGGTTAACACAGGTAACCTGCCTAAGAACTGTTTCAGGCTGAGCTTGTGAAGAACAATAGTTCCTCATTATAAAAGGAGGGAACTGGATCGGGTCACTGTTGACTTTTCCGACTCTGCGTGTCTGATTCTCCAGCCCCAGCAAGCCTTCGGGTAACCGCAGCCCTGGCCGACATCATGACTGCAACCTCGTGACAGAAACTGAGCCCAAAGCACCAGCTAAGCTGCTTCTGATCCAGAAAAAAGTATTACTTTTAAGCTGCTAAACCTGGGGGACCATTCGATATGCAACAATAGATAATTAATATACCAGGCATGTGACGAAAGGCAGAATCACTGGTTGACCACAGCCCAGAAGTGCAGTGACACCTTTAACACACAGACTCGCCTTGGAAAGCTGACTGTGTCATCGTGTGCTCGTGTGCTTAGCTGCCAGTCATGTCCGACTCTGTGGCCCCGGGGACTGTAGCCCGCCAGTCTCCCTGACCATGGGATTCTCCAGGCAAGAGTACTGGAGTGGGTTGCACACCCTCCTCAGGGGATCTTTACCTCCCACCAAATCCAGGCGTTGTCTTGCCTTCTTAGGATTTACCTTGCCAAAGATCTGAGAGTGCGAGGGGAGAGCAACAGTTCAATCTACGTTACAGTCTGCAGGCCAGTAGAACCAAATAAAGGTAAACAGAGGGTCAGGTTGAGCAGATGAGGAAAGAGTGGTGCGCACATCCTTTTTCCCAATTCTCAAGTGGTTCTCTAAATAAGATGCCAAGAACTGGAAGAGCAGCTGGACTTTTCCCCAGTAAATCATTTTGAGCCCCACTCCCACCGCACCCTTTGGCTGCATCAGGTAGTCAGCCTTACAAAAAATTCTGCAAAAGTCATCCATCCAAAACTGTTATCACTCAGTGTGAGTCCTAACATCTCCCGCAATAGTGTTGATAGAAAATTTTTATATAATGACTTATTTCACCTCTGTAGCCTACGCTATTTTGAGAATTTGACAAGAGTATTTATAAATGTCCATGCTGGTGTAATCGAAACCGTGTTAGTTTTATTTGTACAGTATTGTGGAGTTAACTTACTCACTGGGGTCAGTTTAACTTCCAAAGCTCCCCTGAGCCTGCCGGAGGCACCGCATAGGACCCGCGCTGGTGCAAACAGCGCTCTCGGCTGTGTCCAGTTCAGCGTTGTCCGGATTTCAAAGTGACCCCGAGTTTTGGCAACAACCCCAAACGTCATTTTCCCAAACACAGATCAAGGAACTTCTCCCAAAAGACTGAACTCCAAGTGGAAAAAAATACAGAATATAAGCAGGGGAGTAAATGCAGTCCCCACCCTCAAAAAGGATTTGTAAAAATTAGTGCCAAATATTTTATGAAAGCCCACAAAACCAAAATGTTAGGAAAAGATATTGAAGAGTGTTATACGTCTTGCTGAAAGAATAGAGATTCTTGGAAGGCTTTTTTGCACTACTTTTGCAAAGAATTTTTGCAGCTTTTATTAGTCTACATTTAGAATACATGAAAATTAGGAGTGAGATGTAGGTCTAAATATTTGTGCTCAAGCTTCCAGTTCTCTGGCATCTGGTTGTGACTTGGCAGACACCAGTGGGAGGGCACAAAGAAGGCCGAAGTCCCCAAGAGGGGCCCGACAGATGACAGATCTCCAGGACAGCTTGACTGGCCAGCAGCCCACGATCCCCACCAACTGGAGCATCCAACGCTGATAGAACCTTGTGCTCCTAAAAAGCTGGGGCTCCCCCAGGAACATGGTGATAACAATCAGAAATGGGTTATGCTTTCTCGAAACCAGATAAGAATGAATGTCTTTGAGGTTGCAAAATAGGTCGTCCTGACACAGCGAGGGGCTAACTGAATTACTTGCAAGCAGAGACGCACTGCTTTTCCGACTCTAGCTTAGTTTCCCATGACCTGGTGCCCATCTCTGCGCCCTGGATAAGTGGCAATAATGTGGGTTCTCGTGCCTCTAGGTGGATACCATGTGGTGTGGGAGGGGAATACAGAAATGACTCATAAACTCTCTGAGGGTAAGCTGTTTTTGAGTCAAAATGGATCTAGTCCAAATTGGACCATTGAGTCAACTGTTACCTTTGATCTTTTTAGGTGTAGAAAACCAGAAATTTGCCTCTGGGCAAAGCCAAGGTTAGAATCACGATCCCTCTGATACACTAGCATCTTCTGAAAGTCAGTTTACTTGCTAGGCTGCCCCAACCGCACTTCACTACTTCTTCCCTGTGGTAAGTAGACTTCAAACGGACTCGACACAGGTCGGCAGCAGTGAATTCCTCCAGGGCCCTTCCTGAAGCAGGTGGGCCCAGCAGCAGACAAACGGTCCTGGGGACACCCAACAGTGCTGCCAGAATGTCCAGTGGACCCATCCCCAGCGGTATTCGCTGGAGATACTTACGGAAAATTCTCTCACAGGGAACAAACGATGTAAACCCCTTTTCTAAACACCGATGCAGGTGGAAGAATAAGAACTAGCAGGATGATAGTGGAAAGCTCTCTCCAGGTGTCTGGAGGATAAACAGGACCCCAGGAGGGTCACAGCATATCCAGAGGCGTGAGTTAAGAGCGGCCCAGACACATTTTCTGCGGCTTCACAGTTTTTCCAAGGGCAAACCGGAACCAGAAAGCACAGCCTCCAGAGGACGTGGTGATGGGGAGCCTGCGTCGAAGGCTCCTTCGCGCTGTCTCTCCTGGTTGGGGGAATGACATCATTGACAAGTCATCTTCAGTTACGTCAGGACTTTCAGGGACAGGGAGAGAGAGCAACAGAATTTAAAAGGGACTAAAAGGTAATGTTCCTTGGGATCCATTCCCAGTTCTATCACTGACTCACCGGATGACTTTATTATTCCCACTGTTACTAGGGCTGTTTTATTGAGGATTGATACAACACTTAGATTTGGAGGTCAATCTAGGACTTCTCCTTGCTTTAGTATCTAAATTAAATGTAGAAGTTTCTCTGAAATACAATTAGGGAGAAAGGCAGATATGAAGGTTATAAAATCTAAGAGAAGCAGAGTTTGGAATTTTGATGAATAATCCTCCTTTTCAAAAAACTTTAACTTTTAGAGGTGAAATTCATGTAACAAAATTTACCATTTTGAAGTGAACAATCCAGTGGCGTTTAGAACATTTACAATGCTGTACAGTCATCAGCTCTGTCTGGCCCAGAACATTCCCAGCCCTCCAGAGTGAGTCTGCACCCCCAGGGAACTGTCACTCTCCAGTCTCCCCTCCCTTCACTCCCTGGCAACCTCCAAGCTCCGTTCCGTTTCTATGGATTTATCTATTCTAGATGTTTCATGTAAACGGCATCGTAAACTATGCACGACTGGGGTCTGGCACCTCTCACTTAGCACAGGTGTTTGAGTTCGCCGTGTGGTGATATGTATCAACACTCTGTTCATTTTCACGCTGCGTAATATTCCACCGTGAGCTGGTGTGTTGTGCAACTTGTCCCTCCAGCCATCTGTTGACAGACATTTGGGTTATTTCTACCTCTGGATTATTGTGCTTCTCCCTTCACAAGTTCTATCCTCCACTGTCCACCCCCCCCCCCCCACCACCACGTACCCTGAACTTTCTCTTTTCTTTACTGTATATCTCCCAGAAGACACTAGAGACGCAGGTTGGATCCCTGGGTCAGGAAGATCCCCTGGAGGAGGAAACAGCAGCCCACTCCAGAATTCTTGCCTGGAAAAGTTCATGGACAGAGGAGTCTGGCAGGCTACAATCTATGGGGTCGCAAGAGTCAGACACGAGTGTGCACACAGCCGCACACCCCTTTGGGAAGACACACATTAATGTTAGCTTATCTCCAGCGGCTTTTCTGCAGGGCTGAGAAAAGAAGAGAGGGTGTGGGTAAGAAAATGAGGAAGGAGAAGAGTTTGGGGAAGAAGGACAAAGAAAGAAGGGATGGATAGGGGGATACTTGGGGACACCCTGGCGAAGCTGGAAGCACAGGAGACAGCCTGAGGAGGAGGAGTTTGGATAAGTGGTCTAGCTCTGTCTGCAGGGCTCTGCGGAAGTTTCCTCAAAGAGATTGAGAAGGCTGGCTGAAAGGTCACTTATGCTGTTTCTTCTGCTGCCCTCAGGAGAACATTATCCAAAAGTCT
This sequence comes from Bubalus bubalis, assembly GCF_019923935.1. Lineage (NCBI taxonomy): Eukaryota > Metazoa > Chordata > Mammalia > Artiodactyla > Bovidae > Bubalus > Bubalus bubalis. The sequence continues at coordinate 1,767,110 of NC_059178.1, read as the reverse complement.
GGTGTTTTGAGCCCCTATCAGGATTTTTTTCCTTCCAGATTTCTCTGAGTATTGTTAGTCTAGATATTTTCATAAAAGAATATCAGGTTGAATGCATTTGAATCCTAAGAGAATCTTTCAGAAGGAGAACAAAACATCAGAAAAATATTTCAGTAACAGGTAACTGAAGAAAATATTGGTGTCTCTTTCCCTTGATGTTTCCCCATTAAAGGCATTGTTCAGTTAGTTTTAAACTAATGACCAGCTATTCCTGCCACTGGCCAGATGACTGTAATTCATCTTTCTGGAAAAGGAAAAAACAAACCGACTTTAAAATAAGCCAAACCGAAGCATCAGCCCATAGAGAAAGGTGAAGTACATCTGTGAAAATGACCCACATGTTTTCTTAGTTAATGTTAAAAGAGAGGAGATTTTTTTTTAAAAAGGCAAGGGAGAGGGTACATGTTTTTCTTCACTTTTGCTAACACGTGTATTACCAAAACCAATCCTGTTTCTCCAAACTGTTTTAAAAGCTTGTGAAGTCACTGTTTGGGTCTAAGACCCGGAGGCCTGACACAACCAAGCAGCTCAGCCCGCCAGCCTGTCTGGGAAAGAAGGTTTAGGTACCACACTTCCTAAAGCCTATGAGTCCTTTCTTGGCAAACTCACTCCTTTTTGTCACCTTTAGGGTCATGGGTGCTTTAAAAGCAAGCAGCGGGCAAAGCTGGGCACCAAGTAGAGGGGCAACAGAGAAGGCGGAGTTTAAACAAGAACATCCGTTTGATGGAGCAAAGTCCAAAACGCATCAGAAATAAAGCCAGACAGGAAAATCACTTGCTAATTTCAATTTGATATCCTGGACGCCTATTCCAACATTGAGCAGTATTGTCAATGTGTGTGTGTGTGTGTGTGTATGATAATTTCTATATTTAATTTAAAAATTACCTTTGGCACTTGTCCAAATGAGAAGCCCAAATTCTCCATTGCAGATCAAAAAACAGATACAGTAGAAATCTCTGATACTAAAAAAGGTACAGTAGCAATTTTTGCTTTAAAAGGAACCTATCTTTGCTAAAAAATACAGTGGCAATCTTTGATGCTAAAAAGGCACAGTGGCAATCTCCAATGCTAAAGACGGTACAGTGGCAACCTTTGATGCTGTGATTGGTAATTATCTCAACAACCTGACATCAAAATCCCGTGAGATATTCTCTCAAGGCCTAAGGAGAAGGAGGTAAGTGATAGCTGGATTCCATATAAACAGAATTATGTCTTTTCTTGGGACAGAATGTTTGTTGCAAACAGCAGGATCTACCAGTTCTTAACTCAAAAACCAGCATTTAAAGTCCAAGGAGATGAAATAAAAGAGGCTGTATTTTTTAAAGAAAAGACAGCTAAACCACAAACTGGCTGATAGCCAGATCCAAAACAATAATTTTCAAAGTGTGGTCCCCAAACCAGCTGCACCAGCAGAAGCATCACCTAGGAAATTATTACAAACGCAAATTCTCTGCCCCCACCCCAGACAGACTGAATCAGAAACTCTAGGAGTGGGACGCAGGGGAAACTGTTTCAGCAAGCCCTCCAAGTGATGTTGATACCTGCTACATTTAGGAAACTCCTGATGTAAAAATGAATGGATTGCTCTTGATTTGATGCCTAGGTTCTTAAAGTAATAATTTGTGTATTTAGTAAACTGGAGGATGGTCTTTTCATCAGGAGTATTTGAATATTAAAAGCAGAATCTGCCAACATGACCGCTTGTGTTGACTATTTTTCATCCCAGGCTAAGAGTGTTTTCATAAGGATTTTCGGAAGTGCAAACGTAACCTACCCATTGTGAGAAGGAAAGGAGCCCAGTGATGTAATGGGGCAGAAGGGGCTTTTCTGCCGAGACGGCCGGCGCTGGAGAAGCAGCCCGCAGCACTTGCGTGTTGGCTGTGGCCGTCGTGTTCTGGCCCAGCTGTTGCGGGAAAAGGGAGGTTCAGAGAGAAATACACAGGACCAGGGGAAGGGGCTTGTTTCCAGCAGGAAAGTGGTTTTTTACAGCAGCACTTTGTTTTGTTGTTTGTTTTTTCTTTTACTGTGTTGATTCTCACATATATTTTTACAAGTAACATTTTGGAGAAATTTAGGAGACTCAGTAAAGCAAAGTAAATAATATTTCACAATCTCACTACCTAGATAAACCAACTGCTCAAATTTTTATGAGTTTCTTTACAGTCTTCTTTCTTTGTACTTTTAAAAAATTTAAAACATACTTTTTCCAGCCTTACTGAGATATTTTGACATATAATGTGATCATTTGGTACCATATACATTACAAAGTTATTATCACAATAAGGTTAGTTAATATAGTCATCATCTCGAATAGCGAACAGTGTGTGTGTGCTGAGGACTTTCAAGACCCACTCTTTCAGTAACTTTCAAATATACAATGCAATATTGGTAGCTGTACTCACCACACCATACATTGGATGCCCAGAACTTACGTTGTAACCGGAAGCTTGTACCCTTTGACTGCCTTCATTTACTTCTCCCACCCGCTACCCTTGGCAACCAGAAGTCTACTCTGTTTCTTTGAGGTTTTTTGTTAGATTCCACATATAAGTGAGATCATGCAGTATTTGTCTTTCTCTGTCTGACTTATTAGCATAATGTCCTCAAGTTTCATCTGTGTTGTCTAAAATGGCAGAATTTCATTCTTTTTTTGCGGCTGAATAATTTTCTATCTCTTTATTCATTCACTGACAGCCACTTAGGTTGTCTCCACATCTTGGCTAATCTTGTAAATAATGTGGCAAGTAATTTGGCTACAAGCAATCACTTTCTAAACAATACAGTCAGAATAAATGGCCCCTTCCAGCTATGATAAACAGAGGAGTGTGTGTATTCTTGTCCCATGGACAGAGGAGCCTGGCATGTTAGACTCTTTGTGACCCCAAGGACTGTAGCCCACCAGGCTCCTCTGTCCATGGGGATTCTCCAGGCAAGAATAGTTCAGTGGCTTGCATACACTCCTCCAGGTTATCTTCCTAATCCAGGGTTCAAACCCAGGTCTCCGGCATTGCAGGCAGATTCTTTACTGTCTGAGCCATCAGGAAAGCCCAAGAATGCTGGAGTGGGCTGCCATGCCCTCCTCCAGGGGATCTTCGCAACCCAGGGATTGAACCCAAGTCTCCCGCATTGCAGGCGGATTCTTTACCATCTGAGCCACCAGGGGAGCCCAAACAGAAGAGTAGACACAACAAAAGAAAACAGAGTTAGAAAAGAATCGAGAAATATATTCCTAAAGGTGAGCAGGGGCGGGTGGGGGGGGAAGGGGGAAAATAGAGAGGAACTGTGATAAAGCTTCAGAACTTGTGGTCAAGAGGCCAACGTCAAGCCCCTTAGGGAACCATAAAGGACTTACCCTTAGAGAACATACAGACTAATAAAGGGAAAGTCTTAAGAACAGTACAAAACGTAATCTCAGTTTAGCCCAGCCCAGGGGAAAGTGAAATAAAGGAAAACTGAGGTGCAGTGCAAGGTGAATTTTTAAAAAGTTGGTTTCTCCAACTGGACAACGCACAAAGATGCTCGGGCAAAAACGAATGAAAAAGAACAGCGGGAACAATGGCATCAATTAACACAGTGATTCTCAACAGGGGTAGGGAGGAAGTGTGCACCCCGGACACACTTGGCAACGTTCTCGGTCGTCTCGGGGGTGGAGGCCGAGGAGGCTGCCCACCAGTCTACAACGCACGGAACAGCCCCTCCTCAAAGGAGTGTCGGACCCCCAAGGGCAACAGTGCCCAGGCTGAGAAACCGTAAGAAGTATTGGGAATAGCTTTGCATATGCAAAGATGGTAAAAGATAAAACCTGGACCCCCTTTTGTTCATTCTTCAAGAAGTCACTCAGCTATTCCGAACTCGGGGTGACCTCTGGCAGCTTCCAGAGCGCCTGGCTCCCACGGTCCTGCGTGATCAGTGTCTCGTACTGCGGTGACTCCTGTCCTCTTTTCTACCCCTCCCACAGGACTGTGCGTGCACCGGTTAGGAAAGACTTGTTTGCGCCTCTTTGTGTTCTTTTCAGGCTGTAAGCGTTTGTAAGTGTGAGCTGAGTGGGTGGGTGAGTGAATGGACGGATGAGGCGCTGTGTCGTGAAGGTGTGTGTCAGCTGTCACGTTCATCTGTGACCAGCACCTCAATCCAGACCGCGTTTAGCTTATAAGGTAGACCCAGCCAAAGCAACAAAGTTATAATCAGACGGTCCAGTTCAGGGTAGGAATTCCCATACCAGTCACACCTAAATGAGATTCTAGTTCTTAACCCAAAGCTCTGGAATTAAAAGCATTTACTGAAAATGACCAAAAGAACATTACAGGTAGCGTTCTGTATTCGCAGATAACATTATATGTGCAGATATCATTTATAATTTAAACAGGTTTTACCTCCATGGATTCTTATTTCATTACAAATATCTCTTCATGCTGAGCTGGCAGAAATCTCTGACCACCAGGGTCAGCGGTTGTCTTGAACCTCCTGGTGGTTCTGAATGTGTTCGTCTCGGGTCACTTCTCCTTGGATTTTGTGCTGACAGACCTTCGCCTGCTCTAGCAGGCGGCTGCTCTTTTGTGGCCATAATGTTGATGACATTGTGCCTCTGCAGGTGACCCATCTGTATTTACGGATCTCCAGGCTCATACCTCTACAGGCGAGGTCACTGTGGCCATTACAGTCCTTGCATCCCTGAGCCCAAGTCTGCGAGTTCCCTGGAAGTGAACTGTGAGCTGTAATCATCTTCCACTTTACCAGTTATTCCCACATTGCTCTCCAAGTAGTTGTAGCAGTTTACGTTCCTACCAGTAATACACGAGCTTTGCTATTGCTTCACACTCTCACTGTACGTGGCACAGACTTTGAACTTTTGCCTTTCTGATGTGAGTGAACTGATGTTACAATGTTGCTTTCATTTTCATTGTCCTGGAAGCAGATCAGTGAAACCATCCTTCCATGCTTATCAGTCAGTCTGATTTCCTTTTTTCTGTTATTGTCATTTGTAGCATCTTTATTTCTTTTCTTCATCTCTAGCAAGTTGGAAGTTAAAAATTATGTTTCAACTTATTAATTTTTGAAAACATGTTCAGCCATACAATTTGCTGCTGCTGCTGCTAAGTCGCTTCAGTCGTGTCCGGACTCTGTGCGACCCCATAGACGGCAGCCCACCAGGCTCCCCCGTCGCTGGGATTCTCCAGGCAAGAACACTGGAGTGGGTTGCTAACATAATCAAAAGTTATTCAATATTCCATCCTCCTCCCAAGAACCCCAAGAACCTGAATATACTTCAAGTATTATTGAACTCCCTCTTCCATGATGTAATTGCTTTCTAGTCTTACACTTTTACCTGTTTTTAAACAATGTTTTAAGTTACTTTTTAAACTTTTTAAAGCGAAATTTTCAGACACATATTAGCAATTTCTGGATTCCTCATTATTTCATTCTTCCCCTGCATTCCCTGTGGTTTCCTTTTTGTTCTTGCTGAATACTTACTTTAACGGTTATTTTATTGAAGAATTATTTCAGAAACTGTCTTTCTTTGCCCTCCAGCCTTGGAAGATAATTCAGCTGGCATAAAACTCCAGCTTGAGGTATTTGGTCTAGCACTTTGGTCCTTCTTAGTCGATGAGAATCCAGCTGTCAGTCATCTCCGCCTGGGTGGTCCGTCTTTCCTCACTGAGAGCTTTGGACATTTAGCCTTATCCTTTGCAGTTTCATCAGGATTATCACTGCCTTTCAGGTTTCATGCTTACAGTACACTTTGCGGTGCCCTTATTTTCACCGAGTCCTAATAATTACTTGCTCCCTGTTCCCCGAGATAAAAGGGCTCTGCAAGCTTTTTCTGTAAAAAGCTGGATAGTTAATATTTTAGGCTTTCTGTCACATCTTCTGTCACATTTTCTTCTGTTTTTTTTCTTTAATGACTTTTCAAACATGTAAAAATCACTTTTAACTCAGAAGTTACACAACAATTTGCCAGCTTCCATCCTAAAACCCCAGTCAGAACAGCCCAAGCCACCAACACACCCTGTTCCTATTCTTCACCTCCATCCGCAGTCACTCCAGCTTCTTACTCAAGAGCACACACACACGCCTGCATGTGTGCACACGTGTTTCCACACTGTTATAAATTGCATCCTGATTACCAGGAGTTAGTTTGAATGAGCTGAAAGCCGGGGTTTCTGCAGCCCTGGAATCCTGACTTCCAGAATTGTGATTCTGAACATGCGCTACAGGGAGACATTTACTTGGTGGTAACAGTCTTGGCCTAGTGCAATGTCTCCCGTACAGTCAGAAACGCAGGGACTTCCCTGGTGGTCCAGTGGTTAAGAACCCACCTGCCAAAGCAGGGGACACGGGTTCAATCCCTGGTCTGGGAAGATGCCACATGCCGTGCAGGGACTAAGTCCACCGCAACTACTGAGCCCAAGCACCCTAGAGAAGCCTGCTTCCCATGAGAAGAGTAGCCCCCATCGCCGCAATTAGAGAAATAGAAAAAGACCTCTCACAGCATCAAAGGTCCATAGCAGCTAAAAGAATTAAAAAAACGGGGGTGGGGGTGCATTTGGATTGTTACCCAGGATATGCATATACGTATGCATGTTTGAAACAGAAATTCCATGAAGTAGCACCTCCCCTTACCTCAGGCAATGCGCTTGGATGTTTTTCTCATCCATTCTATTGTACTTCATTATTTTTAAAAAGGCTGTCACCACTCACTAAATTGCTTTTATGTCCCACTAATTAGTTTTGGCTTTCAATTTGAAAAACAGGGATCTAGAATACTCTTTAGAACATGGGGAGTTAAATAGAGTTTTGTGTACTGACCTGGGACTCTAACCATCATTTATAACATTGTTTCACTGCAAAAATGTATCCTTATTTCTTAAAAACTAGATTAGAAACCAATTTGGGGAACTCAATCCATCTGTGAACTGGGGACTGCCAAGGTCTAAATCAGGGACATTTTTACATTAGTTCATTTAGAGCAAGACAAGAAAGAGCTGACAACCCTCCTAAAGTAGTTCCAGTACAATTGTCTGCTTGGGAACAGAGCTTCTCAGGAAGTAGTCAACCTTAGCATTTATGCAACTTCTTTTCCGTTTGAAAAAGAACTTACTTTGACTTTCCAGCGACACCACTGGCACAGGTCATCTTCCCGTAACGTGTGGATTGGAAGCTGCTTTACTGTATTTGTTCAGCGCACTTCACTTCAGTCGCCCAGTCGTGTCCGACTCCCTGCGACCCCGTGAATCGCAGCACGCCAGGCCTCCCTGTCCATCACCAACTCCTGGAGTTCACTCAGACTCACGTCCGTCAAGTCAGTGATGCCATCCAGCCATCTCATCCTCTGTCATCCCCTTCTCCTGCCTTCGGTCTTTCCCAGCATCAGGGTCTTTTCAAATGAATCAGTTCTTCACATCAGGTGGCCAAAATATTGGAATTTCAGCTTCAGCATCACTCTTTCCAATAAATATTCAGGACTGATCTCCTTTAGGATGGACTAGTTGGATCTCCTTGTAGTCCAAAGGACTCTCAAGAGTGTTTTCCCACACCACAGTTCAAAAGCATCAATTCTTTGGCACTCAGCTTTCTTTATAGTCCAACTCTCATATCCATACATGACTACGGGAAAAACCATAGCCTTGACTAGATGGACCTTTGTTGGCAAAGTAATGTTTCTGCTTTTTAATATGCTGTCTAGGTTGGTCGTAACTTTTCTTCCAAGGAGCAAGTGTCTTTTAATTTCATGACTGCAGTCACCATCTGCAGTGATTTTGGAGCCCAAGAAAACAAAGTCTGTCACTGCTTCCATTGTTTCCCCATCTATTTGCCATGAAGTGATGGGACCAGATGCCATGATCTTAGTTTTCTGAATGTTGAGTTTTAAGCCAAGTTTTTCACTTACCTCTTTCACTTTCATCAAGAGGCTCTTTAGTTCTTCTTCACTTTCTGCCATAAGAGTGGTGTCATCTGCATATCTGAGGTTATTGATATTTCTCCCGGCAATCTTGATTCCAGCTTGTGCTTCTTCCAGCCCAGCGTTTCTCATGATGTACTCTGCATAGAAGTTAAATAAGCAGGGTGACAATATACAGCCTTGATGTACTCCTTTTCCTATTTGGAACCAGTCTGTTGTTTCATGTCCAGTTCTAACTGTTGCTTCTTGACCTCCATACAGATTTCTCAGGAGAAATCTGGTATTCCCATTTCTTGAAGAATTTTCCACAGTTTGTTGTGATCCACACAGTCAAAGGCTTTGGCATAGTCAATAAAGCAGCAGCAGATGTTTTTCTGGAACTCTCTTGCTTTTTCCTTGATCCAGCAGATGTTGGCAATTTGACCTCTGGCTCCTCTGCCTTTTCTAAATCCAGCTTCAACATCTGGAAGTTCATGGTTCACGTACTGTTGAAGCCTGGCTTGAAGAATTTTGAGCCTTACCTTACTAGTGTGTGACATGAGTATAATTGTGGGGCAGTTTGAGCATTCTTTGGCATTGCCTTTCTTTGGGATTGGAATGAAAACTGACCTTTTCCAAAATGTAATTCTGCAGTTGCCTGTAGGCTTTTCTTAGATCTACTAGTTTTTGTTCCTTCAGTTCCAGCTGTGTCTCAGGTAAGATCTTTCCCATCCTAACTGGTCTTGATGGGAAGAAAAGTCAGGCAGTTTGGGAAGTATTTCCCCAAACTTCATCAAAGCTACATTCAGGCTCTTTCAGTATCATTAGGAATGACAGAATTTGGCCTTATTTTTAAGGGGTTTACAAACTTTTTTGTTTTATGTAAATTCGAACAACAGTATAATCCAATAAACCATGTATGCATCAGTAGTTATCCTCAGGCTTCCTTTAGAAGTCTATGAATTAATCATTTATGCAATTATTTCAGAAGATACTGGTGTTTGGAAGTATATGGCTGTATCCTGCCAATTTTCATCACTTTAAAAATGCATTCTACCATCATGTACTTTTTCTGCCCCTTGAAAATAAAACTAAGTATCCCTTCAAGTTGGTGGCTCAGATGGCAAAAAATCTGCCTGCCATGCAGGAGACCCAGATCCAACCCCTGGGTTGGGAAGATCCCCTGGAGAGGAAATGACTACCCACTCCGGTCTTCTTGCCTGGAGAATCCCATGGACAGAGGAGCCTGGCAGGCTACAGTCCGTGGGGTCGCAAAGAGTCGGACACGACTGAGCGACTAACACTTTTACTTTCCCTTTTCACTTTTATCCCTTCAAGTTGTTCAGCAGAAGGATAAATAGCTTCTGTCTGAAGTTTCAACTCAGAGAGACACAAAATATAGTGTCTAGCACATGATAAGCCACTCAGTAAATGGCAGTTTTTCTTCTCTTTTGTTGTTGCGGATTCTGATTTTATTTTTTTTCTTCCCCTTTTATTGAGATATAATTAACACACAGCACTGCTTATGTTTACGGTGTACAGCCTCACAGTTTGACTTAAATGCATCTTAAAATGATTCTCACACGTTTAGTGAACAGCCTTCATCTCATATAGATACAAAATTAAAGACAGAAAAATTTTTTTTCTTCCTTGAGAACTCAAGATTTACTCTTAACCATTTCTGTACAATATAATTTTGTCATGTTGGACATCACATCCCTAGGTGGCGCTAGTGGTAAAGAACCCACCTATCAGTTCAGGAGACTTAGGAGAGGTGGGTCGGAAGATCCCCTGGAGGAGGCAATGGCCACCTCTCCAGCTTTCTTGCTTGGAGAATCCCATGGACAGAGGAACCAGCCTGGTGGGCTACAGTCCATGGGGTCGCAGACAGGACTGAAGCAACTTAGCACGCTGCACGTTACAACCCTACTGCGTCCTTATCTTACTCCTGGGAGTCTGTGATTTTTGACTGCCTTTCCTGGGACTCCCAGTTCCAGCTGGGGCCCCGAGCACTGGTGTTTGCTTTCCGCCCCTCACTCTGCCGCTTTGCACCAAACTGCTTCCTTCAGCTGAGATCCAGTCACATGGTGGTAAAGGGATAAATCCATAATGACACAGAGAGTGGGAAAGGGACAGCCACTGGACACTGCGGTGGAGAAAAGGCCAGCGCTGACTGACCACAACGCTGCCAGCCTACAGGATCAGAAAGGGAAATAAAGGAAACCGGGCATAAAGAAAAGAGTTGGCTAGGGACAGTCTTCCTCTGGTCGGCAAAAGAGCCATGACTTTGGAGCTGCAAAGAGAAACAATAAACCTAGCACACAGTCTAAAAACAGATTCAGTTCAGTTCAGCTCAGTTCAGTCGCTCAGTCGTGTCCGACTCTTTGCGACCCCATGAATCGCAGCACGCCAGGCCTCCCTGTCCATCACCAACTCCCGGAGTTCACTCAGACTCACATCCATCGAGTCGGTGATGCCATCCAGCCATCTCATCCTCTGCCGTCCCCTTTTCCTCCTGCCCCCAATCCCTCCCAGCATCAGAGGCTTTTCCAATGAGTCAACTCTTTGCATGAGGTGGCCAAAGGACTAGAGTTTCAGCTTTAGCATCATTCCTTCCAAAGAACACCCAGGACCAATCTTCTTGATTACTGGTCCTCAAACTTGGAGCATCCATTCATGGAAGATCTCAGCATAATTACAGAACAAAATGTAATGTTATCCACTTTGACTTGATATACGGCGGAGCCTGGTGGGCTGCCGTCTGTGGGGTCGCACAGAGTCGGACACGACTGAAGCAACTTAGCAGCAGCAGCAGCAGAGTACATTAAGAGCGGGGGTTTTGGAGGCAGACTGTCTGGATTTAAACCCCAGTTCTGTCTTATCGAGATGGTGATTAAGTAAAGACAAGAGGGTGGAACATGGGCCTGTCCAGAGGAAAGGCAGGGGGATCCAGAAATGCAAGGAAGTCGAGGCAGGAGGAAACCTGGTGTGTTTGGGGGAGCAGGCATGTCCTTCTTTGGGGGGAAGTAATACAAGGTGAACCAGACACTGTGCACTTGAAGCCACTAGAAAAAATAAATAATATCAAAATTTAAGAAGGATCAATGAATAAGCAATCTGTGAGTAGTCAAGAGTTAGCACCCTTTTTTAAGATGTCCAGGTCACCACCAGAAGAACCAGAGATGAGGACTGTTCAGAGCAGCTGCAAGAGTCCTGTGGACTGAGGAGCCTGGCAGGCTATGGTCCACAGGGTGGCCAAGAGTCAGACATGACTGAGTGAATGAGAGCACACGCTGGGACATCATACTGGGGGTGGGAGGGGAGGCACACGCAAGCATGCACACTCCCTCAGGTGTGTCCGACTCCTTGTGGCCCCATGGACTGTAGCCCCCAAGCTCCTCTATCCATGGGAGTCTCCAGGCAAGAATACTGGAGTGGGTTGCCATTTCCTCGTGCAGGGGATCTTCCCCACCCAGGGACTGAGCCCGAGTCCCTTGCGCCTCCGGCATTGGCAGGTAGATTCTTTGCTACTGGACCTGGGAAGCCCCAGGAGAGGAGGTAATGAGGTATTTTATTATTATTATTATTAAATCTTCTACACAACAACAACCAAAATACCCATGTGCATGTAATTTTACTTTGATTAAACAGAAAAGAAATTTAAAACTCTCCAAGTGGGGGGAAAAAAATGTATTTATCTGTAATGAAAGAGATCCTAACAGAATTCTGCATGATTTGTATATCCCTGAAGGAATCCCGCAGCAAATATGTCTCAAGTGGATGCTTTACCTGTGAGATTTTGTGTCTGCCTAAAGCTGCCTTTCCACACTCTGCTGTTTTCTTGGGAAACGTTATGCAAATCACTTTACAGGTTTCTGCTGGTACAGCTCAGTAATTACCACATTTTCTGGCCTGAAACACTCAGACTTGCCACCCTTCCTGAAGCCTCAGACTCAAGGTGGAGTACAGCTGACCCAGACCCCAAGAAGCCAATGAAAAGGTACAACTTGAGAGCAGAAGAATAAAAAGGAAGGGTTTTGAAAGTTCCTCAAGTTCACAGTTCCTGTGTAAGACCAGAAGAAGGAAACGGCAACATCTGGCTACCCGTGCAGCGTGATCACAACACAGGAGCACTCAGGAAATGGTTATTGCTTCCCCAGGCTGCTCACTGAACCGGTGTTATCGGCGGTCTTTTATAGAAGACACACAGAGCAGGGAGTTCATACGCTAACCGTTAACCAGAAACTTGCTTTGGAGCTAACTAGGAGCCCAGTCAGATTTCCCCCTTTTAATTCAAATATGAAGAACTAGTTATCTAGGAAGCAAAAGGATGATAAACACAACATTCAGAACTGCGGTCAAAGAGGATCAGACAGAGATCTTCTAGATGGAGAAGGGGCGGAAGATCGAGGCCATGACAGACAGTCTTCCAGCCCTTAAGTTAGGTGGTGAGTCACGGCAGTTTGTATTATCATCATTAGCTTTCATTATTTACGTTCTTTCGCATGTGTCAGATATTCGTAATACATTTTTAAAGGAAAAAAAATGTAAGTTGCCTGAAAAAGAGATATCTAACACATTACCTGGCAGTATCACTCCGTCTCTGAATACCATTAAGTTGTATCTTCCTTTTTTACCCATTGTTCAAGTTCTTCCACAACATTTCAGCGCTTCAAAAAAATACTGTGCAGGTTATAATGGAAGAACAGGGATTTAGAATCACAGCCACTCAAGCCCAGGACCTGTGCCCTCTGAAACCCTCAGGACCTCAGGGATTTAGAATCACAGCAACTCAAGCGCAGGACCTGTGCCCTCTGAATCCCTCACGGCCTTTCAGCTGCTGCAGGCCTTCTTCCCCACCTCACTGGTTTCTGGGCCGCCTTTTGTCAGCACTCACAGAAAGGTACCCTCATCCTATCAACTCTGGTTGGGAAAGTGGTATGTCCCACGGTCAGACTGGCCTCACAGAGGTCATCATTTCTGCACCAGAAACACCACAACCTCTTTCCTGCGAGTGAGCGCCCTTCCTCCCGTGCTGACCTGAGGCCCTGGAAGCTCAACGAGGGCTGGCCCAGACCGCTGCTCGCCCAGCTGGGAGAGCCCCGCTTTCGGGGGCTGAGCCGGGCTGACCTTCAAGGACAGGGCTTGCAGGCTCAAGTGATCATGCTGAAGGAAGCCTTGTTGAACCTGGGCAGGGACTGGCACTGAGGGCTGGCCTGCACCAAGCACTTGCATGAGGACTGGCTGCCACAGTCCTTGCAGACTGACTCCAATATGGACACCAACCATCCCCCAGGTGTCTGCTGGCTGCTCCTGCATCTGCAGATGGAGTCTACTCCCTTCCCCTGAATCTGAGCCTGCCCTGGAATTGCCCTTAATCAATTGAACGTGGCAATTGACTATACTCCAATAAAAACTTTTAAATAAATAAGTTCAAAAATATGTATTGTAATAACCTATAATCGAAAAGAATGTGAAAAAGAATATATATGTATATATCTAAATCACTTTGCTGTATGCTTGAAACTTATACATTACAAATCAATTATACTTCAGTAAAAATTTAAAGAAATAGAATATGGCAGAAGTAAATTGGTGACAGATCTGGGTCTAACCTACACAGCGCCTGGCACTTTCTTTCATTCTCCTAGAAGCTCGAGCTTCCTCGGGGCCCAGATCTCTGGCAGAGACCCCACACAGGGGGGAGACGGAGAGGGAGAGGGGCACGGCAGGCTCTGGCTGTGCACTCATCCGGCTGGAGCAGTGGACAGGAGGGTGACCCTCTCCTGGTTTCCCACAGGCGCCATAGGTAACAGAGTGCCACAAAGTGGACAGCTTAAAGCAACAGAAAACTTATTCTCCCACAGTTCTAGGGCTTCCCAGGCTGTGTTAGTGTAAACAATCCGCCTGCCAATGCAGGAGACTCAAGAGTCACAGGTTTGATTCCTGGATCGAGAAGATGCCTGGAGAAGGACATGGCAACCCACTCTAGTCTTCTTGCCCGGAGAATCCGAGCAGAGAGGAGCCGGGTGGGGTACTGTCCATGGGGTCATGGGGAGTTGGACGTGACTGAATCTGCACACACACAGTTCTAGAGGTTACAAGTCCAAACTCAGCGTGTGTCATCGGGGTTGGCTCCTTCCAGAGACGCTGAAATGGAATCTGTTCCTTGCCTCTCGCAGCTTCCGCTGGTGGCCTGCGATGCTGGGAGGCCCCTGGCTGCAGCTGCATCACCCAGCCTTGGGCCTCACTGCCTCACAGTCTCCTCCCTGCGTCTCTCTACATGTCCTCTTCCCCTTCTTGTAAGGACACCGGTCATCTGGGACGTGAGCCCTCCCTCCCTCAGTATGACCTCATCTTAACTAATTACATCTGCAAAGATCATTTTTCACCAAAAAGTCACATTCCGAGGCTCTGGGTAAATGTGGATTTGGGGAAGAAACGATTCAACCTAATACAGAAATCATCTGGAGCATTCCAATCCCAGTCAGACCTTCAGACACTACAGCTATGTGAGAAACTCCAAGGAGAGGAGCAGAACTAGAGTTAGTTTTTGTTGTGCCTGCCCAAATTTGCAGAATCATAAGCGAATGACTGGTGGTTGTTTTATAAGCCACTACATTTGGCAATGGTTTGTGACACAGAAGAGATAACCAGAAGAACCCTTTTGAAACATCGGAGAGGTGATTTGACCAATCACTGCCTTGAATTACTAAGTATGTGCTGCTAATATATAAACAAAGCTGCCAGTGAAAGGAGAACAGTGAGATTTTTGTAAAACGCTATTGCAACCTTCAGGAGATGTCCTACATTTGATTTCATTTAATTGTTTTTCTTCACCCAAGGGTTTCTGAGACGTGATTTCCTGTTTAAAATGAGAAGAAAAAAAAAAAGAGAGGGGGGTGGTCTATGTCTCAGAATGACTGTAAAATGCTGAGTAACATGGAAGGAATGTGAAATGCTCTGACCTTTAGAAGAGAGGCTTCTTTCTTATAAGGACAGGAGATTTTATTATACTTGATAGCCCCTGGCAAGAAAAAGGAAAGGAATTGACTGTGCTACAGCCAAGGTCTAGTCTGTAAAGATTAGAAGGTGAACAGACTTGAGGTGTGAAAACCATGAGGTCTGACCCTGGCCAGGTGTTCAGTAATTCAACCCTCATCTTGCCCAGGCGAAAGAGACTTTCAAGCCTCCAACTTCTGAGAGTCTTGGGTCAAACCGGATGAAGGAAATGATGGGCTGCCAGTTTTCCAAAACAACCTCCCAAGGCCATGCAGGGTGAGAGATGGCAAATGTCAGTCTCTCGTGACCCTAGGAGCGGCAAAGCCTGCTAAAAACTGTTGAGTAATAAAATACAACGGGGCGAGGGGGAAGTTATCCAAAAGGGAATGGGTTGTGACGATCAAGCCTACTGGGAAAATAATCATGAATCTTCATGGAGAGACAAGGACATCGCAGACTCAGATGGAAGTCAAAACGTAGGGGTCCTTTCCACTTATTAAGCATGAGCATTAGGAACACTCCCTGTGCCTTTTGACGTTTCAGATTCCTCATTTGGAAAAGGGGAATAAAAATGCCCTACTTTCCTCAAAATGTCACTGAAAAAACGTGAAATTATAAATATGAAACCAGTTTGAACACTCCAAAAATGCATGACCAAGATCAGGTTTAATTATTATTATTCAGCATATTTTTAAGCATGCTCATGAGACAAATATTTTCTGCAGTCCTTATTTCAGATATGGCTGATTAAAAGGAATTACTAACGAAACCTGAATACACCACTATATGTAAAATAGATAATCAATAAGGACTTACTGTATAGCACAGGGAATGCTACTCAATATTCTGTAATACCCTATATGAGAAAATAACCTGAAAAGGGATGGATATATGTGTATGCATAATGGAATCGCTTTGCTGTACACCTGAAATGAACACAATATTGTAAATCAGCTTACAGTATTTTTAAATATTTACAATATTATTGTAAATACTGAAAATTTGTTGTGCTTAGTCACTCAGTCATATCCGACTCTTTGTGACCCCATGGACTGTAGCCCAGCAGGCTCCTCTGTCCATGGGATTTTCCAGGCAAGAGTACTGGAGTGGGTTGCCATTGCCTTCACCAGAGGATCTTCCCCACCCAGGGATTGAACGCACATTTCCTCTGTCTCCCGCATCGCAGGCAGATTCTTTAGCCATTGAGCCGTGCTTCAACGTAAAATAAAAATTTTTAAAAAAGAAAGAAAACCTGGAGAACAGTGCTGTTGATGGCAGCCACAGTCTCATCGACAGAATGTTGAGCTCCTGACTTCTGACTTCCCAGTTTCCACCCTGTCCAGGAATTTCAGGACTTTCTTCTGCAAGCTGCTTCCTCTAACTCTACTCTCACGTATTTGCAGCAATGATACCTATTTTCAAAACGTGGGCTTCCAGTTAAAGTCCTCCAGGAAAACCACCCTCCTGGAATCCCCACACTAGATGCAGCCGTCACTTCCCATTCCCTGTCAAGTCAAAGGCAGACCACTGCCAAGACAAAGCTGTGTCTGGAGCATATGCTTTCTCCTTGGGGTCTTGATTACCAGCCAGTTTGGCATCTTAGGAGATAATGAAAAGAGAGAAGACTGAATTTATTGTTCTCTGCTACCACAAAGTCTCTTGACATTTGGATTTCCAAGCCAATCTAAAAGAAAATAAGTATTAAATTCTGCTAACTATGCAACAGGCAACTTAAAAAAAAAATCTGTCATCCTTACAAATATCTTCTAATATTGATAATATTACATCTTTTCCCCATTGTGCTGTGCTTAGTCATCAGTCGCGTCCTACTCTTTGCAACCCCATGGACTGTAGCCCTCCAGGCTCCTCTGTCCATGGGATTCTCCAGGCCAGAATACTGGAGTGGGTTGCCATTTCCTTCTTCAGGGGATCTTCCTGACCCAGGGATGGTACCCAGGCCTCCCGCATTACAGGCAGATTCTTAACGTTTGAGCCTCCAGGGAAGCCCATTTTCCCCGTAGGTAAATAAGAAAACCAAGGGTCAATGCTTTAGTAACTTGAATAAGGTCACAGACCTAAGATGTATCGATAGCAGAGCCAGAACATGAATCTAGGTGGTCTGACTCAGAAATTCAAGCTCTTGCTGTTACATCACACCTTGTTTGGGGCTTTCATGTAAGAAATAGGGGATGGGCGATGAAGCTGGCACACCCTTCCGCACTTGGCTCGCTGCTGGCCGTGCTGCTGTGAGGGAGCGTACAAGCCGTGGCACGTCTGTCTTTCGGCGGAAATTCAGTCATCCAGGTTTTGCTTCTTTTGCCTATGGTGTGTGTGTATATATATGAGTTCTCCTTTTTTTTTCTTTCTTTTTTTGGTAAGCTAGCCCACTTCATACTATGAGTCATTCTTATTAAATCTAACGATTTCTTCAGTGGTGGTTCAATGAAAGTCTAAGCTTCCTAAGTATGACATCCAGACTCTCCGTGGGCTGGTCCTTTCACAGCTCCTGCTCATCTCCCTTCATTTCCCCCATTTGCCCAAAGCACCAGGCAAACCGTATTAAGAACCACTGCCTGCGGGGCCTATGTCTACGTATTTTCTTATGATGCACTTTTCAAGTAGAATGATGTTACCATCCAGGATTAATGTTTGTCAATATTTCAAAATTCTTAATAGAAATTAAAGAGTTAACCTGAAATACTAACTTCTTAGACTAAAATATTTAGTGTTTTGGCTTTTGGCCAAAAAAAAATAGTATGGGAATATTGATTATCTTGTCTGATTAGAAATTCTGATTACCAATAATACATGGCTTTTGCTATCAGATTCAGAAGTGCCTCTTGATAAATGCAAATTTATTTATAATGACAAAATCTTTTTGAAAGCAACATGGCTTGGGGAGGAGATAGGTGATAACAGTGTGGTTTGGTGATAAAAAAAAATCTGAGGAGCCAGTGGACCTACGGTGGTCTTTATTGCAGCACATTTTGTTTTATTAAAATTCTACCTATTTTTGGCATCTTATATAAATGCTTCTTCACCCATGAAATCTTCCCCTAAATCGTCAGAGAGAAATAATCCCCTTGCCTTTTGATCCTATGACCTGGTGGATATACTGCTCTTACTTCTGCATTTTCTTGGGTCTAAGCTGCTATCAGTTGTAATCGGCATCATTATTCTACCTACCACAAAGAAAGAAAAATACTAACAACTAAACTATGCCCACTACACTGACTTTATCATGTGAAAAAGTACAAAAAACTTCACGTCACAGACTCACGAGATCCAGCATCATGATTACTTTGTTTTACTTCCCTTACCGGCTCATTAAGAGGGAGCGACTATGTCTTCTTTATTTCCATTTCCTCAGGACCTCATGTGTGTGTGTGTGAAATTCACGCAGGCATGTCTGACTCTTTGTGACCCTATGGACGGTAGCCCACCAGGCTTCTCTGTCCATGGGATTCTCCAGGCAAGCATCCTGGAGCAGGTACCCATTTCCTTCTCTAGGGGCTCTTTGCAATCCAGGGATTGAAACCGAGTCTCCCTATTCTATGCCTTATATGTGCTATATATTCAATGTGTGTGCTATATTGAACTCTTAGTTTAGAATTGTCTAAGAGACTCCCAAAGCCAGGTGACTGTGAGGCTCATAGTGAAATTTCATGGACTGTTTCTGCTTTTTGCATATACTTAGAGATCCATCTAATCTATAAATTAGACAATAAAGTTAATTAGATAATAAAGAATCCTAACAGACCAATTAAACAATAAAGAATCCTAACAGATTTCTCATCTTCATATCACTTAGAACTAAACATTTTTACCAAAACACTGTTTGTTAGATTTCTATTTTGAGAGCCTTTTATTTAACTTGGGGTATAGTACAGAAAACTTTGTATTTACTCTTGAATATTGGGCCAAGTCTCCATCAGAAGTCACCTGAAATCTCTTTACTCCAAGCACCCAATGCTAAGACTACTTCTGATGGAGACTTTTTTGAGGACTCTGGAAAGAAGACAAAGAAGTTTGGCGGAAGCAGATAGAGAGAAGGGGATTGCTGATTGGTGGGCCTTTGACGGACACTGGGAATAGGGCGATGAGTTCACCATCAGATATTTCACCGATCACTTTACTAATAAGTAGCTGAATGATTCGGAGAAGGCAATGGCAACCCACTCCAGTATTCTTGCCTAGAGAATCCCAGGGACAGAGGAGTCTGGTGGGCTGCCGTCTATGGGGTTGCACAGAGTTGGACACGACTGAAGTGACTTAGCAGCAGCAGCAGCAGCAGCATTGGGCCAAGAGAGGAAAAGTATAAAGAAGCATAGGGAAAGAAGAAAAAGTTCCCTCAGAACTGAAACCTCTTGTCTTTGAACCTGCAAGATACCATGGTCTTAGTGAACCAACAGATGTTTAATTAGCTGGATAGGGGTATGGTTGATGAATGATACATCAGTCATCTATTACAATAATTCTGCACAACAGACTACAGCTAAACCTCTGTGCTGCTAACAATACACTTTTGTTTAGTGCGCATGGGTGGCTGGGTGCTCTGCTGACCAGGGTTGGACTTGCCCACGCACCCGGGAGTCAGCTGGTCTGGGCAGCTGGGCTGGAGGGGCTCCGCTCCACACCCCGCCCATCCTCCGCCCGGAACCGCAGACGTGTCCTCACAGCAGCTGGCAGAGCATGCGAGAGCGAGCAGAAACACACCAGCTTCCTAGACCTCAGCTTCGAACTGCACGCCATTTCCCTTGCCTCATTCTATTGGCCAACAGGATAACATACCCGCACAAAAGCCAGGAGGCAAGGAGACACCCCTCCCTCTTTAGAACGGGACTTGCTAAGTCACACGGCTAAGGGCATAGGTACAGGAGCTTGTGAAGAACTGGTATCTATGATGCAACTCCCCCCACCCCATGGAATAAATCAGATCTAACACGTAAATATTGATTCAGAGTTTACAAAGCAGGCTGTTTACTAGGTTGTGTCTGACTGTTTTATGACCCTGTAGACTGTAGCCTGCCCGACTCCTCTGTCCATGGGATTTCTCAGAAAAGAATGCTGCAGTGGGTAGCCTTTCCCTTCTCCATGGGACCTTCCTGGCCCCTGGGGTTAGAAGGGATTGAAACCGAGCCTCTTGCATTGGCAGGTGGATTCTTTACCATGGAGCCACCAAGGAAACCCTGAATTGGCAAAACAGATACACTTATTCCTGCCCTACTGAAGCAAAAAGGAAACCCGAGGAACTCAAATAACTTGTGATACATACCAAGTGATTGGGATGGAATTCAATCAGAATAATCAAGTATATTAAACTTACAAAACTTATTAAAAGCATGGGGTTAAGTGATTCAGTAAAGGGCTAGGTCAATTCAGAAGAACAATACTGAGTTTTTTATCTTGAGGAACAACCAACCACACCCAGAGTTTCTGGGGAGTCTGCTCTAGCTGGTTTCTAGGCTACATACATAAATAAGAATTGGGGCTTGTTTTCACACAAACACATTAATTCATGAAGAGATCGGGCTAAGAGTCCAAGGAATGATGAAAATGCAAACTGGTGACAGCAGAGATGCAAGCAGCACCGCACACTGAACCTGCATGTGGGTTCTCTGTCTTGAACTGATTGGAGAAAAAATAGTTCGAGGTGATGAACTGTAACATGTTGGAAGTAATTGGTTTAGTAAGAAAAAGGGTGTTAATTTAGAAATATCAATACTCCTATCCTCCTGGTGAATTATGTAGAGACAGAATGAAATCAGAGCTGCCCAACGATCTGATAGTTTATGGTTTCATTTACTACCACGTATGTCTCACAGGCATGTACTCAGAAGAGAAGGCTTTTACAGTTCTGCCAGAAATACTGCTGCCTAAATACCCACTCACTGAAATTTATATTCAGAGGGAGAAAGCATCTGAAGTTAAGGTCACCTAATCAAAGAGGGATTAGGGGTAGAAAATAAAAGATTAATTGAAATTCCCAGTAACTTTCCAATCATCTTACCACTAAACACAGTTGCCCCTCCATATCCAAGGGTTCCACATTCTCAGATTCAGTCAGTCATAGATCAAAAGTATTCAGGAAAAAGAAAAAAAAAATCCAGAAAGTTCCCAAAAGGAAACTGCACATGGCCAAGTATTTACACAGCATTTAGATTGTATTGGGTGTTGGAATCAGTCAGACAAATAGAGATGATTTAAGCTTTTGAGAGGGTGTGCATAGTGTATGCATATACTATGCCATTTTATATCGGGGGATTAAGCACCCGCATGGATTTTGGTATCTGTGGGGGGTCCTGGAACCAATCCCCAGAGAATACCAAGGGCTCAGCAAATGTACTTAGAGGAACAGTTCCCTGAGGTTTCCCCACCACTTCCTCCAAATGACCCTTGCTCTTTGATCTCAGAGCACCCTACTCTGCTCTCTGGTTGCATTATGTCAATTGCAATTTACTATTTCTTCTTCTTTGCAATGCATGCTGTATCCTAGCTGGTAAGCCTTATGAGGGGAGAGTCGTAAATTTTTCATGCATCTTTTGTATCCTGGGACCTAGAACAGTGCTTGGTTCTAGGTCATTCATACGTTCACAGTGTCATTCACAACATTTGTCAAATGAAGAATTGGTCCAGCATAACCAGTTTTTATCACTTCTACCTCCTACAGCCCATTCTCTGCAAACCAGCTGTCCCATCCCCCTTTGCAATGGCTTCTCCTTAAGAGTAAGACCAAAGTCCTTAACGCGGTCTACGCAGCACTGGGTAGTCATGCCCCTTCTCACCTCTTTGTCCTTCCTCTTGACTTCTCACCATCAAGCTCCAGACGCAATGCTTCATTGCACGCAATGCTCCAATATTCTGCAACTCTGCCAGTTCTGGGCCCACTGCATGCATGGACCCTGCCCTGGGCACCACCTTGCCCTCTCTTTTAAGTCTCACCTCCCAGCTGCGAGCCCAGCATCACCTCGGGGAAGCCTTTCCTGACCCCCGTCTGGTCAGGCATCCCAGCCCCGGCTCCTCCTTGAGAGCACAAACCGCAGTTGTTGTTTTTCATTGATTTGTGTGCAGTTTGATGACTGTCTATGTTCCTCCCAGACAGGAAGTTCCATGAAGGCAGGAACTGTGATGATTGATCTCCTCTTACCAGTTAATACTCAGGATTTTTGCTCACAATCAAATATCCAGGCCTTGAGCACTGTGCATGATCAGAACCCAGAAAACATGTATTAAGTGAATCAGTCAATAAAAGGGACACAGATATGCGCGTGCGTGCACGCACATGCACGCGCACACACACACACACACACCCCTTCCATCTCTTCCCTGTCTTCCTTCAGGATGAGTACATAAGACAACAGATCTGATTCTAAAAATAACTTCTGTTGGTACGCCACTAGATTTGAATTTATTGGTTTCAGCTAAGAAACAAGTTCCAACCAGTTGTCTTAGCTTCTCTGCTAATCAATGGTAAAAATTTTCTCATCGCACACTACCTCTTGGCAATCTATTCATTTTGTAAAAAGACATGAAAGTATCTTGTCTTCATGGAGAGACTTCATTCAAAGTATCCCTTCTTACTATCGAACCAGCCATTAGTGAGCTTTCCCTTTATAACTCAGACTACCACGGTTTACCACTTCTGTGTTTAAAACTCCTTCTACGCCCACCCCGCCACATATGGCCACAGCTTGTTTGCAAAGAATGCTGATCGTGCTTTCAAACAAAACTGCTCCCATATGCTTGTGATTCATTTCCCCCTTCCTGCCTTCGCTTCATTTGTTTTAGAATTCATGTTTAATTTTGAAATGGTTGCTGTGAAGGGAAGTGACTGGGGAGGGGAAGAATCAGGAGACAGAGACACAGAGCTGGGGGCTGAGGGAGAGGGACGATGCTTGTCTGACACACAGCTGGCATCAAAGGCTGCTGGAAAAGCCCTGGAAAGGCGGCCATGCTCCCACTTGATCCTTCCCTTCCAGCTGAAAGTACGGGGATGGGGAAAACACAGAGATGCAGAGGCAGTCTCCTGTTCCAGAATGCACGACAGTTCCATGGTTTACATCACAAGTGAACCCAAGATGTGCTTCAGTTGCTGACCAGGGTGACATCTGGAAAAGTGGAAAAGCATGCTTTCTCCAGAGAATATTAATGAAACCAAGGAAGGAGTGGGGTGATTGCTTCTTAGAACTCAGTGCTTGACCTTTTAAAGGAGTCAAATGTTTGTAGTGTAAAACTAGCTTGGCATTCCTGGACAATTTACCCCTTCAACAAATGCTATTCAGCATTCTTTATGCGTCATAGCCTTTGCTAGGTGTCGGGGACACAACAATGAAAAAAACCCAGATATGCCTGACTTCACAGAGCTTACATTTTAACAAGGGAGAGTAGACAATTAAACAACGAGGCAAGAATATACATGTCAGAATTTACTAGGCGCCGTGGAGACAGTAAGCAGGGGAAAAGGTCGTGGCACGCAAGCGAGCGAGGTGGCAGGGCTGGCCTTCCGAAAGGAGAGGAGAGGCAGAAGGACTGCCCTGGTGGCCCAGTGGTTAAGGCAGGGGGCGCGGGTTCGCTCTCTGGTCGAACTAAGGAACTAAAGGAACGAAGATCCTCCGTGCTAACTACAGCAACGGAGCCCGCGCGCGTCAACTACGGAAGCCCGCGAGCTCAGGAGCCTGCCTGCCACAACTAGAGGGGGTCCGTGCACCCCAAGGAAAGACCCCGCATGACGCAGCGAAGATCCCACATGCCGCAACCAAGACCCAAAAGATCCAAAATAAATTAAAAAGAGTAGTCAGAGAAGGTGTCATCTGGCAGGCAAAGAAGTAAGCCTTGTGGCTACAGAGGAGGTGGGGGTGGTGGACAGCAAGCCCAGCAGACGGGAGAGCAAGTGCAAAGGCCCTGAGGCAGACAGGTGGGGCTCTTGAGGTACACTGCGGAAAATAATGCAGAGTGCAAGAGCTAATGCCAGACGCCTCAAGGGGTTGAATTCAAGAGAGCTCTGTTGTCTAGTTTGGAACTCAGCAGAGGAGGAGTCAGTGAAGGCGACTAAGCAGGGGAGGTGACTGCAGCCTCTGAGGCTGATACAGCGGGCGGGGAGGAGTTTAAAGCAAAAGAATGCAAAATTACAAGTCAAAAGTATAAAATGAGTATACATTTAGAATGTGGAAAGAGATCGCCTCCAAGTTAAACATTTTAAAGGCTGGCAGATACCACCCATCACATGGCATTTTAATTATTTAACTGCCTGATGCTCTCGCATGATACACTTGTGAGTCTGAGCCCCTCAAGGGCGCTGCGCACATACGTGTGTGCCTGGGTGTGAGTCACGACAGTCATGGCCAGCTGTTTTGTGACCTTGGGGGCTGCAGCCCACCAGTCTCCTCTGTCCATGGCATTCTCCGGGCAAGAACACTGGAGAGGGTTGCCATATCCTCCTCCAGGGGATCTTCCCAATCCAGGGACGGAACCCGCGTCTCACGTCTCCTGCACCAGGAGGCTGGTCTTCACCCCTGGCACCACTGGAAAGGTCCTACATCCTTATAACACTTTCTTCCATACATTTTTTGGCTGTATACTTTTTGATCAACTTTTCATATTACAATTATCTTCTGTTATTATTTTCTAGAGAGAAAATGGAAAAATAAACAGTCTTCTTTCTAGCATGACTGATCAGTTTTTTAAATTATTTTTCATTTCTATGCATAAAATGCATAAAATTGGTATCTTTACACACAGACTACCATGCTGTTTACCGTCCTGGTAGAAATTTGAGTCCCACAAACACAATTTAATCTGTTAAATTTGATTTCAAACAATTCTTTTTCTTTTAATTTAAAATATACAGCACATGTTATTATTGCATTCTTCTATATTCCTGAGGAGAGAACTGCCATTTTGTTAAGGTATCAAAGAATTGAATTTCACAGAAAGAGCATATTGTTTTATACATTTGATGATAAGAATTTTCCACAGACTGCTTTTGAAGCTTTGTCTCTCTTTCATTCCCACGAACTTCTGGTGCTGTATACCAGAGCAAAGGCTCACGGGGACTGTGACTCAGTTTCTAAGCAGCACCTTTTGTCTTGATGCCAGTTACCTCAGCACACCAGGCATTAGAAGTATTTCTCAAAGCCATTCCTACTCCAGAGGAATAGAAATAACTCAACTATACACACAATAAACTACAACAAAAACACACAAATATATCCCCCAAAGGTATCTCCAACTCAACCTGATATTAGCTCCATCTCTAAAATGTTTATGATCAGAATGCCTATAGCCATTCCAACATCATCTGACAAAAGGGGAAATTTTAGACTTTGTAACACAGAAACATTCAAACATACAAAAGTAGACTGATTGGTATAGTAAATAAATTCAATAGTTACTGACTCATGGTTGATTTTGTTTCAGCAATTTTTACCTGCTTTCCTCCTTGAAGAATTCACAACATTTCATCTACAAAAGTTTCAAAATGTACTTCTAAAACATAAGGATTCTTTAAAAATGACTACAAAATTAATAATACATTTTTATTAATAAAATAAATTAAAAATAAAATTAAAATTAATAATAAATTAATCATTAACATTAATAATAAATTTTAAAATCCTACTACAAAAAGTCCTATTTTATCCTACTACAAAAAATTAATAATTACTCCCTTGTATCATATATTGGGTTCAAATTTCTATCTCATGAGATGCTGTATATTTATTTTTTCTTGTTATTTATTTAGGGCATGAGATTATTTGTCCTGCAGTGTCTGCCTCAGTCTGTATTTTTCCAACTACATCCCTGTGGTATCCTGTGTTTATCGTGTCTTCCTGTCTTCTGTACTCCTCTTCATTGAGAGTTGGATCTAGAAGCTGCATGAGATTCTGGTTTGACATTTTCTGGCAAGAATACGTCAGATGGTGGAGTTAGAGGCACTTAACCATCTGGTTGTTCCTTGCTTCTTGAGGCTCGCAGCTGTGGATGATCAATGCTGCCTTAGGACGGAGTTCCCAAAATAGGCCCGAGGAGAGGGATTATGTAAAGGCGCCTCTGGAGACCAGCATGGCACCTTGGAAGGCGCTGCATTTAGCGCCGTGGGAGACGGTAAGCTGTGCGGGAAGCAGAACCAGGAGAGAAAACCAAACAACAGTGTGGCCTCAAGCACATCCCACGGAGGGCAGTTTCTGAGCAGCGCAGGCAACACCCAACACCGCGCCGACTCGGGGCTGCGTCCCCACACTGGCGCCTTCCAGTGACTGGTCAGGACGCGCGTGACCACGAGGGGGTGATGGGGGATCCCCAGAGAAGAGCGGAGACCGGAAGGCTGCCCATGTATTGGAGGGACCATCTCTACGGCTCCTACAGTCCTAAGTCTTCAACGCCCTGTGGCCTGGGCCTGAGGACGGTCGGTCCTGTGGTACGCTTCTCCTCCCACCCGCGACCACAAGGGCCGTTGTTTCTAAGCAGACCTTCCAGGCCGTCCTGTGGACAAGTTCACACCATCAGCGGAAACAGCACACTGTGGCCGAGCACTGAGCTCCAGCAGCATCAACACCTCTTCTTCACACTGCCCACTTCAGAAATGAACGCCTGACTCTGGAAAGCAGGGAACACACCAGCGCTTCAAATCCAGCCTTATAAATACCAGTGCTGTCGTTCATTCCCTAAAATATCGCCGTCTGTAAAATTGAGGTGTTTCACTTTGTGTGTGTGTGTATAAGAAATTCATCCATCTGTACGAAAAGTTCAGTGGGGAAGTTTTCTCTTGGGAAGGCCAACCCCCTGTCATCTCCCAGCATTTGTGCCCATGGACCGTACCTCAGGGACTCCCTGTACCTATGAATGAACACTGCGTGCTCCTAACCAAGGTCGAAACCCAGTAAGAAGCAAAACCATGGGTGACGACATGGAGTTACCCAGGGCCCTGGCTGCTCATCGTCTAATCAGAAAACCTCCAGCTCATTTAACTCACCTGTCTCTTGCCAAGTTCTAGCTTTTGCCAAATTCTGACAGTTTTCCCATCACAGTTTCTCAACTCTGTCCCATCCCTTTCACTATCTTTTTTCAAAGTCAGAGTTTTTCCAAGGAAATGCAAAACATGGTTAAAACTAATAGCCAGACAGACTTGGAGAAGAATAAGCAAGGTCTCAGAACAACAGAACCTGGAGAGGGAGGAGGGGGAGGAAGGGAAGCCAGGGCAAGTCTTGCCTTGGACTGTGGGGCAGCAGGAGCTAAGGGTGGGAGAACTGAGCTTGTGGATGAATGGATGTGTTAACAGTAACCTTAGCTCCTTTGTTTGACCAGGATCATCTCATTGCCAGCATCTGCCAGCATCACACTGGCAGGGGAAGGGAAAGTCTCAAGCATCTCAGATCCCCTGTTCGATGGAAACCGCAGTTCACATCACAACCCCCTGCAGCCTTCTTCCTTCTTGCAGCCTCAACTCCAAACCAGTTGCAACTGAGTCCGTTCAAAATGCTGCAGCCAAGAGTCTCTTTACTGCCTCCCTGCTGGACTAAGCTGCAGCGGGTGCTTCTCTGGTACAGGACTGGGGGTGTTACCACCTCCAGGTCCTTGAAGGGGCACACTGGACGACCTTGCTGCCCTTGCATCCATCCAGACTCCCCCCACTTCCCTCAGAAACCTAGTTTACCCTAGCATCGCCCCCTGACCTTGGGACATTTCTCAGAGCCTACCTTCTCGACAAGAACCGAGTCCCAATGCCGCCCCACCTCCCCGTGTTTCCCGCCATCAGCCACTCACCCCAGATCCACGCCGGCAGTCTTCACTCATCAACTGAACGATGTGCGACTCTGAGTTCCTAGTGCCTGTCTCCATGTCATTCCCACATGCTGCCTAGGAGAGTGCTTTCAGCCATCCTTGCGTGACCTGCCTCCAGTTGGCCTTTGGTGCCCCCACAGGGCAACAGGGAGAAGCAGTTTTGTTATTTCACACCCTAAAAGATGAAGGATCAGATCGTCTTTCCCCAGTAGGTTAAATGTGGAGATGACCCTGACATCCAGAAACAGAATTTTTACCCCCAAATTTGGCTTTGCAGGACAGCTGAGACGCTGAATGGTTCACAAAAACGCAGCAGAACCTAAGACAGCTGGCATCTGCACGGTTTCCAATTGGCACGTGGAAACTGTGGCAGTATAAAATTGTTCTCTGGGCTTCCCAGGCGGCACTGGTGGTAAGAACCCACCTACCAAAGCAGGAGACACAAGAGACACAGGTTCAATCCCTGGATCAGAAAGATCCCCTGGAGGAGGACATGGCAACGCACTCCAGTATCTTGCCTGGAGAATCCCATGGACACAGGAGCCTGGAGGGCTGTGATCCATGGGTTGCAAAGAGACAGGACAAGCGACTTAGCGTGCACAATTGTTCTCTAATTGTTTTTCTTATAACAGAAACAATATTGTAACTAAATAATTATGGAAAAATTGAAAACATGAAAATGTTATAAAAGAAAATCGAACCATCTCTAATCCCACTGAATAGAAATGATGCTATTATTTTTTAGGGTATTACCTGCCTGTATTTTTCTACTCAGGCAATACATTATTGTAGCTAATTTATATACTGTTGTATGGATTACTTATTAATATAAACAATTTCAATTATTTTTTTGTGAATATACTCTGCCTCCTTGAGAATCCTAAAGAACAGTATTACATTTCACCATGTAAATTCTTAATATTTTGTGAGTTAATTTGATTTTTTGTGAGTTAATTTGATTAACTGGACTACTCCTATAGAAAGTTTATGGCAGATTTTGAGATCAACAGAGTTAAGTACTGGTCTATTTTGTACCACTTAACAGCTCTATGATCTGAGCAAGTTTCTTAAATCTGTGCCTCAGTTTCCTCTCATTTAAAATGGCGATAATTGATAGTATCTACTTTAGAGAGTTATTGTGATAATGAAAGGAGAAGGTTCTTAGACCAGAGTCTGGCATTTGGTAACTCTTAAATAAAGGTTAGTTATCTTTAGCATCTTTGCCACCTTTGTTTTACTGGCTCAGAAGGTAAAGAATCTCCCTGCAATGTGGAGACCCGGGTTCTATTCCTGGGTCAGGAAGATCCCCTGGAGAAGGGAATGGAGAATCCCACGGACAGAGGATCCCAGGGGCCTAGGGTCCACGGGGTCGCAAAGTCGGACACGACCAAGCAACTAACACACACACACACACGTATGTTTTACTCTCTTACACACAGAGTTGTAGCTTCTTTAAGTGCTAAAATAATAAGGAAACCTTATTTTGTAGTAATTAGAATTTCACTCTGAGGTTCCTGGAGCCACCTTTATCTCAAATGATTTTCTTTATAAATTAACATTTCTGTTTTTCTGTCAAATTCAACTCCTCTTCTTCAGGAATCCCCTTAGCGTCACCTTTGGCCTTTGCTTAAATGCTGCCTATTATGCTGGAGAGTTTATCACTTCTCCTATGGACAGAAACAAATATTTATCGCAATTTCACACTTAAAGTATCACTTGCATTTGCACTATATTGAAAGTAACAGGAAAACCAACTAAACAGTGGCTTAAAAAAACCAAGGTTGCAAGATTTTCATATAAAGAGTCCACCCCGTTTCTATCTGTCTGCCCCTTCTTGGGCTTCCTTTGTGCTCAGACACAAAGAATCTGCCTACAATGCAGGATTCCTGGGATCAATGCCTGGGTGAGGAAGAGCCCCTGGAGGAGGAGATCTTCGATCTCTGACTGTGCCTGGCCTGGAGCCCCTTGTCTGTAGGAAGTCTCCTACAGTCCCAGGCAGTGCCTCTGCTTTCTAGCAAAGCACGAAAATACGACCTATTGAATCAGGCCTTTACAAAGAGGGTTCCCAAATGCGTCACCAGGCAACGAGCTCTTACACCTCCTTGGCCAGACTATGGCCACATGTGACTGCAGAGGCTGATGTCAAAGTTTCATAGGACCACACGGAACAAAATTGAGATTCAGTTCGTGAAAAAGTCTAAAATAATTAATGTTGGCTCCACAAACAGCTCATAAGAGTTTATCCATGTCCGCCTTTTATTCCTTTCCACTTTGAAAGAAGAGCAGTCAGAGGATCTGGGAATAGCTCAAATCTCAAGGGACCGACTCAGACCCACCTGGGAAGTAATGGGCTAGGGGATGATGAGGCCAAGGTCAATGCGACCACTGAGAGCAAACAGGGGAAGCAGAGCCGGCTCCTCCGTCCCCGGGAAGGAAGCTTCATGAAGGCACCTCCTTCCCCTGGAAGGATGTTTCATGACGGCTCCTCCGTCCCCGGGAAGGGTGCTTCATGAAGGCACCTCTGTCCCCGGGAAGGGTGCTTCATGAAGGCACCCGGAGGACCTCCAGCTGCTCTGGCAGAGCGGGGAGGCTGGGAGTGGGAGGGAGCAAGCCAAAGACTGAAACAGAAACAGCTGCTGGCAGTGCCTGCTGGCCCAAAGGGGATGGTCTGTGCACACTCAGTGGACCAGCTCCATTCGACCCATTCATATGTAGGAATCATTGCTTCCTTCACTTCTTAGGTGCCTGGAATGACTCTTTTCCCATTTAAGATTAATATGCACCAGCTTACTCACGGCTGTCAGCCTGGACTTGTAGAAACACCATACTCGGGACTCCAGTATATGGTGCTTGCTTACCACCCGTCCCTCTAGGAGTTTCGTTTTTTGTGGCTTATCATAGACGTCCCCCTGGGGCTGAACCCCTTGCTTGTCATCTATTATTTGTCTTCATGATGACCTTCACATGCCTCCCTGGCTTCAGTTATCACTCCTAAGCTTCTCATCCTAGGATCTGACCACGTGCCAGACCCTGACTGAGCACTGGAAACATCGCAATAAATAAGACACCGTCTCCATTCTTAAAGACTGTATGGAAAACTTCACCCCTCCTCATGGGTACAAGTGGGAGAAGTCTTCCAGGAGGAAGAAACTCTGATCCAGGTCTAGGATGGACTACAAGAAAGACTGAGACTGGATGCTAACAAAATTGCACCCGATTTCTATGCAAAAATAGTGCCTCTCCATTGATGGGCATAAAAATGGCCTGAATAGATGGAGAGATATGGCATGTCTCTGGATGAGAACATTC
Organism: Bubalus bubalis; assembly: GCF_019923935.1. NCBI lineage: Eukaryota > Metazoa > Chordata > Mammalia > Artiodactyla > Bovidae > Bubalus > Bubalus bubalis. The sequence goes on along the minus strand of NC_059178.1, from coordinate 1,736,101 downwards.
AACATTATAAAGTCAGTTTTTTTGCTTATATATGTATTTACTACATACATGTGATACATGATACATAAAAATACTATCAAACTGTACATATTCAGTTAATGAAGTGAAAGTCACTCAGTCGTGTCTGACTCTTTGTGACCCCATGGACTATACAGCCCATGGGATTCTCCAGGCCAGAATACTGGAGTGGGTGGCCTTTGCCTTCTCCAGGGGATCTTCCCAACCCAGGGATCAAACCCAGGTCTCCTGCATTGCAGGCAGACTCTTTACCAGCTGAGCCACAAGGGAAGCCCCGTATTCAGTTAACTTGGCTATTTTTAGTTAATATTAGGTTCCTATTTATGTTGATAAATGTAGATCTTATCCATCAGTTTTAACCATTCAATTGAGTTCCACTGTATGAGTAAGCCAGTGTATTGATTATTTTCCTCCTAAGGGATAGTTATTTTGTTTCATTTTTCATTTGTTTGATTTGTTTTGCTTTTTTTTCCATTTTCAGAAAAAGAATGTTTTAGGCACCTTGAAGGGTAAAAACCAGAGTGAAAGAGCAGACAGCTGCGTGTAGTTGAGCAGGTCTGGAAAAAGACAGTGAGAGATGAGTTACAAGAGATAACACAGGAAACAGCTGGGGACTAGCTCACAGAAGATCTTATGTGCCATGAACTCCCACGTGTACCTGCATTCGGCCCAGGACTTTTTTCTAAGACTTGATTAGTCAAACCAGGAGGGACTCCCCCAGGATTGCATTTGGGTATCTCACGTTGAACAGGAAGAAAACCCATCACCTTGGACTGCCCTGGTGGTCCAGGGGTTAAGGACCTGCCTGCCAACGCAGGGTGCACGGGTTCACGCCTGGTCCGAGAAGACCCCACACGCCGAGGAGTGAGTAAGGCCGTGCACACAGCTACTGAGCCTGTGCTCCAGAGCCTGTGCTCCAGAGCCCGCGCTCTGCACGCAGGGACATGCCGCAAGAGAAGCTCCCACACCGCAGCTGGAAGAGCCTCCGCTCACCTGCAGCGGATGGAGCCCCTGCTGGCCGCAGCCACAGAAAGCCTGCATGCAGCAATGGAGACCTGGCGCAGCCAAAAATAAAATTAATCAAGTTTTTAAAAAAGAAAATTCAACATTCTGCCTTTAAATGCCCTCTTCCTCTATTTTTTAAAAACCTAAACCAAGGTACTCACATCCACTGAACATCCAAGCAGAACGACCCGCCATCTGAGTCTGCCTGCTCCATCCCACACCCCCTGCGGCAAGCCAATGGCCAAGCCTGCAGCAGGTTCCAAACAGAATTCTTGTCCCTGTCCCTGTCAGATTGAAGTTTTACCCAGATTATTACCTAGATTACTGCCATCTATGCATCTTAAACCCCTCCAAGTTAATAACTGTCCTAACAGGCCTACTTCAAATATGACATTTGTGAAATCTCCCCCGATCACTCCTCCTTGTCAGGAGCTATCAGCTTCCTTTCTGGGCGCCCAGAACGCTTGGGACATATATAAGTTATGAAAACCCAAGTATTCGTTTACAGGTATCTCTCTCTCTCACTGAAATATGAGTGACACACAAGAGGAACGCAGTAAATCTTTGTGAAAGGATCGAACAAAACACTTACAAAGAATACTTAGAATTAAGAAAGACTATTAGTCTAGGTTTCTGGAGAAGAGCATGGCAACCACTCCAGTCTTTTTACCTGGAGAATCTTGTGACTGGAGGAGCCTGGCGGCCTACAGTCCACGGGGTGAAGAGTTGGACATGACTGAAGCAAATTATTAAGATATTAAGAAGAGATGGCAAGAATACACAGAAGAACTGTACAAAAAAGATCTTCATGACCCAGATAATCACGATGGTGTGATCACTGACCTAGAGCCAGACATCCTGGAATGTGAAGTCAAGTGGGCCTTAGAAAGCATCACTATGAACAAAGGTAGTGGAGGTGATGGAATTCCAGTGGAGCTATTCCAAATCCTGAAAGATGATGCTGTGCAAGTGCTGCACTCAATATGCCAGCAAATTTGGAAAACTCAGCAGTGGCCACAGGACTGGAAAAGGTCAGTTTTCATTCTAATCCCAAAGAAAGGCAATGCCAAAGAATGCTCAAACTACCGCACAATTGCACTCATCTCACACGCTAGTAAAGTCATGCTCAAAATTCTCCAAGCCAGGCTTCGGCAATATGTGAACTGTGAACTTCCTGATGTTCAAGCTGGTTTTAGAAAAGGCAGAGGAACCAGAGATCAAATTGCCAACATCTGCTGGATCATGGAAAAAGCAAGAGAGTTCCAAAAAAACATCTGTTTCTGCTTTATTGACTATGCCAAAGCCTTTGACTGTGTGGATCACAATAAACTGTGGAAAATTCTGAAAGAGATGGGAATACCAGACCACCTGATCTGCCTCTTGAGAAATCTGTATGCAGGTCAGGAAGCAACAGTTAGAACTGGACATGGAACAATAGACTGGTTCCAAATAGGAAAAGGAGTACATCAAGGCTGTATATTGTCACCCTGCTTATTTAACTTATATGCAGAGTACCTCATGAGAAATGCTGGACTGGAAGAAACACAAGCTGGAATCAAGATTGCCGGGAGGAATATCAATAACCTCAGATATGCAGATGACACCACCCTTATGGCAGAAAGTGAAGAGGAACTCAAAAGCCTCTTGATGAAAGTGAAAGTGGAGAGTGAAAAAGTTGGCTTAAAGCTCAACATTCAGAAAACGAAGATCATGGCATCTGGTCCCATCACTTCATGGCAAATAGATAGGGAAACAGTGGAAACAGTGTCAGACTTTATTTTTCTGGGCTCCAAAATGACTGCGGATGGTGACTGCAGCCATGAAATTAAAAGACGCTTACTCCTTGGAAGGAAAGTTATGACCGACCTAGACAGCATATTCAAAAGCAGAGACATTACTTTGCCAACAAAGGTTCCTCTAGTCAAGGCTATGGTTTTTCCTGGGGTCATGTATGGATGTGAGATTTGGACTGTGAAGAAGGCTGAGCGCCAAAGAATTGATGCTTTTGAACTGTGGTGTTGTAGAAGACTCTTTGAGAGTCCCTTGGACTGCAAGGAGATCCAACCAGTCCATTCTGAAGGAGATCAGCCCTGGGATTTCTTTGGAAGGAATGATGCTAAAGCTGAAACTCCAGTACTTTGGCCACCTCGTGCAAAGAGTTGACTCATTGGAAAAGACTCTGACGCTGGGAGGGATTGGGGGCAGGCGGAGAAGGGGACGACAGAGGATGAGATGGCTGGATGGCATCACTGACTCGATGGACGTGAGTCTCAGTGAACTCCGGGAGTTGGTGTTGGACAGGGAGGCCTGGCGTGCTGCGATTCATGGGGTTGCAAAGAGTCGGACACAACTGAGCGACTGATCTGATCTGATCTGATCTGAAGCGAATTAACATACACCCACACAGTCTAGGTTTCAGAAATGGGAATATCGAGAACTAACTCACAGGATTAGTTAATGCTATTATATCTTTTTTCGGAAGATAACTTAAAAGTAGGCAAAAAAAAAACCACACACACACACAAAAACTCCAGGTAGCTAGTTTGAACAAGACTCAGGATGATTGTGCCCTTCTCTGGTGGCTCAGACGGTAAAGCATCTGCCTGCAATGCAGGAGACCTGGGTTTGATCCCTGGCTCAGGAAGATCCCCTGTTGAAGGAAATGGCAACCCACTCCAGTACTCTTGTCTGGAGAATCCCATAGACAGAGGATCCACGGGGTCCCAAAGAGTCGGACTCGACTGAGTGACTTCACTTTTCTTTCTTTCAGGATGATTAAGTCTGAAAAACAGAGACATTAAAACAATTGTAGCCCTTTTTGAATTTCAAAAGCAAGTGAAAAGTTTCATTCTGTGTCTGGCCTCAAGAATTAATCAGCAACAAATGATACCAATAGGGACACAAAAGCAAAGATAATAGCAGCCCTCTTGAAAAGCCAGACCTTTCAAGCTGGAGAGTATGTGTGTGCTTAGTTGTTCAGTCGTGCCATGGGATTCTCCAGGCAAGAATACTGGAGCGGGTTGTCATGCCTTTCCCCAGGGATCTTCCCAACCCAGGGAAAGAACCCAGGTCTCCCGCTGGAGAATAATCTACTTTTAAAATGTCTTGGGTTAACATTTATATCAAGTTTGATTTCCCTTAATACTTCAAAATGTACTCAAAATGCATTCTTCCTACAGAAAATCCCAACAGCCTTCATGGCTCTGGTCCTGTCAAAAGACGGGCAATCATCCATGAACTTGCTGGGGAGACTGGACAGACACATTGGAAGTGGCCAGAGATGTAGGACGGAGACACTCTCACCCTCACAGACCCATGTGGAACCGTAATCATGCAAATGAGCAGAGCCCTGTGGCACTAGCTTCAAAAAAACAGTAAGATGCTAAATACTGCTTTCCATTTAAATAGAGAAAGCAGCAGGTGTTTTTTCCCTGCAGCAGGTATTACATTCCAGTTTCATCACTTAATCTGCCCTCCTGCAGCCAGGCTGTTGCTGGCACTGTGAGGGGGTGGGGCGGACACACAGCCGGTGCCTGGCGGTCAGCCCTTAACCGTCAGCGCGAGACCGCGTGAGTGTGACCGTTAGCACGTGGCAGTTGTTAGCTTGTATCCGTTAGCACGTGACTTAGCCGGCGTCCGTTAGCACGTGGCTGTTAGCACGTGACTTAGCCGGCGTCCGTTAGCACGTGGCTGTTAGCACGTGACTTAGCCGGCGTCCATTAGCACGTGGCTGTTAGCACGTGACTTAGCCGGCGTCCGTTAGCAGGTGGCTGTTAGTGCGTGACCATGAGCCCGTGACCTTTAGCTCGAGGCTGCTCCCAATGGCACTCCGGCAATGACTGGCATCACAGGGGTGCTGCCGTGGCGGTCACCTTGGGTCACAGTCCCCAGGACCTGCCCTGTCGGGGTGGCCAGAAGAGCCTGCGGGCCGCCTGGGCCCCAGGCACCTTTGTCTCACAGTGAAGACGGCCAGTAGGGTGCGGGGGCCTGGCTCAGGGGCAGTGCCGGCCGAGGTCTGCTTCCCCGATGGGTCCCGGAATGTGAGAGGGCCCAGGGGCCTGCAGGAGAGCTCCCGGGAGCGTGACTGCCCGCACAGGGACCCTCCTCTCGGCCGGGGCCGGATCTCAGAGGGCGAACGTCAAGCTCGGGACCTTGAACAAGCAAAAGCAGGGGTGATGAAGCCACTTTTCTTACTACGGGGTTTAAGTGTTAAAAGCAGCACAGAGGCTTGGAGACACAATTTAATGCCTCCCTTTCCCTTTCTCGTCACAACAGAGAATAACACTTGTTTTGATGGAGGTTTATATGAACATGACCATGGCCTGACCTACATGGACACCTGCAAGAACAAAGAATCCCACACTAAGAAGTTTGTGACGACTAACCACACCACTCCCTCACCTCCCAGTGCAAGGGCTTTGCTGAAAGCTTTCAAGGAGTTTTTTTTTTTTTTTTTTTTTTTTTTTTTTAAGCATGTCTCCTTGCCTGGCCCGGAAACAAACCTTTCTCTGCTCCAAACTCGCACATTTCTGTACTTTGGCCTCACGGTGCATCAGGCACAGAGGCTGTGTGCAGTAATGGTCCCACATTCTTCAATCCATGGAGAGATTCCGCTGGATGGCTGACACATTCGCTTCCAACTCCTTCCCCTTGCCCATCACAGTCCACCAGTGATGACAACCCTGTGATGATAAGAATGCCCAACAGCTGGAAGGTGTTGCAGCCTTTATCTAGTGGGCCTCCTGGGGGTCTCTCGTTGCCAGTGTGACAGCAGAGACTGAATATGGCAGAGGGAGCCCACTGACAGCATTGTCCTGAGCTGTTTATCCTTCTAAGGTTCCAGCAACTCTGGAAGAATAAATCAAACCATCTGGGGACAGACTCAGGCCATTCAGACCATCTGCTCTGAAAATAAATACAAGAAACTGAGAAGCTTTACAAATATTTTAGTTGAAGGAAATGCCATTATTTAGATAGTAGTAGCAGGCAAAAAAAATAAAGCTTCCAGAATTTTCTGCTTAAAATTTTTAGAAACAATTTTCTCCTCTTTCTTTTCCTTATTGTGATTCTAGTGATTCAAACTGAAAAGCCTTGTGCAATAAAGGATAACAATTCTGAACAAAGTGCCATTTTGAAAATGATCTACATGTAGATTAAAAGTTGCTGGAATTTCCTAGGTAAGAGACGTCCCTTTTAAAGCAACTCCCTGGTTCTGTTTTCTCAGCTCTTTAGAATACGAAGCTAACAAGGTCAAGGTTTGGGGTTTGCTGTCCAAGTAAGTAAGTTACCATCAGAGGAAGAAAGGAACAACGTCTTCACTGGCGGCAACAGTATCCTGATTCCCAAAAAGCAGATCCGTGTGCTTGTCTCCAGTTCAGTAGACAAGTGCCACCATGTCTCCATGTGAAAAGCGGCACGACCTTGGAGCGTCCCAGCATCCCACAGACAGGGACAAGGCCCTCACGAGTCACATGGAGGCTGCAACCATGCTGAGAGCCGCTTCCAGGAGCCTCACTGTCCTTGTCTCTCTCCCTGGAGTTCTCTGGCGCAGGAACACAATTTCTGGCTGAGATAGGAAGGGAACAGGAAGAAGCATTGCTGGGAGGAGAAAATCTGCTCCATTCTTCTGATGGCTTTATGCTACTTTT